>NC_138865.1:16971178-17571178 GCF_965194805.1 Balaenoptera borealis | reverse complement strand
GCCCATTACTCGTTACATACACTGTAGAGTTATGTTCAGACATTTATTGAGCACCTGCTGTGTGTCAGGGACTGTAAGTCACACCACAGATACAGAAATGAATGACACAATCTCTGATCTAAGGAGATGCTGTACCATCATCTAAAGGGGAAACCATTCCTTGTGCTGAGTTGTGTCTAAGTGTAATAATTGGTGAATATATAAAGTAAAATAGGAACACAAATGAATGACTATTTCTGTAGAAGGAGAGATGAATCGGCAAAAATTATAGAAAAGAGGTGACGTTTGAACTTGCACTGGAAAGATGCATAAGCATTCACGTGTGGAAAAAAGTGTTCCTAGCAGAGGAACCAGACCTACCAAAAGAGCAGAAGTGTGAAAGCACTTTGTAGGATACTGGAGATGGAGAGAGGTAGACAGATTAAGATCGTATTCAGGACATAAATCAGTGATTTTTAAAGATGAATTTGTTATGAGAGTCATTGTATTTGCTGTTGGTACCTTATCCAGATTCCCTTTACCTGCTGGCAGGTGTATCCATCACCCAGCTGCTGTAAATGTTGGTTGCTAATCCCTTACAGAGACCCTTTTCTGTGGAGCAGTGACTGTTGGAACAAGAGGTATCTCATCTAGGAGATTATACAACCCTTTCCTCATTGGTAGCTTGTGACCTGTGACTGACTGACATGAGGATACAGAAGGTTGGCCTCCTGGCCTTGAGGTGGGTCAGCATCTTGGTGCCCTCTGTGCTCCAGAGCTCACTGTAGGACCAGGGTGAATGAAGCTGGTCTCCAGTTGAGACCATGTCCTTGCTTAGCTTCTTCCCCTGTCCCATCCTGTTTCTTTCACTCTCCTTCTCTTGATAGTACTCTCTCAGAGTCACTACAAAAGACCTCCCTCTCAGGCTCTGTTTCTAGGAAACCCAACCTCAGACAGGATAGGGTAAGAAAAGGAGGGGAGTCAGTATGATTCCCAGGTTTCATTTTGGGTAAGCGTGTAGCTGGAGTTGCAAAGCTGAGTGAAGGAGCATTCGAGGAGGATCAGGCTGGTGAGAGGAGATAAGTTCAGTTTTGTTCACGTGAGAAGCAAGTGAAATACCCAGGAGGCAGTTGGATAGCTGTGGGTCTGCAGCCCGAGAGAGAGTTCTAGGTATTGTCACCACACTTGACTACATGGCAGTTGAAACTATGAGGTTACCTAGGAAGAAGCTGAGGAGAGAGAAAGAAAAGAGGGCATAGGATGAACTCTGAGGACTGTGGATATTGTACATTAACCACAAAAAGTGGGAGGTTACAAAGGAGGTTTAGTCTTTTCTTTTTCTTTATTACTTCAATCTCCAGTGAAGTTCTGTTTATATATCCTGTTGTTAGTCCACTAGTATAGAAGCTTTCAAATTGTGACTTGTGTGTGTGTGTGTATGTGTGTGTGTAGGTATATAATGAAAAATGTTCAATGAAATAAAGTTCATCCTCACTATTAATTACATATGATGTGCTCTGAGTTTTTAAAGCATATTTATTGAGGTAGAAGTGATACACAAAGAACTGAATATATTTAATGTGTACAATTTAATGAGTTTGGACATGTGCAAACGCCTGTGATACATCAGCACAATCAAGGTAATAGATGAAACATCGCCTAGTTTCCTTGTGTCCTTTTGTTTTCTTTGTTGTTGTTGTTTTGTGGTATAGGAACATATAACATGTGATCTATCCTCAACAAATTTGGAAGTGCACAATACTATATATATATATATATATATATATATATTTTTTTTTTTTTTTTTTAGAGGCACTATGGCTTTTTAAAAAAAATCTATTTATTTATTTATTTTTGGCTGCATTGGGTCTTTGTTGCTGCGTGCGGTTTTTCTCTAGTTGTGGCGAGCAGGGGCTACTCTTCGTTGTGGTGTGCAGGCTTCTCATTGTGGTGGCTTCTCTTGTTGCGGAGCTCGGGCTCTAGGTCCGCGGGCTTCAGCAGTTGTGGCTCGCAGGCTCTAGAGCGCAGGCACACGGGCTTAGTTGCTCCATGGCATGTGGAATCTTCCCAGACCAGGGATCGAACCTGTGTTCCCTGCATTGGCAGGCGGATTCTTAACCACTGCGCCACCAGGGAAGTCCACAGTATTGTTCACTACAGCCCCTATGTTGTACAGCAGATCTCTAGAACTTATTCATCTAGCATAACTAAAACTTTATACCCATTGAATAACAACTCCCTGTTTCTCCTGCCCCTTAGTCCCTGGCAACCACTATCATATTCTCTGCTTCTATGAGCACATACTGGAATCATGCAGTATTTGCCCTTCTGTGTGATTGTCTCATTTCACTTAACATAATATCTTCCAGGTTCATCCATGTTGTTGCAAATGGCAGGATTTTCTTAATATTTAAGGCTGAATAATACTCTATTATATGTGTACTGCTATTCTATTCTATTGAGAAAATTGTTTTGTTTTTAAGCTATTGATTGGTCACAAACTCCAGTTAAAAAATATTTCAAATGGTACCTGTAAGTCAAAAAAACAACACATTCGGTCTTTTCTCCCTAGTTGTTAATGTAAAAAATGTAACAGTGTCTCTTGACTCCTGACTTAGAAATTAATACATTTAACTTGTATTTTCTATTTCCCCATTTTGTTATCATAGTCTGATATTTTATTCTTGTATTATTACGTTAAATTTATATTTCTGAATTTTATGTATGCTGTTAAAATTATCTTTGATAGTTTCAATAAATATTGGGATGGCCAAAAATTCCTTTGGGTTTTTCAAAATAACTTTTTGGCCAACCCAATATAATAGTATATTAACAACATACCCAATTGTGTAATATATATGTGTATGTACATATACATGTATGTTAGCATGTATGTACACAAAAGACCACAAAGCTATATGTTAAGGATTTATGATAATTATCTCAGAGTACTTGTATTTCAGGTTTTAATTTTTTCTTTGTGCTTTTCTATAATTTTTATTTGTTGAATGAAGAACCAGTGATAATTCTAACCAGTAATAAAGTCATAACAAAAAACCTTAAAATTAAGAAAATTTGCTGATAATATTGTTGATTTATACAATTAAAAAAATTATAGTCATGACTACATTTTATCTTATATGTTTCATATCTTTAAATTTGGAAAGTTCTTTTATTTCTAGGAATTAGATAATATCCCTATTTTTATGGGTTTTAGTTAAATTTTAAGTTTTCATATTTAATTTTTTTATTATTATGAACTTTATTTTTGTCTGTGTTATGCACATCCAATCTCCAACAACAGAGTCAGGGGCTTCCTAGGAGAGCCTATGACAATGACTGTAGCAGTGTTTTCCATAGGGTGACCTCTCAGGCACCTGCAAATTCATGGGCCTGACTCCAGGTCTGTGGATTCAGTTTTTGGGTGTTATGCCCAGAAATCTGCATCTTTTACCAGCCCTTCCCCTTTGCCAACACCCCTGTGACTAATACTTATTTTAGACGTTGCAACATACCGTACTAAAGGTAAAAGAAACAAAGAGAAATCATTGATTTATAAATGACAAGACCCCCACTGAAGGCTCAGTTTGACCAATGGCTAATTACAGATGGGGCAAGCTGCATTGCCACTTTTGATGAGAATTTTCTCAACTATGTAATGATGGATTTAGATTAAATAATATGTTAAATTTTTTCAGTTCTAAAAGATTTTTTGGCTCTCAGTTCATTTTTCGAAAATGTAAATAATACATTTGCTCTGCCTATGTAACCAGCATATGAGGTTATGAAGGTCAAATGAGTTAATGATCATTAAAGCGTTATTATATTATTACTATTGCTATCGTTGCTAATGTTTGAAAAATTCATTAGCTCTTCATCCCCTAGAGTGAATAAACATATTTATTGGACTCTTGGCCTAGTCAGTCCTCCTTTTAATAATCTAGATGCTCTTTTCAAAGTGTAAGATAATTGTTCCTACTGCCTCCTGGGGGTAGAGACTAGGCAAGTTTTTATCAAATGATCACTAGGCAAACAGCTAGAAGATCTCTCCCAGCCTTCATTGCCATTGGGTATGGCCATGTGACTGAATTCCGCCTAATGAAATGTGATGAAATGCTTCGCCCTTAAAATATCTTCCATGCTTTCTCTTCCCTCTCTGCCAGATAAGTGACAGTGTCCAAAATTACTTTGGGTCACCCTGACCCCAGTTGCCTCTAGCCTTGGTTTGGACCTTAAATAAAACTTTTTTTTGCCTCAAGGGACTTCCTTGGTGGTGCAGTGGTTAAGAATCCACCTGCCAATACAGGGGACACGGGTTCGATCCATGGTCCAGGAAGATCTCACGTGCCACAGAGCAACTAAGCCCATGCTCCACAACTACTGAGACTGTGCTCTAGAGCTCGCGTGACACAACTACTGAAGCCCATGCGCCTAGAACCCATGCTCCGCAACAAGAGAAGCCACTGCAATGAGAAGTCCGCACACCACAACGAAGAGTAGCCCCAGCTCGCAGCAACTAGAGAAAGCCCATCCACAGCAAAGAAAACCCAATGCAGCCAAAGGTTAATTAATTAATTAATTAAAAAAACCTTTTTTGCCTCAAATCACTGAAATCTCGGGATTTATCTGTTACCTAACCAGATTTCACTTTAACAAACATACTCTAACATACTTTAACAAACAAACATACTCTCCCCATTAGGCACAGGGAATTTTGTGTTCATTTGTAGGATAAAAGAAGGTGATCAGATGACAATATTTTTCAGGAATATAGATAACATACATCTGCTTTCAATTCCTAATGGTTGTCATTGGTGTAAGCTTTCTGTCTCAGCTCAAATGTCACCTCCTTAGAAAGGCCTCCCTGGCCTCTCTGTTCAAAGTATTCTATACCTCCTACCTCCAGGTAATTTTATCTCATTGCTGGTAATTTTTTAATGGAATCTATTAGTTTCTAGAATGTATTATATTTTATACTGACTTGTTTGTTATCTGTTTCTCCCATGAGGAGGACATCTCCATGATGGCAAGATTCTTCTCTGTCTTGGTCGCAGATACATTCTCAGAGCCTAGGACATGTGCTGACTCTGAGTCAGCATTCATTTGTTTTAATAAGTCTTTCCAACATTAGTTCAATACATTTCTTCCACATTAAGCTCCAAATATGACCTCTTGGTCATCTCACATCAATATTGTTGCCTTGGAGTTTTTATCAAAGTCCATGTGCCATCAGCTTATTTCATAATTTTGCCTGTGCAATTGAGAGATCCTTTGAGTTAGGAAACTAAACTGGGACCAAAGTTGGGGGGAGAGAGAGAAGGAAAAGAAGGATAAAGAGGACCCCTGAGAGAGACACTAAAAAAAGGATCCTGAAGTGAGTGTATGACTTCAAGGAAAGTGAGAATACATGTCTGTGTATGCCTGTGCATGCACACGTGTCTCTGTGTAAGCGAGAGATAAACATAATATATTATTCTCTGGAAATTTTCTCAATTAATTATTATAAAAGCATTGCCAATGCTGTTTTGCCCATGAATATTTTTTACAATATACTTATACTCTCCATACTATAATAGAAAGCTATCATCTAAACGAGGTTCTGTCTGAGTTTGGCTGCTAAATCCTCATCTCATTTCCCTCCAAGATAATTTCTGGAAAAGCCTTCACATTTGGGTAAAACTGGACCTTTAGGAGTCCCCCTCCTATTTTCCTCACTTAGTGTTTTTTTAGCAGCTGTAGCATTGCAAAACTTGTCACCCCAAAATATCTCTTTGGCATGAGGATTGTTTCGAGCTAAAAAAAGATCAAAGCCCAAAAGACTCAGGAAGAAACATTGACCTTTCCCCTAACTGACTAAAAAAAAATTAGATGGAGGAACCGTTCCCAGAGTAGAGCTATCACCAGAGATATCTGCAAAGAATATGGGCTAGGGCCTAGAGATCAGGGTCTACTCAGTGGTCCATTGGCTCTGCATGGCTTAGCAAATATTTGTTTACCAAACCTTTGCTTTCCCATTTCCGTGTGAACAGCTTTCCTCCCTTCTGAAGTCCCAAACAATTACTCTTAACATATTCTTTTGTCTTTAGTTGAAGATGGTATTCAATGCTAGGATTTTAGCCATTTTGGTGAGTTACTTAGTTTTTCTGGGTCTCTCCCATGTATACATGTTATTAAACTTCTGTTCGGTTTTCTCCTATTAATCTGTCTCATGTCACATTTCTGCAATTTAGAGGATAACTTATATGCTCTTAAGCTGGGAGACTCCAATGCCTTTACCGTGTGATAATTTTAGGCATCATGACAGCCTCAATAGGGCTGAAGGCCCTTCTCATGGTGATGAAGTCCAATCCCTGAAATAACTGCAAAGAGATTGAAGATCAACTTACATATAGGCACTGAGCTAGGGAGGGTCTTTCCCCTCCTCCATTATCTCCCCAAGTCCCAATTCAGACCATTGTTGCTGCTCACATTGTCCTGAGATGCAGACCTTGGGTGCCAAATGTGATGCCACCCAGGCCAAGTGCTATGCTGATTAACAGGGGATAGTGTGTCTCCCATTTCATACTCCATTAAGGAAGGATGAAGCAGGCTGAGCTTGCAAATGATGACAATAACGAGGTTCCGGTTATCTACCTGGCCCTTCTCTCCCCTACTCCCCACATGCTTTGCTGTCTCTCGCAGGTGAGGGCCATGTCAGTAAATCCAAGCAGATTCTGACATGTTGGACATGCTTCAGCCAATATGAGAGGGCTGGGGTAAAGCCATTTCCCTTGCAAACCCAGGGGACAGGCTGTGTGACGGCTCTAATTCTTCCTTTGGGAGGTGAGGCTCTGAATCCCTCTGTCTGTATTCCTTAATGAGGCAGCCATGCTGAGGGAGTGATCTGTGTGTGGATTGCTGAAGCATAAAAAATAACAGTGCGTGGTTTGAGAGGAAAATGAAAGGTTGTTTTTTTGTGTGTGTGTGCTCTGGCAGCTAATGAAATCAGGAAAAGAAATGGAACTCACCCAATGTTGAGAAAATGGGAAAAAAATACCCAGATTAACTTAAAAAAAAATCAGAGCAGCTCACTGGAATGTCAAAATATCTTTTCATACAGGTTAAACAAAGGGAAGATATAATGTGGTTTCAGTCGTGTTTGTTGGCCAAAAATCTCTAAGCTATGTTCCTCCTATCTATAATTTTTATGGCAATTTTGCCATTCAAATTGACTATGAAAACTCACATTTGTGTAAGATATTAACATGAGTTATGACTGAATGTAGAAATAAGCTTATGAAGTAGAGCACAAGCCTGGCATGTTCAGAGCTATGTCCATGAGATATGTGTAATGCAGCCATAAGAATATGGCACACCAATGATCAAATACAAGTTGCTTCTCACAGCAAGAACAGACACTTAGCAAATGTATGAATTATCTCTCTGTCTCAACTCAACACAGACGGAGAAAGAGTCATTTCAGAAATTAGGCAACAAGTTCCACACTTGGAAAGTTCATGAGCTTCCAGGTATAAAACAATTTATGACAGATTTCCATTTGAAAGTGTGAATTGAAGCTGTTTCTATTTATTCCCTCATCCTGGCCTTTTTTTGGGCTTTGGCCAAGATGAAATTTCCTAAGTTCACTCATTTGCTGTTCTCCTCTTTGGCTTACTTCTTCTTGAACTTCTGGCCTTTATCTAAACTCTTTCTGCTGTTCCTTCTGGAAACCTGCTCCATTATAAATAAATTTTAAAATATTTTAATCTCTCCTAAAATAAAGTTTGGCCTTGTCCTTGGTGATACCGTTGTGCTTGCACACTCTCAGATAGAACTTGTTCAGCTTTTTGAGACCACAATCACAAAGTAGGAGGCATTGTTAGCCTTCCAAACATTTATCCTTACTGCTACAAAGGTTTACTCCTGGACCTACTTCTTAAACCCATCTTCAGAGGTGCATGCTTTCAGCTACAATCTGCCCCATTTTTTTCACTACTCCATCAATCTTCATGTTTAATCCTTTACATTCTTCAAGGTCGAAGACAGCTGTCCAAGAGTATTTCTCTCCATCCCCTTCTGCTTTCATTTTGAATGACTGCAGTGCCCATGTTGGTAATTTCCTCACCTCCCTAATTCAGTGATTGACACCCCAATTCCCCCTTCACAACCCCCTCCCATGATCACATGCTGATACGTTCTACCTCAGCAATATGAAACTGAAATACCCCAATTTCCACCCACCGCTTCCTCTTCCACTTCACTCAAGCTTCAATCTGATTGGTTTTATCACATTATCCTGTGAGCCCTTGACTTTCTCTAAATGTAAGACCCCCGAAAGCATTCTGACAAGATCCCCTCGACCTCCTTCCTAACTGCCAAATCCTCCTCTTTCTTCATCCTTTCTTATGTCTTATTTGAACGTGTCGTTTGCACTTCCTATAATGAAAATGCCTTCTCCTTTGGCTTTTGTGTTGTACTTCACATATTCTTTTTGGTCTCCCTCTTCCTGTCAGGTGGCTTGAATGTCTCCTCCTTCTGTACAAAGGAAGCTTTCTGAGTCATTTTCTGGCTTTCCTTGTTTCTTAATCTACATATTCACTGAGAAATTTTACTTATTTTTTTGACTGTAACTATCTCTTGAAAGACCTTTCCCTTGAGTTCTGGTTCAACACATCCAGTAGCCTGTTACATGGCCCAAAACATCCCAAATAAAAATGTTCAGTACTGAACACCAAAACTACTTCTCTTCTAGTGTATGTTTTTCTTTTTCTTTTTTTATACAACAGGTTCTTCTTAGTTATCCATTTTACACATATTAGTGTATATATGTCAATCCCAATCGCCTAGTTCATCACATCACCACCCCTACCCCACCACTTTCCCCCCTTGGTGTCCATAAGTTTGTTCTCTACATCTGTGTCTCTATTTCTGCCCTGCAAACCAGTTCAACTGTACCGTTTTTCTAGGTTCCACATATATGCATTAACATACCATATTTGTTTTTCTCTTTCTGACTTACTTCACTCTGTATGACAGTCTCTAGATCCATCCACGTCTCAACAAATGACCCAATTTCATTTCTTTTTATGGCTGAGTAATATTCCATTGTATATATGTACCACATCTTCTTTATCCATTCGTCTGTTGATGGATGTTTGGATTGCTTCCATGACCTGGCTATTGTAAATAGTGCCGCAATGAACATTGGGGTGCATGTGTCTTTTAGAATTATTGTTTTCTCTGGGTATATACACAGTAGTGGGATTGCTGGGTCATGTGGTAATTCCATTTTTAGTTTTTTAAGGAAACTCCATACTGTTCTCCATAGTGGCTGTATCAATTTACATTCCTACCAACAGTGCAAGAGGGTTCCCTTTTCTCCACACCCTCTCCAGCATTTGTTGTTTGTAGATTTTCTGATGATGCCCATTCTAACTGGTGTGAGGCGATACCTCATTGTAGCTTTGATTTGCATTTCTCTAATAATTAGTGATGTTGAGCAGCTTTTCATGTGCTTCTTGACCATCTGTGTGTCTTCTTTGGAGAAATGTCTATTTAGGTGTTCTGCCCATGTTTGGATAGGGTTGTTTGTTTTTTTAATATTGAGCTGCATGAGCTGGTTATATATTTGGAGATTAATCCTTTGTCTGATGATTCATTTTCAAATATTTTCTCCCATTCTGAGGGTTGTCTTTTCGTCTTGTTTATGGTTTCCTTTGCTGTGCAAAAGCTTTGAAGTTTCATTAGGTCCCATTTGTTTATTTTTGTTTTTATTTCCATTACTCTAGGAGGTGGATCAAAAAAGATCTTGCTGTGATTTATGTCAAAGAGTGTTCGTCCTATGTTTTCGTCTGAGTTTGATAGTGTCTGGCCTTACATTTAGGTCTCTAATCCATTTAGAGTTTATTTTTGTGTATGGTGTTAGGGAGTGTTCTAATTTCATTCTTTTACATGTAGCTGTCCAGTTTTCCCAGCACCACTTATTGGAGAGACTGTCTTTTCTCCATTGTGTATCCCTGCCTCCTTTGTCATAGATTAGTTGACCATAGGTGTGTGGGTTTATCTCTGGGCTTTCTATCCTGTTCCATTCATCTATATTTCTGTTTTTTGCCAGTACCATATTTTCTTCATTACTGTAGCTTTGTAGCATAGTCTGAAGTCAGGGAGTCTGATTCCTCCAGCTCCGTTTTTTTCCCTCAAGACTGCTTTTGCTATTCAGGGTCTTTTGTGTCTCCATACAAATTTAAAAATATTTTTGTTTTAGTTCTGTAAAAAATGCCATTGGTAATTTGATAGGGATTGCATTGAATCTGTAGATTGCTTTGGGTAGTAGAGTCATTTTCACAATCTTGCTTCTTCCAGTCCAAGAACATGGTATATCTCTCCATCTGTTGGTATCATCTTTAATTTCTTTCATCAGTGTCTTACAGTTTTCTGCATAAGGGTGTCTTGTCTCCCCAGGTAGGTTTATTCCTAGGTATTTTATTATTTTTGTTGAAATGGTAAATGGGAGAGTTTCCTTAATTTCTCTTTCAGATTTTTCATCATTAGTGTATAGGAATGCAAGAGATTTCTGTGCATTAATTTTGTATCCTGCCACTTTACCAAATTCATTGATTAGCTCTAGTAGTTTTCTGCTGGCATCTTTAGGATTCTTTATGTATTGTATCATGTCATCTGCAAACAGTGACAGTTTTACTTCTTCTTTTCCAAATTGTATTCCATTTATTTCTTTTTCTTCTCTGATTGCTGTGGCTAGGATTTCCAAAACTATGTTGAATAATAGTGGTGAGAGTGGGCATCCTTGTCTTGTTCCTGATCTTAGAGGAAATGCTGTCAGTTTTTCACCATTGAGAATGATGTTTGCTGTGGGTTTGTCATGTATAGCCTTTATTATGTTGAGGTAGGTTCCCTCTGTGCCCACTTTCTGGAGAGTTTTTATCATAAATGGGTGCTGAATTTTGTCAAAAGCCTTTTCTGCATCTATTGAGATGATCATATGGTTTTTTTTCTTCAATTTGTTAATATGGTGTATTACATTGATTGATTTGCATACATTGAAGGATCCTTGCATCCCTGGGATAAATCCAACTTGATGATGGTGTATGATCCTTTTAAGGTATTGTTGGATTCTGTTTGCTAGTACTGTGTTGAGGATTTTTGGATCTATATTCATCAGTTGTGTTGGTTGGTAATTTTCTTTTTTTGTAGTATCTTTGTCTGGTTTTGGTATCAGGGTGATGGTGGCCTCATAGAGTGAGTTTGGGAGTGTTCCTTCCTGTGCAATTTTTTGGAAGTGTGTGAGAAGGATGGGTGTTAGCTCTTCTCTAAATGTTTGATAGAATTCACCTGTGAAGCCATCTGGTCCTGGACTTTTGTTTGTTGAAACATTTTTAATCTCAGTTTCAATTTCATTACTTGTGATTGGTCTGTTCATATTTTCTATTTCTTCCTGGTTCAGTCTTGGAAGGTTATACCTTTCTAAGTATTTGTCCATTTCTTCCAGGTTGTCCATTTTATTGGCATAGAGTTGCTTGCAGTAGTCTCTTAGGATGCTTTGTATTTCTGTGGTTTCTCTTGTAACTTCTCCTTTTTCATTTCTAATTTTATTGATTTGAGTCCTCTCCCTCTTTTTCTTGATGAGTCTAGTTAATGGTTTATCAATTTTGTTGATCCTCTCAAAGAACCAGCTTTTAGTTTTATTGATCTTTACTATTGTTTTCTTTGTTTCTATTTCATTTATTTCTGCTCTGATCTTTGAGATTTCTTTCCTTCTACTAACTTTGGGTTTTCTTTGTTCTTCTTTCTCTAGTTCCTTTAGGTGTATGGTTGGATTGTTTATTTGAGATTTTTCTTGTTTCTTTTGGTAGACTTGTATTGTTATAAAATTCTCTCTAAGAACTGCTTTTGCTGATTTCCTGTAGGTTTTGGATCCTCGTGTTTTCATTGTCATTTGTCTCTAGGTATTTTTTGATTTCCTCTTTGATATCTTCAGTGATCTCTTGGTTATTTAGTAACGTATTGTTTAGCCTCTATGTGTTTGTGTTTTTACGTTTTTTTCCCCTGTAATTGATTTCTAATCTCATAGCATTGTGGTCAGAAAAGATGCTTGATATGATTTCAATTTTCTTAAATTTACTGAGTCTGGATTTGTGACCCAAGATGTGTTCTATCCTGGAGAATTTTCCGTGTGCACTTGATAAGAGAGTGTAATCTGCTCTTTTGGGATTGAATGTCCTATAAATATCAATTAAATCTATCTGGTCTACTGTGTCATTTAAAGCATGTGTTTCCTTATTAATTTTCTGTTTGAATGATCTGTCCATTGGTGTAAGTGAGGTGTTAAAGTCCCCCAGTATTATTGTATTATTGTCGATTTCCTCTTTTATAGCTGTTAGCAGTTGCCTTATGTATTGAGGTGCTCCTATGTTGGGTGCATATATATTTATAATTGTTATATCTTCTTCTTGGATTGATCCCTTGATTGTTATGTAGTGTCCTTCCTTGTCTCTTGTAACATCCTTTATTTTAAAGTCTATTTTATCTGATATGAGTATTGCTACTCCAGCTTTCTTTTGATTTCCGTTTGCATGGAATATCTTTTTCCATCCCCTGACTTTCAGTCTGTATGTGTTCCTAGGTCCGAAGCGGGTCTTTTGTAGACAGCATATATATAGGTTGTGTTTTTTTTTTTTTAATTAATTTATTTATTTTTGGTTGCGTTGGATCTTCGTTTCTTTGCGAGGGCTTTCTCTAGTTGCGGCAAGTGGGGGCCACTCTTCATCGCGGTGCGTGGGCCTCTCACTATCGCGGCCTCTCTTGTTGCGGAGCACAGGCTCCAGACACGCAGGCTCAGTAGTTGTGGCTCACAGGCGTATTTGCTCCACGGCATGTGGGATCTTCCCAGACCAGGGCTCGAACCCGTGTCCCCTGCATTGGCAGGCAGACTCTCAACCACTGCGCCACCAGGGAAGCCCTAGGTCGTGTTTTTGTATACATTCAGCGAGCCTGAATCTTTTGGTTGGAGCATTTAATCCATTCACGTTTAAGGTAATTTTCGATATGTATGTTCCTATTACCATTTTCCTAACTGCTATGGGTTTGTTTTTGTAGGTCCTTTTCTTCTCTTGTGTTTCCCACTTAGAGAAGGACCTTTAGCATTTGTTGTAGAGCTGGTTTGGTGGTGCTGAATTCTCTTAGCTTTTGCTTCTCTGTAAAGCTTTTGATTTCTCCATCGAATCTGAATGAGATCCTTGCTGAATAGAATAATCTTGACTGTAGTTTCTTCCCTTTCATCACTTTAAATATATCATTGCATTCCCTTCTGGCTTGTAGAGTGTCTACTGAGAAATCAGCTATTAACCTTATGAGAGTTCCCTTGTATATTATTTGTCATTTTTCCCTTGTTGCTTTCAATAATTTTTCTTTGTCTTTAATTTTTGTCAATTTGATTACTATGTGTCTTGGTGTGTTTCTCCTTGGGTTTATCCTGCCTGTGACTCTCTGAGCCTCCTGGATTTGGGTGGTTATTTCCTTTCCCATGTTAGGGAGGTTTTCGACTATAATTTCTTCAGATATTTTCTTGGTTCCTTTCTCTCTCTCTTTTCCTTCTGGGACCCCTCTAATGCGAATGTTGTTGTGTTTAATGTTGTCCCAGAAGTCTCTTAGGCTGTCTTCATTTCTTTTCATTCCTTTTTCTGTATTCTGTTCCGTGGCAGTGAATTCCACCATTCTGTCTTCCAGATCACTTATCCGTTCTTCTGCCTCAGTATTCTGCTATTGATTCCTTCTAGTGTATTTTTTATTTCAGTTATTTTATTGTTCATCTCCGTTTGTTTGTTCTTTAATTCTTCTAGGTGTTTTTTCTTTAATTCTTCTAGGTCTCTGTTAAACATTTATTGCATCTTCTTGATCTTTGCCTCCCTTCTTTTTCCAAGGTCCTGGATCATCTTCACTGTCATTATTCTGAATTCTTTTTCTGGAAGGTTGCATATCTCCAGTTCATTTAATTGTTTTTCTGGGTTTTATCTTGTTCCTTCATCTGGTACATAGCCCTCTGCCTTTTCATCTTGTCTATCTTTCTGTGAATGTGGTTTTTGTTCCACAGGCTGCAGGATTGTAGTTCTTCTTGCTTCTGCTGTCTCCAGTGTATGTTTTTCTGATGAACAGTCACAGCACGAACTCAATCATTCAAGCCTGGATCCTGAGCTTCCTTCTTGTTTTCTCATTTCATCCCTTCTAACCAAAGAATGAATCATTAATTTATGCAAACTTAAGTTCTTAAAGAGTTCTCAAATTTTTTCTTTACCTTCATCTGCACTGATAGCACTAACACTTCAGCCTTTACCATCTTTTCCTAGATATTGTAGCAGAATTTTAACAGTTTTTAAATCTATCTACTGTCACTGGAGTCAATTTTTTAAAGCATAAATTCATTTATAAATTTTCCTTAATTGAAGCTCTTCAATACCTCTTCCCATATCACTACAAAGTGAAATTTTAAATCCTATCTATCAAGATGCTTTATGATCTGATATCTGCCTACTTATTTAGCTCCATCCTTTCCCACTGCATTAGATTCCTGTGAATGCTAAACACCTGTTATTACCAAAACATGGCTACCAAAACACATCTTTGTAAATGCAGCTCTATTTCACCCTGAATTATTCTTTTACTTTGTCATACCAACACTCTATTTTTCATTCAAGATCTAGTTCAAGTGTTACCTCTATCCTCAGCTTACCTCTTTAGTATCATCTAACAATACTTTCCACCTCTTGATCCCCATCTCCATTCATGATGGATTTCCTATATTTCCCCCAAACATATCATGCTCTCAGGATTTTACTGTTTCCCTCACTTTTACTATCTTTTTTCTCCTGGTTAATCTCCCACTCAAGCTTAGATATCATTTCCTTTGAGAGGACTTTCTGGTCCAAATCCCCAGTATAATTTAAATCCTCTTGTTTTATGGTTCCATTGTAGCCTATATCTCCTCTTTGGTAATAAAACACTTTTAGAGGCTCTTTTAGTGTTTGACTTCCACAAAGACTATTATATCCAGAGAACAGGAGCCTAGCCTATATTTTTATTATTTTTACATCATCAGAGCTTAACACATTGCCTGGCACATATTAGATGCTCAATAAATATGGGCTGGATTCTGATGGAATTAGCTTATTAATGATGTCTGCATACAGTTGATCACAAACTTTTTCAACTCCACTCCCACCCCTGCCCCACAATTGTACTTTCATCCATCAGTGTACTAATCTCACATGCCATGTCTGAATTCCCCTCAACAGCTGGGGCTCATGGCACAGCTCCCAGTTCAATTCATATTGGAACTGAAAAATAATCCATCTTAATCATCAGTCTGAAGGGGGGCAGCAGTCAGAGGAATGGAAACCAGAGACATGAGAATTGGCCAAGAAACTTGGCCAGATAGGTTGGTGTGATCCCTTGAGACCCAGGGCAGATACAGGAACTCTTATAGGTCACGTGTAAGATTCCAAAAGGTGCTGAACAGTCTGAGACACATTACTTTTATTTATTTATTTATTTATTTATTTATTTATTTATTTATTTATCTATTTTTGGCTGCATTTGTTCTTCGTTGCTGCACGCGGGCTCTCTCTAGTTGTGGTGAGCGGGGGCTACTCTTCGTTTCAGTGCATAGGCTTCTCATTGCAGTGGCTTCTCTTGTTGTAGAGCATGGGCTGTAGGTGCACCGGCTCAGTAGTTGTGGCTTGCGGACTCTAGAGCACTGGCTGAGTAGTTGTGACGCACGGGCTTAGTTGCTCTGCGACATGTGGGATATTCGCAGACCGGGGCTCGAACCCATGTCCCCTGCATTGGCAGGCGGATTCTTAACCACTGCGCCACCAGGGAAGCCCCACATTATGGTTTTGTTAAAGTGGTTGTAATAGGGGTTGTTGATATATCTTTACATGCCAACCTCCTCTTCTAGACTTTGAACATTGTGAAACCAAGAGATTTATTTTAATCAATTTAAATCTCAAGCCCTCAGTACATTGTACCCTTAATAAAAATCTGTAGAATAAATGTGTGTAAAGTTATTCTTCTCATCGAAAAGCTGATTGTTTACTGCTTTATTTATAAATAAAAGCTTATTCCCTGTGCCTTGATTAGAAAGGTTGGTGTAAGAATGCGCTGAACTTTACATATTGTTTTGAAATGCAAACTTCGTGAAATTCAGTTTATAAAATCCAAACACAATTTCAGCCTATTAGGGGCTTGTAATTAAGAAATAACCTGCTAGTTAAATAAACCATTAGCTTTGGAAATCAAAGTATAAACAGATGAACTTGCTATGTGTGCTTTCCTGCTGTGGCTATTAGCCCAGGAATTAGCCAGGAAAGGATGCACTCTGCTGAATGAATTGACAGAATTTCAAGTGGAAGGAACTCCTGAGGCTAGTGGAGTGCTCTGTTGTTGAAAGGTTACAAGGTGTAACTGAAATGTGTTGCATGGCGGGAGTGGCTATTGGTTCTAAATTATTCCTCTTCTGCATCATCTAATTGATTTTCCCTTGAGTGTTAGACCAGGGGATTGGGGAGGCAGTGGCAGTGGTCTGCCCTGGGTATAGGCAATAATGGTGTATTTTATCTGTAGAGAATAAAAAAAAATAGCAACACTGACTGAAAGTTGTTCACCTTTCTGTTATCACCATGCACTGGCAATTCTAATCAATATCAGTGACAAAATAATCTTCCCTCCAATAATTCTTTTGTCCAGCTACATTCTAAATAATTGCTGTAGTTACTATTGAGTTTTAATAATATACATGTGAGCTTCAAATTGGCACATTTTTATTACTTTTCTTTTAGCGAACATTGCCTTCCATATGGAAATTAATTTGTAGAACACCTATTTGTACAGACTCCTGACACATGCGGCCTAAATACAACTGTTTATTTCCAGAGTGATTATATAAGTTATGAATCATTCAGACTTGTTCCCAGTACATAGTTCTGTCTTTAAACAGTAAATAAAAATTCTTGCCAAATCCAATGTCATAAAGCTTTCTCTATATGTTTTTTTCTAAGTGTTTTATAGTTTTAGCTTTTAACCTTTGATACATTTTGAGTTAATTTTTGTACATGGTATGAAGCAAGGACTTAACTTCATTGTTTTGCAGGTAGATATCCAGTTTTTCCAGCATCATTTGTTGAAAAGACAGTCTTTTACCCATTGAATAGTCTTGGCAGCCCTGTTGAATGTCATTTGACCATATATGTGAGGGTTTATTTCTGAGCTTTCAATTCTATTCCATTGCTCTATATATCTGCCTTTATGCCAGTACCACACTGTTTTGATTACAGTAGCTTTGCAGTAAGTTTTAAAATTGGGAAATGTAAGAGCTTTAACTTTGTTTCTTTCAAGATTATTTTGGCTATTTGTGGTTCCTTGAGAGTCTATATGAATTTAGCATGAATTTTTCTATTTCTGCAAAAGAAGTCATTAGAAGTTTTACAGAGATTACATTGAATCTGTAGATTTGCTTTGGGTAGTATTAACATCTTAATAATATTAAGTGTTCCAGTCCCTGAACATGGAATACTTTTCCATTTATTGGTGTCTTCTTAATTTCTTTCAGCAATTTTGTAGTTTCCAGTGTACAAGACTTTTGCCTCCTTTGTAAAATTGATTTCTAAGTATTTTATTCTCTTTAATGCTATAGTAAATGGAATTGTTTTCTTAATTTCCTTTTTGGACTGTTCATTGTTAGTGTACAGAAATGCAACTGATTTTGTGCATTAATTTGTTTTCAATTCTGCAAATATGCTGACTTTGTTTATTAGTTCTATGTGCATGTGTGTGTGTTTGTGTGTGTGTGTGTAAGGTTTTCTACATGTAAGGTGGTCATGTTGCCTGTGAATAGAGAAAACGTTCCTTCTTTCTTTCCAATTTGGATGTTTTTTTAATTTAATTTTCATGCTTAATTGCCCTGGCTAGAACTTCCAGGACCATTTTGAATACAGGAATACCTCGTTTTATTGTGCTTTGCTACATTATGCTTCTCACACATTGTGTTTTTTGCAAATTGAAGCTTTGTGGCAACCCTGAGTCAAGCAAATCTATTGGTACCATTTTTCCAACAGAATTTGCTTTCTTTGTGTCCCTCATTATTATTATTATTATATTTGCTATAGTGCTCTGTGATCTGTGATCTTTGATGTTACTACTACAACTTGCTGAAGGCTCAGATGATGGTTAGCATTTTTTAGCAATAAAGTATTCTTAAAATTAAGGTATGTACATTATTTTTTTTTAGACATAATGCTATTGCACACTTAACAGACTACAGCATAGTATAAACACAACTTTTGTATGCACTGGGAAACCAAAACAATCTGTGTGACTCACTTTATTGTGATATTTGCTTTATTGCTGTGGTCTGGGACTAAACTTGCAATACCTCCAAGATATGCCTGTGCAAATAATAGAAGTGGGCATCCTTGTTTTGTTTCTGATTCTACAGGAAAAACTTTCAGTCTTTCATCACTGAATATGCTGTTAGCTGTGGGGATAGTTGTTTTACAATAGGGAAGTCACATTTGTATGACTCACATTTATTGAGCATTTTCTAAATGCCCTGATGTAGATTGCCCTTTTCTCATTTAAACTTCGTAAAAACTCTGTGAGGGAGTTTTCTCCACTTAACAAATATGGAAATCAAGATTCATAGAAATCAAGTAACTTGACAAAGTTTACATAATTAGTAAATGACATATATGGGCTTTGAATTCTGTTTTATCTCACTTAAAAGTCCAGATTCTTTCCACTTTACCAAATAGCTTCTTGAAAAAGGAACCAGGTCTCTCTAGACTTACATTTCATTTTCTCTTCCATAGTATCAAGCAGAGCTGGACCCATTCAAATGCTCAATATCTTGTGGATGGATCCACTGCCAACATAAAAACCCATTTCTAGATGCCCTGAGAGCTTTCTTGTCCCAGTAGAAAAGTGAAGCTGGATCTCTCAGGCGGTCAAATACATTTTCCTCTTGGCAAGCACAATGCCTAATTTGGGGTACAGGCTCTCTCGCTGGGCCACTAAGCCTGGCTTCCAAAGCCATTCATCCTCCAGCCTACATCCACAACTCTCTGTCTGCAGTATTTGCAGCCATTTACACTTGGGATCCTAGTGCCTGATTCAGAGCAGCAGCAGTGCCTCTGCTGCTTTTTTCTCTTTGTTTGTGCCTGGGATCATCCCAGCCCCACCACCAGTGGCACATTGCTCTAGAGAAACAAGGGAACCTCTTGAAAAGCCATTCCTCTCCTAAGACTACCCTCCTTCTTTGGCCAGAGTGGAGGGAAACAAAGCATGGCAGGCACATTGATTACAGTGTCAAAAGGAAGGGCTAAAAGTGATTTCTCAGACTAGATCCCAGTTCCCAGAACAGACATCTTTAAAGTGTTTGCAGCCTTGGCCCATAAGTATTCTAGGAAGGAGACAACCCTGCTCTTGTATCCTTCTTGGGTTCTGAACTATGCAGAGGGGCAGAGCAAAGCCACGGATAAAAACAAAAACAAAAACCTCCCCCCATTAGGATAACTCCACAAACCCACATTTTCTGGGACCTCTTGATCACGAACAATTCTATTCATGTGCCGTAAGACAGAATGACTACCATATGACGAACCATTTTGTTTTGATTTTTGCTTCAGGAAAAATGATCACCATAACAGGAAAAGTAAACAAAAAAGTCAAAAGTACTTTAAGAGTACAACTCTTGTTTCAATACTCTGTGGGAAAGCATGTAGGTACGTGTGTACGCGTGTGTGTTTTACAACCACATCTCCAGATGCTGATTGCAATTTAAGCTCATAGAGAACAATAATTTTCAACCTCCACCAGTTTCCCCTAAAGCCACACATATTTTGGGTAGAATTGTTTGGCAGCTCTTAAAGGATCAAGAATGAGCCCATGGCCTAGAGACAGAACTTTCTTTGAGACTCCCTGCATGTGGAATGGGAGACAGGAAGGGAGAGGGGTATGGTCCAGCCTCCATCTGGGAAAAGCCAAACTCCCTGTGACAGTCCAGAGAGCTAGCTTCAGCCATGGCAGGTCTGGTTATGCCTCTTGATACCTGAACCTCCTACTCCAGCTTCTCCGTGGAGGGAGCTCTGGGGTTGGACTGTATGCAACCATAAACATGGGAGTATGAGCAAAGACCTTGGGCTGTGTGATGTAGAGGAAAGAGCCTCGACTTTGGAGTACTGCCTAGCCACTTCACACTTGTGTGACCTTGGCCAAGTTACTTAACTTCCTGATGCTCACGACCCTCACTTGCACAGTGGAGGTGGTGCTTCTCAGGGTCCTGGGGATAATTAGGAAGAACATATGTAAAGTGGTTGGCACATTGTCTGAGCACAAGCAATGGTAGTTACTAGTATTAACAGAGTTGATCTACTCAACAAACTTGTGTAGCTGAGAATATTAGAGTTCAGAGAAGTGAAATAACTCATCACTGTCATGCAGCCAGTGGATAAGAGCCAGTACTGGAACCTAGTGATTCTTTTTCTAAATCACTTTGCCTCCTAAGATCTGCAGCAGTGGGCGATATTAGAACTAAAACACACTCTTGCTGCTCTTGAGGACTCTGTAATTTAATGAAAGACGGATATATGAAAAAAATCCACAAGGGTGCTTAAGTAAGAAATGGAGAAATAAATGCTTGCATGTATGGTGTATTTGCTCAAATACATAGAGTGGGAGAAAGCCTGTGCAGTTAGCTAGACAATTGAAGAGAAGCACAACACTGTATTTGTATCCTGCTTATAGGTAAGTGAAGTGGCTTATTTTTCTGTTTCAATTTTCTTGGGGTTTATAAAGCCTGTAATTGTAGAAGTCATTTTGCCTCACTTTCTATGTGACTTTGTTTCCTTTTTTTAAAAAATAAAGTATTTTCCCAGTGGATTCTCAAGACACGTTGTACGGAATGTAACAGGGCTCCCCAGACACACGCCATCTGTGCCCACCATGGAGAGGACCTGACGCCCATTGTCCCGTAGGTGACTAGGACTCTCCCACCAAGGGTAAGTTAGCAGACAGATGGGGCAAGCATCTCTTCTGTGTGCCAGCATGTCTCCCATAACACGAAGCCTGGCACACTGTAGGTGCTTAATAAATGTCGTTTCAACAAATTACATATGGATTGGGTTCCCTTGCATTCCTCGTTCACTTCCCTGCTGCAGCAAGGAAGACCAGCACAGGAAATGTTTCTCCATCATTTGTTCAGGTAAGACATGAAAAGCTCTTACCAGGGATGGCCATACTGAAAAATCACTCTCTCCAGCGTAGCTAGTTTCATCGGGACGCTGGAACCTCCTTTAAATTTTCCCAACTTCAAAGACCTCCTCCCAGCCTCATCAGTCAGCATGACTTTACAGAATCCAGATGAAGTCCAGCCTTCTTCACAAACCTCCTCTGACCACCCAGGGTCTTACTTGTTTCCCTTTCCTGAGCAATTTGTACGCTTAGCATATAACTATGTGGCATCTCTCGTAGTATGCTTACACTCATCCCTGTGTGTAAGTGTGTTTTCTCCGCACAAGCCATATTAGTACCTTGAGAGCAGGGACTGTTGTCCTCTATCTTCTGGATCTTTTGTGGGTCCTCACACAGGCACATGTGGTTTGTAATAAGTGCTCTACAAGCTTGATTCAGGAGTCCTCTAGTTCTTGGAGGGTATGGCTACTAACATCTTAAACTAAGCATGTTGTAAGTGACCTTATTTCCATGTATGCTTTTGCTTTAAGGACACTTAGAGCCCAGTGTATAGTCTATGTCTAGCAGCTGCCCATGACTGCATAGTTTTTATTTATATAACAGCAGCCTTGCTTCTTTTTAAATCTGCTACACTTACTTTCTTTTTTTAAAATTTATTTACTTATTTATTTTATGGCTGTGTTGGGTCTTTGTTTCTGTGCAAGGGCTTTCTCTAGTTGTGGCAAGCGGGGGCCACTCTTCATCACGGTGAGGGGGCCTCTCACTATCACGGCCTCTCTTGTTGCGGAGCAGAGGCTCCAGACGCGCAGGCTCAGTAATTGTGGCTCACGGCCCCAGTTGCTCCGCGGCATATGGGATCTTCCCAGACTAGGGCTCGAACCCGTGTCCCCTGCATTGGCAGGCAGATTCTCAACCACTGCGCCACCAGGGAAGCCCTACTTATATTCTTTTCACGTATTCTTCTCTCTCTCTCTCTCTTGTACATAAGCTTATACAAAGTGGTTGTAAATGAAGAAATATGAAATGTAACGTTCTCCATTTGAAGGTGTCAGTGGTTTAAAATGACCTACCCACCTTAGGTTGGCCATTTGACACTGAAATAAGAAACACAAGGCATAGTTGAAAAGATTGTATCTCCAACAGTGGAAGTTCAGGTAACATGGTAGTTGAATTGGTCCCTTGGCATCCTTCTGGTTTCCCACAAGTTTTATACGTGATACTGGGGTTGCTGATGCTTAGAGTAGAAAAGAAGTTACAAATGAAACTTGATCTTTTTTTTTATTTGCTCATATCCTTACAATTTGCTTATATCCTTTATTTGCTTATATCAGCCTTTTAGCCCCTTGAGAGCAGTGCCCAGGTTGAGGGTTTAAGACCACCCACAAAGCTGTTCACATCTGTTTTCCCTGAGACCACGCAGTGGGGGAAGAGGAACTCTTTAGTGGAAGAAATGAGTCACAAGGTTTGTTTTTCTCAATTTTCTTCCAGTCTCAGGAGCTCAAACAGGGGAAGCAAAGAGGTAATTGAACAAGGAAAAAAGAAAATGCAAATGGGGAAATGATTTCATGACAATAGAATCCCAAAGAATCATAACGGACGCTCTCATTTTATAGATGAGTAAAACTGAGGCTTAGAGTGGGGAGATAACTGACCCGATATCACAGAGCAGGCTGGTAATCACCTCTTCTGAAGACTGAGGAGATTTTTCTAGCTCTATAGCTTCTCCTGCCTTAGAATTCCAGTTCAGAACAGACTCTTCATCCTGCTCTTGTATGTACAGGAGATGTCATACACCGGAGATGCCCCCGGTCTTCAACCTCTCTGTCCACTTAAGGCCCAGACCCAACTCTCTGCTACCTTATCAAGGATGCTATGACTAAATGCCTTCTTCTCTGCTGGAAGGCAGAATTTCCCCAAGAGTGATCCCTGTACCACCAGCATCTGAATCCCTTGGGTGACTCTTTTTTTTTTTTTTTTAAATTTTTATTGGAGTATAGTTGATTCACAATGTTGTGTTAGTTTCAGTTATACAGCAAAGTGAATCAGTTATACATATACAAATATCCGCTCTTTTTTAGATTCTTTCCGTATTGGACATTACAGAGTATTCAGTCGAGCTCCCTGTGCCATACAGTAGGTTTTTATTAGTTATCTATTTTATATATAGTAGTGTGTATATGTCAATCCCAATCTCCCAGTTTATCCCTCCCCCCATTACCCCCTGGTAACCATAAGTTTGTTTTCTAATCTGTGATTCTATTTCAGTTTTGTAAGTAAGTTCATTTGTACCTTTTTTTTTCCCTAGATTCCACATATAAGCAATATCATATGATATTTGTCTTTCTCTGAGTTACTTCACTTAGTATGACAATCGCTAGGTCCATCCATGTTGCTGCATATGCCATTATTTTGCTCTTTGTTATGGCTGAGTAATATTCCATTGTATATAAGTCCCACATCTTCTTTATCCATTCCTCTGATGATGGGCATAGGTTGCTTCCATGTGCTGGCTATTGTAAATAGTGCTGCAATGAACATTGAGGTGTATGTATCTTTTCAAATTATGGTTTCCTCTGGGTATATGCCCAGGAGTGGAATTGCTGAGTCATATGGTAGTTCTATTTTTAGTTTTTTTAAGGAACTTCCATACTGTTCTCCATAGTGGCTGTACCAATTTACATTCCCACCGACAGTGTAGGAACGTTCCCTTTTCTCCACACCCTCTCCAGCATTTATTGTTTGTAGATTTTAACACTCATTTATGATAAAAACTCTCCAGAAAGCAGGCATAGAGGGAAACTACCTCAACATAATAAAGGCCATATATGACAAACCCACAGCAAACATCATTCTCAATGGTGAAAAACGGGAAGCATTTCCTCTAAGTCTGGGAACAAAACAAGGATGTCCACTCTTGCCCCTTTTATTCAACATAGTTTTGGAAGTCCTAACCATGACAATCAGAGAAGAAAAGAAATAAAAGGAATCCAAATAGGAAAAGAAGAAGTAAAACTGTCACTGTTTGCAGATGACATGATAATATACATAGAAAATCCTAAAGATGCTACCAGAAAACTACTAGAGATCATCAATGAATTTGGTGAAGTTGCAAGATACAAAATTAATACACAGAAATCTGTTGGATTCCTATACACTGAAAACAAAAGATCAGAAAGAGAAATTATGGAAACAATACCATTTACCTTCACATAAGAAAAAACCCCCAAAAAACCTAGGAATAAACCTACCTAAGGAGGCAAAAGACCTGTACTCAGAAAATTATAAGATGCTGATGAAAGAAATCAAAGACAACACGAACAGAGGAGAGATATACTGTGCTCTTGCATTGGAAGAAGCAATATTGTGAAAATGACTATACTATCCAAAGCAATCTATAGATTCAATGCAACCCCTATCAAATTACCAATGGCATTTTTCAAAGAATTAGAACAAAAAATTTTACAATTTGTATGGAAACACAAAAGACCCTGAATAGCTAAAGCAATCTTGAGAAAGAAAAACAGAGCTGGAGGTATCACACTCTCTGATTTCAGACTATACTACAAAGCTACAGTAATGAAGACAGTATGGTACTGGCACAAAAACAGACTTATAGGTCAATGGAATAGGATAGAAACTCCAGAGATAAACCCACACACCTATGGTCACCTAATCTATGGCAAAGGAAGCAAGTATATACAATGGAGAAAAGGCAGTCTCTTCGATAAGTGGTGCTGGGAAAACTGGACAGCTATATGTAAAAGAATGAAATTAGAACACTCCCTAATGCCATACACAGAAATAAACTCAAAATAGATTAAAGACCTAAATGTGAGGATAGATACTATAAAAGTCTTAGAGGAAAACATAGGCAGAACACTCTTTGACATAAACCACAGAAAGATCTTTTTTGACCCACCTCCTAGAGTAATGGAAATAAAAACAAAAATAAACAAATGGGAGCTAATTAAACTTAAAGCTTTTGCACAGCAAAGGAAACCATAAGCAAAACAAAAAGACAACCCTGAGAATGGGAGAAAATATTTGCAAATGAAGCAACCGAGACGGGATTACTCTCCAAAATATACAAGCAGCTCATGCAGCTCAATATCAAAAAAAAAAAAACAACAAACAACCCAATCAGAAAATGGGAAGAAGATCTAAACAGACATTTTTCCAAAGAAGACATACAGATGGCCAAAAATCACGTGAAAAAATGCTTAACACCACTAATTATTAGAGAAATGCAAATCAAAACTACAATGAGGTATCACCTCACACCAGTCAGAATGACCATCGAAAAATCTACCAAAAAACCCTGGGCGACTCTTAATGCCTTCTGAGACCTACTGAGTCAGTTGCTGGAGGTGGGTCAGGGAATTTGCATTTTAACAGGAGCCCTAGGGCTGGCTGGGCACATTAAATCTCAGAACTGCAGGCCAAGGGGAAGTGCCAGTGGCAACCAGCTACGTGCCCTTCCTCTCTCTTCTCCCAGCAGCCCAGTGGCCCTTTCAGCAGCAGTTGGGGAAGGACTGTCAAGACAGGGACTCCCCCTAGCACCAGAGGGATTTTGCAAACAAAACTTTCTATTCAACCCTATGTGCTGGGAAACACCAGTTTCATCTCTTTAGGGTTGGTTTTAACCAAGCTCAGTTTGTCTGTGAGCTAACAAAACTGCTATTCCTCTTTCCCTCATCTCTGCCCTCCCCCTCCTCCTCCCCCAGCCTCAAGACTCCCTTTTACACATTTCTAACCTTATACGACTTTGAGCCCTTGTTTACCTTCCTCTTAATGACCACTCAGAAGGCCAGGCGCCTTCGCATTTCCTCCCACAGATAATACAAAAACAGCCACAACAGTGACAATAGGGTGGTGATGCCCCCACACTGGTTCCAATGAAGCCTTGCAGAGTCAACCAGGGCACACCTATCTTCACTTGCCCAACTTGCTTCAGATGATGATGTCAGATTTTTTTCCTCCTTTCTTCAAATCAATTGTCCTTCTCGCCGAGAGGGTGTCCATGACAAGGTCTGGCTTGTTGATGGTACGTGCATGTCTAGCTCAATGATACGGCAGCCCCACACCTGCCCATGTAGGTGTGGTCTGTAAGTGGTAGCATCTGTGGGAGATAACAAGGAAGAGATGAGCACAATGGAGAGAGAAGTGATGTGTAGAAGAGAGGAGAAGCCTCAGTTTCCCTTGTGAGGCTAATTAGATGATGTGAGAGAGGAAGAACTCTTGTGAGGGGGGAGACAGGTGCACAGTGAGTTTGAGAGCCAGAGGGCCCCTGTTTCCCTTGGACATTGCCTGGTGAAGGATGGAGAGGTTTGTTTTGTTGTGATTAAGGAAGGAGATCAGCTCAGTGCTGGCAGCAGGGGAGAGATTACCCAGTGATGGCACCGGAGCTATTTTGTTCTCAGGCACAGATGTAATGATTTCTCTAATAGCGACCTTGATAAGCCCATGTAAAAGTTCATTTGGGTTTTTCCATAAGATGTTATGAAAAACCGGAACAAAGTTTTTGGCCAACCCAATAGATAAGTACATATTGTGCAAGTCCTCTTTATCAGGTGGGTTGAAGGATTCAGCCTACACAGGTAGATATATGCATGGAAACATTTTTTTTTTCAAATTTATTTATTTTTGGTTGCATTGGGTCTTCACTGCTGCGTGGTGTGCGGGCTTCTCACTGTGGTGGCTTCTAGTTGTGGCATGTGAGCTCAGTAGTTGTGGCGCACAGGCTTAGTTGCTCCGTGGCGTGTGGGATCTTCCCGGATCAGGGCTCGAACCCGTGTCCCCTGCATTGGCAGGCAGATTCTCAACCACTGCGCCACCAGGGAAGCCCCTCATGGAAACATTTATGCATGCCTGTGTGCACACCTACGTAAGTACACACATATACCCCCCACACACTGGCACAAGAACACACACACGTTGTCACACAAACATAAAGATATGTATACGTAGATTTAAATACACACATGTACAACTGTCCACATATGTGCACGTGCCTCCACGCAGTCATGCTAAAACTTGGTCATCTAGATCAGTCCTATACACAGCTGTGCATAGGTACATATACAAATAAGAATAAAACAGAAAACGTGCCTATGATATGGTGGCCATGTGACTTGCTGGAGGCCACAATGAGCCAAGGATGGGGCCGTAAGTAACAGGAGGGCAGTGGTCAAGACTTCTGGTCCTCAGAGCACTCAAGTGCTGGGTACAGAGTGGGTACAAACTATGGTCTTATGAATTGGTGGACGCCATGGCTTACCTTGCTGACTTCTGCCTTGACTCGATCATGACAACCATGGAAAAACTTTCTCCCCTTCTGTCCTTTTGTGTGAGTGCTTGGAGTGTCTTGGAGCTTTCTCCTTGGCTGAGATTGTACTTATGAAGCCCTTCCTTTCTCCCCTGACTCTCCACTCCCAGAACCCCACCTCACAATCAAGTGAAAACCTTATTTCCATTTCTTTTCAAAAGAAAAAGACAAATCCACACCAGTCCACGTGACCTGGGCTTCTTTGGAAAATAGAGCATGGCCTTGGTACAGGGGAGGCCAAATATGCCATCTGTGAGCTCCTGGGGTTTGGGGGTGATGCCCAGGGTTCTCTGTGACACACCTAGTATCTCAGGCAGACCTTGCTGAAGGGGGTCCTTGTCTCCCGCACAGCAGGAAGGAAGCCTGAGGTGTCATGATAGGTGCCAGGCAATGATTGCTGACATACCTATGGTTTATTAACAAAGGTTATATCATCATCATCATCATCATTAAATACCACCGTTAAAAAGAGTGCACATTCTTGGTCAAGCTGTACTTGTTTGCTTGGTCAAGTTGAAGCAAAATAAAACAGCACATATGTTCTCTGGGTCACTGGAGGAAGGCAGCTCCAGCCCCCCATGCTTTAGGAGTTAGCATCACCTCTTAAGCAGCAAGAGACCTGGAGTCCCAGATTCAAGAGCCTAGAAACAGTTCCCTCTCCCTGTGGAGTTCTTGATTGTAATGAACCTCATCTTCAGTCTTCATTTCCTTTGCACTTGTTACTGATTCCAGTATATACTACTTAGTGTCTGAACAGGAGAGAGAGGAATTGGGATGTTAATTTTGAACTTTTAATTCCATCCTTTTGTTTTTTTCTCCTCCGAGAGCTTTCTCTGCTTTTTTCTTCTCTTATTTTTTCTCCTTTCTCTTTCACTGCATCCCAAAGACCAAGGGGATAACTAGAGAGCTTTTGCCTCTGCAGCCACACCCTAAAGACTTAGAGTTCCTAAGACTATGGCCTCCCATTTCCTTGATCCCTCTCTTCAGCATAAACCACCTTTCAGCCCATCGTCTGAAGAGTCAGGGTGAGCTTGTGACATCAGGGGCTCTAAGCTTTTAGTTCCAGGGGTGACTGTACTGATGGTTTTAAGAGAACTAATTTCCAGATCCTCAACTTCCATAGTTTCCTGGTATCAGGTAGTTCCTCTCTGTTGTCCCTACCCACTGCCCCTTTCAGAAAAGCCCTTTTCCCATTTTACAAAACCAAGGCATGCATCCTTCCCCAATTTTACTCTGGTTCCTTGTTCTATGGTATAAATACCTCCTGGAAGCCAGACCTCCTTTACTAATGAAAGCCCTAGAAACTCATGGGACAGCTTCCTCTTCTTACTGATTTTATCCATTTTTCTGATAAGGATGAAGCGTGGTGATAGAAATGGAGTATGTTAGCCCCTTTGGGGAGGGTGGAGACAATGGGAGTGATGGCAGTTCTGTTTAATGACCTCACCTCTCCCAAGCCTGACTTTTCTCAAATAATGCTTTGCTGTTGTGGGAGAAAATGGTGAGAGCAAAGCAGAGAGAAAATTGGTAAGAAATATTGAATGCTAAAAATGTCTCTTTTTTCACAAATTTAATCACAAGCAATTATGTTCAGTATTCTCAGTACTCATCCTTGGGAAGTGTCATTATCTGGAAAGAAAAGCACCTTGGAACAGCTGAAACAGTAGAGGTTAGTGACATGGATTCTATTAAATGTAATGGGAATGTTTTCCAGGGCTACCAAATGATAGAACCTGTGGAAAAAGCTTTACCTGTTTTCTTTTAAATTCAATGTATGTCAGTCAGTAAGTTAGTTAAAATCTATTTTATCAAATTGTATCATGAAATATTTATTCCATTTAGTCAGTTCTAAGTTTATTTTTTTCTTATGGAAATGCTTACTATTTTCTATCTCTGATTAACAAAATAAAATGATATTCTAGCTGCCACACCATTTTGTTGTTACCAGTGTATATGTTTCTCTTTCATGAAACATATGGGAAAAGTCTTGATCACATCTCATGATATTAATGGCATTATTTCTAAAGTTATATACATAATTCTTATTTAATGATTTTCAAAAGCTGAAAGACAGATTCAATGCATGCAAACACACACATTTACCAAAGGACTACGAGGAGTTTTATTCTTCTTGCTTCATAAATAACACATTTTTTTTGGCTACAAATTACACGGCATTATTTCAAACTAAGTAGTGAGAAATAGCATGTAGATTTATTATTGTTTTCATAAATTATAAAAATAGACTATATTAGCTTTCTATCAGTTTAATCTTGATTTGACTGCTTTTAATAATCTATCTTTTAAAAAACCTCAAATTCCACTATATATTACTCAGTGATTTTTAATAATATCCCTGAAATGTATATTAATCTATTTGTTTGAACTGAAAAATGAAGTCAGACATTTTACGACAGAAAGTGAGTCTGATTAGGCTGATGGTTTGACAGTGATGACTGACATTTCCAATTAGGTTATGAGGCAGACATTTCCCCCTAAGCTGAGCAAGTGAAATCTAAACTTAAAGGATGTGATGAGATAAAAGCAGTTTATAGAAAAACATTGTATTGTCAGAGATGTATTGAAATTAGCAACGTTTTTAATTTTTCCACTTCTATCTGAGTATATTATGCTAAACAATATGTCTGTTAGTGGGAAAGAAAGAATGGGTACAATTACGGGTCATTTAATAAATTTTGGCAAGTCTTTTTGGTATTCAAACTGAGAAAGTGAATGATTCTAATAAATTAAGAAATAAAAAGTAAATGAATAAAAATTCACACACACACACACACACACACACACACACACACACACACACACACACACATACACCTATTCCTTTTCAGGCCAGGTAGTTTCCAATTCTTTGCTTTCAGCAAAAGTGCAGAAGAGCCTAATCAAACTGCCAATAAACAGTGTCAGTCAACTGATCACTACAAAAATAATTTTTTAATAATAGATCATCAAGTGATGTTTAGCCTATAAGAATTCAAAAAAACAGTTTGATGTTCTCCCAACAATCTCACCTCTTTCAAGTGAATAAATCTTCTAGCGCTAACATTTATGAAAATGTAAGGCACAAATAGAAAATGTAAAACATGGAAAGAAATCTTTTAGTGTGTGACCCCTGATGGGTGTGAAAGGACTGTCTCAGCTCTGACAACCTGTGAAGGTCATTCTGCATCTGGTGTCACTGTGAGAAGCCTCAGTTCACTTCTCATGGCCTGTGCTTCAACCTTCTTGGTCCCCATCTCCCACCCCGACCCTTACTCTTGAGCACTGGGTCTGCATGAACGCATGGTCCTTCAGCAGCAAAACGCTCTGTATACTAAACCTCTTATCTGTATCCTCCCTTTGCTTTCTTGTCTGGACTAAAACATGGCCCCCTCCAGAGGACAGTGCTTTTCTGGAACTCTCTGGAGTGGTGGCTCTTTGTTCACCCTCATCGCTTGTACTGTTGGGCTTGGAGGTGAGTTAGAGTTTCCTCCTCCTCCTTATTGTTTCTTCCAGTCTGTTGTCCCCCATCTTCTTTTAAACACGTGGCATTGACTCTTACATCTTCAGACTATGCCACCCACGATTCTCATTACCTTCTGATCCCAGGGTTCTGCCCTTTATTTTTCAGTGAGTTTAGCTCCTGGCTCACCGTCCTTCTCTCCAGTTCTAGTTCTGTCTGATGCCTGGTGATTTCCATGTATATGTGGGACATATACATGGAAACATATATAATCCTTTAATTCTTGACCTTCTTGTTCTTTGAATTCCTTTCCTCCAATGATTGTATCCTCTATTCTACTTTACACTTCATCCCATGGCCATACCCTGCCCTATTCTTTCTAATATAGCCCACTTTCTGACCTCACCTTTTATTTTTCCAGCTCATTCCCTCTGACTTCAGCAAACTCTTGATGCTACCTGATATATTTAGCTTAAAACACGTTATTATATACTAGGAAGTGCAGAGCTGGAGGGATGGCAGGATGTCCTGGCCCGCAGACCTGAGTGGTCTAGTGTCTAGTATTCAGTACAAAAATAAGAGATTCAGAGGCTCTACCTCAAAATTTCTGAATCAGAATTTTTGGGGGTACAGGTACAGAAATCTGTTGTTTTGTTTAAGCTTCTCTTATGGTTCTGATGCCGCTGGTGGGGAGGCCAGCTTTGAAACGCTTGTCTGCAGAGTCACAGCAGCAGTGCAAACTTTATGTATCATGCAGATGAGTTCTGAACTAAACTTGTTGACATTTGTGTCTCTGAGTTACCCAGTGCTGACTGCATGTAATTGTGTAAGTAAACAATGTACCTTATTACTTCTATAGAATACATAATAAAAGTTATTATGGAAAAAAATACATTATTATAATTCTTATAACCATCCTCACATACATTTGCAACTGTCTTCCCCCTCATATTAACGATTGTCCCTTTTAGGTGAATCAAGACCCTAAACAAACTCATCGTTACTTATGCACCTAAACCTATGTGGCCAACCCTAAATAGTGAGAAACATACAACCATGCTGATAGTCTTACTGTCAGTTTATGGCCACAAACCTTAAGTTGAACCACAAGGCTCCCTGACATTCGTATTATATTTTACATAATTTGCCTCTCTCTTAAAACCCTCAACACCTATTCCTTCATCATCATTCTCAGCTGACAACATTGCTTCCACTTCACTGATAAAACTGAAGCAATCAGAAGGGAATGTCCATGTGCTCCCATCACCACATCGACACACCTATCAGCATCTACACCCACAAACCTTGCCTTCCCAAGTGTTTAATGAAAAAGAACTGTTCGTGTTTCTCTCTAAGGCCACTTGTGCAACAAACGTCATCCCTGTCATCTACTGAAAGATATTGTGTCAGTAATCCTCTCCTTCGTCTCTTGTGTCATCCATACTCCCCTCTCTAATGGGTTATTACCATCATCATACCATGAGGTACCTATTTCTCCAATCTTAAAAAAATGTTTTGATCTCCCTGCCTCTCTGCTCCCCCCTTATATCAAAACTCCTAGAAATATTTGTCTCTACCCACTGTCTTCAATTCTTGTACTTCTGTTTTCCTTAATCCCATGCCCAGCAAGATTTTGCCCTCAACTACTCCAACAAAATGACTCTTGTTTGTTTAAGGTCACAGTGACTTCAATGTTGCTAAATCCATAATCAGTTCTTAAAGCTAATAGTATTTGACCTTTTAGTAAGCATTTCACTGCTATTCATTCCTATTCCTGAAAAAACCTTTGTCTTTTGCCTTCCTAAACACTGCACACTCTTAGTTTTACTCTGAATTTACTGGTCATATTTCAATCTACTTTTCTATTTCCTCCTCTTCTCCCTTATCTCTCATTATTGGAGTGCCTCAGGGTTTAATTCTTAGACCTTGTTTCTTCTCTATTATGCTGCCTTCCTAGGTGATCTCATCCTGTCCTTGGTTTCACATTCCATCTCTGTGCTGATGACTTATATCTCCAGCACAGACTATGCCCCTTAACTCCTGACTCCAAATGCCTATTCACTAGTGATGCGTAATAGAAATAGCAGGCTTAGCATGTCCAAATAACCTTAACTTCCCAAAACCTTCTTCACATGTTTCTCCATCAAAGCTCAGAACAAGGTCATCCTTCCATTTGGACAGAGTAAGAACCTGGGTGTCATTCTTGACTCCTTTCTCTCCCACTCCGCATCCCACATGTCATGAAATCATGTTGCTCTTCCTTTACAATACATCCAGCATCTAAACCCTTCTCACCAACTCTTCTGCCACCATCCTGATCTTGCCTGGATTTTTGTGATAGAATCCTAATGGCCCTTTGCTCACAGTCTTGCCTACCCACCTATAGTCTCTTCTCAATACTGCAGCCAGAGTGAGCCATTCTTATGATCAAAGGCTCAAAACCCTCCAATGGTTCCCCAGCTCACTCCAGGTGAGAGCCAGTGTGCTTACAATAGCCCGTAGAGGCTAAAAGTCTGATCTCATTACCTCTCTGAATTTACCTCCTATGACTCTCCTCTCATTCTTCTCTAGCCCCGCTGGCCTCTTCATAGTTGTGCCTCAAATAGTCCAGGCATCTGGGCATTTGTAGTGGCTGTTTGCTGTACCTAGAGTATTCCTCCTCCAGGTATCTATCTGCAAGGCCCATTCCCTCTTTGCTTTCAAATGTTTGTTCAAGGATCAATCTCTCATTAAGATCTACTCTGACTACCAATCTAAAATTGCACACCCCTTACCCTGCTTATTCTCTCTATGGCAATTATTATGTTTATTCTAGTCATTGTCTCTCTCCCTCCCTAGAATGTATGCTCAATGAGATAAGGGTTTTTATGGTTTGTTTTTGTTCATTGCTATAACCTCAGGGCCTACAAGATTGCCTGGAATTAAGAAGTACTCAGTGACTATAGTTGACCCACGTAACTTATGAGTTCTGAATTTGCAAATTTACCTACTTGATAAAATGTATTTATAACCCCCCAATCCATGTTCATGGCACAATTGCAGTCATTCGCAGACAATGCACTGAGCAGTGAAAAAAAAATTTTTTTTAACATCTTTATTGGAGTATAATTGCTTTACAATGATGTGTTAGTTTCTGCTTTACAACGAAGTGAATCAGCTATACATATACATATACCCTCATATGTCCTCCCTCTTGCATCTCCCTCCCACCCTCCATATCCCACTCCTCTAGGTGTTCACAAAGCGCTGAGCTGATCTCCATGTGCTATGCGGCTGCTTCCTACTAGCTATCTATTTTACATTTGGTAGTGTATATAAGTCCATGCCACTCTCTCATGTCATCCCGGCTTAACCTTCCCCTTCCCTGTGTCCTCTGGTCTGTGTCGTTGTTCTGTCCTGCACCCTAGGTTCTACAGAACCGATTTTTTTTTTTCTCTTTAGATTCCATATATATGTGTTAGCATACGGTATTTTTTTTTCTCTTTCTGACTTACATCACTCTGAATGACAGTCTCTAGGTCCATCCACCTCACTACAGATAACTCAGTTTTGTTTCTTTTTATGGCTGAGTAATATTCCATTGTATATATGTGCCACATCTTCTTTATCCATTCATCTGTTGATGGACACTTAGGTTGCTTCCATGTCCTGGCTCTTGTAAATAGAGCTGCAATGAATATTTTGGTACATGACTCTTTTTGAATTATGGTTTTCTCAGGGTATATGCCCAGTAGTGGGATTGCTGGGTCGTATGGCAGTTCTATTTTTAGTTTTTTAAGGAACCTCTGTACTGTTCTCCATAGTGGCTGTACCAATTTACGTTCCCACCAACGGTGCAAGAGGGTTCCCTTTTCTCCACACCCTCTCCAGCATTTATTGTTTGTAGATATTTTGATGATGACCATTCTGACTGGTGTGAGGTGATACCTCATTGTGGTTTTGATTTGCATTTCTCTAATGATTAGTGATGTTGAGCATCCTTTCGTGTGTTTGTTGGCAATCTGTATATCTTCTTTGGAGAAATGTCTATTTAGTTCTTTTACCCATTTTTGGATTGGGTTGTTTGTTTTTTTGATATTGAGCTGTATGAGCTGCTTGTAAATTTTGGAGATTAATCCTTTGTCAGTTGCTTCATTTGCAAATATTTTCTCCCATTCTGAGGGTTGTCTTTTCATCTTGTTTATGGTTTCCTTTGCTGTGCAAAAGCTTTTAAGTTTCATTAGGTCCCATTTGTTTCTTTTTGTTTTTATTTCCATTTCTCTAGGAGGTGGGTCAAAAAGGATCTTGCTGTGATTTATCTCATAGATTGTTCTGCCTATAGTTTCCTCTAAGGATTTTATAGTGTCTGGCCTTACCTTTAGGTCTTTAATCCATTTTGATTTTATTTTTGTGTATGGTGTTAGGGAGTGTTCTGACTTCACCCTTTTACATGTAGCTGTCCAGTTTTCCCAGCACCACTTATTGAAGAGACTATCTTTTCTCCACTGAATATTCTTGCCTCCTTTATCAAAAATAAGGTGGCCATATGTGTCTGGGTTTATCTCTGGGTTTTCTATCCTGTTCCATTGATCTATATTTCTGTTTTTGTGCCAGTACCATACTGTCTTGATTACTGTAGCTTTGTAGTATAATCTGAAGTCTGGGAGCCTGATTCCTCCAGCTCCGTTTTTCTTTTTCAAGATTATTTTGGCTATTTGGGGTCTTTTGTGTTCCCATACAAATTGTAAAATTTTTGTTCTAGTTCTGTGAAAAATGCCAATGGTAGTTTGATAGGGATTGCATTGAATCTGTAGATTGCTTTGGGTAGTATAGTCATTTTCACAATGTTGATTCTTCCAATCAAAAATATGGAATGGTTCAAGAATTTGTATGTCATCATTGCACAGGGGCCATGCTAATCTTCTCTGTATCATTCCAATTTTAGTATATTTGCTGCTGAAGCAAGAACTGAGCAGTGAAAAATTTGAGTCACCTGCTGTGCACTTTCCCAGCTGAGGTTGAGCAAGGTAACTCGCTTCCTTCTTGTTTCACCTCTCATACTGTAAATAAGTGTCCTTTTTTGTGGTCTATTTTGTGCCATGTTTTTTCCTTTTTTTGGTGTGGTTGGTGATTTCACTGTTGAAAATGGAATTATCCCTTTATTTTCTGGCACTGCATATTGCTCTGGAGGCAGCTGTCCGAAGGCAGCCTGGATTTTCTTCCTTCATTTAAGGAAATTTAGCTTTAAAAATATCTTGGAATAATTTTTGTCTGCAATTTTTGGGTTCTTTATTTCAGGAATACTTTTCATCCATATGTTGTATCATTTCTGCCTGCCCTCGATGTGTATTACTTTATCTGTACTCATTTTACCTTTCCCTTTCCTTCCCTTTGCGTTCTCTCTGGAAGGACTTTCATTTCAAGACTTTATATTTTCAGCCATGTCTATTATGTTTGGGCTTTCTAATTATTAGTTCTGTAATGATACTGTTTGGGTGCTCTGTTGCCATAGTTCTGCAATCCCTCTTTTAATCTCATTCTGTTCTTTTGACATTTTGTCTTTAATACCTCTGTAAAAAATAGAATTCATGTTATTATCAAGTCATTCCATAGCCTGAAGCCCTTGAAGAGAATCTTCTTCTGTTCTTGGGTTATGTTTTCTGTCACCTGAATTATTTTTCTGTACTCTGTAGCCACACTTCCTTTATCGGTTTTTGCGTGATAGGTTGCCACAGTCACAATGACATGCCCACTTTGTCCCCTTGCTCACACTAAGTGTGAGCAACTTTGACTGCCATGGCGAGGTCTAGGTAAATTCCTCTTAACATTTTTCCCATCTTACTGAGATATTTTTGGCTTCCAATCTGAGCCAAATTTGAGAGGTATCATGTTCTTACTGCTTTTCAGTTCCCTGGTGGCTCAGTCAGTCAAAAAGTTCAGCCAGAGTGGGTGAAGTTTTGCTGGAAAACTAGAGGTCAAGTCTTTCTTCTGAGATTAAAAAAGATACCCTATGTTAGAGAACACCACATATGATCAAGGGTATATCCTACTCTTGTGGGGAAATACCCTGTGTTTTCAATCATTCGCCTGATTTAGAGTGGAATTCTGAAAAATGGTGAATCCAAGTACTTTTCTTTTAAACATTTATTATTTATTTAATTATTTACTTATTTTTGGCTGTGTTGGGTCTTGGTTGAGGCATGCAGGATCTTTCATTGCAGCACGCAGGCTTTTCATTGTCGTGTGTGGGCTTCTCTGTAGTTGTGGTGTGTGGGCTCAGTAGTTGTGGCATACAGGCTCAGTAATTGCTGCACGTAGGCTAAGTTGCTCCGTAACATGTGGGATCTTAGTTCCCCGACCAGGGATCAAACCTGCATCCTCTGCATTGGAAGGTGGATTCTTTTTTTTTTTTTGGTTTTCTTTAATTAATAGTAATCTTTTATTTATTTATTTATTTTTATATTTATTTTTGGCTGTGTTGGGTCTTCGTTTCTGTGTGAGGGCTTTCTCCAGTTGCAGCAAGTGGGGGCCACTCTTCATCGCGGTGTGCGGGCCTCTTCACTATTGCAGCCTCTCTTGTTGCGGAGCACAGGCTCCAGACGCGCAGGCTCAGTAGTTGTAGCTCATGGGCCTAGTTGCTCCACAGCATGTGGGATCTTCCCAGACCAGGGCTCAAACCCGTGTCCCCTGCATTGGCAGGCAGACTCTCAACCACTGTGCCACCAGGGAAGCCCAGGAAGGTGGATTCTTAATCATTGGACCACCAGGGCAGTCCTATCCAAGTACTTTTTCTGCCTCTGTTGAGATGGTATAATAGTTAGGATCAACTTGCCCTGATTTCCTTATGTAAACCATGTAGCTAATAACACCATGGGGTTTTTATGAGTCTTAAATAGAATGTTGCATATAATGGCTTATCATCATGCTACAGATACCCAACATATGTTAGGTGTGATTATTTTATTGCAGTGAAATGTGAAGATGCTCTTCTGAGGGCCTCGCTTTACTTTTGCCCTGGGCTGCATACTCACCCACTCACTCTTTAATTCCACTTCTTCCCAAATGAGGTTGCATTCTTGGGGTTTTACAAACTTACTACATTTGCCTCATATCACTTATTGAGGGTATGTATGGAGGAGGATGAGGTATATAGGATGAGCACAATGAATTATTTCCTTTACTGATTTTCTTGGGAACTACCTTTAAAAGTGTATGACATGAGGTCATATCCTATTTTTTCGGGTTGCTGATGGTGATAATTTTGTTGTTGATGTTAGTGTCAATAGGTTATAGGGTGGGATATTGTTTATCTTCCTCCATTCATCATGTCTACCTAGAAGTTCAAACAGGATTAGAGACATAGGGGAGAGAGGCAGGCCCTCAAGCAGGTGTCTGAGTGAGGGAAGGAGCAGAGGTAGAAATGGGTAAGAGGAGGTGGTGAAGGGCAGAGGCTGGTTAGCAATGAAGGGAATAGTGGGTGATGAACCATGGTAGGTAAGAGACTTAAGGCTGGTTGGGGATTTTGGAGCCCAGGAGGAAGAACTGAAATTAGTGGTAGATCTAAGCTACTGATCTTCTATAAGACCTGGCTCTCCTGCCAGGTCACCTGTTGACACGATGTCTTTCCCAAGTGAACCTATAGGCTGCCACAGCCACATGACCCAAAGGTTCTGACTGGGGTGGACATGCACTTCTTGCTCTTTAGTAAAACAGAGACCACCAAGCAGGAAGACAGATGCAGAAGATACCAAAGTTCTGTCTGCTAGGGATAGACATGGCTGAGACTTCACCTGGTCCTATTAGTCTTAAGTTTTATCTACCTCTGAAATTTGGGAACCAAGCAGCTTCAGGAGCCACTTCTAATGATATACTCATAGCCTGGGGCTCTAACATTGGTTTGGGCATCGGAGAGAAAGACAATTAATTCATGACTCCATTAGCACCATGACATTGTTCACTAAGTCGAGTTAACTTTGCTCCTGAATCGAGAGCTTCCAAAGTCATTGCTGATCCATGTGTATCCAGAGCCAGTGCTGAAGCCTCACACAATAGATGTTCCTTAATCAAATGAAGAAAAGATATATCAGTTTCACAGCACTCCAGAAGTTGGAGAATATCCTTTGGTTCCCTTCCCTCCCTCCCACCCTATCGCCCTCTCTAATTTAGCACCAACTTCTTCTCAAGGAGCTTGAATCTGCCAGCGGCATGAGGAATCATCTAGCAAGCATGTTATTTTAAATCTTTAATACACATATTACCTTACATTATCGCTTCATCATCCACCCCTCAGTGTGAACACCAAGAGAACATCCATCACAATTAGTGTAACATCCCGAACACATAAAAAAGATGAAAATGTGCAGCTAAGTTGGGGGTAAGGGAGCCTAGACTCTCTGACTGGCTTTCTGTTAGACTGTGGGCACATAGCCTGGCCTGGATGTGGCTTTCCCATGGGCCAGAAAGGGGAGTAGGGTGTGCTCTGAGCCCAGAGTGCTGTTCCTGTTCATCCTTCTCCAGAAAGACAGAGCCTTCCAGCACTGAGCTGAAGCTGTAGCTGTCATTTACAAAGTTCTAGTCTCACTCCTATTACTGGCCAACCTGAGGCCACTGGCCAAAACTTGGAGTCCCAGGTCCAGAGCTATCAGATAGGAACAATTTATTTACTGAGCCAAATCCTGCATTAGGCTCTTTTCACTTTTGTTAGCTCATGGAAGCCCTATGATCACCATATGAAGTAGATATTATTATTCATATTTTTATGAAGGAGAAAACTGAGGTTCAAAAATCTTCTGAGAATCATACTCTGGGAAATCTATTTCCAAAGGTTATTTTCTTAGAATGTGGTCACTGGACAAGACAAGTGTGTGGAGTATTGAAGCGAGGAGGAGGTGAGGAGACGCTGTTCCAAGCTTGGAGGCGAGAGGGACTTGCCACTCAGGTGTGAGTGGCACCTTCACTTGCATGTAATCCTTCAGAATGCCCAACGAACCACTGCGTGCCTCTTTTATTGTTTGCATGTACATGTATGTGTGTAATTACTTATCTCTCTTTTGGGCTCATGCAAAGTTGAGTTAGTCCTGCATTTCAGCTCTCAGCACTGTCTACATCATTCAGCACAAGGCCCCTCTTGCATTTATTTCCCCTTATTCAGTCCCTGATCCTCACTTCCATCCCCCTCACCTGCCTAGATGCCTAACTCTGTTGTACTGGATATGTATCCTTTTAATATTGTGTACAAGTTTTTGGTTTATGTAATGGTATTTTGTTATAGACCTCACTTTGTTTTTTTATTTTTTTTCCCGTACTTTTAGGCTTTTAGATATAACCACATTTGCTCTGTGAGCATCAGACTCACTCGATGTTAACTCCTGTGTGCTGGGAAGGTATGTGTCCACACATTTTGCTCATCCTCAGCCCTGGAGATAGACACTATAGCTCACCTTCAACTCCTGGCAACTGCACACAATACAATGACTCAATAAACACAGCACCCTTGGCCCCTAGGGATTTGCACCAAACTTTATTGGCCATTCTCCATTGTTTGCCTTCCTACCATCATCTCACTCGTTGAACTCCTCATCATCTGTTGTCTGGGTCTCTGCCTCCCACCTCTCTTTTTTTTTTTTTTATTAAAAAAAATTTTTTTTGGAGTATAGTTGCTTTACAATGTTGTGTTAGTTTCTGTTGTACAGCAAAGTGAATCAGTTATACATTTACATATATCCACTCTTTTTCAGGTTCTTTTCCCATATAGGCCATTACAGAGTATTGAGTAGAGTTCCCTGTGCTATACAGTAGGTCCTTATTAGTTATCTATTTTTTAAATAGATCTTTATTGGAGTATAATTGCTTCACAATACTGTGTTAGTTTCTCTTGCCCAACAAAGCGAATCAGCCATATGCATACATATGTCCCCATATCCCCTCCCTCTTGAGCCTCCCTCCCACGCTCCCTATCCCCTCCATCTAGGTCAGCACAAAGCACCGAGCTGATCTCCCTTTGCTATGCTGCTGCTTCCCACCAGCCAACTATTTCACATTTGGTAGTGTATATATGTTGATGCTACTCTCACTTCGCCCCAGCTTTGCTCTCCCACCCCATGTCCTCAAGTCCATTTTCTATATCTACCTCTTTATTCCTGCCCTGCAACTAGGTTCATCAGTACCATTTTTTTCTTTTTTTTTTAGATTCCATATACATGCGTTACCATATGGTATTAGTTTTTCTCTTTCTGACTTACATCACTCTGTATGACAGACTATAGGTCCATCCACCTCACTACAAATAACTCAATTTCGTTTCTTTTTATGGCTGAGTAATATTCCATTGTATATATGTGCCACACCTTCTTTATCCATTCATCTGTCGATGGACATTTAGGGTGGTTCCATGTCCTGGCTATTGTAAATAGTGCTGCAATAAACATTGTGGCACATGTCTCTTTGTGAATTATGGTTTTCTCAGGGTATATGCCCAGTAGTGGGATTGCTGGGTCATATGGTAGCTCTATTTTTAGTTTTTTAAGGAACTTCCATACTGTTCTCCATAGTGGCTGTATCAATTTACATTCCCACCAACAGTGCAGGAGGGCTCCCTTTTCACCACACCCTTTCCAGCATTTATTGTTTCTAGATGTTTGATAATGGCCCTTCTGACTGGTGTGAGGTGATACCTCACTGTAGTTTTGATTTGCATTTCTTTAATAATTAGTGATGTTGAGCATCTTTTCTTGTGCCTCTTGGCCATCTGTATGTTTTCCTTGGTGAAATGTCTATTTAGGTCTTCTACCCGTTTTTTAACTGGATTGTTTGTTTTTTTGATACTGAGCTCCATGAGCTGTTTGTATATTTTGGAGATTAATCCTTTGTCTGTTGTTTCATTTGCAAATATTTTCTCCCATTCTGAGGGTTGTTTGTTTTTTTTTTTTTGTCTTATTTATGGTTTCCTTTGCTATGCAAAAGCTTTTAAGTTTAATTAAGTCCCATTTGTTTATTTTTGTTTCTATTTTCATTAGTCTAGGAGGAGGGTCAAAAAAGATCTTGCCGTGGTTTATGTCAAAGAGTGTTTTTCCTATGTTTTCCTCTAAGAATTTTATAGTGTCTGGTCTTACATTAAGGTCTTTAATCCATTTGGAGTTTATTTTTGTGTATGGTGTTAGGGAATATTCTAATTTCATTCTTTTACATATAGCTGTCCAGTTTTCCCAGAACCACTTATTGAAGAGGCTGTCTTTTCTCCATTGTATGTTCTCGCCTCCTTTGTTGCAAATTAGGTGCCCATATGTGCATGGGTTTATCTCTGGGCATTCTATCTTGTACCATCTATACTTCTGTTTTTGTGCCAGTACCATACTGTCTTGATTACTGTAGCTTTGTGGTATTCTTTGAAGTCAGGGAGCCTGATTCCTCCAGCTCTATTTTTCTTTCTCAAGATTATTTTGGCTATTTGGGGTCTTTTGTGTTTCCATACGAATCGTAAAATTTTTTGTTCTAATTCTGTGAAGAATGCCGATGGTAGTTTGATAGGGATTGCATTGAATCTGTAGATTGCTTTGGGTAGTGTAGTCATTTTCATAATATTGATTCTTCCAATCCAAGAATATGGTATATTTCTCCAACTGTTTATGTCAACTTTGATTTCTTTCATCAGTGTTTTACAGTTTTCTGAGAACAAGTCTTTTGCCTTCTTAGGCAGGTTTATTCCTAGGTATTTTATTCTTTTTGTTGCAGTGGTAAATGGGAGTGTTTCCTCAATTTCTCTTTCTGATTATTCATTGTTGGTGTATAGGAGTGCCAGAGATTTCTGTCCACTAATTTTGTATCCTGCAACCTTACCAGAGTCAATGATTAGTTCTAGTAGTTTTCTGGTGGTATCTTTAGAATTTTCTATTTATAGTATCATGTCATTGGCAAGCAGTGACAGCTTTACTTCTTCTTTTCCAATTTGTATTCCTTTTATTTCTTTTTCTTTTCTGATTGCTGTTGCTAGGACTTCCAAAACTATGTTGAATAAGAGTGGCTAGAGTGGACATCCATGTCTTTTTCCTGATCTCAGTGGAAATGCTTTCAGTTTTTCACCATTGAGTATGATGCTTGCTGTTGGTTTGTCATATATGGCCTTTATTATGTTGAGGTAGGTTCCTTCTGTGCCCCTTTTCTGGAGAGTTTTTATCATAAATGGGTGTTGAATTTTGTCAAAAGCTTTTTCTGCATCTATTGAGATGATCATACTGTTTTTATTCCTTAATTTGTTAATGTGGTGTATCACACTGATTGATTTGTGGGTATTGAAGGATCCTTGCATCCCTGGGATAAATCCCACTTGATCATGGTGTGTGATCCTTTTAATGTGCTGTTAGATTCTGTTTGCTAGTATTTTGTTCAGGAATTTTGCATCTACATTCCTCAGTGATATTGGTCTATAATTTTCTCTTTGTGATATCATTTTCTGGTTTTGGTATCAGGGTGATGGTGGCTTTGTAGAATGAATTTGGGAGTGTTTCTCCCTCTGCAATTTTTTGGAAGACTCTGAGGAGGATAGGTGTTAGCTCTTCTCTAAATGTTTGATAGAATTCGCTTGTGAAGCCATCTGGTCCTGGACTTCCTTTTTTGGAAGATTTTTAATTGCGGTTTTAATTTCATTACTCGTGATAGGTCTGTTTATAATTTCTAATTCTTCCTGGTTCAGTCTTGGAAGGTTATACCTTTCTAAGAATTTGTCCATTTCTTCGTGGTTGTCCATTTTATTAGCATATAGTTGTTTGTAGTAGTCTCTTATGATCCTTTGTATTTCTGCAGTGTCAGTTGTGATTTCTCCTTTTTCATTTCTAATTTTATTGATTTGCATCCTCTCCCTTTTTTTCTTGATGAGTCTGGTTAATGGTTTATCAATTTTTTTATCTTTTCCAAGAACCAGCTTTTAGTTTTATTGATCTTTGCTATTGTTTTCTTCGTTTCTATTTCATTTATTTCTGCTCTGATCTTTATGATTTCTTTCCTTCTACTCACTTTGGGTTTTCTTTGTTCTTCTTTCTCTAGTTATTTTAAGTGTAGGGTTAGATTGTTTATTTGAGATTTTTCTTGTTTCTTGAGGTGAGAATGTATTGCTATAAAATTCCCTCTTAGAACTGCTTTTACTGTGTCCCATAGGTTTTGGGTCATTGTGTTTTCATTGTCATTTGTTTCTATTTATTTTTTTATTTCTTCTTTGATTTCTTCGGTGATCTATTGGTTATTTAGTAGCGCACTGTTTCGCCTCCATGTACTCGTGTTTTTCTACAGTTTTAGTCCTGTAACTGATTTCCAGTCTCACAGGGTTGTGGTTAGAAAAGATGCTTGATATGATTTCAAAGTTCTTAAATTTTCCGAGGTTTGATTTGTGACCCAAGATGTGATCTATCCTGGAGAATGTTCCATGTGCACTTGAGAGGAAGGTGTATTCTGCCACTTTTGGCTGGAAAATTCTATAAATATCAATTAGATCTGTCTGGTCTACTGTGTCATTGAAAGCTTGTGTTTCCTTATTTATTTTCTGTTTGGATGATCTGTCAATTGGTGTAAGTGGGGTGTTAAAGTCCCCTACTATTATTGTGTTATTGTCGATTTCTCCTTTCATGGTTGTTAACATTTGCCTTATGTATTGAGGTGCTCCTATGTTGGGTGCATAAACATTTATAATTGCTATTCTTCTTCTTGGAATGATCCATTGATCATTCTGTAGTGTCCCTCCTTATCTCTTATAACAGTCTTTATTTTAAAGTCAATTTTATCTGATATGAGTATTGCTACTCCAGCTTTCTTTTAATTTCCATTTGCATGGAATATCTTTTTCCATCCCTTCTCTTTCACTGTGTATGTGTCCCTAGGTCTGAAGTGGGTCTCTTGCAGACAGCATATATATGGGTCTTGTTTTTGTATCCATTCAGCCAGTCTGTGTCTTTTAGTTGGGGCATTTAATCCATTTACATTCAAAGTTATTACCAATATGTATGTTCCTATGACCATTTTCTTAATTGTTTTGGGTTTGTTTTTGTGGGTCTTTTTCTTCTCTTGTGTTTCCCGCTTAGAGAAGTTTCTTTAGCATTTGTTATAAAGCTGTTTTGGTGGTGCTGAATTCTCTTAGCTTTTGCTTGTCTGCAAAGCTTTTGATTTCTTCATCGAATTTGAATGAGATCCTTGCCGGGTACAGTTATCTTGGTTGTAGGTTCTTCCCTTTCATCACTTTAAGTATATCATGCCACTCCCTTCTGGCTTGTAGAGTTTCTGCTGAGAAATCAGCTGTTAACCTTATGGGAGTTCCTTTGTATGTTATTTGTCATTTTTCCCTTGCTGCTTTCAATAATTTTTCTTTGTCTTTAAGTTTTGCCAATTTGATTACTATGTGTCTTGGTGTGTTTCTCCTTGGGTTTATCCTGTATGGGACTCTTTGCACTTCCTGGACTTGGGTGTCTATTTCCTTTTCCATGTTAAGGAAGTTTTTGACTATAATCTCCTCAAACATTTTCTCTGGTCCTTTCTCTCTCTCTTCTCCTTCTGGGACCCCTATAATGTGAATGTTGTTGCATTTAATGTTGTCCCAGAGGTCTCTTAGGCTGTCTTCATTTCTTTTCATTCTTTATTCTTTATTCTGTTCCGCAGCAGTGAGTTCCACCATTCTGTTTTCCGGGTCACTTATCTGTTCTTCTGCCTCATTTATTCTGCTATTGATTCCTTCTAGTAGAGTTTTCATTTCAGTTATTGTATTGGTCATCTCTGTTTGTTTGTTCTTTAATTCTTCTAGGTCTTTGTTAAACATTTCTTGCATCTTCTCAATCTTTGCCTCCATTCTTTTTCTGAGGTCCTGGATCATCTTCACTCTCATTATTCTGAATTCTTTTTCTGGAAGGTTGCCTATCTCCACTTCATTTAGTTGCTTTTCTGGGGTTTTATCTTGTTCCTTCATCTGGTACATAGCCTTCTGCCTTTTCATCTTGTCTATCTTTCTGTGAATGTGCTTTTTCTTCCACAGGCTGCAGGATTGTAGTTCTTCTTGCTTCTGCTGTCTGCCCTCTAGTGGAAGAGTTTATCTAAGAGGCTTGTGCAAGTTTCCTGATGGGAGGGACTGGTGGTGGGTAGAGCTGACTGTTGTTCTGGTGGGCAGAGCTCAGTAAAACTTTAATACACTTGACTTCTGATGGGTGGGGCTGGGTTCCCTCCCTGTTGGTTGTTTGGCCTGAGGCGAATCAACACTGGAGCCTACCTGGGCTCTTTGTTGGGGCTAATGGCAGACTCTGGGAGGGCTCACGCCAAGGAGTACTTCCCAGGAATTCTGCTGCCAGTATCCTTTTCCCCACGGTGAGCCACAGCCACCCCCCACCCCCACCCCCACCCCGGCTCTGCAGGAGACCCTCCAACACTAGCAGGTAGGTCTGGTTCAGTCTCCCCCAGGGTCACTGCTCCTTCCCCTGGGTCCCAATGCTCACACTACTTTGTGTGTGCCCTCCAAGTGTGGAGTCTCTTTTTCCCCCAGTCCTGTCGAAGTCCTGCAATTAAATCTCACTAGCCTTCAAAGTCGGATTCTCTAGGAATTCCTCCTCCCGTTGCCAGACCCCAGGGTCAGAAGCCTGATGTGGGTCTCAGAACCTTCACTCCAGTGTGTGGACTTCTGTGGTATAAGTGTTCTTTAGTCTCTGAGTCACCCACCTAGCAGTTATGGGATTTGATTTTACTGTGATTGTGCCCTCCTATGGTCTCATTGTGGCATCTCCTTTGTCTTTGGATGTGGGGTATCTTTTTTGGTGAGTTCCAGTGTCTTCTTGTCAATGATTGTCCAGCAGCTAGTTGTGATTCTGGTGTTCTCACAAGAGGGAGTGAGAGCATGTCCTTCTACTCCGCCATTTGGTTCAGACCCCAAAACATATTTTCTTGGTGACTATGTTTGCTCTAATGTTCGGGGATCTCAAAAAGACAAAGTGTTATCTGAGACTCCTTCCTGAGATGTGCAGCAATTTGGTTGAGTGGCAGAAGCTCAAGACCAGAAATCTTAAGTTATGAATATAATTCCTGTTTTTCCCCTAAGTAGTTGAGCAACATTTTCAAGTAAAATAAAGGAATTAGACATAATCTGTAATATCTCTTTCCAATATGAACTTCTATGATTTTATGACTTGAAGTCTGAAAACCAGGTTAGAGATCTCCTTTAGCCCCTTATTAAATAAGTTTGCATAAGTTGTTAACTCCTAGCCTTAGTATCTTATTTTTAAATGTAGATGAAGAAACTTTTCCAGGGCAATTTCACAAATAAGCTGTAAGAACCAAGTAGAATAGCAGTAGTGAAAGTGTTATGTACAACATAGCTATAGACAGATGTACATCGTGGTTTGTATTCTTTTCAGTTTTTATTTCATCTTAATTTCTTCACTTCTACTTTTATTAATGGGGCAAGAATTGGCTTTTCTCTTACATCAGTGTTTCACTCTCTGGGCCCATATCTGTGTAACTTCTTCAATTGCACCTACTCACATATCCTTTTCTGTCCACTACAGAAGAGGTTTTGCTAGCAGATTCCTAAACCTATTGTGATACTGTGATACTGAATCAAGAGAAAAGTAGAGGGAGACTTGGTCTGAAAGGAGAGAAAAAAAGGGTCGGGTGTAACAGAGAGGCTAAACTGACCGATATGATAAGCTGTCCTGAGAGGGTTGGAGAAGCAGCTCATCTGGCGGATCTGGAGAGAGTGCTGGAGATTTCATGTAAAGGCCTTGGAGTGGCTGTGGGATGTGAGAGAATTGGAAGTAGACAAAGGGCTTTAAAAAGAGTTATGTCAGCTTATGAATTAGATCCTCTTTCACATTCTTTAAGAGGCATAATTAATGCTTGTGATTCCTTTTTAATTACTATTTGGTGGCAGGATTTGTCTCTGAAGATGAGTCCCTCCAGAGACTGTGTAATATAGCAGGTCATTTACCACATCATGATGGATTGAAAGTTGTTTAGTTTTTTGTGGACTACCTGCAAAGGGAAGATGTGTGGTATTTGGGGATGGGTAGTAAGGAGGGCAGGGCCTTCGGTCCTTCTTGCTTGGGTCCCTGTGCTGGCTGCATGCTGCACCCAAGAACCAGCCACTTGTGCTCCAGGTCTGGGCCAGTTTGTGGGGCTCAGCTGAGGGTTTTCTGATAATCATTAGTATTTCCAAGGCCACACATTGAACAGCAAGGCTGAAGCCTTGCAAACTAAATGGTGCCTGGATGTTGTAACCATGAGACTCAGAGAGGCTCAGCAAGCAAGTGATTTGGGAGGTCGTAGCTTTGTGGGGTGATGACCCAAAGTCCTAATTCTTATTCTACTGCTGTGCTGTGGTGAGAGGGGCACAGATGATGTCCAGGAACATCAATGAAGGGGAAACTGGTGAGTGAATGATGATGACATTCCAATGTAGTCTGGTGATATTGGATCTTTATCAGTTGTCAGAACAGGAGGCCAGTTCTTGAGCTGATGCTCTGGTCTATGTACCAGGGGTGGGGTGGCCATCTCTGAACATTGCAGGCAGTATTTGGGTTCTACCCTGGGGAAACCTGGCTTCTTTAGGGTGAGTACCCTCCCTATCATACTGTTTTCCTACAGTCATCCTCCAATCCCAAGGTTTGATGGAGATCTTAACCAGAAGCTAGTTGAAGTAAATATCAGAAGTAATATATGTGACGACTATAGCATTTTTCAAATATAGGCAGGAGGTTGATCTGACATGGTTTGGAATTGTTTTGACTAAGCCCTTGCATCCTTTCACCTGGCCCTCTGCCTTCATACCTTCCCATACCAGATGTCAGTAACACTTGAAAGGTCCTTTGAGGTGGTCCTCGGTCTAGTCTGTGCTGTGTTCAGGGCATGTAATAAATGTTTGCTTTAATTCATAGTATAGCATAATAGTTAGGAAAAGGGATTCGGGAACCAACCTGCTTGACTTCAAGTCCCAGCTCTGCTACTTACTAACTGTGTGATATTGAGCAAGTTACTTAAGTTCTCTGGGCCTGTAAAATTGGGCTAATGAGAGTATTAAACTGACAGTGTTTGTTGTGATGATTGAGTTGATATTTGTAGCAATAGAAGAGACTTAGTACATAGATAGTTTTGAGAAATTATCATTGGTGTAGCTAAATATAGAACAGTGCTCCTCAAAGGATGGTCCCAGGACCACCCACATGAGAGTCACAGTAGGTCCAGAAGGTGAGAGAGGAGCCTGTTAAGTGAGAAGATGCTTGACCAGGGGAACCAGAATCTGTAGGGATAGAGCCAAGCATTGCCTCTGTCAACAAGCACTGCTGGGGATTCTTAATTAAAGATAAAGAACCCCTGTGGTAAGCAGGATTCTCCTGATGCCCTGCCCCAAACACACACACAACTGCTGAGCCATGGTTATTCAAACACTAATCTAGGTGCTGCTGTGAATGGATTTTGCAGATAGAATTAAAATCCCTAGTCAGTTGAACTTAAAATATGGAAATTATCTGGGTGGACCTGGTTTATCACAGGAGCCCTTTAAAAAGCAGAAGGCTTCAGAAAGATTTAACAGAAGGGGTTATCCTAACCATTGCTGCTTTACAGTAGAGGGGGGCATGTGGGAAGGAATGAAGGCAGCCTTGGCTTCTCTCAGGGACCTCAGTCTTACAACCTCAAGGAACTGAGTTCTGCCAATCAACTGAATGAGCTTGGAAGCAGTTTCTTCACTCAGAGATTCCAGAAAAAAGTATATCCCTGCTGACATCTTGATGCCGGCCTTGTGAGATCCTGAGCAAAGGACCCAGCTGAGCCTGCCAGGACTTCTGACCTATTGAACTGTGAGATAATAAATGGGTGCTGCTTTAAGCAGCTGAGTTTGGGTCGATTTGTATTGCAGCATTAGATTGTAACTAGTACAACCACAGACAGAGTGGGAAGGGCACTGGACTTGGAATATCTTACTAAATGCATATCCTCTGACAAGTTATGAACCTTCCTTTTCTTCATCTGTGAAACAGTAACAATAAATAATACACACCTCACAGAATTGTGGTGAGAATTAAGTGAAATGAGATATACAAAACAGCTTTTACCATATAAAACATCCTTTTAACAAAGTAGGGATTCCTGATTTTTTCTTTTCCAAGCATATTCTCTCCATTGGAGCTCATTCAAAACACAAGCAAACAAGCGTCTTTGTAAACCAAGTGTGTCCCCAACAACACTCTGTGGTTCTGAGACTGAATAGATTACTGTCCCCACTTTATATGTGCCTACACACTGCCTAGGGCCCCAAGCCTTGTGCTGTTTCTGCCCATAGGCTCTTGGTCCCTGAGAAGTTGCTGCTGTGCCTTCTGGAAGGTCTCATCCTCATTTTGGGGGCATCCTCTTCACATCCCAGAGCTTCAGCAAACGCTCTTGAAGCAGATGCGCCTTGCATCTCTGGTGGGTATGAGTGAGCCATATGGAAACTTTTTTCTTAGTTGCTGTGTACTACCACCAGCAGCAGCTCCACACCCTCCTTCAAGGAAAGTGTGAATACTTTGATAAGCTCCTTGGGTGGGAGGACACCCTAAGGACATGTGAGAACCACGGGGGGCTCTCCCTGAGCAAATGAGTGAGCTTTTTAATTAGTAGAGTTTGAAGGTAAAGTCCAAAGCAGTTGGGATCATATAATAAAAGTGGTTTTAGAAGTTCCCATAAAGGGGAGAAGACATGAGACCATTGTCAGTAGGAAAGGAATTTTAGGGGATTCCTTGCCTCAAGAGGCACAGCTGGGAGGCCACGCACTACACATCTCCACGGTGTGGCATTCACATAGATCGTGCCATGCGGCCTTCCCAGAAGTGTCTGATGGAAGATTTCATTATAGTTCTGCTATTTTGTGTGCCATGTAAAACCTCCTCCTCTCTCTGCATGAAATCTAAGTGAAATCTGCATGACTTTCTAATGCAATGTTTGGGAGGATATGGTCAGGTACTTTACACAGACTCAAGCTGGGTGTGACAAAAGAGTCAAAGCCCAGCACGATGAAACGAGAAATCCAGGGCAATTCTTGGGTACCCACTATGGATCTGGCACTGTGCTGGGGTAGATACATACGTAAATGTATTCATACTACATGAAAATTCTAAATCATCGCAATAATTCTGCAGGATATTATTATTCCTGGTTAGCAGGAGAGAAAGCTCAGATATGTTAAGCCATGTGTTAATACAAAACAGAGGGCTGGGATCGGACCCCAGACCACGTTCTACCCATTGCACCACACTTTCTGCTTTAAAGATGAAAGGAAATATGGGCAAAGGGACTTGCCATTTTCTCATTTCATCAATAATTTCCAGAAATCCTGATGCTAGGTGACTTGGGGGAAGCCAAACCCCAGGGAGCTTAGGCCAACTCTCTTACCAGTGTCATTAATCTTAGAGAGGGGCTCAGGCTGAGAGAGTGAGGCTCACCTGTTGAGTGACATTGTCAGGGAGGTTTGGGGAAAACATTCTACATTCTCTTCTTAATACTCTCTAACAGAGGGAAACAAATATCTTCACCATTCCTCTCTTTCATAGAGAAATCTATGCCCAGAATTTTCAAAAAGCAGCTCAAGAAACAAATAACCTTTGTCCCATTAATTTATCATTTTCATAACTCGATAATAGGGCTCTTCCAGCTGGGCCACAATATTATGATGAAGCATGTCAAAGAGATCTTAAAGCTTAATGAATACAAAGAAATTAAACTTCCAAACCTGCTGATTTGAACAATCACCACTGCCCACCCCATCCCCCTTTTTGGTATATTTCTGAGCCATTAAAGAAACTAATTACTTTCTCTTCCATTTGCCCAATAACTGAGGTCAGACTTGAATGTGTAAGCAATAAAAGGCTCACCCCTTTGACTTTACATCAGCACAGGCAGAGATTACCTCTTGTGGTGATGAGGCTTTCTCTCCCTGCTTCCTTGCTAAAGATATATTATTTTACAGAAACATCAGGCAAGGACCTGCTTTATAATAATCATATAACTTAGAGCAAATATAAATAATAAATGCCTGGGAATAAAAGGAAAGAGGCAGTATTGGGGGCTCTATTGAGCTGTGAGGAACCGCTGACAGAGCAGTTTGGTGACTAAAGGGAAATGATGGCTGGTGGGAAAAATGAATATAGTGCTGACTGATCAGGGATGTGTTGGTAGGAGAAAGGAAGAAGCCAGCCTTTTAGATATCTTGAAATAACAAAAAGCATCCCCCATGTGGTTGATGGAAACCATTTCCGTGATTGATAGTAATGACACACTGTTGTTGGAGGGTCATGGGTAGACCAGTTGTCCAGGAAGACAGTGCCTGAGGGCCAGGGGGAGGAGAGCCCATGGAGGTGCCCACAGTATGGGCTCCATCTTCAGGCGGACATGGAGACCCTCTTGCTTACTTGTGGTGAGACCTTGGGTAAGTTACTACACATCTTTGTTTCTCCATCTATAAAGTAGGCATGGTCACTCGGGAGGGTTTTTATAAAGATTAAAGGAAACACAGTGCTTAGCCGAATGCCTGGTCCATAGTAAGGTGTCAAAAATAATAGGTAAACTTATTGTTAAGATAAATTCCAGTAATCAATGGAAGGCTTGAATTTCAGAGTAAGGAGGTTAGGGGCTACCACAACTGTGGGTCTCTCCATGACCTTCGACCTTCATGAAATAGAAAGTGAATCAGTCTCATCAAATTAGACAGTCAGAGGGTCCTTGGGAGCAGGGCTCACGAATCCACTTCTCCTTTGCCCAAGTTTTTGTGGCTTAGGAATGTCGAGGCCAGGCAAGAGAAAAGGGCAGGGAAGGCTCCCTGGGGTTAGGAAGGGCACTGGTCTTGGAGTCAGGAGTTCTAACACCAGCCCTTCTTCCAACTCAGTAAGAGAGTTTGAGAAAGTGGTTTATTCTCTACAGACCTTTATTTCCTCATCAATAAAAACTAGGGTAAAGGAGACTGAACTATCTACCTTCTTAATCTCTTCCAGTTGTGATATTTGAGACTTCCACTTGTGGAATTTAAGGTCCCTAGAAGTCACATCTCATTGCTTCTGCTAAGATCCACAGTTCCATCTCTGCAGGCTGTCATCAGATCCCAGCACACTGGGTGTAAGAACTCCTTCCTGGACTCCATCTCTCTTGCTTTGCCAGCTCCAAATACCCATTCAGGGACCCTGGCTTCCCCCAATGTCCATAGCTGAGTGCCCTGGGGAAAGAGGGAGGTCAGATGCCTCCAGTCAATTTTTAATTATAGATGGCAGATGCTGAAACCATGGATTTATGAATGCTTGTCATCTTAACCAACCTGCTGGCTTCCAATGACTCTCTCTCACCTGACCTATATGATTTACACATCTACCGCCTGCCACGGTAAGCCAGAGGCTGAGCTGCAGAATTTCCAGTTGCCTCATCCCTTCTCAAATGCATTCCAGTTCTCTTGTGCTGTCATGATAAACTCATCTGCTGAAGGGGTCTTACCACATGGAAGGCCACTCCCATCCTGCTTCCCCCACAGCCCACCAGCTTTCCCCCTCTTTCTAATCCAGAATTCTCCTGAAGCTCGTAATGCCTTGGATGAGATCAGGCTCTGCCCCTCTCTCCTGGCCCTCTGGAGGATCATGGTTTCCTTTAATGAAGGTTGCACTGATGGATTTGCACAAGAGTCAGGACTAGTGAATTTAACGGTCTCTGTGGGAGCATTGCCTCTGATTTCCCACTCCTCCTCCTGAACTTCAGAGCACAGGGCCCCAACTTTTCCTTTCACAGCTGGGATGCATCAAATTCAAATGGGGTCTCTGAGAGAGACCCTGGGTTCCTGGAAAAGATTTCTAAATTTATTGAAGTGCACCGTGATGTTCCTCTGTAGCCAGCATTTAACCCCAACTTTCTGAGAAAGAAATCTGTGTTTTTAGGCAAAGAAAGTGCTATGGCCGCCCCCCTCCTCATTTATGTTCTTGAAATGAGGATAACTGGCTAAGGTTAAGAGAAGGGACTGGCTTTTAAGGAAATGATTCCACCAGTTGTGTTCCTCTCCGAACCCCATTTGGTCATGGAACCTTCAAGGTAGAGGGCAGGGTGGAAGAAGGATATCTATTAACCTTCAACTGTAGTGCTAGACACTTTACATCATTAGTGGAAAACAGTTTCCATAGGGCCAGGAAGGTAAAATAAATGAATGAATTGGCCTTTAGTACAAGTGAGACAGTAAGGAATGGTGGTGTCTGAGGAGATCTGAAGAAAATATGCCCCATATACAGAAAATAGTTACTACTTAGCTTTAACTGGTCAATCTTTGGGGGAAATTTAGGTGTAAGGTTACCAGATCTTCCAGTTTTTCAAGAGAGTACAGAAAGGCAGTTTTTAGAAAATATGAATTCTCTTATTTATAAATGATCAGCAAATAATTAAAAAAATAGAAAATGTCATTCTATATTCTTCAGGCTAAGCAAAATATATATGCTCACCATATTTGACGTAAAGATTTCTAGTTTTCAACGTTTGCTTTACATGCTTGATCTGATTTATTACTTTCAACAATCCTAGAAGACAAATTTTATTAGGTCATTTCATGGGGGGAAGAGACTGAGGGTCAAGAAAGTCAAGGACTTTGCCCAGAGTCCCACAGCTAGTAAGTGGTGGAACAGGGGTTCTTCCAGGGAGGGATGCCCCTGGATGTCTGTCCACTGCTTGTATTGCTCTTCCAGGTTGCACAGAATCATGGAGGCATGTCTTTTTCTTCTCTCCCTTCCTCCCTCACATGCTTCAGGGCTTTCTAAGACTTATGAATCTTCTTATGAATTTGCCAGATTTGGCCCCTAGGTACCTGAGAACTCCAAGAGCATCTGCAGAAAAATGTACTTGTTTCTGAGTCAATGTGCTCACTATGGCTCATTCAAGTGTGGCTTTCTAAGTCCCAAATAATGTTAATTTTTCTTTCCCTTTTACCTTCTTATTTTAAGCCAAGATACCTTTCCCTGGTTTTTATATAACAGGAATAAAGTCAGATTTCCAGAGGTTCCAAGTCAACAAATACATACAGAATTAAATTAGAGTTTCTTGGTTGCCAAGTAGATTTGGAACTTGAAGAAGGTTGAGGAATTAGCATTTATTGAGCCTCTATGATCCTGTGAAATGAGAATTATTGGCCTCATTTTACAGATGAGAAAATTGAGTTCAGAAAGTTTAACTTACATGCCCAAGGTCATACAATGCCCAAGCAATAGAGCTGGGATTTGGACTCTGGGCAGCCTGACTCTAAATTCAATACTCTTTCCACAGTACATGCTACCTCTGAATATTACAGTATATTTGTCTGTGCTAGTATAGTTAACAGAATGGCTGAGAAATTCTGCTTTTGAACTGAGATGTTTCATAGGACTGGAAAAAAGAGAAGTAAAATATGTTCCAGATTAACAATTTTATATGGGTTTTGTATACATGGAACTAAAAGTAAGAGAGAGTCAACTTCAGTTTAATCCTGTCTGAAATTCAGACATTTATTATTCTCTCAAAAATTATCAGTAATAGAGTTAGCACAAAATAATATATTGTATAATTTCACAATAGTATATGAGTCTCCAACTGTATAAGTCCATATACAACTTTGTGTTCTTATTGTCTATATTTTATAACTGTGTATGATTCATTGCTGTTTCTTTAAGAAGTCAAGAGTCAATAGTAAATATATACATTGCCTATGGTATATTTATATATCAGCTTAGAATTTTACCCAGTGAATATATCTTCACATTTATATATATGAAACATATTGTATATGGAATATACAAATATATATTTATATCAAAATTATGTATAAATTTATATATATATTGAATTAAATAGGTTATATATAATTATATTATATATAAAAATGTATATAATATATTATAGATTGTATAAATATATAACTATGTGTTTATATATTACATATATGTTAATACATATAAATATATAATTACATTTATATGCATTACATATATGATATATATAGATATACAAAAACTGAAGAATATATTCATTAGGTAGAATTACAGGTTGACTTTTTTTCTTTCGGCACTTTTTAATTAATTAATTAATTTATTTATTTATTTATGACTGTGTTGGGTCTTCGTTTCTGTGCGAGGGCTTTCTCTAGTTGCGGCAAGTGGGGGCCACTCTTCATCGCGGTGCGCGGGCCTCTCACTATCGCGGCCTCTCTTGTTGTGAAGCACAGGCTCCAGACGCGCAGGCTCAGCAATTGTGGCTCACGGGCCTAGTTGCTCCGCGGCATGTGGGATCTTCCCAGACCAGGGCTCGAACCCGTGTCACCTGCATTGGCAGGCAGATTCTCAACCACTGTGCCACCAGGGAAGCCCTCTTTCGGCACTTTTAATGTGCCATCCCATTGCCACTTATTGTCATTATTTCTGGAGAAAAGTCAGTCATCATTTTCATCATTGTTCCACAGGATGAATTGTGTCTTTTTTCTTTGACTGCTTTTAATCTTTTATTTTAGGCTGTTTGATTACAGGGTGCCTAGGTGTGGTTTTCTTGGTAATTATCCTGCTTGGGGTTCATTGACCTTCTGGGATCTGTGAGTTGATGTCCCTCCAGCTTACTAACCATTGTTCCTCAAATATTTCTGCTGCCCCACTCTCTTCCTTCTCTCCTCTGGGACTCTAATTACTTGTATGTTAAAACATTTGCTATTACACAGCAGGTCTAGGATGCTCTGTTCTGTATTTTATTCACCCACTTTTGTCTTTGTATTTTAGTCTGGATACTTTCTAATGATATGTGTTTAGGTTCATTGACCCTTTCCTTTTCTTTGTTCAGTATTCTGCTAATCCACTTAATAAATTATTTATGATATTACATTTTTAATTTCTAGCACTTTCATTTGCTGTTTTTTATAGTTCCCCCATCTCTGCTGAACTTTCCCATTCTTCACACATGTATTCACCTTTCCACTAGATCCTTTAGCATTTTACCATAATTATTTTAGTCTCTTTCTGATAATTTCATTATCCAGGCCATCTCTGGTGCTGCTTCTACTAACAGTTTCTTGCCAATTTTGGGTTACATTTTCTTGCCTTTTTGTGTTCTTATAACACACAGAACACTAAACACTGAAGGCAATAAAGTTTGCTTCCATTAAAGTTCACTCTTGTTTTTCTGTTCCACTATGAGAGAGAGGGCTGAGCCAACCTGATGTGGACTAGGCTGGGTTGAAATGGGTCTCAGCTGTGTTATCCCTTTAGTTTCACTCAGTTCACTACAGGAACAAATGCCTTGAGGACAACATAGACATTTTCTTTTAATCAGGAACTGAGATCTCACAACTGGTGAGATTCTGGAAATTTGCCTCTGATTCATGGCTTTCAGATATCTGGGAGACTTCTCTCTATTTACAGCCCAGCTGACACGTTTGGGGTCATTAGTGAGTTCTCTTTGCCATTAAGTCCTACTTGCTGCTTTCTGCACCTTTGGTGTTTGCACTCAGTCCTGCCAATCTCCCAGCCATTGGAGGTCTTCAGAAGGCCTGGGCTGTCTTGGGATTTCTCTCTTGTCAGTTCATTTAGAGTTCTTTGAGTCTTCAGTTCTTTGATGGTTTTTTGAAGCATAATTTATTTTCTTTTGGTTGTTAGAGTGGAAACAAAGTTTCATAACTTTTTTTAATCTATGTCAAAAGCAGGACTATTTTGGTTATTGTTAATGTTGTTGTTGGTGTGGCAATGGTGTGTGTACGTGTGTTTTTGAGAGTGTCATCAACAAAAGCAGGATTTATGTCTAATTAGCTTGCTCTATGCGGTGTCTAGATCCATGACATATATTTTTCCATCACTGTCCCAGATAATTTTGTCCTTGTAGGTCAAGTTGTCTGGTCACAAGTCTCATGACCCCACAGTTTTGCAAACAGCTCTTGATAACCTTTCATGCATCTCTCACATCCTTGCTACTCATTTTCCATTTTGCTGCTAAATTAGGTATGGTCAAATAGAAGTGATCTTTTCTTTCCCTCCCATTTATGCATGTGTACACACACACACACACACACACACACACATTTACTGGGAAGATAGAATAATTAATCTACTCCTGGAATATGGCTTCTGACTCAGTATTTTGTTACCATTCCCACTGACACGTAAAATTAGCTCCTGTATCATGTTAACAAAGTGTCTCACTATAGACCAAATGTTTTTAACACATTTGGAAAGAGTCAGGAAAAAATAATTCAGAATCTGAAAAAATTTGAAAACAGACTTTTAGCTCTTTCCTTGAAAATCTCTTAAGGTCTGGAAGACCTATCCCAGCATTGCATTCACTCTATATCCCAAGGAATAGGGACAATAAAAGGACAGCCAGAGATAAATGCCAGTAGGTCTTCGGGAAGGGTCCTGAGCCAAGAAGTCAAGTGTGAGAAAAGGGAGGCAAAAATGTAGTTCATGGCAAGAACCTGGTAACAGGTGAAGGAAAGGAGAGGAGGTGAAGAGGGACATCTGCTATAGTTGTGCCAACAGTGGCTTCCTGGCTCAGAACTGATGGCTTGGATTGTTTCACATTGGAAGGCACTACTTGCCCTAAAACATTAACATTCCACTATTTGGTTCACATAATTTCATTTTAATTTAATGCAATTCAATTCAATCCAACCGATACATTAAATATATATTAGGTAACTACTATATGTCTAATGTTGTGTTAGTCACTATGATGATTAGAGAAAAAAGAATGTACAAAATGGCTCTGTTCTCAAGGAGATTGTGAATATAAGCCTACAGTCGAAATAAGAGCTGTGCAATATTCATATAAAATTAGAGAACAAAATAAGAGAACTGAACAGAATGACAGATCAGGGTTTTGATTCCAGATCAGCAACTTACTGATCGGGCCATTTAATTTCTCTGTACCTCACTTTCTCCTTCTGCAAAATGAAGGATTGTAATAGATCAGTGGTTCTCAAACGTATTTAATATCCCCTTTTATAACAAATAATTTGTAATGCCTCATTTACCAAATCGAAATGAAACTTGCAGATATTATAAAGCACTTATATACATAATAAAAATTAGTATAATGCCCTAACTATAATATAAAGAAGAAATAAAAAAGTAAGCATTTAAAAAAATGATATATACTTCAAAATGTAAATGTTCAGATATAGCTACAGTAGGTGATATAATGAAGTAGTCAGATAGTTGCACCTGTTTATAATGAACGTGTTTGGATTAAGAGAAGTGAGATCAGAAACCATTCTGTACTAGAGGTACATTAAATGAAAGAGCAGAGGCATACGCTTATATTCTAGTACTAAAACACATGTAAGAGTAATGAGTACAGGACCAGACTTATTTGTGTATAAAAAGGGAAAGAGGGAAACAGCTTTAACTGAAGCAAGGACATTCAAATTATAGGCTGTGGAAGTAGAGAAAATGAAGAAGCATGTTATTTCTCACAAGAGAGCTGATCCTTATTTATAAATGTAGTGCCAAAATAATGCCTGATGTTGTGACTTGGGATGGGATGTGATGCATAATGGAAAGCATATCTCTGGTGTGAAATCCCTTCATATGCCAAGACGTGCTTTCAGGATGTCCAGTGGGACACTCAAGATTTGTATAGGGACTGTCCCCAGCATTGCAGGACTTCTCCCATCCCTGCTTCTTTCCACCACATGCTACTACTGCTCTACAAGCATTATGAGAACCAAAAACACCCCCATCCATTTTCAAAATACCTCCCAATTAAGAGGTCCTTACCATGTTTGAAGTTCCATCAGTCTACTGTTCTAAACAGTCAGATCCAAATGAATGGGAAAGATAAAAATCTCAATGGCAAGGCATGATGGGGAAGATCATGGGAACAGAACTGTCTTGATGGAAGAAGTAGGGCTTGAGTTGGTCTGGAAGGGTGGGTAGAATTTGACTAACAAGAGTGGTGCATTCCAACACCTTGTGTTGATAAACAGAATAATCAACATTGCAGGGAGAGACCTTATAGCACTTAGGTATTCATAATTTGACAATTCCCGAGCCTGCCCCTCCTATAACTCCAATATGTGGATCCTACATGATGCTTATGTGTTTATTACAACAGATCACAAATTGAAGGGGGCTCGACACACTTTGAAGCAAATACGTTGCATTCATTAACATTCTACAATTTTAGACGTTTCATGAGTTAGAACTGAGTTTAAAATGGAAATGATTCTGGAGGAGGAGCTTCAAGATGGCGAAAGAGTAAGACGTGGAGGTCACCTTTCTCCCCACAAATACATCAGAAATACATATACACGTGGAACAACTCCTACAGAACACCTACTGAACACTGGCAGAAGACCTCAGACCTCTCAAAAGGCAAGAAACTCCCCCCAAGTACCTGGGTAGGGCAAAAGAAAATAGAAAAAACAGAGACAAAAGAATAGGGACGGGACCTGCACCAGTGGGAGGGAGCCGTGAAGGAGGAAAGGTGTCCACACACTAGAAGCCCCTTCGCGGGCGGAGACTGTGGGTGGCGGAGGCGGGAAGCTTCGGAGCCACGGAGGAGAGTGCAGCCACAGGGGTGCGGAGGGCAAAGCGGAGAGACTCCCGCACAGAGGCTCGGCGCCGACCAGCACTCACCAGCCCGAGAGGCTTGTCTGATCACCTGCTGGGGCGGGCGGGGCTGGGAGCTGAGGCTCGGGCTTCCATCGGATCGCAGGGAGAGGACTGGGGTTGGCTGCGTGAACACAGCCTGAAGGGGGCTGGTGCGCCACAGCTAGCCGGGAGGGAGTCCGGGAAAAAGTCTGAAGCTGCCGAAGAGGCAAGAGACTTTTTCTTGCCTCTTTGTTTCGTGGTGTGGGAGGAGAGGGGATTCAGAGCGCCGCTTAGGGACTTCCCTGGTGGTGCAGTGGTTAAGAATCCACCTGTCAATGCAGGGGACACGGGTTTGATCCCTGGTCTGGGAAGATCCCACATGCTGTGGAGCAACGAAGCCTGTGAGCCACAACTACTGAGCCTGTGCTCTAGAGGCCGCAAGCCACAACTACTGAGCTCGCTTGCCTAGAGCCTGTGCTCTGCAACCTACAACGAACAGTAGCCCCCGCTCACCACAACTAGAGAAAGCCCGCACACAACAACGAAGACCCAATGCAGTCTAAATAAATAAATACATAAATAAATACATAAATAAATTTATTTAAAAAAAAAGAGCACCGCTTAAAGGAGCTCCAGAGACAAGTGCGAGCCACGGCTATCAGCACAGACCCTACAGGTGGGCATGAGACACTAAGGCTGCTGCCGCCGCCACCAAGAAGCCTGTGTGTGAGCACAGGTCACTCTCCACACCGCCCCTCCCGGGAGCCGGTGCAGCCCACCACTGCCAGGGTCCCGTGATCCAGGGACAACTTCCCCGGGAGAACTCACGGCGCGCCTCAGGCTGGTGCAACGTCACACCGGCCTCTGCCGCCACAGGCTCGCCCCGCATCCGTACCCCGCCCTCCCCCCGCCCTGAGTGAGCCAGAGCCTCCTAATCAGCTGCTCCTTTAACCCCGTCCTGTCTGGGCTGGAACAGAAGCCCTCAGGCAACCTACATGCAGAGGCAGGGCCAAATCCAAAGCTGAACCCCAGGAGCTGTGCAAACAAAGAAGAGAAAGGGAAATTTCTCCCAGCAGCCTCAAGAGCAGCAGATTAAATCTCCACAGTCAACTTGATGTACCCTGAATCTGTGGAATACCTGAGTAGACAACGAATCATCACAAATTGAGGCAGTGGACTTTGGGAGCAACAATATATATATATTTTTCCCTTTTTCTCTTTTTGTGAGTGTGTATGTGTATACTTCTGTGTGTGATTTTGTCTGTTTAGCTTTGCTTTTACCATTTGTCCTAGGGTTCTGTCTCTCCATTATTTTTTATTATTATTATTTTTTTGGTATAGTTTTTAGCGATTGTTATCATTGGTGGATTTGGTTTTTGGTGGGGTTGCTCTCTTCTTTCTTTTTTTTTTTTTCTTAATTTTTAAAAAATTTTTACTAATTATTTTTTATTTTAATAACTTAATTTTATTTCATTTGATTTTATTCTTTATGTCTTTCTTTTTTTCTCCCTTTTATTCTGAGCCATGTGGATGACAGGGTCCTGGTGCTCGAGCCGGGCATCAGGCATCTGTCTCTGAGGTGGGAGAGCCGAGTTCAGGACATTGGTCCACCAGAGACCTCCCAGCTCCACATAATATCAAACGGCAAAAACCTCCCAGAGATCTCCATCTCAACGCCAAGACCCAGCTCCACTCAACGACCAGCAAGCTACAGTGCTGAACACCCTATGCCAAACAACTAGCAAGACAGGAACACAACACCACCCATTAGCAGAGAGGCTGCCTAAAATCATAATAAGCTCACAGACACCCCAAAACACACGACCAGATACGGACCTGCACACTAGAAAGACGAGATCCAGCCTCATCCACCAGAACAGAGGCACTAGTCCCCTCCACCAGGAAGCCTACACAACCCACTGAACCAATCTTAGCCACTGGGGGCAGTCACCAAAAACAACAGGAAATACGAACCTGCAGCCTGTGAAAAGGAGACCCCAAACACAGTAAGTTAAGCAAAATGAGAAGACAGATAAACAAACAGCACATGAAGGAGCGAGGTAAAACCGCATCAGACCAAACAAATGAAGAGGAAATAGGCAGTCTACCTGAAAAAGAATTCAGAATAATGATAGTAAAGATGATCCAAAATTATGGAAACAGAATACAGAAAATACAAGAAACATTTAACAAGGACCTAGAAGAACTAAAGAGCAAAAAAACAATGATGAACAACACAAGAAGTGAAATTAAAAATTCTCTAGAAGGAATCCATAGCAGAATAACTGAGGCAGAAGAATGGATAAGTGACCTTAAGATAAAATAGTGGAAATAACTACTGCAGAGCAGAATAAAGAAAAAAGAATGAAAAGAATTGAGGACAATCTCAGAGACTTCTGGGACAAAATTAAACCCAGCAACATTCGATTTATAGGGGTCCCAGAAGAAGAAGAGAAAAAGAAAGGGACTGAAAAAATATTTGAAGAGATTATAGTTGAAAACTTCCCTAATATGGGAAAGGAAATAGTTAATCAAGTCCATGAGTGCAGAGAGTCCCATACAGGAGAAATCCAAAGAGAAACACGCCAAGACACATATTAATCAAACTATCAAAAATTAAATACAAAGAACAAATATTAAAAGCAGCAAGGAAAAAACAACAAATAACATATAAGGGAATCCAAGGTTAACAGCTGATCTTTCAGCAGAAACTCTGCAAGCCAGAAGGGAGTGGCAGGACATATTTAAAGTGATGAAAGGAAAAACCTACAACCAAGATTACTCTACACAGCAAGGATCTCATTCAGATTCGACAGAGAAATTTGCTGGTATTTTGTTGAGGATTGTTGCATCTATGTTCATCAGTGATATTGCTTGTCTGTAAAACCTTTACAGACAAGCAAAATCTAAGAGAATTCAGCACCACCAAACCAGCTTTACAACAAATGCTAAAGGAACTTCTCTAGGCAGGGAACACAAGAGAAGGAAAAGACCTACAATAACAAACCCAAAACAATTAAGAAAATGGTAACAGGCACATACATATTGATAATTACCTAAAATTTAAATGGATTAAATGCTCCAGCTAAAAGACATAGACTGGTTGAATGGATAGAAAAACAAGACTCGTATATATGCTGTCTACAAGAGACCCACTTCAGACCTAGGGACACATACAGACTGAAAGTGAAGTATGGAAAAAGATATTCCATGCAAATGGAAATCAAAAGAAAGCTGGAGTAACAATTCTCATATCAGACAAAATAGACTTTAAAACAAAGACTATTACAAGAGACAAAGAAGGACACTACATAATGATCAAGAGATCAATCCAAGAAGAAGATATAACAACTGTAAATATTTATGCACCCAACATAGGAGCACCTCAATACATAATGCAAATACTAACAGCCATAAAAGGGGAAATCAACAGTAACACAATCATAGTAGGGGACTTTTAAACCCCACTTTCACCAATGGACAGATCATACAAATGGAAAATAAATAAGGAAACACAAGCTTTAAATGACACATTAAACAAGGTGGACTTAATTGATATTTATAGGACATTCCATCCAAAAACAACAGAATACACTTTCTTCTCAAGTGCTCATAGAACATTCTCCAGGATAGATCATATCTTGGGTAACAAATGAAGTCTTGGTAAATTTAAGAAAGTTGAAATCTTATCAGTATCTTTTCTGACCACAATGTCATGAGACTAGATATCAATTACAGGAAAAAATCTGAAAAAATACAAACACATGGAGGCTAAACAATACACTACTAAATAACCAAGAGATCACTGAAGAAATAAAAGAGAAAATCAAAAAATACCTAGAAACAAATGACAATGAAAACATGATAACCCCAAAACTATGGGATGCAGCAAAAGCAGTTCTAAGAGGGAAGTTTATAGCAATACAATCCTACCTCAACAAACAAGAAACATCTAAAATGAACAACCTAACCTTACACCTAAAGCAATTAGAGAAAGAAGAAGAAAAAAACCCAAAAGTTAGCAGAAGGAAAGAAATCATAAAGATCAGATCAGAAATAAATGAAAAAGAAATGAAGGAAACAATAGCAAAGATCAATAAAACTAAAAGCTGGTACTCTGAGAAGATAAACAAAATTGATAAACCATTAGCCAGACTCATCAAGAAAAAAAGGGAGAAGACTCAAATCAATAGAATTAGAAATGAAAAAAAGAGAAGTAACAACTGGCACTACAGAAATACAAAGGATGATGAAAGATTGGTGCAAGCAACTCTATGTCAATAAAATGGACAACCTGGAAGAAATGGAAAAATTCTTAGGAAAGCACAACCTTCTGAGACTAAACCAGGAAGAAAGAGAAAATATAAACAGACCAATCACAAGCACTGAAATTGAAACTGTGATTAAAAATCTTCCAGCAAAAAAACCCAAGCCCAGATGGCTTCACAGGGGAATTCTATCAAACATTTAGAGAGGAACTAACACCTATCCTTCTCAAACTCTTCCAAAATATAGCAGAGGGAGGACTACTCCCAAACTCATTCTACGAGGTCACCATCACCCTGCTACCAAACCAAACAAAGATGTCACAAAGAAAGAAAACTACAGGCCAATATCACTGACGAACATAGATACAACAATCCTCAACAAAATACTAGCAAATACAATCCAACAGCACATTAAAAGGATCATACACCATGATCAAGTGGGGTTTATCCCAGGAATGCAAGGATTCTTCAATATATGCAAATCAATCAATATGATAGAGCATATTAACAAATTGAAGAAGAAAAACCATATGATCATCTCAATAGATGCAGGAAAAGATTTTGACAAAATTCAACACCCATTTATAATAAACCCCGCCCAGAAAGTAGGCATAGAGGGAACTTACCTCAACATATTAAAGGCCATATATGACAAGACCACAGCCAACATCGTTCTCAATTGTGAAAAACTGAAACCATTTCCACTAAGATCAGGAACAAGACAAGGGTTGCCCACTCTCACCACTGTTATTCAACATTGTTTTGGAAGTTTTAGCTGCAGCAATCAGAGAAGAAAAAGAAAAAAAAGGAATCCAAATCGAAAAAGAAAAAGTAAAGCTGTCACTTTTGCAGATGACATGATACTATACATAGAGAATCCTAAATATGCTACCAGAAAACTACTAGAGAGCTAATCAATGAATTTGGTAAAGTAGCAGGATAGAAAATTAATGCACAGAAATCTCTTTCATTCCTATACACTAATGATGAAAAATCTGAAAGTGAAATTAAGGAAACACTCCCATTTACCATTGCAACAAAAAGAATAAAATACCTAGGAATAAACCTACCTAAGGAGACAAAAGACCTGTATGCAGAAAACTATAAGACACTGATGAAAGAAATTAAAGATGATGCAAATAGATGGAGAAATATACCATGTTCTTGGATTAGAAGAATCAAAATTGTGAAAATGACTCTACTACCCAAAGCAATCTACAGATTCAATGCAATCCCTATCAAACTACCAGTGGCATTTTTGACAGAACTAGAACAAAAAATTTCACAATTTGTATGGAAACACAAAAGACCCCAAATAGCCAAAGCAATCTTGAGAAAGAAAAACAGAGCTGAAGGAATCAGGCTCCCTGACTTCAGACTATACTTCAAAGCTACAGTAATCTAGACAGCATGATACTGGCACAAAAACAGAAATATGGATCAATGGAACAGGATAAAAAACCCAGAGCTAAACCCACGCATGTATGGTCACCTTATTTTTGATAAAGGAGGCAAGGATATACAATGGAGTAAAGACAGCCTCTTCAATAAGTGGTGCTGGGAAAACTGGACAGCTACCTATAAAAGAATGAAATTAGAATACTCCCTAACACCATACACAAAAATAAACTCAAAATGGATTAAAGATCTAAATGTAAGGCCAGACACTATCAAACTCTTAGAGGAAAACATAGGCAGAACACTCTATGACATAAATCACAGCAAGATCTTCTTTGACCCACCTCCTAGAGAAATGGAAATAAAACCAAAAATAAACAAATGGGACCTAATGCAACTTAAAAGCTTTTGCACAGCAAAGGAAACCTTAAACAAGATGAAAAGACATCCCTCAGAATGGGAGAAAATATTGCAAATGAAGCAACTGACAAAGGATTAATCTCCAAAACCTACAAGCAGCTCAAGCAGCTCAATATCAAAAAACAAACAACCCAATCCAAAAATGGGCAGAAGACCTAAATAGACATTTCTCCAAAGAAGATATACAGATTGCCAACAAACACATGAAAAGATGCTCAACATCACTAATCATTAGAGAAATGCAAATCAAAACTACAATGAGATATCATCTCACACCAGTCAGAATGGCCATCATCAAAAAATCTACAAACAGTAAATGGTACTCTCTTGCACTGTTGGTGGGAATGTAAATTTATACAGCCACTATGGAGAACAGTATGGAGGTTCCTTTAAAAAGTAAAAATAGAACTATCATACGAGCCAGCAATCCCACTACTAGGCGTATACCCTGAGAAAACCATAATTCAAAAAGAGTCATGTACCACAATGTTCATTGCAGCTCTATTTACAATAGCCAGGACATGGAAGCAACCTAAGTGTCCATCGACAGGTGAATGGATAAAAAAGTTGTGGCACATATATACAATGGAATATTACTCAGCCATAAAAATAAATGAAATTGAGTTATTTGTAGTGAGGTGGATGGACCTAGAGTCTATCATACAGAGTGAAGTAAGTCAGAAAGAGAAAAAAAGTACCGTATGCTAACACATATATGTTGAATCTAAAAAAAAAAAGAGGTCGTGGAGAACCTAGGGGCAGGACGGGAATAAAGATGCAGACCTCCTAGAGAATGGACTTGAGGACACGGGGAAGGCAAAGGGTAAGCTGGGACAAAGTGAGAGAGTGGCATGGACATATATACAGCACCAAATATAAAACCGATAGCTAGTGGGAAACAGCCACATAGCACAGGGAGATCAGCTCAGTGCCCTGTGACCACCTAGAGGGGTGGGATAGGGAGGGTGGAAGGGAGATGCAATAGCAAGGAGATATGGGGATATATGTACATGTATAGCTGATTCACTTTGCTATAAAGCAGAAACTAACACACCATTGTAAAGCAATTATACTCCAATAAAGATGTTAAAAATAAAATAAAATAAAATAAAATGGTAATGATTCTGAATGATAGAGATTTCATCTTCGTCAAAAAGAGATTTCCAAAAATAGTCACATGGGGTGAGGAGGAGGGGAGGGGTTCCCACAGTGTTAGAAAGTTGTCTCAGAGACCCTGGGGGCCCAACACTTATTGATTTGCCAAGTATCCCTGAGAGTTTTCACCTTGCAAATACGAAGCTCTCCTCAAACTAACTGACACTCCATTGAATGTCCCCAGATGATACTGAACTTTAGGCTCTTAAGAGCAGCTTGGAACCTTTTCATTACAGGGGCTTTTGATGAGAGCTCTTAAGTCTGAGGAAATATGTCATCAATCCCAAGTGCATTAATAGCTGAGGGAGCAACAGTCTCAAGTGCACCTGAGCCTTGCCTCACTTGGCACTCTGGAGGAGCAGCTGTGGGCGGCAGGCACTGCAAGAAAGCATGAGAAACTTGAGAGGAAGCTTTGGCTGCCCTGGATGTGAGGCTGGCTTTGGAGAAGGGAATGAAAACTGGCCAACACATGGCATCGATGGACTTCATAACCACCTCCTTGAGCCATTGCACGCAGGATTCAGAGTCCTTCTCTTCTGGCCGGGTGACAGGTCAGGATAGAAGCAATGTCGGGGGGATCTGGTTCAGATGTCCCTTTCCTCAGGTGGGAAAAGGGACCACCTTTAAGCCCACTTATCCCTGTGGGATTTCTGGGAAAATAGGGGGAACAAAAGGAGGAAGGATGATACAGGAAGCAGTAAGCACATAAAGAGTGTGGGTCCTGGAGGCGCAGTGGGATTGCACGGGGAAGAGCATTGCTTTCAGAATCAGACTCCTGGTTTCTGGCTGGGCCTGGTCATTCATTGTGTGACCAGCCCCTGCCCAGTGAACCAGCCATCACTCACTCCGTGCTCTTGGGGCCCCGCCATGCTTCCTTTCCCTTGGTCCCTCAGATACTTCTTGCTTCTTTGAACCACTCACTTCACATCACTGACCCCTCAGCCTGGAATTTCCAGACTTCCACCTCTTGGTCTAACTCCTACTCAGGAAGTAGACAGCCCACCCTGGAGAGTAAGCAAAGAGAGCTCAGTGAAGGGACTTGGGGCCCAGGCGAGCACAGGCTCAGGGGCACCCTAGAGGCGTGGTGAAGCACCAGGAACCAGCAAAGTGGGAAGATGTTTGTGTCCCACAGGCCTAAAGCAGCGTAGGAGGAGCAAGTGCTGGCACCTGGAGAGAGCTGAGCTGCAGGAGGGTGTTCCTGGAGATCAGCAGCTACCACCGGAGCAGCTTCTGGACCCTGGGAAGCTGGGGAAAAAACAAGCAGAGGCATTACTACAGGAAAACAGTGACCTTCTCAAACAGAATGAGTCAGAAACCACAGGAAGGAGACCACCGCCTCACTTCCACCTTCCAAATCTTGTGCAAGTGGAGGTCATTGGCAAAAGCTAATTGGTTTTCAGAATCATAGCTGCAAGGGATTCTGGGAAATATAGTTATTTTTTAAGGTTTCCAGCCTCTGCAGATGGAAGGAGGATGAAAAGGAAGATGAGAACACCCATCTAAGTATCCACTGCACCTCCGGGTCTTTACTAGTATGCTCCTTCTGTCCCACCCCCTTCCAGCTACTGCATGTTTCTCACCCTCACCTAATCTGGGGCTCTGCTCCTGCTTCCTTCCCAGAGAGGCCTTCGTCTGTATACAAAGCAGCACCTACTCCCTCCCATTCTCTTACCTTGCTCTAGAACCTTCATATCTCTCATCACTCACTACCTGACATTAAAACCTATTCATCTAATATTTTCTCTCCCCACCAGAGTGTAAGCCCATGTGAGCAGGCATCTTTCCTATTTTTCTCAATCACCCTGTGTCCACTGTCTGTTTTTCAGTAAATAGTTTTTGAAAGAATGTTGAATGAATAAACCAGGAGAAGAGAAGATGCAGGCCACATGTTGAAGGGCCATTATGAGGCACACTGGAGAGTTAGAGGAACTTTTTTTTTTTTTTTTAATTTTTTAATTTATTATTTATTTATTATTTTTATTTTTGGCTGTGTTGGGTCTTCGTTTCTGTGCGAGGGCTTTCTCCAGTTGCGGCGAGTGGGGGGCCACTCTTCATCGCGGTGCGCGGGCCTCTCACTATCGTGGCCTCTCTTGTTGCGGAGCAGAGGCTCCAGACGCTCAGGCTCAGTAGTTGTGGCTCACGGGCCCAGTTGCTCCGCGGCATGTGGGATCTTCCCAGACCAGGGCTCGAACCCGTGTCCCCTGCATTGGCAGGCAGATTCTCAACCACTGCGTCACCAGGGAAGCCCAGAGGCACTCTTTTGACGGAGGCGACGCTGGGAAGGAACCGTGGCAGAGAAGAGTGCGATGCTGCCTATAATTGAAAGGTAATTATTCTGGAGGCAGCTGAGAAGGCAGCCTGGAGAGGGGTGCGATGGAAGACAGCTGGTCAGCAAGGCGGCGGGTCCACCAGCCATTTGAGTGGGACCTGTGGACCCAGAACACTCTGCCAGGCCCGCGGGAGGTGTGTCAGTGTCCTGGGGGAGGCTGGTGAGCTCTACCAGTACGAAAGGCCTAATCCCTGTCCCCCGAGGAGCCAGAGTTCTATTTGGGGAAATTGGAGTAGCAAGCATGAAATATGTGGAGCATATTAAGAAGTACAAATTATCACAGCATTAGTACACAGGTCCCTAGGGTACCCTCAAGAAAAGAAGAGCTGGCTTTGGGCATGCTTGATCCAGAAGACTTCCTGGAAGTCGCGATATGAGTGATGTACCAGAGGAGTATCCAGGGCAGCTGGAAATGCAAGAAATCTGCCTGGGGACTAGTTGGAAAACTACTGGCAGGAGACTTCTTGGTACATGGGAGGGATACGTGGAAATGCATTCTTTTGCAAACTTGTTGGATACATAGCTAAAGAATCTAAACTCAGTGAAATTGTCTAAGTGTTCTTGTCTTACTCTTTAAAGCATATGCTCTGGGACCACATCTTCCTGCTTGTAATGCTCTCTGTCCTTGACTTCAGTCTCCTTCTCTGGTTCCTCTTCCTTCTCAGGTAGGGAGCACATTCTTCACCTTATTTTTTCTTCCTCTTTACTGCCTATCCCTCCCAGGGCTGCTTCTATGAACAAGACCCCCAAATCCACCACCCACGTTCTGAACTTGAACCAGCTTTACCAACGTTTCCTCCAGGATGTCCCACTATGAGAGATGATGTAAAATCAAACCATCTTTCTTCCCTGTGACGGTTAATGTTACGTGCCAACTTAGCTAGGCTATGGTGTCCAGTTTGGTCAAACAGCAGTCTAGATGTTTCTGTGAAGGTATTTTTTAGATGTGATGAACATTTAAATCAGAGGAATTTGAGTAAAGCAGTTTACCCTTCATAATGTGGGTGAGCCTCGTCTAATCAGTTGAAGGACTTAAGCAAAAAGTCTGAGGTCCCTGAGAAGGAAGGAATTTTTCCTCTAGACTGTCTTTGGACTCAAGACTGCAACATCAGCTCTTCTCTGGGTTACCAGTCTGCAGCCTGGAGTGCAGATTTAAGACTTACCAGCCCCCAAAATTGCAGTTACAAAAAGCCAATTTCTTAAATTGTCTCACTCTCTCCATATCCATATATATATATATACAATCATCACCAAATCTTGTCTATTTTATCTTCAAAACTTTTTTTAACTCCTCCTTTTCTATTTCAATCACAATGTCCCTGTAAAAGTCACTGTCTTCTCTAACCAGGTCTACAACTCTGTCTTCTTTCTGGATCTCCTTGCAATGTCTCTTGCCTCTTCCAATCCACACAATTGTGGTTTTTCTAAATAATAAGCCTCATTTTATGATTCTTCTACCTAAAATAATTCAATGGCTCCCCTTGGTCTCTGTGATAACACAGAAATTCACTAATGCTGATTGAAGAGCCCTGGATGATCTAGCTCCTGCTACATATCTCATTCCAACTCCATCTGTAACCAACTCCCACCATTATACTCTACTTCTTGAGGGAACCATGATCTATATGCCTCAGGGCATTTGCACAGGCTATTCCTTGGCTTGGAATACAAACTACCCACATCTTTCCTCTGGCTAACTCCTACTCAGCATTTAGCTAGCATTTTCTTTAGGAAGTTTTTTTTGACCCCTCTAACCTAAGTTAGTTTCTGCTCCCACATGATACTATCACACTTATCATTATATCGTTATTATTTTAATGATGATATTTATTATTGTATTATTATTACTGACTTGATTTTCTACATAGCTCCCTGTAGAGTGGGATTGGGTCTTGCTCAGTAAGTATTGTATCCCTAGTGCCTTGTACATAATAAGTGCTCAACAGTCTTTTAATGAATGAATACATACCTAAATAAATTTCACCTGTCATTTTTTAGTGCCACTACCTATAATAGACCCCTTGCTGGGTCTATTTAGTGTCTTACTAACTTCTTAGTCTCTACTCTGTCCTGCCTGTCATTATCTTTTACACTGCTGCTGATTCTGATACAACTCCTCTGATTGAAGCTCTCAGTACCTTGCTGTGTATTTTGGCATTCTAGGCCTTTCACGAGATGAATGTGCCTTCTCCCATTCTAGGCCGATGAATCTACTAGCCATGTCCCATCTTTCCTCCCTTGTAGTTTTCATCATGTTGCCTCTACTTGGAAACCAAAGTCTATCCAGTCTCTAACTAACTCCCTTCATCCTCTTCTTTGGATTGAAATTAATTACTTGTTCCTCTAAACACCACTTCATTTACATAATGGGAAGAGTTAGCAGATATAAGATCCTGCCCAAGCTACTTCATTTCTGGAATCTTAGTATTTTTGCCTATAAAATGAGACTAATAATATCTATATCATCGTAATAATAGCATTGACTCCTCTAGTTCTTGCACGTACTACGTGCTGGGTAGCCTCATAAGCACTCTGCATGTCACTTATTTAACCATGTTACCTAACCTCTTTGAGAGGTAGAATGGAGGCAGAGAGCAGTGAAGTAACTTCCCCAATGTCACAGAGCCAGGAGTGGCGGCGCTGGGATTCAACCCTGACAGCCTGCTTCCAGGTCTGTGCCCTCAGTCACTTGGCCACACTGCCTGATGGGGAGTAAAAGTGGGCTAGTGGGTGAAGATGCTTAACACAGAATGCAGCTCTGGCAGGCACTGAGTTGGTGATTCTGCAGGCCCTGGAATAAGGTGACTTTCAGTGTGATTCTGTCACGTAGGAGCTGGTTGACCTTGAACAGCTTTTTTTTTTTTTTTTAAATAAATAAATTTATTTATTTATTTATTTATGGCTGTGTTGGGTCTTCGTTGCTGCTCGCGGGCTTTCTCTAGTTGCGGCGAGCAGGGGCTACTCTTCGTTGCGGTGTGCAGGCTTCTCATTGCGGTGGCTTCTCTTGTTGTGGAGCACGTGCTCTAGGCACGTGGGCTTCAGTAGTTGTGGCGCGCGGGCTTAGTCGCCCCGCGGCAAGTGGGTTCTTCCCGGACCAGAGATCGAACCCATGTTCCTTGCATTGGCAGGTGGATTCTTAACCACTGTACCACCAGGGAAGTCCTTGAATAGCTTATTTATCTAAGCCTTAGTCACCTCATCTGAAAAATTGGCATATTGCTGCTATTTATCTCATAGAATTGTTCTGCAGATTGAAAAAAAATAACATATTGAATGTGCTTAGAATAATAATACCTGACGCACAAATCTTCATAAATGTGTATTTTTATAATATATCATAATCATCATGATTATTTTATCACACTCTGCTTTGTATTATAGTAATTTGTGTGCTCAACTGTAATCCCTTCTACAAGATTGTAATCTTTTTGTTCATGCCCTGTGTCTTACACTCTTGCACATCAAAGGTATACAATGTTTGTTAAATGAGTGAATAGGATCCTTTCATTGTGACTCATTTAAAGGATTATGGCATAGGGATTTCTGGCCAAGAAAAAAGTCCCCTAAAAAGGCAGTAGCTGTGATGTCAATGGAAGATGCCAATTACATCTTTCTTCCCTGTTCTATCTGCTGTTCCCGTTGAAAGAATAAAAGATTAGAGGGCTGGGACGTTCCCTCTTTCCAATCAGTTGAAGTAAGATGTGTAGTATCCATCATATAACTGGGTCTGAAGGAGTCAGCTTCTTCCCTGTAGTGAAGAAATCCCATTAATTTTTTTCAACTCAAAAGGGTCTCTTGGTATCTCCATGTGTGATACATAGCCTAGTGTAATGGGGGTACAGAAATGTAAGGAATTCTGGAAAGAATCAGGGCTTTGGATATTAGAGCTGTGACTCATCATTGACAGAGTGATTTTAGGCAAATAATGTAAACAAAGGGGTGGTGTCTCATTTTCCTCATTTGTACAATGTTGAAAAATCAAATGGGAGATCATACATGAATGCACTGGGGAAACTTTTCAAGGCCCTCCTTGGGTTGTCAGTTGCTCCTGTGCTAAATGTGGGTCTCTTGGAGTCTGATTTCTCCCAAAGTAGAGACAAGCCATGGGGGGAATTGAATCCCTATCAGAAGGTGGAGTGAGAGTGTCAGGGAAAGAAACCACTGGAAGGAATTTTAGGGGTCATCTGGCCCAGCAATTCTCAAACTCCTGCTACCACGATGGTTTTTGCCATTATCTGTGTAATCTCTGCACTATTATTGATGTGGTATTTTCCTTTAATAGCACTCACCTTTTTACTTAAAGATGTACAGAAAGGAGACCTTCTTTCATTACTGTAAATGGAAAAACCAATATTACTTCCCATAAATGGAAGGCAGAAAAGCAATACAAAGAGAACCCAGAAATATCATTACATTCTAGGTAGGTACTGCAGCTTGCCAAGGTTCTGAGCCTGAGGCCTACTTTCTCTTCCTTGGAAAGGCAACTTAGCAAGATATTAGAGAGGTGGTAACCAAAAACTCGAACCAAGCTGAGACTTGAAGGATTGAAAGATTATTAAAAAGGAGATAAATTTCTCACTAAGGATTAAATGTAGCTTCATGCTATACTCTTGCCCCACCCTGAGTCATTTTTCACTGCCCTACGTTTTAGAGAAAAATGTGACATTAGTCCAACCTTCCCTTTGACCAATGAGGAGATTGAGGCCCAAGTGGATTATTACATCTTTTGTTCACACCAGAGGGGCTTCCCAGGCCAGAGGTCTGACCAGGTGTGTGGGTCACCTGAGAGTCACATCCCTGCCATCACCACCAAAGGACATGCATTCCATCAGAGGCACCTTTCACCATCCCGAGGACATTTGCATTTATTATTTCCCTCAGTCCCCCTAGCAGCCTGATGAGACGAAAAGACTCCAAGTGATTTTGGCCATTGTATAAACGTGGAGACGAAAGCCTCAGGAGGTTGCTTGCCATTTTAAGTTCCCACGGCTGGCAGGTGGCAGAGCCAGTCTCTGGCACAGCCCCCTCATTACACCTTCTTTCTACTGGATCACCCTGCCTGTCAGAGAGGCCATCTTGACCTTGTTTCCTCTCCTTCTACTCCGTGATTGAAATTTATAGAACATACACTGGTTAAATTTGCTGCGAACAAGATACTGTAGGCCTTCTACATGGTTTGAGCTTTCAAGTTCACCTGCTCATTATTCTAGCTGAGGCATTCAGGAAAGGAAAATAAGTGTTCTGAGTCAAACCCCATCTCTTCAACGTAGCCTCAAGCATGAAGCAGATGATATCATGGTAGCCGGTAAGCCAGCAGGTCTTGCCGTGACCAGGTTGAGTGGCCGAGTGACCGTGCAGCTGCGGAGAGGGGAGGGAGGTTAGTGGGGCAATCAGCTTGCAGTCTCACTGCCACACTTGGCCACACCTAGAATCCCCTTTTCCCTCGGTGCACAGAATTTCTAGTAATATCTCTCAGTGCCACTCACTTTTTATAAAATGAATTACATGTGTTTTGGACTTCTTAATTTGTGGGTAAGTAGCTGCAATCTGTCTTCAATGCTTTCCCTGTAAACTACACGATCAAGTCTAAACAAATTAGCCTGGCATTCAAATCCTCTATTGATGTGGCTAAGTGATTGCTCCAGGCTGCATGGGCCGTCCTCCCCAAACTCCTCTACCTGCTCAGACCCTACTAAGCCTGCCAGAGTAAACTCAAGATCCATTTCTTAAAGCCTGTCGGAGTGCCTGGCTGGCAAGGAATCTTTCTAAACTTACATTTGTTTCATAATTTATGAGGAAATTAATTGTGCTATGTCTCTTTGCATCTTTTTATTTTGATCTGTTATTGATATATTTTAGCCTTAAGTATTTAATGTATGGTTACCTGGGATCTTTGAAATAGACTGTCATTTTTTTTTTTTTTTTCAGGTCAGGTTGTGTGCTATTCTTTGCATTCCGCTGCTGCTTGCTCTGGATTGCATATGAAATAGACACTCAGTACACGTGTGACCAGGAGATACCTTCCCAGTCAAGGTAGAATGATAAAATGTTAAGAGTTCCAAGAACCAGGCTAAGGAGTTTGGAGTTGTGTTTATTTCACTCTCACTTGCTGGAACATACAGTTCCACTGCACACATTGTTCTTGCCTCTACCTGAAGGAAATAGCTCCTTTCTACTAAGCTCCGCAGTATGGAAGAAGAGACACCCCGGGTCTTTGTAACTCGCCCTCTCTCTGGCTGTAGTCCTTTCTGTCCCAACCGGAGAAGAAGCAGAGAGCTTCAGTTCTCTGCTCTTCTTTCACTCTCTTCCACGCTCCTTTCCTTCTTTGCTTTTCCTCCTCTATGGTTGGAGACTATCCCGGTGGCCTTGCGAAAATGTGGAGAGGCTCATTCCCCGCCTGGGCTGAGCGGTCAGGGAGTAGATTCCAGTATACATTGGAGTCCCTGAAGGAAAGAGGCTGTGCCTGGGCTGTAACTGTCATGGAGGCCCGTTGTCATGGTGACTCTTGTATCAGGCAAGGTGATGTGGAGGAGAGAGAGAGAGCGAGAGAGAGAGAGAGAGAGAGAGAGAGAGAAGATGGCAGAAAGAAAAGGGAAGGAGGAAGAGAGGAAGGGAGAGAAAGACAGAGGAGGGTTTTCCTGGAAGATCAGAGGTACTTTTTTTGTTTTTTGTTTGTTTGTTTGTTTTTATTTTTGGCCGCACCGTGCGGCATGTGGGATCTTAGTTCCCCGACCAGGGATCGAACCTGTGCCCCCTGCAGTGGGTGCGTGGATTCTTAACCGCCAGGGAAGTCCTGACCGGAGGGTCTTTATTTTGGGAAAGACAGCAGGAGCTTAGGTGGGCAATGACCATCGCTGCAGGAGGAGAAGGCAAAGGTAGAAGGAGGGGAGATGGAGAGATAAAGAGGTGGGAAGGAGGGGAGGGGATGAGAAGAGGAGATGAATGAAAGACACGGGGGAGGGTGGAGAAGGCAGAGGAGAGGATGAAAGAGGGGCTGAGGAATGGAGCAGGGCTGGGCGCTGGGTGGGGAGGGGAGCCGGCGCCGCTCTCGGCGTAATCCTTAATTATTGCCCCGATGTTTTCCATCTCTATCTGTTCTTTGATCTCCTGTGTTACACATTAAATATGAGCAACCAAATCTGCATCTCTTGTCTAAAAACTCGATGAGGCGAGACTTCAAAGCAAAGAGCGGAACAAAACGGGCAGCGCCTGCCTTTTTGTACTGCCAGTTTGCTGGCCCAATTAGGTTGAAAGGAGCCCTGAAGTCCTCTTCTGATCTGAGCCGGGCGCCCGCACTGTGCCTGCCACTGGCTCCAGGCGTAATGAGATCAGCAGTCCTGGGCTGGCCAGCTGACCTCTCTCCAGGTACCCCAGACCCTTAGAAGAGTTACCCAGAAGCTGGCATCTGGCACTCAGGACCACCTGAGCTGAGCTCGCCAGGGGAGGCCCCAGGCAGTGGGGACAAGGCTGGGTCAGGCCCGTTCTCTGCGTGGCTGGGAAGCAGCGAGCCACCTGACAGGTGCCTGTGCACCAGGAGGAGCTGCTGAATCTGACCTCTGCCTCCCCCTCCAGGTTTCCATCAAGGTGCCTGAGATTCTGAGGCAGCTGCACCCACTGGTCCGTGGAGTCAGAGTCAGGGTCTGGTCGGCCAAGAGCAGTGATCTAGCTACCCTCTCTGGGCCTCAGTTTCCCCCTCCTTAAATGCAGAATGAAGCTGGAGACTCCAGTGTTGTATGGTGCATGCTTGCCTTGTCCTCGACACCTTGCAAGGCACCTCTGAAGGGAAGCCCCTGCAATCCCCAGGGTCCCTGGAAGGAAGGCCTTGTCCCATCTTGCATTGCGCAGGGCACAGGGTCCCTGGGAGGAAGGCCTTGTCCCATCCCGCACTGCGCAGGGCACAGGGTCCCTGGGAGGAAGGCCTCGTCCCATCCCGCACTGCGCAGGGCACAGGGTCCCTGGGAGGAAGGCCTCGTCCCATCCTGCACTGCGCAGGGCACAGGGTCCCTGGGAGGAAGGCCTCGTCCCATCCTGCACTGCGCAGGGCACAGGGTCCCTGGGAGGAAGGCCTCGTCCCATCCTGCACTGCGCAGGGCACAGGGTCCCTGGGAGGAAGGCCTCGTCCCATCCTGCACTGCGCAGGGCACAGGGTCCCTGGGAGGAAGGCCTCGTCCCATCCTGCACTGCGCAGGGCACAGGGTCCCTGGGAGGAAGGCCTCTTCCCATCCCGCACTGCGCAGGGCACAGGGTCCCTGGGAGGAAGGCCTCGTCCCATCCTGCACTGCGCAGGGCACAGGGTCCCTGGGAGGAAGGCCTCGTCCCATCCTGCACTGCGCAGGGCACAGGGTCCCTGGGAGGAAGGCCTCGTCCCATCCCGCACTGCGCAGGGCACAGGGTCCCTGGGAGGAAGGCCTCGTCCCATCCCGCACTGCGCAGGGCACAGGGTCCCTGGGAGGAAGGCCTCGTCCCATCCTGCACTGCGCAGGGCACAGGGTCCCTGGGAGGAAGGCCTCGTCCCATCCTGCACTGCGCAGGGCACAGGGTCCCTGGGAGGAAGGCCTCGTCCCATCCTGCACTGCGCAGGGCACAGGGTCCCTGGGAGGAAGGCCTCGTCCCATCCTGCACTGCGCAGGGCACAGGGTCCCTGGGAGGAAGGCCTCGTCCCATCCTGCACTGCGCAGGGCACAGGGTCCCTGGGAGGAAGGCCTCGTCCCATCCTGCACTGCGCAGGGCACAGGGTCCCTGGGAGGAAGGCCTCGTCCCATCCTGCACTGCGCAGGGCACAGGGTCCCTGGGAGGAAGGCCTCGTCCCATCCTGCACTGCGCAGGGCACAGGGTCCCTGGGAGGAAGGCCTCGTCCCATCCTGCACTGCGCAGGGCACAGGGTCCCTGGGAGGAAGGCCTCGTCCCATCCTGCACTGCGCAGGGCACAGGGTCCCTGGGAGGAAGGCCTCGTCCCATCCTGCACTGCGCAGGGCACAGGGTCCCTGGGAGGAAGGCCTCGTCCCATCCTGCATTGCGCAGGGCACACAGCCCACAGGGGCTTTTCTCTGCCCACATCCCTTTCCTCAAGCTTGCGCTTCACCATGCCACTGCTTTCTCATACTGCTTGGGCCACCCCTGCCGGAGAGAAGGGTGGGACAACTAAATAAGCTTATTCATGCTGAGTTAAGGGAGACCAAATGGGAGCATTTACATCTTGGAAAAATACTGGAGAAAAGTCAACTATTCACCCAGAGGAGTGTCTCTGAAGACCCAGGTGTTGAATTATATTTTTAGGAGGCAGTGGAGCTGCTGCTGGCCTTCAAATCCTGTCCCAAAGGGGAATTGCCGCTCTGTCCGTGGTCTTCTGGACAGAAGGGCATTAAACTGGGGGTTAGTGGCTGAGGCTGTAAATTTCAGCTTACGACTTGAGGCATCCCTATCTTCCTCCCTTGTCATCCTCCTTATTCCAGGAATGGCCCCTGAGCTCAGCGGTAATTCATCTGGGTGGGTGCACGGGGCTGGCAGAGGAGGGCACAGGAAGCCATGTCTTAGAGGAGTTCACCACCAGGGTGGACACGGCATGAAGCTGTCAGTCTGCTCTCCGGGGCATCACGGAACAGAGCGAGGTCCCGTTTCCCACCCAGGCTCCCCCTCCTCATCCGTGAGGCTCTGTCCTTTAAAAGTCTTTCACGGGCATCTCCTCAGCACCCCCGAGCCTTCTGGACCCCTGTCTGCTTGTCAGAATGAGCCCCCAGCTTCAGGCCCTCGAGGGCTACCAGCAGTGACAGATATTATTTTAAGGAAGGCAGCCCCCAAGAAGTAAAATGCATGGTTCCTGAGCGTGGCAAGTGGAGAGCTGGAGGAAGAAGAGGACCGCACCCTTGGCTGTGTTTCTACAAGTCAGGCGAGAAACTGACTGGGGTCAAGAGATGGCTCAAGTGGAAAGGCATGCTTTTTTCTTGGCACTTGGGAGGTTTTGGGGCTCAGGCAGCCCCCATCTTGGCCTCTGAACTCAGGAACAGATAGATAAGATCATACCAGGCCCAATAGATCCCAGATACTTGATTATGAGTGTGGGGTCCCAGGAAGAAGTAGTGATGCTTCCATGACCTCCTGGAGGCCACTGACAGCCCAAGTAAAGCCCAAGGTAGAAGTGGTGGGGTTCTCCCTGTTGATACTTGGGAAGGATGGAATTGATAAGTGTTTAGAAGCTTATTGGGAGGCTTCTATCAAGTGCATTGATCCTCAGCACAGCACGGTGCTGAAGAGCCAGCTTTGGACTGGACTTCACGGACTACATCCTAGGTCTTCCTGTGTGATCTTAGATTAGTTACACAATGCTCTGTGCCTCAGTCTCCGCCTCTGTGAAGTGGCTAGTAATTGACCTATGTTACAGCCCTGCCATGAGGATGGGAGTGCTACAACAGTGCCTGGCACTTAGTATTCAACAAATGTTGTCTGTTATTTTCATCCACTACTTTATTCACTTCTCACAGTATCCCTGAGGGCAATAGGAAAGGTAAAAGTTCTTTTAATTGCAACAGAAAGGAAAGACTTTACCCAGCACACAAGGGGCAGAATCCTGCCCTTTGTCACTTTTTCCTTGATGCCAGGTATGGTGGGGAAGAGGAATCTTCTGTCTTTTTTTTTTTTTCCTTTGGGGGCTGTGTTGGGTCTTCATTGCTGTGTGAAGGCTTTCTCTAGTTGTGGCGAGTGGGGGCTACTCTTTGTTGCAGTGCATGGGCTTCTCATTGCAGTGGCTTCTCTTGTTGCAGAGCACGGGCTCTAGGCACACGGGCTTCAGTAGTTGCAGCATGTGGGCTCAGTAGTTGCAGCACATGGGCCCTAGAGTGCACGGGCTTCAGTAGTTGCCGTGCATGGGCTCAGTAGTTGTGGGTCATGGGTTCAGTAATTGTGGCCCGCAGACTCTAGAACGCAGGCTCAGTAGTTGTGATGCATGGGCTTAGTTACTCTGCAGCATGTGGGATCTTCCCGGACCAGGGATAGAACCTGTGTCCCTTGAATTGGCAGGAGGATTCTTAACCACTACACCACCAGGGAAGTCCCAAATCTTCAGTCTTGACACGTGGTAGTCCTTGATTTTACTCCCAATCATTTCTAGTTTTCCCTCTTTCTGAACATATGGTAGGATTGTAATAAAAGATAGTTATGACCACGTGACTTGATTTGACCAATAAAATGTGAGCAGAAGTTATATTTGCTGCTTCTGGTGAAGTTCTAAGATGTAGGGTAGAACTTGTCACATCCCTTTCTTGCTATAGTGATCACATGAGCACATGTTGAGACAAAACTTCTGTCAGCTGGGTAACTGAGGGACCAGAATGGACACAGTCCCACTGCCAACTCTCTCTGGACACAGAGTGTAAGCCAGAATGAACTTTGATTCTGAGAGAGACAGGGGTCACTTGTTACTTCAGCATAACCAAGCATATCCTGACTAATTTGCTGTAGATTACACTAGTGTGTCCAGAACACAGAGTCTTCCTCCTGATGGAGTCTCCTTCCCAGCTCTCAGAAGAGCCCAATCAGAAGGAAGGGTGTGAGCAATTGACCACTGTTCTCTGCCTCTTCTCTTTCAGTCTTGATCTGTTTCCTAGTGGCAGCAATCCTCTCAGGCGGTGAGAGGTAGCAAACAGAAGAGGGGTTTTGTTTGTGTGTTTGTTTGTCTTACATTTTATTACCCTGATAGAAAGACTGGGATCATGGACCTCCCGGGAGATCCAATAGTTAGGACTCCATACTTTCACTGCAGGAGGCACGTGTTCAATCCTTTGTTGGGGAACTAAGATCCTGCATGCTGGGTGGTGTGACCAAAAAAAAAAAAAAAAAAAGAAAAGAAAGACTGGGATCCCCATTCACCAAGTTGCTTACAAGAGCCTCCTAATGCCTTAGATGAAATGGAGAGATTCTGATCACACAAACATCACTGGAACAAATGGGTTCTGAAGGGGGCTTTGCTTGCTCTTGTCTTGGGCCATCTCTTCTCAAGAACTGGATCTCCTTGTCTAAGAGACTTAGTCTGGGGCTAATATTCAGAGCCTCCTTCCTGGGGCAACAGGCCTGGAAGAATCCTCAAACAAACACTGCCTCATATGCTAGAGGAAAGGGAGATTCCAGGTTACTGATGAACCTGAAGTCAAGCTTTACCCGGTCTTTGAAAGCCAGGACCAACAGCATAGTTTGAAGGACCTGCCACAAGATAAAAATGCCGGGTCCTGGGTTCAAAAGTTTTAGGAATGTCAAGCTGGTGACTGCAGGGCATTAAACCAAGCACAAAGACGTTCTCAGATTTTCACGAAACTGCTCTGCTAAATGAGCCATTCCTTCACAAGGAGGGAAAAGGAAATCCACTTTACACCGTGGGACATACCCACCCCCTTGACACGCTTGAACGGATTCCAAGAGGAGCTCAGTGAAAAGCCATCCAGGCTATGAAATGACTCCAAACCCGGGCTCTGCGGTGTGGGCTATGGCCAGCTTCTTAGCTCTCTCCTTTGCATGGCAGGTAGACTCTCCCTGTCCTGTTGTTACGATGCAGTACAGGAAGATGACAATTCAGAGATTAGATTTGGCCGTGAACCCTAGAAAGCCAGCTACCCATTCTGCTTGTGCTGTTTTAAATGTTTATGGGAGCTGAGGAAGAAATTCAGAATGCAGGGAGGAATATGTACATTTCGGGGCTTCTCGAGATCCGCAGTTGCCCTGTTCATTTCCTAGTTTATTTTCTGACTTCGCCATGGCAGTGTTCGTGCCATGAGGTCAGACCCCTGCCTGGTTCATCCTCCTTCCCCTACGTACAGCACGACTCAAAACTAGGTCGTCCATTGACCCCTGTGGTGTGAATAAATGAGGAGGGTCACAGGCTGCTGGCAGGTGTGTTTATGTGACCACAATGTGGAGTCGTGTGTGTGTGTGTGTGTGTGTGTGTATGTGTGTGTGTGCATGTCTTTCCCCTTCTCCACCCAAACCTGCATATAAGTCAGGATGGGACATATTTAAGCTTAAATGACTGCCTTTCCAGAGAATGTTCTCCTTTACAGGGGATTCAAATGCCTTGCTTGATTCAATCAATCATCCATCACCTAAACATCTAGATTTATTAAATATCTAGAATGTATTCATTCAAACTAAATCATCATTTATCGAATGACTATAATGGGTCTAAGTTTCATGCAGACTTAGGGTTAGAAAATTTATTGTGTGATCTCAGGCCCCAGCCCCCCTCCTCTGGGGACCAGAACGGGGTTCAGGCTTGACACCGTCCTAGCTCCCTGGCAACGCAGAGCTCTCTACGATGCTGTCTGGATGTCTCTTTGACTTTGGGCGAGGCTGGGTCCTAAGAGAGATTCAGGAAGAGACAGGGCAGGATCTGAAGGTGTCGCTCCTGCACCTCTGAAGACCCAGCCTGTCTCCACACTCCCCAGGGTGCCACAGAGAGAATGGAGCTAGAAAAGCCAAAAATGTCCCCAAGTTAACAAACACAGCCTCTTCCTCTCCAATTCTCTCTCTCCCCATTTGCTGAAATGGTAATTTTAAGTCTCTAATAGTTCCTCAGAGCACTGAGGTGAGGCAAGATGGGGATTATTTATGTTCACATCTGCCAGCCTGCCTTCTCGGGTGATGGCAAGGCTGATGGTGCTGCTGATGAAAGCTGCCCGCTCCGCTCCACGCGGCGAGGAGCAGAGCGGGCTTTGTTGCGTCTCCCCGGTGACCAGCCTGCCTGCTACTCTCAGCTCTGGGCCAGCCCACCATGTCCTCTCTCCAGGCTTCAGGTTAGCTCCAGTGGTCCATGCATATTCATGTCGAGGATGCAGTGCCCTCCCCAGAAGGGCTGGCATCCTGGGCATTTATTAATCACTGTCCCCAGCTCTCTCGCGACCACCCAACCGGAGGTCCCTGCGTAGGAAGGCTGCAATGTCACCACCAACAATGGGCGCCGCAGAGTGGAAAAGAACAATAACAACATTAATGAGGGGGTCCTGTGCCAGGGACTGAGTACTGGGGGAGGGACTCAGCATCCTCAGCTCCACCAGGAAGTGCAGCTGCCATTGTGCTTGCCTGATGTGATCTTGGTGCAACAATAGCTTCAGAAGCTCAGGGCACCTGCAGCTGGTACTTACTGGGCACCAGGCCTCTGTTGAGAACCTGGTATGCATTTCCAGAGATACTCTCCCATTAAATGCTTTCAACATTGGGGACAGGTATTCATACCCCAGTTTTACGGATGAAAACCTGGCATTTGGGGAAGAGAAGTGACTCATCCAAAGTCACACAGCCTTCTATGAAGTGATAGGTTCATATCCAAGACTCGGAACTCATAGTCTTGCAGGTGCACTGCTCTCACGCAGCCTCCCCTGCAGGAGGATTATAATCAGAGGCATCTCCAAGGAGTCTGGTCACTCTCTCTCTTCTCCACTTTTCATGTAAGAGTTTGTCAAAACCTTGCTTCTGGAAGGACTTACACAGGTTCCCAGTTGAGTGTCTGAGAAATCAGAGCTGAAAGGGGTGTGGAAGATCCTTGTTTTAATAAATTACCAAACTAAAGTGACAGCCAGATCCCAACCTAGTTCTTCCAGCATCTTGCTCTAGGTCTTTTACTCACCCCTGCATGCCCAGACTCCCAGGCCTGATGCTTAGACCCGCCACAGTCTGCATCCCCAGCTGTCCTGCTTATCTCTCCAGCCCCCGAGCTCTGACTCAATTCAGATTTCCCAGGCAGGCCCCCTCATTGCCTCAAAGATGAGCTACACTCAGTTCTACCTTTTCATCTTCGCATAGACTGTTTGCTCATCTTCTTTTTCTAAAATGTCATTTTTTTCCTCGTCTCTGTCTGAAATTTTTAGGCGCCGTCTTCATTGTGGATGTGCCTCCAACTCACCCATCCTCTCTCAGAACTCTTACTGTGCACGGTGTTAGACTTTGTTCATCTCTACTTAGAAGTCCTTGATTAGATCAAGGGGGTATGATACTTTATTCAGCTCTTGAATTTTCTTCACTGTCTGATAGGGACCAGACACAGAGACGTTCCTCAGACATCCTGAGGAATCAGTGGATGATGATTATGATGTTACCCATTTATAACCCCACATCTCCGATTTCACTACTCCTGTCTGCTTCCAGAGTAGCACACAGCAACTCTTCTTTCTTGACTGCAGGAAATGTTTAATGAGGAGCTCTTGCATGCTGGACACCATAAGAGGTGCTGAGGGTTCAATGGTGAGTAAGCATCTCTTCCCATTAGGAGATTAATGTCTAGTGGAGGAGACAGAATCATAGGTTGGTGAGAACGAAGGAGAAAAGAGAACTGTTGGCTGAAAGGTAAGCCTTTGGGGCCCTTGACAACACTGGGAAGGTGCCCAGCGAGTCTGTTAAGGATCTCGTTCTTTCACTGCCCACTTCATCCAGGTTTTCTCCACCTGCCATTTGCACAGAGTGACCCTGAATTTCCAATGCTGTCCTGTCTCATCTCTAGACTTGCCAGCCTGTAGCAATTAACTCTTTCCTTTCTTTTATTAAGTCTTCCCAGGTAGATGTCTTTTTTAGAAGGCCCTATGCATTCCATATGGAATTACTAGTGACTGGTAAATCAACTTTTATTCTTCCCATTGGAGACAATGATGAATGAATGACTATTAAGGGGACTCCAGGTACTGGATGCAAGTCATTGGGAGAGTTGTTTGGGAGAGAGTTGCAGCTTTCTACATGCTCCTCAAAGCATAACATGGAGTTGATAGCAACAGCTGCTTACACAACATACAATTGCTCTCAGCTTTTTGACAAGCAATTAATTCTCCATAGTGAACTAATACAGTAAGTCTCCTACATACAAACCTTCAAGTTGCAAACTTTCAAAGATGCTAACGTACATTTACATGTCCAATCACTTAAGTTAGTTCATGTGTCTGGCGTACACTGTCACATGCATGCATCCTCTGCAAGTGGTTGTACTTTTGTGTACTTTACTGTATAGTACTGTATAGAGTACAGTAATACAGTATCTTTATTTCTTGCCTGTTCACTTGATGCCAGTCCCTGTATGCCAGCTGTTGTACCATACTGCTGTATTTTCAAGGTACTATACTGTAAGATTAAAAATGTTTTCTTTATTTTTTGTGTTTGTTTTTTATGTATTATTTGTGTGAAAAGTATTATAAACCTATTACAGTACAGTACTATATAGCCGATTGTATTAGTTGGGTGCCTAGACTAACTTTGTTGGACTTACGAACAAATTGGACTTAAGAATGTGCTCTCGGAATGGAACTCGTTAGTATGTAGGGGGCTTATTGTAAATGATGTAGGATTAACACCTGAATCTAAACTGGGACTCAAAAATGTGCTGAGAAGAATAGTGAAAAGACATGCTGGGACCCAGCCCTGATAGCACATCAACAGATTCTGGCCACTTGACTAGATTTTCCACTGGGTGAGAAGTTTTGCAGCATAGAAAGAGTGGCGTTCCAATAAGTGGAAATATTCCAGGACTGTAATAAAAAAGAGGAAATAAACGAAGGCAAAGAGCCCTCAATCACTTAAACATTTTGTGTGTATGAGTGCGGGGAAAGAATGAGGTCAGAAGTGTAATCCTGCAGGTAGATTTTTATCAGACTTGCAGTAGAGAAGATGATTGATGTTTCCAAAGGTTCATTCTAATGTGAGGGATGGATTTGGTGGCATCCATAGAGAACGTTGGAAGACCAGTTGGAATGATATTGCTATAGTCATGGAGAGGGAAGCAGTTGAGGTTTCCAAGATATATTTTTGAAGTAGAATTGACAGGACTTGTTGATGGATTGGGTCTAGGGGATAAGAAAGAGCAATCCAGAGTGACCCCACGTTTTGGGCATGAGCAACTTAATAGGTCCCATTTACTGACATGGAGAGGACTGGAGAAGGAACTCATTGAAGGGGATATCAAGAGCTCCCTGATATGTCTAACATGTCCCTAACATGTCTCAGACATGTTAAGCCTAACACATCATATATCCAAATGGAGATGCCATTATCAAAAAAATCTACAAATAACAAATGCTGGAGAGGGTGTAGAGAAAAGGGAACCCTCCTACACTGTTGGTGGGAATGTAAATTGGTGCAGCCACCATGGAAAACAGTATGGAGATTCCTCAAAAATCTAAAAATAGAGTTGCCATATGATCCAGAAATCCCACTCCTGGGTATATATCCGGACAAAACTATAATTCGCAAAGGCACATGCACTCCTATATTCATAGCAGCACTATTCACAATAGCCAAGACATGGGAACAACCTAAATGCCCATCAACAAAATAATGAATAAAGAAGATGTAGTATATATACAATGGAATACTACTCAGCCATAAAAAAGGACAGAATAATGCCATTTGAAGTAGCATCGATGGACCTGGAGATTAGCATACTAAGTGAAGTCAGAAAGAGAAAGACAAATACCATATGATATCACTTATATGTGGAATTTAAAATATGACACAAATGAACTTATCTATGAAACAGAAACAGACTCACAGATATAGAGAACAGACTTGTGGTTGCCAAGGTGGAAGGAGGAATGGGGGAGGGATGGACTGGGAGTTTGGGATTAGCAGATGCAAACTATTATATATATAGGATGGATAAACAACAAGGTCCTACTGCATAGGACAGGAAACTATATTCAATATCTTGTGATAAACCATAATATAAAAGAATATGAAAAATAATGTATATATATGTATAACTGAATCTACTTTGTTGTATAACAGAAATTAACACAACATTGTAAATCAACTACACTTTAAGAAAATAAATTTCAAAAAATGAATTAAAAAAGCAAATATAGATGTCAAGAACACAATTAAATCTATAAGACTGAAGCTCTGAGGTGTGGTTTGCATTGGAGATATAAATTTGGAAGTTGCTGGCTTCCAAATTTATATCTCTACAAATCCAGAGGGCACTTGCAGCTGGGAGAACAGATGAGGCCAGGTAGGGAGAGAGAGAAGAGAAGTGGTCATAGCAGTTCTCCTCAAGGCCTGGGAAATCATGGCAGCAAAAGAATCTGTGACTGAGTAGCCAAGTGTGAAAGAAAAATCTAGGCGAGTGTGACATCCAAAGAGGCCAAGAGAAGGAAGTTTTAAGGAAGAGGGGTCATCAACAGTGTTAATATTGCAGTAAAATCAAATGAGGCAAATATCCAGTAGATCTGGCAACATGAAGGTCATTCTTGACCTGGATTGAAGAAGATTAAGTGAAAGCAATTGTAGAAAATCAGTTGGACTGGGCTGATGTACAAATGGAAAATGAGCAAATTGAGGTAGCCAGTGAATCTGCTCTTTACAAAACTTTGGCACTGGAGTGAAGGAAAAAGACAGAGCAGTAGCTGGAGGAGGATGTGGGCTCAACAGAGGGAATTTACCATTGTGAGTGACACAAACTCTGCTTTGGGAAAGGCTGATGGGACAGTCAAGTAAGATCAAGTTTGGTGAGTGTCAGACTGACCACTTCCCCAGTACAGCTCCTAAAGACTTGGAGCATGTTGCAGAAGAGGGTGAGCTGCAGAGGTAAAACAGCTAAGAAATCTGTGGGTGTAGGAGAGCCATAATCAAAGAGGAAAATGCTGAATAGCATCAGGGACCAAATTAGTGCCACAGCACTCTGTCCCAGTAATACCGGCCAGGAGGAATTGGAATAAGAAGCATTGTTGAGTGGAGGCTTAAATTGAAAGGAGAAAACCAGTAGAGGGGTAGAGGGTCGGAGTGTGTTGGCAGTTTTCCCAAGTAGATACAAATGAAGCAGAATATGGTGGCACTGAAATCAGCTGGGAATGGAGGTGGGAGGTGTGGAGGTTGGCCTGAAACTATAATCGTTCATTAATTTGGAACTGGGTTGCCCTGGTACTAAGGTAAATGTCAGGAGACAGTGTTTGGCCTTGTTGGTTGTTCCCCGTGCTGCCTTTTTCTCATTTTCAATATAGAGACATCCAGCTTCCAGAGGGACTTTATAACACCTTCAGCACAAGGCAGGAACTCTGAGTGGGTTCTTGAACCAAATCATATTCACTGTGTCTGGGATCTTCAATTCCTCAAAAGGCCAAGCCTGTATCAGAAAACCAAAGTCATGGAAACAAGCATGAGATGCCTGCATTAGGGCTGCAGGGAGCCGCGGAGAAGGGATGGGAGAGCCTTCACTGTTGGATACCCTTTCAGCCCTTACCTTCTGCCACCCTTCCTGGAGGTGGGCACTCACAGGCAGGGGAGCTCAAGTGAGCACCAGCCCTAGTGACAGAAGTCAGTAGGTGACATGTCCTCTATACTTGGCCTCATTCAGTCGGTGAAGGATATCAGACAGAATGCATTTCCCAGATATGTCCCGTCTCCAGGTGCCTTCCGGACAACGCTGCTTACATCTGATTTCCTGTCCAAAGTAGGATGGACCCTGAATCTGACCAGCAAATAGCAATGGGAGCTACTTTTTCTCCACTGTCTACCATGGGCTAGACAACATTCTAAGAGCTTTTGGTTTTTTAATCCATTTAATTCTTACAACAACAATTTGTGGTAGATATTATTAGGATTCCCATATAGAAATGGGAAAACCAAGGCACAAAGGTTTGTTAGTGGGTCTGTGGTGACATGGGTGGTAAGAGGCAGAGGCGGAGTGGGAACCTGGGCAGTCTGGGTGAGAGCCCTGCTCTTAATCACTGTGCTGCAGTGATTTGAAAGTTTGCAACTTGAAGCTCCTTTATTATTTAAAAAAAAAAAATTTTTTTGTAGTTGATTTACAATGTTGTGTTAGTTTCAAGTGTACAGCAAAGTGATTCAGTTTTATATATATGTATATATGTATAACTGAATAACTGAATATATATGCTTTTTCAGATTATTTTCCCTTATAGGTTATTACAAAATATTGAGTACAGTTCTCTGTGCTATACAGTAGGTCTTTGTTGGTTATTTATTTTATATACAGTGGTGTGTATATGTTAATCCCAAACTCATAATTTATCCTTCCCCCCCTTTCCCCTTTGGTAACCATAAGTTTGTTTTCTATGTCTGTGAGTCTATTTCTGTTTTGTATATCAGCTCGTTTGTATCATTTCTTTTTAGACTCCAATATAAGCGATATCATATGATATTTTTCTTTCTCTGTCTGGCTTACTTCACTTAGTATGATAATCCATGTTGCTACAAATGGCATTATTTCATTCTTTTTTTATGGCTGAGTAATATTCCATTATATATATATCACATCTTCTTTATCCATTCATCTGTGGATGGACACTTAGGTTGTTGAAGCTCCTTTATTCCAGGAAAGGCTCCTTCATCATCAACTTCTTCACTTCCCCTTCCAAGGGAGTGCCCTGCGTTGACCTGCCCTGGAAGGTTGGTAGGACACTCACCGTATCTGAAATATCTAATTGTTAACCAGGCGTCCTCTGAAAGGGCTAATTTCCAGTCTCAGAATAGTTTCCCCAGGCTCTTTGAGATAGAGGTGGGATCCCAAAGGCTGTAGAGTAGTTTGGGGTCCATCCCTGCCCCCTCACAACCCCTGTTCCTAGGTTTGCCAGTCACACCAAGGCGGCCCTGCTGGCTTGGTTCTCAGGCTGCAATTCAATTGGAAACATAGATGTTTATTGACTTTAGTTCAGATCATTCCCAATGGCTACAAAATATAGCCCAAATATAAGCTGGGCCATCCTGATTAAACTTGGCAAAGACAAAACAAGAGCTCATGATTTCTGTAACTTTATGCATTGACTTCCTTCTATTTACATCCCCACACCAGCCAGGAGCCAGCATAATGACCTGCCTCAACCAGCGGGTCTATAGTCTGAGTTTTCTCTCGCAAAGCACAAAGGAGCCCTGGCTGGGGGTGAGGGCAGATATGGGAAGGCCTCCCTCCCACGTGGCCCACATTCTAGAGGACGACTGAGGTGATAGGCAGCACTGGAGGTGTTCTGCAGAGCTGCTGAGGACCATTTAGAAGGGTGCAGAAAAGAGAAAAGATAGGAAGAAGAAAGCAGATGAATGGCCTTCCAGAAGGGATGCTCAGACTTACAGTTTGCAATCTTCAGGCCACCCAGACCCAATGCCCCTTTCACCTATTCCTGACATGGCCTGTGACACACTACAGCCTGTAATGTAAGGCCCATCAGTGAAACTTCCCTACTTGATACATGCTTATTTTTTCTTATTAAAGTCATGTTATCAAGCTAAATTCAATGCAGTAAAATTCACCCTTTTGGGGGGATCTAGTTCTGAGTTTGGACAAATGCATACAGTTATGTAACCACCACCATAGTCATGATCTAGAACATTTCTGCCACTTCTTTGTAATCCACCCTCTAACCCCAGTCCCTGAAAACCACTGATCTGTTCTCTGTTCCTGTAATTTTGCCTTTTCCAGAATGTCATATGATGAAATCACACAGTATTCAGCCTGTTGAGTCTGACTTCTCTCACTTAGCAGAATGTATTTGTGTTTTATACATGTTATTGCACAAATCAATAGTTCCTTTATTTTTATTGGTAAGTAGTTTTCAGTTGTGTGGCTATACCACAGTTTATCCATTCACGGGTTGATGGACATCAGGCTATTTCCAGTTCGAGGCATTTATGGAAAAAATCACTACGACCATTAACATATGGATGTTTGTGGAAGAATAGGTTTTTATTTCTCAGGCACACATATAAGGTATTTGCTGGGTTATATGGTAGATACATGTTTAACCTGCTAAGAAATTGACAAATTATTTTCCAAAGTGGCTGTACCATTTTCCAATCCCACCAGCAAGGTGTGAGAGCTTCAGTTCTCTGCATCTTCAACATTTGGTATTGTTTGGTTTTTTTGGTTTGGTTTTGTGTGTTTGTCTTTAATTTTAGCTATTCTAATAGATATGTGGCAGTATCTCATTGAGATTTCCATTTACATTTCCCTAATGATTTATGATATTGAACACCTTTTACATGTGCTTCTTTATATCTTATTTAATGATGTGTTTGTTCAAATATTTTGCCCACTTTTTAAATTGGGTTATTTGTTTTCTTTTGAGAGTTCTTTATATAGCCTAGATATAGGTCTTTTATCAGGTATATATTTTGTAAATTCTTTCACAACAGATTTTTTTTAATACAGCTTTCTTTCTCTCTTTGTTCTGAATACCATTCCCACCTCCCACCATTAGCCTGGCTGGATTATAAACATAAACAACCTATTCATCTCTGTTTTCTGGAAGAGAGAAACTGAGGCACAGATTCTTTAAAAAACCTGTTGCTTCCACTGTCATGGACAGTTGGAGCCAGGTGTGAGATTTGATGATGAAGAAGGAAGTCTTAGAATGTTTTTGAAACCATCACTCTACTTAAAGAGCTGCCATTCTGTTAAATGGGATCCAGCAAACTAGAGTCAGCTTACTTTAGGGAGAGAGAAACAGATATTTGTTAAATGCCTATTATGTACCAGGGAATGATTTAGGTCAGGGGCCAGTTAACCACGGCCAGTCAACCAAATCGGGTCCCTTATCTGTTTTTTTTTTTTTTTACAGCCTGTAAACTAAGGATGTTTTTTTACAAATGAACATTTGCCATTGATTTGATGACAGGGAAACCTAACTTTGAGCCCTCAAATGAGGGAAATGCAATCCCTTCCAAAAGAGGATTCCATTTTTCTGATTAGTAGACATGTATTATAAAAAACTATATTCAAAATTTGCTAAGAGAGTAGATAACAAGTGTTCTGACCACACACACACTATATAGGGTGATGGACATGTTAATTAGCTTGATTTTGGTAATCATTTCTCAATGTGTACATATACCAAAACATTACTTTGTATACCTTACATATATACAATTTTTATTTGTCAATCATACCTCAATAAAGTTGGAAAAGCTGCACTCAATTTTTATTATTTTAATTATATACTATTAATTATTATTATATTTAAAATTTTGTCAACAACAAATTTGAGGAAATTCATTTTCTCTCTTCTTGTACGAGTACCAACATAATATCCTCAATTTTACCTCTTTGTCTGCAGAACCTAAAATATCTGGCCCTTTACAGAAAATGTTTGCCGACCCTGATTTAAGTAGTTTTAAGTTATCTTTTCTTTAACCACTACAAATGTGGCAACCTGTTCTACAGATGAGAAAAGTGAAGACCTCTGTGAAAGATAAGTGACTTGCTAAAGGTCACCCAGCTAATGGCAATAGAACAAGGATATGTGTTTTGTTTCAAAACCTGGTGCTCTTTCCACAAGCAAATTTGCAGCAGCAATTTAGCAGAAAACGGAAAAGAACAAAAAACAATTTCTGGCGATGAGTGGTGGGGAGAAGGGGATCCTCAGATCAGAACACACCTGCCCCAGGTTCTTGAACCTGCTGTTGGCCAAGCCACAGGCCTGTACATTGAGACCAGGAACTCATCAGGATGACCTCGAGATATGGTTAAAGATGGCAGAGTAGAAGGACGTGCGCTCACTTCCTCTTGTGAGAGTGCCAGAATCACAAATGACTGCTGAACAATCATCGACAGGAAGACACTGGAACTCACCAAAAAAGATAGCCCACCTCCAAAGACAAAGGAGAAGCAACAATGAGATGGTAGGAGGGGCACAATCACAATAAAATCAAATGCCATAACTGCTGGGTGGGTGACTCACAAACTGGAGAACACTTATACCACAGAAGCCCACCCACTGGAGTGAAGGTTCTGAGCCCCAGGTCAGGCTTCCCAACCTGGAGGTCTGGAAACGGGAGGAAGAATGCCTAGAGAATCAGACTTTGAAGGCTAGAGGGATTTGATTGCAGGACTTTGACATGACTGGGGGAAACAGAGACTCCACTCTTGGAGGGCACACACAAAGTAGTGTGTGCATCAGGACCCAGGGGAAGGAGCAGTGACCACATAGGAGACGGAGCTAGACCTACCTGCTAGTGTCGGAGGGTGTCCTGCAGAGGTGGGCTGTTGGCTGTGGCTCAACATGAGGACAAGGACACTGGCAACAGGAGTTCTGGGAAGTACTCCTTGGCAAGAGACCTCCCAGAGTCCGCCATTAGCCCCACCAAAGAGCCGGGTAGGCTCCAGTGTTGGGTCACCTCAGGCCAAACAACCAACAGGAATGGAACATAGTCCCACAAATATGCAGACAAGCACATTAAAGTTTTACTGAGCTCAATCCACCACCAGTCCCTCCCAACAGGAAACTTGCACAAGCCTCTTAGATAGCCTCATCCACCAGAGGGCAGACAGCAGAAGCAAGAAGAACTACAATCCTGCAGCCTGTGGAACAAAAACCATATTCACAGAAAGATAGACAAGATGAAAAGGCAGAGGGTTATGCTCCAGATGAAGGAACAAGATAAAACCCCAGAAAAACAACTAAATGAAGTGGAGATAGGAAATCTTCCAGAAAAAGAATTCAGAAAAATGATAGTTAAGATATTCCAGGAACTCGGAAAAAGAAGGGAGGCAAAGATCGAGAAGATGCAAGAAATGTTTAACAAAGACCTAGAAAAATTAAAGAACAAACACCCAAAAGAATTAAAGAACAAACAAACAAAGATGAACAATACAATAACTGAAATGAAAAACACACTAGAAAAAATCAATAGCAGAATAACTGAGGCAGAAGAATGGATAAGTGACCTGGAAGACAGAATGGTGGAATTCACCAATAAAGAAAAATAAAAAATGACAAGAAATGAAGACAGCCTAAGAGACCTCTGAGACAACATTAAACGCAACAACATTAACATTATAGGGGTCCCAGAAGGAGAAGAGAGAGAGAAAGTACCTGAGAAAATATTTGAAGAGATTATAGTCAACAACTTCCCTAACATGGGAAAGGAAATAGCCACCCAGGTCAAGGAAGCACAGAGAGTACCAGGAGGATAAACCCAAGGAGAAACACGCTGAGACACATAGTAAACAAATTGACAAAAATTAAAGACAAAGAAAAATTATTAAATTCAACAAGGGAAAAATGACCAGTAACATACAAGGGAACTCCCATAAGGTTAACAGCTGATTTCTCAGCAGAAACTCTACAAGCCAGAAGGGAGTGGCATGATATATTTAAAATGATGAAAGGGAAGAACCTACAACCAAGATTACTCTACCTGACAAGGATCTCGTTCAGATTTGATGGGGAAATCAAAAGCTTTAGAGACAAGCAAAAGCTAAGAGAATTCAGCACCACCAAACCAGCTCTACAACAAATGTAAAAGAACCTTCTCTAAGTGGGAAACACAAGAGAAGAAAAGGACCTACAAAAAAAACCCCATAACAATTAAGAAATCGTAATAGGAACATACATATCAATAATTACCTTAAACGTGAATGAATTAAATGCTCCAACCAAAAGACACAGGCTCACTGAATGGATATATAAACAAGACCCATATATATGCTATCTACAAGAGACATATTTCAAACTTAGGGACAGATACAGAGTAAAAGTGAGGGGATGGAAAAAGATATTCCATGCAAATGGAAGTCAAAAGAAAGCTGGAATAGCAATACTCATATCAGATAAAATAGACTTTAAAAGAAAGAATGCTACAAGAGATGTGGAAGGACACTACATAATGATCAAGGGATCAATCCAAGAAGAAGATATAAGAATTATAAATATATATGCACCCAACATAGGAGAACTTCAATACATAAGGCAACTGCTAACAGGTATAAAAGAGGAAATCAACAGTAACAAAATAATAGTGGGGGACTTTAATACCTCACTTACAACAGTGGACAGATCATCCAAACAGAAAATTAATAAGGAAACACAAGCTTTAAATGACACAGCAGATGAAATAGATTTAATTGATATTTATAGGACATTCCATCCAAAAACAGTAGATTACATTTTCTTCTCAACTGCACACAGAACATTCTCTAAGATAGATCACATCTTGAGCCACAAATCAAGCCTCAGTAAATTTAAGAAAATTGAAATCATATAAAGCATCTTTTCTGACCACAACACTATGAGATTAGAAATCAATTACAGGGAAAAAACCGTAAAAAAAACACAAACACATGGAGGTTAAACAGTACGTTACTAAATAACCAAGAGATCACTGAAGAAATCAAAGAGGAAATCAAGAAATACCTAGAGATAAATTACAAGGAAAACACGATGATCCAAAACTTATGGGATGCAGCAAAAGCAGTTCTAAGAGGGAAGGTTACAGGAATACAAGTCTACCTCAAGAAACAAGAAAATTCTCAAATAAACAATCTAAGCTTACACCTAAAGGAACTAGAGAAAGAAGAACAAACAAAACCCAAAGTTAGTAGAAGGAAAGAAATCATAAAGGTCAGAGCAGAAATAAATGAAATAGAAACAAAGAAAACAATAGCAAGGATGAATAAAACTAAAATCTGGTTTTTGAGAAGATAAACAAAATTGATAAACCGTTAGCCAGACTCATCAAGAAAAAGAGGGAGAGGGCTCAAAACAATAAAATTAGAAATGAAAAAGGAGAAGTTACAACAGACACCACAGAAATACAAAGCATCCTAAGAGACTACTACAAGCAACTCTATGCCAATAAAATGGACAACCTGGAAGAAATGGACAAATTCTTAGAAAGGTATAACCTTCCAAGACTGAACCAGGAAGAAATAGAAAATATGAACAGACTAATCACAAGTAATGAAATTGAAACTGTGATTAAAAATCTTCCAACAAACAAAAGTTCAGGACCAGATGGCTTCACAGGTGAATTTTATGAAACATTTAGAGAAGAGCTAACACCCATCCTTCTCAAAGTCTTCCAAAATTTGCAGAGGAAAGAACACTACCAAACTCATTCTATGAGGACACCGTCACCCTGATAAAAAAAAACCAGAAAAAGATACTATAAAAAAGAAAATTACCAACCAATACAACTGATGAATATAGATCCAAAAATCCTGAACAAAATACTAGCAAACAGAATCCAACAACACATTAAAAGGATCATACACCATGATCAAGTGGGATTTATCCCAGGAATGCAAGGATTCTTTAATACATGCAAATCAATCAATGTGATGCACCATATTAACCAATTGAAGAAGAAAAACCATATGATCATCTCAATAGATGCAGAAAAAGCTTTTGACAAAATTCAACACCCATTTATGATAAAACCTCTCCAGAAAGTGGGTATAGAGGTACCTACCTCAACATAATAAAGACTATATACAACAAACCCACAGCAAAGATCATTCTCAATGGTGAAAATCTGAAAGCATTTCCTCTAAGATCAGGAACAAGACAAGGATGTCCACTCTCGCCACTATTATTCAACATAGTTTTGGAAGTCCTAGCCATGGCAATAAGAGAAGAAAAAGAAATAAAAGTAATACAAATTGGAAAAGAAGAAGTAAAACTGTCACTGTTTGCAGATGACATGATACTATAAATAGAGAATCCTAAAGATGCCAGCAGAAAACTACTAGAGCTAATCAATGAATTTGGTAAAGTTGCAGGATACAAAATTAATGTATAGAGTTCTCTTGTATTCCTATACACTAATGATGAAGAATCTGAAAGAGAAATTAAGGAAACACTCCCATTTACTATTGCAAGAAAAAGAATAAATTACTTAGGAATAAACCTACCTAGAGAGACAAAAGACCTGTAGGCAGAAAACTATAAGACACTGATGAAAGAAATTAAAGATGATACTAACAGGTGGAGAGATATACCATGTTCTTGGATTGGAAGAATCAAGATTGTGAAAATGACTATATTACCCAAAGCAATCTACAGATTCAATGCAATCCCTATCAAATTACCAATGGCAATTTTAACAGAACTAGAACAAAAAATCATAAAATTTGTATGGAGACACAAAAGACCCCGAATAACAAAAGCAGTCTTGAGGTAAAAAAATGGAGCTGGAAGAATCAGACTCCCTGACTTCAGACTATACTACAAAGGTACAGTAATCAACACAATATGGTACTGGCACAAAAACAGAAATATGGATCAATGGAACAGGATAGAAAGGCCAGAGATAAACGCACACACCTATGGTCAACGAAAGTATGACAAAGGAGGCAAGGATATACAATGGAGAAAAGACAGTCTCTTCAATAAGTGGTGCTGGGAAAACTGGACTGCTACATGTAAAAGAATGAAATTAGAACACTCCCTAACACCATACACAAAAATTAACTCAAAATGGATTAGAAAAAAAAAAAATGGGTTAGAGACCTAAATGTAAGACTGGACACTATAAAACTCTTAGAGGAAAACATAGGAAGAACACTCTTTGACATAAATCACAGGGACATCTTTTTTGATCCACCTCCTAGATAATGAAATTAAAAACAAAAAGAAACAAATGAGACCTAATGAAACTTAAAAGCTTTTGCAAAGTGAAGGAAACTACAAAGAAGACGAAAAGACAACCCTCAAAATGGGAGAAAATATTTGCAAATGAATCAATGGGCAAAGGATTAATCTCCAAAATATATAAACAGCTCATGCAGCTCAATATTAAAAAAACAAACAACACAATTAAAAAATGGGCAGAAGACCAAAATAGACATTTCTCCAAAGAAGACATACAGGTGGCTAAGAAGCACATGAAAAGATGCTCAACATCACTAATTATTAGAGAAATGCAAATCAAAACTACAATGAGGTATCACCTCACACCAGTTAGAATGGATGTCATCAGAAAATCTACAAACAACAAATGCTGGAGAGGGTGTGGAGAAAAGGGAACCCTCTTGCACTGTTGGTGGGAATGTCAATTGATACAGCCACTTTGGAGAACAGTATGGCGGTTCCTTAAAAAACAAAAAATACAACTACCATATGACCCAGCAATCCCATTACTGGGCATATACCCAGAGAAAACCACAATCAAAAAGACACATGCACCACATTGTTCATTTCAGCACTATTTACAGTAGCCAGGTCATGGAAGCAACCTAATGCCCATTGACAGACAAGTGGATAAAGAAGATGTGGTACATATATACAATGGAGTATTACTCAGCCATAAAAAGGAACAAAATTGGGTCATTTGTAGAGACATGGATGGATCTAGAGACTGTCATACAGAGTGAAGTAAGTCAGAAAGAGAAAAACAAATATCGTATATTAACGCATATATGTGGAACGTAGAAAAATGGTACAGATGAACCAGTTTGCAAGGCAGAAATAGAGACACAGATGTAGAGAACAAACATACGGGCACCAAGGGCGGAAAGTGGTGGGGTAGGGGTGGTGCTGTGATGAATTGTGAGATTGGGATTGACATATATACACTAATATGTATAAAATGGATAATTAATAAGAAACTGCTGTAGAAAAAAATAAATAAAATAAAATGCAAAAATTCAAAAATTCAAAAAAAATAAATGACCTCAAGACCCTGTGGGATTCTCAAATACCCCAGGGAAATTCTATTTTCTTCATTCCACTGAAGTGTACAGAAAAAAATTTAAAGCTTTTCAATAACAAGGTTTTATACTAAAACAAAGGATGTTAGGTGAAGCCTAGTGAAGCTGATAAGCTCATGGACATAGAGCCTGACACCATGGGTTCACCTCTCAGTAAACAGAGGCAACTTGGGTTTCTTATTTTTTAAAGAAGCTATATTGGGATCCATTCTTAGGTCTTCTATTAGTATTAAATGAGTTAATATTTGTAACATGATTAGTGCAGGTAATCTCTCTCTCTCTCTGCCTCACACACACACACACACACACACACACACACGGTACTCAGAGCTGGGAAAGATGTGAGGCAGACAGACGCTCTCCTATACTGCTGGTTAGGTAAAACAATTTAGATATTTTTATCAAGAGCCTTAAACGTACTCTTAACCAGGAACTCCGCTTTCAAGAAATTGAGACAGAAAAGCTGTGTGGAGCAGGGTGGTGGGTGGGATCTGTTGGATTTAAATAAGAGCTTAGTCTGATACACGGAAACAGCTCAGAGTTGCTTGGGAGCGGTGTCTGAAGCCCACGGGCAGTTGACAGTGTGTCAGAGGGTCCTTTATGGGCACAGCTGATTGCACCATGGCCTGAGATGGCAGTGATGCAGTGTGAGATGCTGCAGAGCACGGGTGGTACCCGTCCAGGCCAGCACAGTCTGCCCGCTTGCCCCGGGGGCAGCCTAGGGGAGTCAGAGCTAATCTGGGCCTGGCTCAGACACCATTTGACAGGCTCTGCAGCCTTCCCACTGGTAGGTCAGCTCCAGCCTTCCACTCACTGCAGTGGGTCTTGAGGACCTACTACACGAGAGATGATCTTAAAAGTAAAATTTCTGTATGAATATGAGGGATTATCACCCACAGGATTTCAGTCTTTTAATCTTAGGTTAAATTCTCAGATGTCCTAAGGTGTCTTTAATTTTTTGTCAGGTTTCAAGATAATTCATCTTTAATCACTTTAATTTAAACAAATAAATAATTGGAAAGCTACATTTTTAAGGAGGACTGTTGAAATCAAGTAGGGAACCCCAAGTCGTTATGTTAATATTCAGAGACACTGGGGAAATGGTTAGAATATTCATTTATTTAACGGGAAAAAGGACATTCATTTACTTAACAAATAAGAGACACTTAAATCAGCAAAAAATACCTCACCGAGCCTCACAGAATCCAGCTAGGTAAACTCTTATTCTTATCTTCCGGTGGGGGGAAACGAGGCCAATCAACTTGCCTAAGGCTGGGTGGTAGAAGTGGCAGAGCCAGGATTTGAACCCAGGTCATCCCGGCACCAGCCAGTTTGCTTCCCCAAAGTGGCAGCCAGTCACTGGGCAAAGCCTGGCATCTCAGTGTGCTGTTAGTCTTCAGCTGTGCAAATGTTCCAAATTACACATGAGGACATTGAATCTGTCCCGTGATCTATGGAGCCACTTGGGAAATGGAAGCAGAATTATGGAGATGAGTCATTCCATCTCAGAAGGCAAACTGTACTGGAGTTTTATTACTATTTTATTATTTATATATTTGTCAAAAAAAAAAAAAAAGTCAATGGGGAGAATAACGCAGCAGAGCCCTCTGATGGCTGTTTCCTCACCGGGATCTTCCTGTGTGTGTGTGCGCCCTACAGTGTGTTTGTGAGCATGTGTGTTTGTGCATTGGTCTCCGACTCTGTTACAGACTCCCATACTCTCTGAGAGTGTGGGTTGGGCATAGTTTGTGTAGAATTATATTTTAGGAATCTAGAGGCTGTATTTGTGATGTGTGTGTGAGAGAGAGTGAAGACATTGTGTGCATTATTGAGAACATGCCTACTGAAATAACTCTTCTGTAACCCCCTGAGATGCTGAATTTCTTTATCTTACCCTTTACTTTCTTTTTTTTTTTTGTGGGATCTTAGTTCCCTGACCAGGGATCGGACTGGGCCCTCGGCAGTGAAAGTGCGGAGCCCTAACCACTGGACAGCCAGAGAATTCCCCTTTTACTTTCTTTTAACTGCCAAAGGAAATGCACAGTGATCTAGAACTCTCTTTAGTCCTTGGATTCCATTTGCCACAGCTGCCTAGTTTTGACCTTAACCAAGGACCTCCCTGGCACCAAAACACCCTGCCTCTAAGGTCTCTCTCCCTCCCCCATCTCAAGGCTGAGGAGGACAGGTGGTTTCCCCAGTGCTTGGTTGTTGAGGAAACTTACGAGTATCTCTCAGGGAAACACTCTGATTGAGGCATGAATCATGCACGGTCGGGGAGAACTCAAAGGCTCTCAGACCCATGCAGCTCAGACTCTTCTTCTGACATGATGGGTTCCTAAGTTTGAAAATATAAACTTTGACCTCACCCTTGCTCTTATTTGAAAGAAGAAAGAATAGGATGTTTCTGGAGCTTAGGTTGGCTCCCATCTTCTCAACCCTTCTCTGGAGGTAGTAGGGTCTTTTCTGGGCTTCCATGGGTTAGTGTCATGGAAATAAGCCTGGACAAAATGGCAGAGGTTATCCCCAAAGAGGGGGCTTTTCATGAGGGACTTTGTGTCATACTCTACAAGGGCCATTGGGTCCCCACTTCACTGCTCTGTCTCTGTTTTTGAGCTGGAGTTAGTAGAGGTGAATGTGTCCATTTTTATTGGGGGTGTATTACACGTAGATCAGAGGCTCAAAGTGGTGATGCCAAGGGGTATAAGACACAGTCCCTACCCTATGGAGTCAAAATTCTACCTGAGGAGGTAGCAGTTAAGCAAAGTCCAATAAAAATATAAGGTAATGAGTAGTTTTATTCTGGGACAGTACTTGCCCTCCAGAATGTGAGGTCCTATTAGTATCTTTGTCTTTCTTGCTTATGCTGTATCCTCAGTTGCTGCAATGCCTGGATTACAGTAGATACTAAGTAAATATTTATTCAAAGAAAAGAAATGAATGAACCTAGAAACCCCACACCTCAGACACACTGATCCCATTAAAATTCAGCTAACATATGTTGAGAACTTACTACAAGTTAAATATTATATTGGGAAGATTCCAAGTTCAGAGTTCCTTCTAGCACACTGCCTTGTTTTTCTTTCCATTTCACCCATTTATTGTGTCTTTATCTCTTTTGTGCTGCTTTCCCTTCTCCCTGCTTCCTCTCCTTAGGAGATGGCCCTCTCTGGGCCCTGTGGGTTCTACACTCAATTTTCTGGACCATCCAGAAAGGTCACTGCCTCTTAACCCCAGATTCTAAATAGGCATGCTAAGCCACTTGACAGTAAGGGCAAAACAAATATGAGCAGAACCTAGCTCTATTGCTTTCCCTTCACCAAAAATGCATTAATAAAGTTAATTAGCGTTGACCTGAAAAAACATCTGCACAATAACCTTCTGGCATTAGGATCAAATGCAATGAAGCACAAGCAATAAAAACTCCATTACTGCTCCCCTCTTAGAGACTGTCACGATCCTCTGGCCGAGAGGAAGGGGCCAGGCTCTCATCTATCCCAGGCTCTCCCTGCCTCCTCTTAGCCTCACTGTGGGACTCTGAGTTCCAGCTGGTGTGTCAAAATGCAGACAGGTGTGAAGGTGAACTGGGCTGGGCCCCAGGTAGGAATAACTGTAGTTAATGTAGTAAATATAAGACTCGCAGAAGTCTAGAGCTAACACAGGCTTGGTTTGGGCTGTAATCAGTATATACAAGGGCCAGAGCATGGGGGAGGAAGCAGGCCATCAAGGATGGCAGTCACCCCTCTGCTAATCAAGACTGGGGGTTGGCAGGTGCTCCGGGAGTTGAGCAAGCAGGTGCCCAGGACCCTTGCCAGATACTGCAGAAACCTGGCCCAGGGGAATAAGGGTAATTCTAGACCGCATCCTCTGGCAGGATAAGGTGACTAATTCATTGTTTCCTCTCATTAGAGTTGGTTCAGAAATTGGGCAAGGATATGTCTGTTGTTATTGACCCCATCTACAAGTCAGTGACTCTCTCCCTTCCACACCCCATCACCCGACATTTCCAGTGACCTCGTTTTATCATTGAATTTCTATCCTATGCCAGGCATTAAGGATCTGGGATGTGTAGACACAAATATGAATAAGACACAATATTTTCCTTCTAGCGGTCCTCAATCTCATGGGATTGAATCAACAACCCATTGTGTTTCTGTCCCTTTATCTTACTTCCTTCTACCATTATTCTCCATGATACTGTGAGATGTTTGAGGGAGAGTCCCACGTTGGTATTGGGTCTTTCTTATCTCATCCTCTACCTGAATCTCTCCAACCCATTGCTCCTTTCCTGAGGGCAGGACTGGGAGTTGGAATGGAGGTGCTGCTGGACCAAATCCCATTCATGCCACCCTGTTACGTATACCACGTGGGGTGCCCATGGCTCCTGGGGCCCTGCACTGGCCCACGGACTCAGAAAAGTGTGACAAGAGCTGAAGTACTTGTCCTTTAGGAATATTCGAGGTGGTCACTCTTTTATAGAGGTTGTCTCAAACTCTAGAGGAAGGTTTGCTGAGGTGGAAGTAGGTCACAGGGAGTGGAAAGGAACATATTCAGAGATAGCATCTTGTCTATGCAGCCCTTGAAAAAGACATGCATTGGCCCAAAAGTCAGGGAGATGCTCAGAAATGACAGGAAAGATAAAGAGTAAAAAGAAGGAGAAACACAATGCAAACCAGCCTGGATGAGGGGAGGGTGTGGGAACTTCCCGAGGACACAAGTAAACCCTTAAAATGTTTAAAGTGGAGGTACTTTGCTTGTGCACTAATATTCATTTCCACCAACCTAATGCTCAATTCCACAAACCTGAAGTCTGAATACACACAAATGCATGTTTGGAATGTTTCAACCAACAGTATGAGAAAGAGAGCTGCAAGATTGTCGGAAACCTATTGCCTCCTTGTCTGCCTGATTCCTAAACCCTGCATCCATTCTCTGTCCAGGTCTGACCTGCCTCATTTGCAAATAGCTACCTAACTGCTCTCTTGGCCTCTTGTTCCCCTCCTATCTGGCCAGAATTGTCTTCTCAAAACACAGATGTGATATCTGTTTAAGAAGACCTTAAGTGCTCCCCGAGATACAAGGGCCCGCAAAATCTACCTCCATCCTGCTCTCTGCCTTTGATCCGCTGACACCAGACTGGCTGTTCCTTAGTCACTCCCTTCTCTGCCACTCATGAGAATGAGCTGCTCTAGCAGCACGACGGTTCTCTGGTTAGCCTGGAAGAATGGGAGAAAATTCCCATGGGCCTTGGAGTTATTTGTTTGCATGCCCCTCTGCTTCTGGGCTACAGGCTCTTGGAATCTATAGATACTAGTAGTATGGTAATAATATCAAATATTTACCAAGCAATTATTATTTAACTTCGCATGCAGCATCTCATTTTAATCCTTAAAGGTAGGCAATATGATTAGGTTTTTTGTTTTTGTTTTTAATAGAGAAGGAGCCTGAGGTAGGGGCACACAGCAGCAGGAACAGAGTCCAAGCAGGTTGACTTTTGGGTCTAAGCTCTTTCTGGTCTTTGGAACTGCTGATGTTCATAGGAGGTCTCCAGGAACATAGCAGGTCCATCAGTGTTTGCAGACTGAAACAATAGGTGAACGAGAGAATAAGAGGAGGGTAAAGGAGTAAACCATTCTGGAAAAGTAAGCCTGTGGATTGCGCTCGGAACGAAGCTTCAGGAAGCATGCTCACGCTGTCTTCCTCTTGACCAACTGGTCAACCTTGGAGGAGGAAGCATCTAGCAGGGTAGCCCCAGAGGTGCTGGGGAGACCCTCTGTCCCCCACTAAATACCTCCCTCAGCTGCTTGATGATGCCTGAAGTTGTACCATTACAGCCTAATTCCTTTAGCTTAGGCTGCAATTCCCCTGTTAAAATGCAAATACTCCTGGGAGAGGCAAGTTATTAAACTTTATTAATCTTTTATATCCCATGGTGGTTTTATTGATCAGACCCTTCTCTTCAGAAATAGCTGGGATAAAGGAGAAAGATGGAGATCATATAAATGTCCCAGGCTCCAGGGAAGAGGGTCACTTGGAAGGCGAGGGTTGCGGGGAGCAGGAATTGAAGGAGGAATAATGAGAGCTGGGGAACCTAGACGCAAAATTTTTCCACGGTGTTCTATTGTGCAGGGCCATAAAGGGCTAGTAGCATGTGGTTTTGAATGTCCTGTGTGAGGAAAGGCTCACAGGCTCCAGCATCAAAAGGACCAAGTTACTGGGTCAAGATGGCATTCTAACTCATCAAAGCAGCCTTCATATCCTCTGTCTTATCTGCGAGAACAGCATCGCTGGCAGCAGCATAACCACTGCCAACAGTTTTTGCAAGTGCCCTGTGGGCACCCTGATGACTTCCTGTGCGGTGTTCCTGGAAACCCCTCCCACTCATTCAGCCCAATGGGAGAGCCCTGAGCTGCTCCACTTCCTGTGTGATCCTGCTCATTTGCTGCATTTCTCTGGCCCCTTTGGCCCGGAGGTGATGCCTTGGATTCGTTCTCTACCCTGTACAGACACTTCTCTGAAATCCTTCCTAGCCTTCTACCACTGCCTGGACTGCAGTCAGAAACAGATTATGAGAGAGAGAGAGAGATCCTTTCTTAAGGACGTGTCAGGGTTTCGAGAACAATTTTATTTTATGTGTTTTCAAAATACTTTGTTCTGCCTTCAGATTTATGAGAGGCCCTTTATTACTTCAATAAAATATTTAAAGCAAAAATAAGAGAGGAAGCCTGAAGTTTTCAGCCTCCATTTTTTTGGAGCCAGCCCACACAGGCATTCTCCCTAACCTTCACCCACCTCCTTGCCTCAGAGACCCTGGCAGCTGTGGTCTGCAACGCAATTCCGATGTTCAAGACTTAGGCAAAAAAAAAAAAAAAAAAAGAATTAGGCAAGGCTGTACTTGGGACAGTATTTCTATTCAATATATAGTGTTTATCCACCTGACGGAAAATCAGCTTGGATTCCACCACATGGAGTACATTTTTTGTTGTTCAATGGTTCATTGCAGTTCAATGATTCAGAGATTCATGTACCTTACTTTTGAAATTGAAATAGCACACAACAGCATTTTAAATGGAAAAGAATATGGTTGTTATACTTAGTAGTTGCAACGAGAGACAGAAATTGCAAGGAGGGTTGGATGGTATCTTAGAACTTGACAGGGGGACAGGAGACCTGGGCTCTGAATGAGCTCTGACCCTAATAAGCTGTGTAGCCTCAGGCTTCAGGAATTCTTTCTGTTACTCATTCAACAATTATTTACTGTGTCTGCTATGTTATTTGACATCATGCCAATCTAAAAAGGGAGTCGATGCATTAAGTGGCTTCTTCCCTGTGTAAGATTCTGTGGAATAGCTGATTTTAATAAGCATTGAAAATCTTGGATGTTCTCTAAGACTAAGAATGATGGATAAGGATTTCCCTCTCACTTCTCAAAATTCTAACGAATTTGCCAAATGTGAAGGTCATAAGAACCTCAAGCAGGTGGCAGGTGGTAAATCTTGCCCTCCTCATTTTGCAGCGTGGGAGTGCCAAAGAGTCTGGGTTCTTTATAATTCACCTGATAGAGTCAAATAAATTTTTTCTTTCCCAGTGGATTTTATTTTCTTGCTCTGAAGGCAAATGGTTCTGTCACAGGGATTGTTTCTCAAGAAGAAAGACCCTGGTGGCACTCTTCCAAGTCCATTTTTATAGAATCTTTCCTTTCCTCCTTCACTGCTTCTTCCTTGGAAAGGTTTGGAATTCTTACTCTGGCAGGCACTGTCTTAGGCTTTAGGCCTAAAGCCTCTGTCCTTGAGAAACTCACAGCCTAAGAGGGGGTGTTGGAGAATCATAAGTGATAGTTGGATAGAGTGGGAAGAGGAACACCTCAAAACTTGAAAGAATCCAAGAAGCCTTCTTAGAAACAGCACTTGAATTTAACCCTGAAAAATAAATGAGTTATATAGGCAGATAAAGTGTAAATGTTGCTCTAGGCTGATGGAATAGCACAATCAAAGGCCCTGAGGTGGGAGCATATATAGTGAGGCAGTTTGGAAGGAGGCCAGGTACATTGGATGGAGCATTACACAACGAGGCTGGGGGCCCTGGCTAGGATAACCTCCAGGAAGCTTGAAGGTGCCACTGAGACTCAAAAGCAGGGATGTGGCATGATCCTCCCTCCATTCTCCCTAAATTTTCTGCTGTCACCAAGCAGCCCCCCATATATTAGATCTAACTCTCATTTACCCCTGCCCCCCATCAAATCTACACCCTTTGTCTCATTCCTTTATGGAAATTCTATCCTTCTGCTTCTTTTGTTGCCTTTCAAGAGGAGAACTCACTAATCCAACCTGATAATAGTTTAATGAATAACCTTTCCCTTTAGCAGGATAAACATAAAATCAAAAGGAACAAAACTGAATAGTGGACTTTCAGACATTGAGATCATTCAGAGAAGGAGATTTTCTTTAGGAAGGGGTTCCTCCCCACTGGCCTTTGAGCATGTAGGCCACCAGTGGTGGTCACCAACCTGCTTCCTGCAGGACTCCTATAAACAAATGGCCTGCTCTGATTCAGTGTGACAGGGGCTACTGAGCCTGAAATTCCATCAAAGTGAGTTTCCAGGCTTTCTGCATTTCTCCTCCATCAGACTACCTGGCTCTCTCTCACCATCACTCAGCTACTTTGTCTCTCTCTATGAAAAGCTTCCATGGCTCACAGCAGCTGTTAGCACAAAGAATGGCAAATGGCATGGCTTGAGGAAATAAGTCTGCCATCCCAATGCCGGAGGATTTTTAAAATATAGTAACAGAAATCTCTGGGGCTGAGGTTTGTGTTGAACTCTGAGGGGATTTAGAGAAAAAGTATGTGTTTCAGCTTTTCTGAGAAATGAGTAGAGTGCCTTGGGAAGATAGTCCAATACAAGAAACAAGACAACCACCCACCACAGCAGAGCAGATGATTCAAGAATGAACTTTGTATGGATCCAACTCTAAGTGTCATAGGTGTTGAGAGGGGCAAAGAGGCGGTGCTGGTGTAGGTTGCCCTGGAGGAAATGTGCCTTAAGCTGGGTTGAAACTGTGAGATCTTTCTTTAATCATGTTTGGGTGCATTTCTGTACATGCTGGGTTGGACCTGCTTCCTGCTCTCACTGGGCTGGAGCCTTAGCTGCTGCAGAGACCAGTGATGATTCTGACAGGATACAGGCTTTGGAGTCAGATAGACCTGGTTCCCTGTGACTTCAGGCAAAGTTCGTGATCCTATAACGTCAGTCTCTTCTTCCAGAAAAGGAGAATGGCAAACCATTTACCTTATTTACCTCGTGTAAAGATGTAAAAGAGGTAAATATATCTAAAAATAACATTGAAGATGCTGAAACCTCTTACTAAAATGTTAGATTCTATCCCTGTGGCTCCAATCCACCTATTAGAATGACCCAAGCCTGGGTAGTCTTGCAGGGACCTGAGTTGTGGGAATCCACCTACCAAGACTGTCTCTGCCAGAGCCCACAGGCTCCTCTGGGACCCTCTGCTGCTGATGTTAGCAGAAATCTCATTCTCTACCCCGCCCCTCAGACACTACGGAAACGAAGACATCAATTTCCAAATGACGAATACAGCTATAGCTGTGCTCTCCATTCCCGTTTTAGGAGGCTAGACTTTCAGCTGTACAAGCCCCATACGTCCAGGCTTTCAAAAACTCCATCCCTGTGAACACTGAGAATATCCATTCTTATCATCTCCACTGCATGAAATGAAGCTAACTTATTGAAAAGTTGCTTGCCAAGTACAAGTATATTATCTCTGTTATTCATCACCACAATCCTCTGAGGCAAGGGTCATTAACCCCACTTTGATAGATGAAAAATGGATACTGTAAAAGATTAAGTGACTTCTCCAAGTTCACATTGAAACTAGCAGAGCCGGGGGACTCACTCTGACCTGAAGTGGTACAACTATTATTGATCCGATGATATGTCTGACTTGGAGTTCCAGAAATATACTCACACACATCAAATCTTCATGGAAGAAGGCGGGCTATTCTAAGCACACACACAGATAAGCAAATGGGTAACTCTTTTATAGTCACTGTACATCTATAATCCCTTGCATATGTATCATTCCACCTGGTCACTTGCTGTGTGCCCACCCACAGATGTCTATTAGGGAAAATGCTCCATTAATAAGATGGGAAATATTCCCCAGACATTGAGCTTTGCTCAATGCTTTTGGGTAGGAGTTAGTGGGAGAAGAGATTCTGACCGCTTAAGATTGTGCAAAACTGCAATTCCCTTGAAATTGGTTGTTCCAGCAGTTCTTACAGACTCGTGGCTTCCCTTTGGCTCTGCCTCAGGCTGCCCACTTAACAAGTCACTTTATCATGCCTCCTTGTGATTGTATTCGCCCAAGCACTGCACTCAAAGGTCCCTTTAAATTAAAAGCTTTTAAAAAGACCTCTCTGAACAACAGAACATTGGGGAGGAGGGCCGGCCAGCCTTGCAGGAGGTTTCAGGCCTCTAGGTTACAGGCTACTAGTTTTACTTTTTTAGCTGAAGGTGTGGGTCACAGCCAGTGACGGGTGAACCCAGCTAATCTGACACAGAAGGTCAACATCTAGTGTTTCTCGTGATTTCCGCAGCATTATAGGCACAGCACAGGCAGATGAGTTCTCTGAGATAGGATGGTGGGGATATTAACCCTTTGGCTGCTTCAGGACTGACTTCATTTTCAGACCCAGCTTTGTCACGGTTCCCTGTAATTAATCTCTAGACTTAGGACGTATGCTCTTGGTACATTATCTCAAAGAGATGAAAAAGGCTGGTATTCTTCCACAATTTCTGTGAATGAGGAATGCAGGATGAGACGGAGTGGCAGAGTCTTAACAAGGTCTGGGGAGTCAGAAGAGGAACTGTGATAGATTAGATTTTTGGCCCCAATTCTTCACCCTTCCTGGCAACCACACTCTTGCCTCATCGTGGGAATGGCATACTTCCTTACCCCTTGACTTAGGGCTCAATCATAGGACTTGCTTTGGGCAAAAGTGTTAGGTGACATGAGCAGGGTCTTGAAATGTACTTGTGCAGTACGGCTTGCCTTCTGCCACCTCCTTAAGAAAAGCACGCCCTAGCTAGCCCACTAGTTGCAGGTAAAGGGTGAGAGACGTATGGACCAGAGCCACCCAGGCCCACCTAGTGAACGGGAGCTGCCCAGTGAGCCTTCAAACCCATGAGTGAGAGATAATCGCTTATTGTTATTTGCCACTGATATTTTGTGGTTGGTTGTTATGGCATCATTGTAGCAATGACGAACTAATATAAGTACCTATTTGTGTGGCCATAAAATTCACCCTCCTCAGGTCCCTCCCTCACTCACAAAGGATTTAGAAGATTTGCTGCCTGTCAGCACAATGCTAGGCCCTGTGGAGACACAGGATAAGTGGAAGATATGACCCCTGCCCTCAGAGATATCACTGTCTACACGGGGGTAATAAAACAAACACCACAACTCAGCGTGGCATTGCACTGTAGCTAAATCACAGTCATTATAATGGGAAGGACCAAGCCAGCTGCCAACTGGTCTTGTCAGGGATTTAGACCTCTATGCCCCACTTTTTGTGTCTTGCACGAGTATATACGCTGACTCTGAAAAGGTGTATTAAATAATAATATAACTAGATATTTGCCATAGATTGTCACACCCCCATACATATATGTGAATACCATGCAGAATGACCACGAGGAGGGAAAGTCTTGTTTATTGTTAGCCATAATTTTTTATTGCAGGTCTTACATACATGTTAAAAATGAGATATCTGAAACAAAGAGATGTTAAACATGGTCATGGTCATGCTGTGATTGAAGGAGCTGGGATTGGTGTGACTCTGGAGGCCATGTTTCCTTTCTGTCCACTATCTTGCCACCCCTCCTCTGTCCAGAGGCCATGTGGCATGGCTACAGTGGCCCAGCTTTGGAGAGATGGGTCTGGTGTTCTTTCCATCTCTGTTGCTTCCTAGCTGAGTGACCTGGGGTGTGTTGCCTCATCTCTTATGTTCCATTTTCATATCTTTAAAATGGGAATAATTACAACCACTGAGAAGTATCATAAGGATTAGAGATAATTTGTCTTTTATGGGCTGAATTGTGTCCTCTCCAAATTTCTATGTTAAAGTCCTAACCCCACCCGCCCAGTACCTCAGAATGTAACTTTTGAGAGATAGATCCTTTAAAGAGTTGATTCAGTTAAAATGAGGTCAGTAGGGTGGGCCCTAGTCCAAACAACTCATGTCCTTATAGGAACAGGAAATTTGGACACAGACACACAGAAAGAAGACCATGTGAGGACACAGGGAGAAGTCAGCCATCTACAGCCAAGGAGAGAGGCCTCAGGAGAAATCAACCCTGCTGACAACCTTTACCTCAGACTTCCAGCCTCCAGAATTGTAAGAAAATAAATTTCTGTTGTTGAAGCCGTCCAGTCTGTGCTACTTTGTTGTGGCAGCTCTAGAGAACTAATACAATGTCTGAGAGTCAGAGACAAGATGGCAGAGTAGAAGGACCTTGAGCTCACCTCCTCCCATGAGAACTCCAAGATCACAATTAACTGCTGAACAACCATCGATAAAAAAGACTTGAATCTGCGGAAAAAAGATATTCTACATCCAAAGACATAAAGAACCAATCCAACAAGATAGTAGGAGGGGCCCACTCGCTATATAATACAACGTCTGAAACTCCCACGTAGAAACAATACCCAGTCAAGAGTGATCTCTGCAAATTCGGCAAATTTACCTCCTCTCCTCCTGCTTCTCTTTATTGTCTTTTTCTCTTCCTCCTTCCCTCCTGTCCCTCCCCTCTCCCTTTTCTTCTATTTCTCCTTCTCCTTATTTCTTTGCTTCACCCAAAATACATAGACCTCCAGCCTCTCAGCTTGAAGAAAGAGGCTGGGTGGTAAGGAAACAATCCAAGCAGCATTTATATTCATATAAAAGGGAAAAGAAAGACTCTGGCACTTTCCTGTACTGGTCGGAGTCACAGAAGTGTAACAATCAGGTGAGATACCCAGATGCTCATGGGACAGAGTCTGCTTTTAAGATTATGGAGTCTAATAAATTGGGTATCATGAAAACAGGGACTCTAGAGATTGTAATAGCTCATAATTATCTTTTACTTAACTAGAAAAACAAGGAGCTGATATGGAGGGAGGTGCTTTGTCCTACTTCATCCCACAATTTTAGGGCTGGATTCTGTTCTGGAAAAATCTTTTGGCTATGGTCCCCATGATCTAAATCCATACATCCAAAGCTAGGGAGGACCAGCAGGTGGCCCAGGGTGCCAGTGGGAGAGCTGCCCAGCCATCCTTCAGCTCTTCCCAGGAGTTGTCAGAACAGTCTTTGGCAATCGACTTCCCTTCCAGAAAAGACACTTTCTTCGTCCAGAAAAATGAGTGTAATCAGACTGGTTGGCAAAACCGTTTTGAGATTTCTTGGATGAGAGGCTCTGTGTAAACCCAGGGCACAGTTGTTTTCATACCTGGTTGGTGGGCCAGGGGAGAAGGCAAATGGGAAAGCAAAGCTAGAATGCCTCCCTGGCAGCTAGTCCCCAAGCCTCTCCATCACAGCCTGACATTGCAAAGCAGCTCACAAACAGAGCAGTCATGGAAATCGGTGGGAAAATGGAGGACCAGGCAGGAAGGCTGAAGAGAGAGAACGCGGGAAATAAGCAGGAGGTTGGAAGGTCAGATGGGAGAACATTCACACCGAGTGGCACAGATTCAGCAGATCGGCCCTCAGCTCCTCTGCTGCTCTGTTTCTTTGCCTTCGAGATGAGCAATTGAACCCACTTGTCATTTCTGGGACTTGGACTACAGACTTTCCAGAACTCCTCATTAACAAATACAGGTGAAGGCCAGGTCAGAAGTCAGGAGAAGGGATAAGACGACGAGGGCCGAGAGAGTCCAAATGGAGGTGAGGATGCAGGAGGAGATGAGGACAGGAAAGGAGGGAGGAAGGAGAAGGAGAAAGAAAGGCGAGGAAGGGGTTTCCCTGGTCCCAGAGTCAGAACCTGACCTGCCATCAGCAAAGGGCAGCTTCCTAATGAGGCTTTGTCACCTTCCAGATGACTTTAAGCAGGAAGGGATAGCAGCCTTCCACATACGCAGGCACTCTCACCTCCAACAGGAGGATGAAAATTACTTTGAAAAGCACACCTGACCTTTCTAGGTAATATGCAGCTCGGGGTCTTACTAAGAGAACAAGGAAATATAGTGGCTGAGAAGTTGGTTATCCCTCTGCATGGGGTGGCAAGAAGTCTAGTTCCTGATCCTTTATTTTTTTCTCTAACAAAAGAAGAGGAGCTTTGAAATGGGAAGAATCACACTGTCGTTGAAGGCTACCTGGCCTGACATGAAAGACCCTTTTCTGTCTCTCGTTCCTCAAGGCCGGACTCTAAATAGCACTGCAGGCTTGCACAGACCACTGTCAGGAGGAGGCTGCCTGTGTCAGCTGCTTTATATGCAGACTGAAGGGGTCATAAAGTCAAGTGCTTGCAACATTTAATGTGGATGATAAAGGAGGGAAAACACCCTGAACAGAAGGCAGGTCTCTCTGTCTCATTATGTGTGAATGGCAGGGGCTCCTCTTGGCACTGCAGCCGGGCGCATCCGCCATGTGGGCGCAAGTGTGTGTGTATCAGGGGGCACATGCGTGGGCATCCATGGGTGCACACTTGAGCACGGACGCACACGCATGCTACACATGTGGCATCATAGGTGATGGCCAACAGGAGAATCGTAACTATTGGAAATACACGTATGTATATATGCCTTTTGTATTATATTGTATCCACAAATGTAAAATGCCTTTGTGGAAATACACCATCTATAAAAGGTGATTCACGGGACTGCATCAATTCAGGGACTTCCTTCTCCTGGGGAAAATTACCTTCTCAGGACAAAGAAGAGGAGCTGAGAAGACTCATAGAATTCCCCATTCACTTCACTGCTCCAGAGTCCATACTGGAAGAGTCAGTATGATAGCTTTAAGCTTTGGCAACCCCCAACCTCTAAATCCTGTCCTTCCTCTGATGGTGATCATTCCAACCAAAGTGTTCTGGTGGCTTCTGGCTGGTGGCTTCTGGCTCCGGTGCATGCCTGAGCACAGCTGGTCCCTATCACAGATGGCACTTCTGCCCTTACTCGGGAGGGAAACTAGTCTCCCCATGGCTACTATTTGCCTTCTCATCAGAGAGATTGGCTCTCTATTCTCTAACAGATCCTTCTTCTCTTGAGAAATCTGGAACGTGCTGCCCTGGACAGGGACAGAGGACTCCACAGTGAGGCACAGTGAAACATCTGTTGTCTGTGGCCTAAGAAAAGCACAGGTATACTGGCCTTGATGTCAGTCACCTGCTCTTTTGAATTATGTTCTGATAAAGGTGCGATTCCAGGGACCTAGTTTCCATCCACCATCTACAAATCCTCACTACTCCTTCAAGGTCCCAAGCAATCATTACCACGTGTCATTTGCAGTGGCTTGTGCTTACATGCTGGTGTCCCCTCAGTGAGTGTGCAGGATATCTCAGATTCTCTGTACCATGCCCTTTCTAGGAGTTTCTAGAAGGAAAAGCCACTTTAGTAATTAAAATATACCTCATGACCTCCAAGGCAAATACTGGAAGAATAATCCATTTGGAAGGAGGACAGTTTTGCCTCTGACAGCTGAATTTCACCTACTTAGAGTGTCTCATTGGTTATGATGTGATCTCAGCTGGGGGGAGGTGAGAGGATAGGGTTAGGACTTCCCTTTGACTATGCACCACATGCTTGGACAAAACATGACCCAACCCATAATACTTTATAGCACAATTGCACCCATGCTGAAACATTTATACAAGACTTTGCCAAAAGGGATAGGAAAAAAGAAGGGAAATGAAGACAGAAAGCAATAAGGATTCAGATTATCTGGTTTATTAAGGATGGCCCAATGCCCTGAAGTCATTCTGTCTCATCCCACAGGAACCGTAGAAAGAAAAAAATGGTGCCACAAGAAATTCTCACCTTTAAATCTGCTGCTTTTCTTTCTCCTACTTCTATGCTAGATGAGGACACCTGGAGAGTATAAACCTCTTGGTTTTGAGGAATATTTCCTCACATCCTGTCTACACATATAATGTAAGGCCAGAAGGAATTTCAGGGCTCATGCAGTGGAGTAATTTGCACACCAGGATCCTCATTAGAATCATCTAAACAACTTGTTATAAAGGCAGATTCTTGGGCCACAGCCCCAGACATTTTGATTCCATGTGTCCTGAGAGGACACTGAGAATGTGTATTTTTAACAAACCCCTTAGGTGATGCATCTTCTTGACATTTCAAAGATCAGGAAACTGAGGTTGTAGATGAGACTTATTCAAGGTTACATGGATGTTTTTGTTAATGTTTCTCCCCCTTGGACAACCTTGTGCCCTAATCAGCAGACCTCAGCAGAACCCATGGAAGAAACAAGAGGCCTCAGAGTCTGTCGTTGAACCCAAGTCTGCATGCCTGACGCAGAGTGAGTCCAAACAAACCGCATCATCTGAGTTTGGAGCAGAGAAAGGTTTATTGCAGGGAACCAACCAAGGAGGATGAACAGCTCATGCTCAAAAGACCTGAACTCCCCAATGGCTTTCAGGGAAGGGTTTTTAAAGGTAATATTTGGGGCGAGGGCTTTCTTCTGATTGGTTGGTGGTGAGGTAACAGGGTAGTGTTCCAGGAATCTTCATCAACTACCTTGTGATCCAACCAGTCTGGGACCTATGTGCTTGTGCTCAGCATAAAGTCAACATCCTTCACTTGGGTGGGGGCCTTAGTTCCTGCAGAACAACTCAAAGATATGTATCAGATAGTTATGTATATCCCTTGAGGAGGAACTAGGTCTCTGTTTTATCACGGCACTTTGTTTCTTGGACACTTTTACTTTGTTTCTGCATCCCCTCACTTCCCTAATTAGTAACTGCTTGAAGTTGCTCTTTGGAACTCAAAGAAAGCCTAGGAGACTAAAGCACTTTTGCACAAACAAGAAATGGGGACATGGAGAGGCTTTTGTACCTGGGAGGGCCCAGCAGGGTCCTGCTCGATTTCAATCCCCCCTTTTATTTGATACTCCTCAATCATGAGGGGAACAGATGCAGGACAAGAAAGGGAGTAAAGTTTTGGCTGGAGAGGTTAAATGATAAACTCAGCAAAGGACTTTGGTGCTAGGGGAACTTGGTTTCAATTCCAAAGGAAAATTTCTCTGTTTGGCTTTCTACTAAAGAGCTCATCTCCAGGGTCAGAAATGAAAGAGGGTCCCTGATGAAAGAGAGAACCAGCGAGAAGGGGTGTGCCCACACTCCCTTAACCTTTATCATTCAGACCCAGAGAAATCCCAACTCTGTGAAGTATTTCAGTAAGTCCCCACCTACTGCCAAGGGTCTTGGAACCCAGACTTTCTGGGAGTTGGTAGAATGGACGGAACTCAGGAAGAGTATTAAAGAACCTGAGTTCTGAGTCCAGAACTAGCTAGGTGACTTGAGGCAGATCATTTCCCCTTTCCAAGCCCCAACTTTCTCTCAGAAATTTTAAGATCCCTTTTCCAAGTTGGGAACCCTATTGGCTTAGCAGTGCACACAACTCTGAGTAACGTGCTAAAACTGAAACAAGTGTATGTTAGTGACTTCACACAAGAGAGGGAGGGAGAAGGGAAAACTCCGTCCCATTGTTGGCCATTAATAGGGCTGTGGTTTAATACAAGCAAACAGACACCCACAGTTTCTAGAACGCTGTCTATTCACAAGGATATGGAGCAGGGAAGGGGTGTCTAGAAACTCTCTCTATATTGGCAAAAGCCGTCTCAGCTCTCTCCTCTGCTGCACACATCTCCTCTCTCCCAAGCCTCAGCTAAGCCCATATATCACTGGGAATGAACCTCGAAACTTAGGTGGTACAAGTGCAAAGAAGTGGTTTGACCATGGGGGCAGGGACCATGAGTGCTGCTATGAAAGACTATGGGTGGACCTTCAGATTCAGAAACACACTGGTTGCGGTCTCATATTAGAACCATAGCATATGAAGTCTGGTGGGGACTCAGAAGTCATTTAGTGATCCCACCTTCCCATTTACAGAGGATGAATCTGAGACTCAGAAAGGTAAGTTCTTACTCAGTGCCACGTCACTAAAACTCATCTTCTCTTCTTCCTAAATCTATTCCAATTCTCTCTTTCTAGCCCACTCCATCTCTCTCCTCTGTGAACTCATGTGAACTCACTCTATAACACATGTGCCACCATGACATCCATTGCATGTTGCCTTTTTGTTCCTTTACATCTTGTCCCTATGACTAGGCTCTCAACAAGGTGGGGACTGTGTCTTTCGTGTGTCCTCCATGTATGAGACTATACACAGAAGAGATGCTCAGTGAAGATACATTAGCTTGAAGAAGGCAGCAATAACCATCACTTAGAAAAGAAGGGAGAATGCTACAGAAAGTATGCAGAGCACTAGGAGATGTATGCATCTTTATTAATCTCTTTAAATGAACTCAACATATTCCTCCCTTACCACCCCTCCCCCTGTTCAGCCACCTTGGATATCACCCTCTCCCCTCATTCTAGTGCACAGACCATTAATCAGCCATTACTTACCTTTCCATCTCTCAGTCCATCTTGACCCTGAGTCTTGCCTCCTGCTCTTCACCACCCTTGGAGTGCTTCCCTCCTACAGAATAGGATTCTTGGAGTTTGTCCATTCTGTTACCCCCATCCTGCATCCTCAGCTGATTCTCATGCTTGGTCTGGCCCTTTCTGCATCTTTGCACACTATTTCAATCATACCCAACTTTCCCTTGGTCTTTTCATCCTCAAGCATAGTCTCTTAGACAAGATGGAACATAGAGATTGAATTAAAGGATTCTAGGCACAAGTGAGGCCTGGACATAAGAACAGGGGGGGAGGAAGTATTCACTTCCCAAGGGTATGTCTGAGAACCCCATAAAACGATGGCTTCTCCAAACTCTAAGTACTATTTTTATCTCCTTGGTGTCTTTATACACAAAGACTGTAATTCTTCACTTTGCCTTGGCATTTGTCAAAAGGTTCTATTTGTTTCTCCCTTTTCTCTCTCCTCACCCCCCTTCACATGCACTCACCATCCTCACACACACACACTCCCCAATACTTTTTCTCTTGAGAACACAAATCATGGGTACAGGTGATGATTCATGGGGTGGGGGGGAGGATAGAAGTTATTTTTTCCTTAAGATTCTGGCTATATTTCTCTTGACTCACTCATATCTGGTACGAAGACAGACCCGGAGCTGTGTTTACCAGATGATTTTGTTTCATTCCTCACTCTCTAGTTCTTTATCCCTGCTAAATCTTACCTATAGCTCAGCATAAAAAAATTAAGGTCTTTTTTCTTTTAAAACAACCCCCCACTCCTACCGCCGCCCAGGCAGCTCAAAAGGAGACTGTGAAAGTTGGTTCTGGCCCAATGCTCCTCCAAACAGCTGTATTCACTGCATAGCTTATATACATAAGAGTCAAAGGCAAAGGCCAGTTGACATCGAGAGATGTATCTAGGCAACCTTGGTGCTAAGCAACAGATTGGAACTCAAAGTGTCCTGGTCCACCCCAGTCAGAGCAGGCTGCTCAAAACTTGACCTTGACTGAAAGGAGAGCCTTTGTTTGGGTGGACGAGAGGCTAGAGGTGGAGAGGAGAAGAAAGGAGAGAAGATGGGGACAGGAGAAGGAGTAGAAGAAAGGAAAAGAGGAGTAGAAAGGAGAAGAAAATGGTGAAGGACAAGAATGCATAGAAGATGGTTGGGTTCAAACAACACTGAATACCATTTCTGACTGTCATTAAGGCTAATATTTAAAGAATGGCCTGTAGTTTTCTCAGAGTAAATGGCCACAGTTAAGATTTTTGAAACTGTTTTGCACATGCTATGTGGTTGGTGAATGCATCTCCTAGGGTGTCAGAATATTCCCTCTCAAGAACCCATATGACCTGGATCATCCATGGTCCAGAAATCAGTATCACCTCACTTCTTGGTTTCCTCCTATAGAACTAAAATGCAGGCATGTACTGGGAGATTCATTTCTGACCGGAGATGCCACGCACAGAAATGTGGATGGAACTGTATGGGAAAAAAAAAAAATGGAAGAAAGGGGAGGGGAGGGTTGAAGAGGGAGGTCAGATTAACAAGTTCAACCTGATAATAGGGCAGGATCAAGGGCAGCCTTTGGGTCAGTATGAACTCCCTCCTTGCTTTCTACTATTCTGCAAGTGTTCTTAGGAAAGAGGCCAAGAACTGTCCGTAAATTCCCTCTATATGGTGAGACATCGTAGTGCTCAAATGATCCCGCCAAGCCTGTCTTGGGTCACACAGATCAGGGAAAACAGCTTGACAGCCATGTTATAATTAGACTGAGAATGTTTCCCAGGCGGTAGAATAGCTTGAGGTATTAGGATGTCAGGGAGCACCTGGTATTTAAACCTCCATCCTCATGTCTCTTCTGCTCTCAACCCACCCCACCCACTTCTCCACATGCTTATCTCATGCACCGTCTGTTCTGAACAAGCCTCTCCCACTCTCTCCGCCTCCTTCCATTGGCTGAGAGCAGTTGCAGCGTGGCCCAGACCACACGAGCCACTTGGTAAAGCCTCCTCACACACACTAGTGGGACGATTAGATGCCATTTTAACAAGGCTCTGGAATAGGATCGTTAAGAGCTGCCATTCCCTTTTTCAAAACCAATTTGTCTGTATCAGTTGTTGCAGGCTGTCAGGATCTCGCAGACTCAGGGAGAGGCGTCTGAACCCTGGAAGTGCTTGGCATATGGCAAGCATGGCATGTGCTTATGAGCTGTGTCTCGTCCCTGATTGAGATCTCTCATCACCAGCCAAGCCTCCAAACTGAGCAGTTTATGAATTCCAGGCTTTTGTGCTTTGCCTCCTCCCCAGGGTGATTCCCAGGCCTAGTTTGCCTGGAAAGTACCAGGTGCATTTGGTCTGGGGTTGATGAGATGTCTCTTTTTGTTTGGCTTTTAAAAGCCAGACAGGAAGAACATTGGAAACATCAAGCCCATTGTAGTGCCAGATGAAGGTATTCTGAAACAGCTAAATGTGTGTGTTTGTGTCTATGTGTGTATGTGTGAAAGAAACTATTGAAAGATAGGTTTCCAGGGATTTTGCATCACACACACATACAGACACACACACACACACAAATATACTGGCAAGGGAACAGAATTTTTTGGAAAAAAAAAAAAGCTATGTTATCCAAAACTCACGCAAACAACCAGATAAAATATTTTTCTTTTATAGAACCCTTATGATTTAGTATAATGGGTAATTGTTTCTAGCCACACAATAACTGAAATCCCTTAATACATTGGAGGAATTCCCCATCTTCTGAGTCAGAAACTGACTGCTATTATATAATGAATATACTATTATATATTATCAAAAGGTATTATATAATCACTCTCCTAGACTACCTTTCAAGTTGAGTAGAGATACATCACCTGGCTCTCAACTAGACACACAAAATCATTGTAAATTGGTGACAAAGAAAAAAAGAACTGTAGAGAATATTTTTGTTAGAGAGTGGTGACAATAGCAGGTCAGTAGAAGCCATATCTGCACCCAAAGGCAATAGTGGCATTTGTGTCTTGTGTCCAATTTCTGTGGTAAACCACAAGACAACCTGTGACATCTAGTGCCCAGAGAGGGCAGCAGGGATGTTTTCCTCTCATTACTTCTGTGATGTGATTTGGGACTGTGTTCCTGGCTTTGTAGCCGTCAACTCTGGTTCTCTGTACTTCCTGAAGATTTTGAGAGTCACCCAATTTCCTTTGGAAAATTTCTTCTGCTAAACCAACTAAAGTTGATTTCTGTTGCTTTCAATTAAGAACCATGACTGATACAAAAGTTGGCATGAGGCGTGATCAAAGACAACAGACCCTCAGGCCTGGAATTGATAACCTGGTCTTATTAATTTGAGGGACAGTAAATATCCAAATTCCATTATAGGATAGAATTCTGACAGTGGCCTGCAATGGTAAAACTGCTTATCAAATTATCATCTGTGGTCTTCTATAATAATATGTCCACTGAAAGCAAAGCTTAGGGGCATCAAGTAGCCAGTTACAAGAAACAGTGTGAATGACAAGAGGAAATCAATCACCACTGAGTGGGAAAGATTTTTCAAATAGTGCTGCAAAATATCAATAAAAGAAAGAATGAATGGAGTAAACTTCTAAAATTCTACAGGAGAAGCAGGCACCTTCTGTGAGTGTACTGAAAGACTCTGATTTCTTCCATATTTAAGGTTGAAACCATCAAAACTGAGCTTAAAATTTGATTCCGTAAGTATCAGGTATAATATTCATTGTATTCATAGCTTCATTATGTTTCTCAGATTAAAGCTAAGACATTTATGGGGAAAGAGTGGCACTCCAAAACTTGCAACGGGATATATAACACAAATCAGAAAATTCAAAGTATGATGACCTCCAAGCTCCTCTAAGTATCATTTAATAGTCAAAACAGCACCCCCCTCCCTTTTTCTTTTGTCTAATTAAGATGTTCCTGTCTTGACTGAAGATCCTGTAATGACCTCATTTAAATAAATTACCTTGCAAGAGGAAGCTAATTTTTCTAATAACCCATCCGCAATTTTTCTCCCAATCTCAATACCTATAACTTAAGTCACTTTCCAGTATGTTCCGGGGAGTCATGAAGTAAGGGCAATTATGCTGAAAAAGCCTGCTATTTATCCAAATAGCAAACAATAAATAAGGCCACAACCCTGCAGAAATTACAAAAAGTAGTAGCATTATCAAAGTTTGGAATATGCAGGGCTGATGTAATAGATTTGATAATTGTTCAGCAAATATCCACTACACTACTTTTCCCCTTTGGAAGGAGGATAAGTTCTGAATTACTACTTTTGGGTTTGGCCATATGACTTGCTTTGGCCAGTGGAGTGCGTCTAATGGACTATTCTTGCATGATTTAGCTTAGCACCTGGTCCTATAATTCATCAAGAAGAGGACACTCCCCAGGTAGCTGTTAGCTCAAGAGAAATGAGGAGACATGTAGAGGAGACCTGAAACCAATATGCAGCCTAGAGCTAGAGGTCAGAAGCTAGAGCATGGAGCCTAGATCCTGAAGCCTGGAGACCAGCCTCACCAGCTGAATTTCAGTCACCCTACATTTTGGGATAATATAATGTTTCCAGCATTATTGCAGCCAATATTTGATGAATATACATAGTGTCTTCTCTCATTTTCCTACTTAATTCCCTGTTTATCCAGTGCAGAGAAATGATAGCTCTTGGGTTTTGAAGAATGTGATGTGGATTATCATAAACTCAATCAGGCAGTGACTCCAGTTGAAGCTGCTGTTCCAGATGTTTCCATTTTGGAGCAAATCATACAAATTCTGCATATGATGTGATCCTATGTATCTGTAAAATGTTTTTTTCCCCATTTCTATAAGAAAACACAGAAAAAAAAGAAAATTATAAGTTTGTTTCACCCAGCAGGGATAACAATATATCCTTGTGGTCTTTACTTATCTGGCTCAATAATAATTTAGTCCACAGATACTTTGCTTATCTCACCATCCCACAGAACATCATTCTGGTTTACTACATCGATGACATCACAATGATTGAACTTAGAGCATTAAAAGCAGTATGTAACCAAAAAGGACAGATGGATTTTAGATGGAAGGAAACAATTTCCATGATAATGCAGGGGTCTTCCATCTCATCCAGGGACATGTGAAATACCTCTCCAAAGTGAAGAACAATTTGTAGTCTTTGCTCCCCCTATCTTTGAGAGAGATGAACAATGCTTGGAGGGTCTCTGTGGATAACATATATGTTATTTGTATATACGTATTGCTCTCATACGTATTGACAATCTTAGATGATTCCCAAGGTTGAGTTACAGTTTAAGTAGCACAGCTGTTTGGCTGTTAAGAGCCTTAGATCCAAGAAGATTAAAATGTCAGAGATACGTTAAGATGCTCTAAGATCCTGTAGCAAGTCTTGAGAGGAGAGTCTCAAAGTTGGGACCTGACCTAAGATTTTGGAGCAATGCCATGTTTCTTCAGCAAAGAACTTCTTCCCTTTTTGGGAATCTGTTCTTAGCTTTCTAAAGACAGACTATGGGACACAAAGTAAGATGTGACCTGAACTGCCCATCTCAAGTTGGGTACTAACCAATCCATCAAACCATATATTTCAGTATGTCCACAAGACTGCAATATCAAGTAGAGGTAACACATAAGAGATCTTGATCAGGTAATTTCTGCATGCACATGGAATTTTCACATACAACTCTCATACTTTCTGTGTACCTACTCCTGCTATACTGTCACCCTGCTCTAAACCCACACCTGTGGTCTCACAATCACTTAACTGAAGACAGAAAGTTCTAGTTAGTTTACATATGCCTTCAAAAATAGCCTACTTTTGGCTTTAGAGCCCTAATCAGAGATTGGCTCTGATGGGCAATGGAGCAGTGAAATTCTCTGAGTTCTTGACTTCACAACTAGAGGAAGAGAGGAATGCTAATAGGAAAAAGCACAAAGTGCATAGCATCAAGTATCTAAGAATTTCTGCCCTACCTTGCAATATTCAAGTAATATGGTGAATCTTTATTGAGCATATATTATGTGACTAGTAAGATTCACATAGATATGGAGCAGAAACGTCCCATATTTTCTTCAAAAGTACTAATTGTTCCCATATTACAACTGAAGTTTTAGCTAGTGATTCATTCATCACAGATTACCTTGCCAAAGGTAACATCAAATTCGGTTATGTGTGAGAAAAAAGTGTATTTCTATCTTTTGGAGGGGATATATGGTTATAGTAATTATTGCACAGAGGGAAAAAAGATTGCTACTGTTATTGGAAAGAGCCTTGGCTCTACAAGCCATATATCTCACATTCTGTGGTCAGGCTTATCTTAATTTTGGTATTGGACTACATAGTTGTTGTAAATAACCAAGCTACATAATTTAATTAGATTCAACAAATATGTGAGATGGAAATCTCTTCACACCCTCAGGGGACTTGGGATTTTGTCTAGGATGAAAGACAATGTAGTATATTTATACAATGGAATACTACTCAACCATAAAACAGAATGAAATAATGCCATTTGCAGCAACATGGATGAAACTAGAGATTATCATACTAGGTGAAGTAAGCCAGACAGAGAAAGACAAATATCATATGATATCACTTATATGTGAAATCTAAAAAAATGATGAAAATGATACAAATGAACTTATATACAAGACAGAAATAGACCCACAGACATAGAAAATAAACTTATGGTTACCAATGGGGAAAGCGGAGGAGGGATAAATTAGGAGTTTGGGATTAATATACACACACTACTATATATAAAATAGATAACTAACAAGGACCTACTGTATAGCACAGGGAACTCTGCTCAATATTTTGTAATAACCTATAAGGGAAAAGAACCTGAAAAAAATATATATGTATGTATAACTGAATCACTTTCTGTACACCTGAAACTAAAACAACATTGTAAATCAACTATGCTTCAATAAAAATTAATTAATTAATTAACAAAAAACAATTAGTGAATAAAACAGTGTTGTGTATGATTATGAGAAAAAGAGAATAGTGCAGAATATAACTAATATATATATTCATAAGCATATATATGTATGTTAAATCTGTATATGTGTATGCATGTGTGCATTCATAAACTCTTCATCTAGAAAGGATTTATGGTGACTCCATAAACATATACAAAAAGATGAAATAAAAGTTAAAATATCCGAATGAGGAAAGTGGGAAAAAGGAAAATCAGAATATCAAAGATAAGATGTCACAAGTGGTTAGTATACATGATACATGTTGTACGTTTAGTAAAAGGGGAGATAAGTTTGTCTCTAAACTCTCCAGCACCCAACTCAATAAGGAAAACAAAGAAAAATTGCTATAATTTTAAGGACAGTTCTAAGAATAGGCTGAGGAAAGGGAAGATAATATTTATTCAGCAATTATCCCATTTATTTCCAAAATAAATCCTATGCAAAATGTGTTGGCTCCCATTTTAGAGAACAGGAAATTGAAGGTCCAAGATGTCTTAAAAATATTTAGAAATTTTCTCAGCTATTAAGTATAAACCTAAGTCTCCAACTCCAAAGACCATCCTATTTCCATTACAACATGCCGTTTGTAAGTCTTGTCTGAGAAAGAGCCCTGACTTAAAAAAATTAAGCAAAAATGTGTTGGGTGGTCAGAGCAAGACACTCTTGTCTCTTTCTCCTGGTGGATCCCTTCCAATAGCAGAGACTGGATATACTCAGAAATCCCAGTGGGTTGACCACATGGTCTAAAGCCATTTCAGCTTCCCATGGAAGTAGGAGTTGAAGACAGATAAGCCCCAATTACTCCTTTTCCACAAATGTGCAACCACCTTGATGGAAGGAAAGAAAGAAAACAAATGATAGAATTAGAGTATTTCTACAGAAAGCTCAAGGCAAGCAAATTAAAAAAAAATGATAGATACTCAAGAAGGAGGACAGTAAATTGTATTTTTCTCTTCTAAAGGTATCATGAAGAAAATTTCTGTCCAATTTCCTGGTAATTACTAGCTTTCCTGGCAGTAAGTTACCTTCTATTAATTACCTTTATTTATTGCTGTTGGCAGAATGACTATTACAGTAAATCAAGCAATTAGCAGTTTCCCATATTACACTCAGAAGAGAGGTAACAAGATGCAAAAGAGATTAACTTTCTGCTTTATGTTTCATTCAACATTTCTTTTCAGGGTTTTGGCCTTTGTACTACTACTATTATAGGTATTTTGTGAGTTTAGGTGGAGTTCTGAGGTCCTTCCAGGGGGTGGGACTTGGGCCTGGCAGCCAGGAGGTTAAACAGAGTCAGTCAGGAGTTGCTGAACTATTTCTTTACTCAGACATTGGAGATAACAAGCAGGAAATTGCAGGTTGCAACAGGAGATGAAGAATAATGTTGACTGGTCCTATTTGTTTTGCATAGAACTTAAACTCTTATGTCATAGATAACTATCTATGGCAGGAAGACTTTCCCAGGAAGGTTCAAATTGCTAACAGAAATTGGGGTACTCAGAAATATTTTTCTGTATTTCTTAAAAGTTGTAGAATAACAAGGTCCTGTTGGAGGCATATGTGACTAAGAGAAAGGAATTGTCCGTCTTCTAGAAAAACCTCTCCCAGTTGGAGGCACCCTGTCTCCATGGTCTTCTCCTGATTAACTAAGGTCCCTGGGTCACCTAATGAGGTCCTCAGTTCTCCACAATTCTGCTTTAATGTCCATCACCTCACTCTAGGCACTGCTTGGTATTTAAAAAGAAGATTTTAAAGTTCCTCCTAATTTTTTTTTTAAAATTAATTAATTTATTTATTTATGGCTGTGTTGGGTCTTCGTTTCTGTGCGAGGGCTTTCTCTAGTTGCGGCAAGGGGGGCCACTCTTCATCGCGGTGCGCGGGCCTCTCACTATCGCGGCCTCTCTTGTTGCGGAGCAGAAGCTCCAGACGCGCAGGCTCAGTAGTTGTGGCTCACGGGCCCAGCTGCTCCGCGGCACGTGGGATCTTCCCAGACCAGGGCTTGAACCCGTGTCCCCTGCATTGGCAGGCGGATTCTTAACCACTGCGCCACCAGGGAAGCCCAGTTCCTCCTAATTTATCCAGCATCAGATCCTGCCTTTCTTGTCCTCCTAACTTTTGTTATATATATATATATATATATATATATATATATATATATAAAACAAAATATATATATATTCTTTTTCAGATTCTTTTCCCTTACAGGTTATTACAAAATATTGAGTATAGTTCCCTGTGCTATACGGTAGATCCTTGTTTGTTATCTCTTTTATATACAGTAGTGTGTATATGTTATGACACCATTTTATAAAGTTCAAAATGAGGGAAAATAAGCTAGAGTACTTAGGGATGCATATATTTAAGTGCTAAGAGTTTGTACTGGGTTGAATAGTGGCCTCCCAAAAGAGGCATGTCCCCCTGGCACCTGTAAATGTCATCTTTTTTGGAAATAAAGTCTTTGAAGATGCAATTAAGATAAGATGAGGTCATCGTGGGTTAAGGTGACCCCTAAATCCAGTGACTGGTGTCCTTATCAGAAGGCCATGTGGAGACAGACAGGGTGGATGTTATGTGAAGACAGAGGAAGAGATTAAAGTGATATGTCTACAAGCTAAGGAATGCTAAACATTGCCTGGAGCCACCAGATGCTAGGAAGGGGAAAGGAAAAATTCTTCCCTGGAGCCTTCAGAGGGAATATGACCTGCCAACACCTTGATTTGTGATTTCTAGTCTCCAAATCTGTGAGAAAATAAATTTCTGCTGTTTTAAGCCATCCAGTTTGTGGTAATTTGTTATGACAGCCCTAGAAAACTAATACAGAATATAAATTAAAGCAAAAAAGTGATTATCATAAAAGTTGGGATAATGGCTACCTTTAGTGGGGAGGATGGGTTATGTGATTGGGGAAGGGGCCTGACAATGTTCTGTTTCTTGACATGGCTACTGTTAATAATAGCTGTAAATAATGATTTATTAAATTCCTTACTTATCTTTGTGCTCTCTTTTTTCTTTCTGTCTTCTATTTTTCAATATAAAATTTTAATAGTTTTCTAAGACACTCCTGAGCCTTCTTATAGGGAAACTTGTCCATTGAGATTCAGAGTTTGCCAAGCAAGCCTCAGGAGAACAGGTTTGTGGCATCAGTGACCAGAACAATGGGGTTTGGATGCATCCATCAGGGAGATTCAGATACACAAGAACCTATCAGAAATCTAATTCTCCTCCTGGGAGAAAACTCATCGTAATAGAAAGGGACAGAGCCTGCCTGTTCCAAGAAGGAAAATTCTTGGCAAATCCTGGGATTTGTCGACCAGCTCTCTCCCCTTTCTAACACCCACCTTATATACTTTTATGAATCTATGGATATTGGGTATCGAGAGAGTTGAAAGTAGAACATAAATTACTTTAATAAAATATCATCTAGGGTTTTTTTTTTGTCAAAAGAGCATCTTTCAGATATTTTTATTTTTATATTTAAAAAATTGTTTATTGGAGTATAGTTGACTTAGTGTTGTGTTAGTTTCAGGTATACAGCAAAGTGAATAAGTTATACATACATCCACTCTTCTTTAGAGCATCTTTCAGGTATTTTTAATAGCTAGAAACTTTCAAAAGGGAGGACGTGTTCTCATTTTGAAAAATATTGAATGGCTTTAGTGACTTGAGGGCCCCATGCCCTGGGAGAGGCTGGAGGGTTCCATGGATGGCAGATGTGGTGATTGACCTAAACTGTTTGTGAGGTTGTGGGACATGTGCTCTGGGAGCACCTGGGAGGTGGTGGACTGAAGAAGCAGCAGGCAGAAATTCCGTACTGCTGGCTGGGGTAAGAGGCAGAAGACAAGGGATATGCCAGAAATTACCCTTGTTAATGGAGGTTTTGAGGGATTCCAAACCTTTATTCTCAACAGAACTTTCCAAGAGTCAGTTCTTGGTTGGGTCATGAGAGCTGACAGAAACAGGATGCTAAGGAAAAAGGTGAGTGGGCAGAGTGAGAAATCAGTTTTCTTACTTTTGTTGGGAGTATCGAGGCTGGTTGAGAATTCCTTATCTTTGGCAACATGCTCTCCATCTTTCTATACAAAATGAGGAGAATACCTAGCGCACAGAAGGTCCCAACCATCAGTGGAAAGGAAATGAACATGTACCAGCTTCCTGCTCTCTACCAAGCACCTTGTATTAATTATTCCACTGAACTCTCATAGGAACTCTACCCCTATTTATAGTTGCGACTATCAGCCAAAGACCCCATTTAATCAAGAGGAAACATTGCCAAAGTCATACAACTTGAAATTGGTGGAGCTAGGATTTAAAGGCAGAGTTCTGTGGCTCCAGAGATCCTATCATTTCCAAAACTCAGTAAAGCCAATACTAAAATAAGTCTAAGGAAGCCCAACATAAATCTGATGACTACTTTGGTAACTCTTCTGAAATACCAAATGTTTAATTCTTCACCAACAAATGATTTTAGGTACCCTTTCTTTGCTGTTGTGCTAAGAATGTTCTTCGTCTGCTTCTCAGACAACTCAGTATTATACATGACAGCGAGTAAAGTAAAATATAAATTGGCAAAAACAAAGGCATAATAGCTGTTTTATCACGATGTTTATACTGTGGATAATTACTTGTTGTAGTATTATTTGTATTTGAGAAGGTTAATTGCTAAGATCAATGAACAGAGAGGTAAGTCTGGGAGGTGACGGCATGTATGTTCCTTTGAGGATCCCACACCAGTGTTCCATTGTACTATAAATAGTACAGTGGATTCCAAGATACTTTTGGCCAAACTGTGTTCCTTCGGTTCTTAGTGGAAGCCCATCCTTCCCACCCCTCTGTTTACCCAACTGCTAAACCATTATCAAGATCCAGTTGACAGTTTGCTCCCAGAACATATTCTCAGATCATCTGAATATGTAGAATATCACAGCACTAAAAAAGGGAACTTATAATCAATCTAAGAGGTAGTATGATGTAAAGAAAAGAGCATGTACCACATTATATTGAATTCCTTTTCTTTTTTTAAAAATTTTTATTTATTTATTTATTTATTTATTTATTTATTTATTTATTTATTTATTTATTTATTTTTGGCTCTGTTGGGTCTTCATTTCTGTGCGAGGGCTTTGTCTAGTTGCAGCAAGCAGGGGCCACTCCTCATCGCGGTGCGCGGGCCTCTCACTGTCGCGGCCTCTCTTGTTGCAGAGAACAGGCTCCAGACGCGCAGGCTCAGTAGTTGTGGCTCATGGGCCCAGTTGCTCCGCGGCATGTGGGATCTTCCCAGACCAGGGCTCGAACCCGTGTCCCCTGCATTGGCAGGCAGATTCTCAACCACTGTGGCACCAGGGAAGCCCTTGAATTCCTTTTCTGTTTTTGAATTCAGTAAAAAAAAAAAAAATTATTCCTTTGTATATATATACCACATTATCTTTATCCATTCATCTGTCGATGGACATTTAGGTTTTTTCCATGTCTTGGCTATTGCAAATAGTGCTGCCATGATGCTATGAACATAGGGGTGCATGTATCTTTTCAAATTATAGTTTTGTCTGGATAAACAACAAGGTCCTACTGTATAGCACAGGAAACTATATTCAATATCCTGAGACAAACCATAATGGAAAAGAATATGAAAAAGAATATATATATATATTTATATATAACTGAGTCACGTGGCTGTACAGAAGAAATTAACACAACGTTGTAAATCAACTATACATCAATAAAATCAAAAAATAAATAAACAAAATAAAATAAGAAAAAAACTTTATTAATTCCTTCTCCCTAATTTTCATGTGAAAATGTTCCTCCTCTAACTTCTTGAGTTGAATACTCAATTAATTTGTTTTCATCATTTCAAAGTAAAAAATATAAACATTTAAGTCTAAGAATTTCACTTTGAATAGAATTTGGGCTACAATCCACAAATTTGATATGAAAGGTTTACTTTGTTATTGTTTTGTATATAGTCTCTAATCACATGGTTTTCTTTCTCTTAGAACGAAGAGGCATTTAGGAGTTTTTCTTGGCTTTTAATTATGAGTGACTGTGGATTTTAAAATATAAACTTCTGTTATTATTTTCTAGAATTACTATATATCATTGTTACTAAAGAATGTCACCTATAGTAATTGTTGAAATTTATTAAAGTTTTTTGCCTATTAAGTGGTAAAGTTTTATAATGTTTCATAAGCACTAAAAATAAAAGATGTGTTTTACACTAATAGGATGAAGAGCTTGAAATTTATATGCAGAACTTGCATTATTCCTATATTTTTTTTGCCTTGAATTTTCATTTGTCTAATATTAAACCTGTCTTTTGAAAAAATTTCCTTTGATATAAGTTTACTCATTTCTTTTAATTATTCTCATTTAGCTTTGTCACAGTTTTGTCTTGTTTAGTCTTCTCTTAATGAAATAATTTACTTTACTGCTCAGGCCAATCTCCAAGTCTTTGACTTAATTGAGGAGTTTAATACATTTAAACTATTATTTATAGCTTTAGCCATTGCCATAATTAAAAGTTCAGTCTTACTTTTAAAATCTTATCATATGCTGTTTCTTTTCTTTCCTTAATGTCTTTGATTATATGAATTATATTTTGCTTGGTTTTTATCATGCTCATTATTTCTGAAATTATATAACTTATTACATTGATGATTTGTTTGATGTTTCTCAAAAGCATTTTCTAAATCTATGTATCTTTAATTACCAAAGTGAAAAATGAACCAGCGTTATATTTGTGTATCCCTCAGGCAAGAGTTTGGGAACATTTTTTATTTATTCCATTCTTTCCCTTTCACCTTTGCATGTTTTTGTTAATATAATTTTGTTAGTATAATGTAATATAATTTGTTAATAAAGCTACAGCTACTTTATCAGTTTCAAATTATTAAATCTTACAATATAAATTCTCTCTTTCAAGAGACATTTTAATGCATGCATTCCTTTTGTACCAGATCTGCAATTTTAAGACTTAATTCTGTGTGTCCCTGGTTGCAGGACTCATCACCGTTCCTTCTATACCATAGTTTTCCCATTCTTGAGCTCTTAGTTTTGTCCACCATAGTAATGTATTTTCAAGTAATTTCTTTCTAGAAGTATATATGGGTGCTATATTATCTGGGCACTTACCTATCTGCCAAGAAAAAAAAAAATTATTGAAGTATAGTTGACTCACAATGTTTCAGTTGTATACCAAAGTGATTCAGTTATACATACATATGTATTATTTTTTATATTCTCTTCCATTATAGGTTATTACAAGATATCAAATATATTTCCCTGTGCTATACAGTAGGTCCTTGCCATTTATCTATTTTATGTATAGTAGTGTGTGTCTGTTAATTTCAAATTTATCCCCCCCACCTTTCTCCTTTGGTAACCATAAGTTTGCTTTCTATTTCTGTGAGTTTATTTCTGTTTTACAAATAAGTTCATTTGTATCATTTTTTCGATTCCACATATAAGTGATACCATATGATATTTGTCTTTCTCTGCCTAGAAAATTTTAATAACTATAAAACTATTGCAAAATAGGCTCCCTCCCTTTATAACTTCCTGTAAGGTCGCTCCATTACCTTCTGATTTTTAATGTTACAGTGGAGAATTCTGAGGCCAGTATGATCTCATTCTTTTGTAACTGTATAAGTAAAGTTATTTTGGTTGTAAGAAAGGGAAAATGACTCTGATTAACTGCTATGGTCTGAATGCTTGTGTCCTCCCCCAAAATCCATATGTTAAAATCTTAATGTGGTGGTATTAGGTGGTGCTTAGGTCATGAGTGTGGAGCCATCACAAATGAGATTAATGTTCTGAAAAAAGAGATCCCATAGCGATCCCTCTTCCCTTCCACCATGTGAAGGCACAGCAAGAAGACCGGCTGTGAACCAAGATGTGGACCTTCAGCAGAAGGTGATTATTCTGGCAACTTGATCTTGAACTTCCCAACCTGCAACTGTGAGAAATAAATTTCTGTTTTTATAAGTATTCTGTTATAGCAGCCCAAATGGACTAAGACACTAACTTAAGAAAACAAGGGATTTATTGAAAGGATTATTTTACAGAATTGAAGGAAGAGCTGAAATCCAAGCTTTGGGAAAGTCAGGAACCAAGGTAATTATAGGTGCTTCATGGATCTTTCTAGGGTAATGCTATTAAGGTAATTTAACTTGAATGCTTCCAACAACTCAGTGTTTCTATCTAAGTTTCCCATATTGGGGAGAGAAAATCAGACTGGTCCAACTTCAGCCAGCTATATCACAATATCAAACAGCTTTGGCAGGACATGCAACTCCAATACGTGGGGGACCCACCACTCTACTCTGAGGATTTGCTCAGCAAGAGGAAATCATTTAGAACTGGGAGCCAGCTTGACTGGAGCCCACTGTAGTAATTAACTTTTTCTATATGACAGTTTTTAGGACTTTTTCTTCATTCCTGTTACAAAAGAAAAAAAAAAAAGCAAGAATAGGTTTAGAATCCCAGATTTTTCTTTAGTCCTGGAAGATTTTCTTCTAGCACAATAGGTTTGTTGTTTCTATTCCTTTTGTTCTGATATCTTATTCCAAAACCCCAGCTGTCCAAACATAACATGCTTGTTCCTTGTTCTCCACATCTGTAAATTTATTGGTGACCATTTTTATATGTTTTTCTTTTATATTCTGAGACTCTCAGTTGATTTCTACACTAATTAAGTGATTTTTTTTCAGTGTCAACTTCTGTTTTTTAAGGCTTCAAAAGGGAAGTTTTTAAATAAACTTCTCTTTTGGAGTAATTTTACATTTATAGAAAAGTTGCAAAGGTAGTACAAACAGTTCGCATATGCCTTCACCCAGTTCCCCAAAGGTTAACATCTTACATTACCATGGGACATTTGTCACATTATGAGACCAACATTGTATCTGTATCTGTAGACAACTGTAAGTGTATCAGTCTCTTACTGCTGTTGTAACAAATTATCATGAACTTTATGCTCTTACAGTTCCAGAGGTCAGAAGTCTAAAATCAAGGTATTGGCAGGTCTGCATTCATTTTGGAGGCTCTAGGGCAGGATGTGCTTCCTAACCTTTTCCAGCTTCTAGAGGCTGCCTGCTTTCCTAGTCTTTCAGTCCCTTCTTCCATCTTCAAAGTAAATCACTCCAACCTCTGCTTCTGTGGTCTCATCTCCTTCTCATGCTTTTGACGTTCTCACCTTCCTCTTATAAGGATGCTTGTGATTACATTGGACTCACCCAGATAATCCAGGATAGCTCTTCATCACAAAATTCTTAATCACACCTGCAAAATCCCTTTTGCCATGTAAGGTAACATTCACAGATTCCAGGGGTTAGGAGGTGGACATCATTGGGGGGGGGCATTATTCAACCTACCACAGAACATAACATTATTATTAATGAAACTCTAGTTATTTAAATTTCATTAGTTTTTTACTCATGTTCTTTTTCTGATCCAAGATCCAATCCAGGATATTAAAATGCATTTAGTCATCATGTCTCTCCAGAGTCTCTGGTCTGTGGCAGTTTCTCAAAAAAGGATTTTAATTTTGCTTCTTCATTTTTCAGTTTTCTCGTAATTTTTTCCAATATTCTTTCTTTCTTTTTTAAATTCATCTGGCTATATCTTGTCCCGTTTGGTTCTTAGCATATAATTTTCTGCCTCTATTTATTTTACTTCTTTTCTTTATCATTTTTTTTTTTTTGGAAAGCAATTATTTTGCATTTCATTGAAAATGTCCAACAGTTTCCTGAATTTTCTCTTTTCATCCTGCAGTAGATGTTTTTGGAGTACATTCTTCCTCTGAGTCATCAGGACATGCTTCTTTGACTTTGTTCTCTGTGTAGTTCTCAAACGTGCCGAAAACAGTCTATATCCAGTGTTGGCCAACACACAGGAAATGTGGATTACACTCCTCCCCAATGTATGTCCACACTGCTGATGGAAGAATCACTTTCTCAGATCAAGAACCAGAAGACATGGGTTTTTGAGACATGAGGAAGATGACGAAGAAAGAAGAAAAAAAATTTTCCTGTCCACTTCCAGGTGCTTATGAGATGACACCCGGCAAGGTTTTTCTTGTTATAAACCCATCTGCTTCATTTTTAGAGAAGGTCCCTTCAATTTTTTGTCAATAGATTGTCTCTCAGCGTATGTTTTCATTGTTGTTAGGTGTGTTAGTCTGTTCAGGCTGCTATAACAAAGTACCACGGACTGCCTGGCTTATAAACAACAGAAATTTATTTCTCACAGTTATGGAGGCAGGGAAGACCAAGATCAAGGTGTTGGCAGATTCCATGTCTAGTGAGAATCCACTTCTTAGCTCACAGAAAGCTGTTTTCTAGCTATGTCCTTAGGTGGCAGAAGGAGCAAGGGATGAGCCCTCACCCCCATGACTTCATGACTTACCTCCCAAAGGCTCCACCTTCTAATGCTATTATATTGGGGGGTTAGGTTTGTAACATATGAATTGATTGGTGGGGGGCCACAAATATTCAGTCCATAGCATTAGGGGGAGTTCTTTTCTGTGTCTAAGGCATAGGATACAGGCGTCTGGAGCTCAGGGATGAAGGTGCAAATTTGAAAGTTATCAAGCATAGAGACAATATTTGACGCTATAGGACTGACTGATATTACCTAGGGAGAGAATAAATATAGTCAGAGAATTGACAAAGGCTCAGCCTTGAGCACCAGGTTATACCACGTGTTCACAGCTACTGCGGGTTTGTTTGGAGGAGTAGTAAGTCTCACTTTCTTATGTGAGAAAGTCTTCACTTCTAATGAAGTATCATTTCTTTTGTTTGTTTGTTTTTTTATTTTAGTAATACATTTATTTAAATGGCTTAAAATTATTCTGGAAATGTGTTTAAGTGAAGATAATATTTGGGTTGTGTGCATTTTATTTTATTTTATTTCTTTATTTTTTAACATCTTCATTGGAGTATAATTGCTTTACAATGGTGTATTAGTTTCTGCTTTATAACAAAGTGAATCAGTTATATATATACATATATCCCCATATCTCTTCCCTCTTGCATTTCCCTCCCTCCCACACTTCCTATCCCACCCCTCTAGGTGATCACAAAGCACTGAGCTGATCTCCCTGTGCTATGCGGCTGCTTCCCATTAGCTATCTATTTTACATTTGGTAGTGTATATATGTCCATGCCACTCTTTCACTTTGTCCCAGCTTACCCTTCCCCCTCCCCATGTCCTCAAGTCCATTCTCTAGTAGGTCTGAGTCTTTATTCCTGTCTTGCACCAGGTTCTTCATGACCATTTTTTTTTTTTTTTTAGATTCCATATATATGTGTTAGCATACGGTATTTGTTTTCTCTTTCTGACTTACTTCACTCTGTATGACAGACTCTAGGTCTGTCCACCTCACTACAAATAACTCAATTTCATTTCTTTTTATGGCTGAGTAATATTCCATTGTATATATGTATCATTTCTAATGAGGCTTAATATGAGCCTCCTGAATGCTGAGGTAACATTCTATAGCGGAAAGAATTATTCTTGTCTGGAGATGGACTCTAAAGTCAGAGTTGGGTTCAAATCCTGGCTTGGCCACACGTAGATATAAAATCTGGAAGACCTCACTTACATCTCTGTGGCTAAGCTTCTGGATCTGTAAGACTGGTTTACTGAGAAGACTTACCACAGAGGACTTTTTAAGAGCTTCATTGATACAGCATTGATATTCAATAAACTGTTCATGTTCAAAGTGTATAACTGATATGTTTTGACATACATATGCGCTCATAAACTATCATCTTGATCAAGATAATGAACATAGTCATTATCTCCTCCTTTGCAATGCCTCCATCAAACTCCTCCACAAGGCAACAACTGATGTACTTTCTGTCACTATAGATCCATTTGCATTTTCTACAACTTTATATAAGTGGAATCACACAATATGCACTCTTTATGTTTTAATTAAAAAAAATTTTTTTTAAACATCTTTATTGGAGTTTAATTGCTTTACAATGGTGTGTTAGTTTCCACTTTATAACAAAGTGAATCAGCTATACATATACCCCCATATCTCCTCCCTCTTGCATCTCCCTCCTGTCCTCCCTATCCCACCCCTCCGGGTGGTCACAAAATGCTGAGTTGATCTCCCTGTGCTATGTGGCTGCTCCCCACTAGCTATCTATTTTACATTTGGTAGTATATATAAGTCCATGCCACTCTCTCACTTTGTCCCAGCTTACCCTTCCCCCTGCCCGTGTCTTCAAGTCCATTCTCTACGTCTTATGCACTCTTTTTTTCTGACTTCTTTCATTCAGTTTAATTATTTTGAAATTCATTCGTATTATTGCATATATCAATAATTCATTCCTTTTTATCACTGAAGTCCAATTAATCGTCTTTTTTCTTTTATAAATACCGTAAGTCTCCTACATACGAACCTACAAATTGAGAACTTACGTGTGTTTGCATGTCCAGTCTCGTAAGGCGTGAGTGAAATTGCAGCTTTCCCTCCCTCTCCTATTGCTGAGGATCCTTCAGCTCTACCATCTCCCAACTCCTCTCCCTCCTCCAGTCAGTAACTCTTCTTGCCTGTTCACTCGATGCCAGCCCCTGTATGCCAGCTGTTGTACTGTACTATTGTACTTTTCAAGGTACTGTACTACTGTTCTTTTCAAGGTACTGTACTGTAAGATTAAAAATATTTTCTTTACTCTTCATGTTTGTTTGTTTTTATGTATTATTTGTGTGAAAAGTATTATAAACCTATCACAGTACAGTACTGTATAGCCGATTGTGTTGGTTTGGTACCTAGGCTAACTTTGTTGCACTTACGAACAAATTGGACTTATGAACGCCCTCTCAGAACGGAACTTGTTTGTATGTAGAGGACTAACTGTAATGCTTTAGTTGTCACATCTATCTAAGAAATATTTGACCCAAATCCAAGGTCACAAATATTTTCCCTTGTTTCCTTCTAGAAACTTTATAAGTTTAGATTTTACATTTAGATCTTATCTCCAAATTTTTCATTAAATTCAAAATAATTTCTAATTTGCCTTTTGGTTTTTTGATCTAAGAATAATTTAAAAGAATGTAATTTAGTAAACAAATATTTTACTAATTTTTTCCAGGTATCTTTCTGTTAATTGATTTTTTATTTAATTTCATCATGGTCAGAGATCCTACTTTGTATGACTTAAATTCTTTTAGATTTATTAAGACATTTCTTAAGAGCCCAGAATATGGTCTATTTTGGTAAATGTTCTGTGTGCACTTGAGAAGAATGTGTACTCTGCTGTTGGATATTGTTGGATGAAATGTTCTAAAAATGTAAATTAGGTCAAGTTGGTTAATAGGTTTGTTCAAGTCTTTTATATTTTTAGATATTTTCCTTTTACTTGTTTGGTCAATTATACAGAGAGGGATATTGAAATCTCCAAACACAAAGTGGATTTATTTATCAGTTTTTGTTGCACGTATTTTGGAGCTCTGTTATTAGGTGCATAAACATACAGGATAGTCATGTCCTCTTGATTAATTGACCCCTTTAGCATGTTAAAAATAACCCTCTTCATCCTTGCTAATGTTCTTGTCTTTGAAATCCATGTTGTCTAAGAGTAATATAGCTACTCTAGGGTTTTGTTTTTGTTGTTGTTGTTTTGTTTTGTTTTTTCACTATTTGTTTGTTTTTTAGTGCTAGCATGCTATATCTTTTCCATCCTTTACTTTTAACCTATTTGTGTATTTGTATTTCAAATGGGTTTCTTGTAGACAGCATAATTGAGTCTTGCTTTTTATTTGTTTTTTTTGTTTGTTTATTGTTCATTATACCTGATAATCTCTACTTCTTAACTGGGATGTTTAAGAAGACTTAAATTTAATATGATTATTGATGTGATTGAGTTCAATTCTACCATATTACTATTTGCCTTCTATTTTTTCTTTGTTTCCTTTTTCCCCTTTTCCTGTCTTCCTTTGACTATTTTGTATGATTCCATTTTATTACCTTCATTGGTTTATTAGTTATAACTCTTTTTTGTTTTATTTTAGTGATTGCTCTAAAGTTTATATCAATAGTATACCTCTTTAACTTACCACAATTCAATCTTTAAGTGCTGTTATACCACTTCACATATAAATGTAAGAACCATATATCAGGATATCTCCATTTCTCCCTTTTAGCTTTTATGCCATTGTTGTCATACATTTTACTTCTGTGTTATAACACTTATAATACATTGTTATTGTTTTTGCTTTAACAGTTGGTTATCTGTTAAAGGTTTAAATAAAAAAGAAGTATTTTATAGTAGCCACTTGGTTACCATTTCCAATGCTCTTTATTTTTTGTGTAGTTTTATATTTCCATTTGATGTCATTTTTCTCTGCATAAAGGACTTTCTTTATAAAACATTTTTTCTTTCTTTTTTCTAATGAATGCTTTCAACCATGGTTTGATAAATCCAATGTTTTGTCAAAATTCAATGACATATGCTGCATAATTTTTTATTAATTCAGTAAAACACATTTTAAAATTTAAATGTTATCTCTCTCCTTCCCCTCAGCTCGGGTTTGGCCTAGCTCAGTATCTTTAGTGTGATGGGTCTATAGTTTATGCTTTTATTCCTCCTTCCTCCCTCTCTAGATTGTTTTTGTGGCTCTTGTTGTTGTTGGAGACTGGTGTAAGGGAACAAAATATATTGGAAGGGGTGATCTTAACTACATGGTCCCTAGGTTGGTCTGGTTCTTCTGATACTTGTGGCATCCCTGATGTGGTGGTCTCCATGTAGATCATGAGCCTAGATTTCTTAGGGTAGTATTTGGTCTCACTTTGGTCTCCTTAGTAACTATGGATCCCTTAGAGAGGGACTGTCATGTTTCCTGGGAGCAGGAAGAAGCAGGGAGCTGTCATGCTCCCAACCCCTGTTCATAGGGCCCACAGCGTTCCTCTTCTAACCTGAATTTTCATATGGAGCTCCTGAAACTGATAAGTTTTTCTTGTGGTGGAAACTGTCCAATTTTTTTCCCAGGGCCCCCCCACCCCCACATCGTCCCTATTAAGTTTCCTGGGTTAGACTTATTCCAGCAAGCTATTTTCCATCAGAAACATCCAGGAAGGAATCTGGCACCATCTTTAAGTTTATGTACATCCCAAACCTCAAAATACTCATGTCAGATTCCCTTCACCACTCCTGGGGCAGCACCATTGTGGACTGGATGTACTGTATAGCTCGATAAGCATCCATCCTGGGAGTGAGAGCTTGGTGTCCATTCCTGTGGGTATCCCAGTAGCTATAGTGATTCTCCTGAAGCTTCCTTACTTAGCTCGGTGGGTGGCTGAAAATGATTTCAAGAGCAAACAGCTTAAATGATTTCACATTCAACCTCCCTTTTTTGGCCTCTGCTCATACAGATTGGCAATGCATTGTGAGGAGCAATTTGAGACTGTGGTAGGTAGTTGCAAGCCTGCTTCATCACCTCTTATTTAGCTCAGTCCCCAATTGTTGGAGGCTTCTTTCAGAACACTAGGAATAGCCCCCTCTTTTCTTTCTTTAGTTTTGGGCTCTGGTCATCCATTCTAGGGAAACAAGCTATTACTTAGGAACAGGACATACACTGGAAGACATTTATAATAGTTAGAGGTGTCCCTAGATAGACCGAACTGCCCTGAAAAGTAGTGAGCGTCCTGATTTTTGACTAAGTGTGTTAGTCAAAAGGGAATTACTGTTTGTAAAGAATATGAAAATGAAGCACCTTCTACATCTTTTCCCATTCTAACATTTCTAGAGGTAAATAGGTTATTGGTTTTGTTTTTGTTTTTTGTGAGGGAGAGGTTAGGAAAAAACAACCATTGAATTCTAAGTCTTCTTAGCCAGTTAATGACTCCACAAGCATTTATTGGGCACCTACTTGATGCCAGGCACTATGTTAAGATACTGTGATACACTGATGAAAGGAAAGAGTAAAAGTCAAGTGCAATGAAAATAGAGAGAGGTGCCTCCTACCCGGTGAATTGCCTATATTCTCTTTTATCCCTGGATATTTCCTAAGCAAGATGCTATGTTACATATGCAGGTATGTATTATATAAAAAATTATATATTGAGGCATGGTCCCTGCCCTCAAGGGCTTATGATAAAATTAGAGGTAAGCCTAACACATGAAAATAGCTAAAGTTTACTATAAATATTAAATGACTATCCCATTATGTGCAAAGTCCCAAAGCCATTCATGGTTGTTAACAGGATTCTGCAGAAAGTGAATTTTATGAGGCTAACTATCAGTGAAGCCAGGATGGTCACAGAAAACTCAGTTGAAGAGATGAGACTCTAGCATATGAAAAATCTCAGAATGGCCTCCCCTCCCTTCCTCAGGAAGAGCCTGAAGAGCTATAATTTCAAGAGTTCCTGCATCTTCTGTGGGAACATCCTATTCTCTACATAATGAGCTGTTGGGGAAAAGCATAGCATTTTCCCTCATGTTTGGGTAGGACAAGCCAAAGAGTTTGAAATAAGACTCTCCAAGATGGTCTGTGGGTGATGAGAACAGCAACCTAACCAGCTCTGTTATTGTTAGATACAGATCGTTTTAAGTGTGTGGAAGTGGCTATTCTATAAAAATGTAATCTCTGAGTCATTCTCTGAGCATGTGAGCCCTGAGTGCTGAGCCTCAAGTTTCAAGTGCATGCTCCTCCCCATTATGTAGCAAATGTAGCAATTCTCTCATTATGATGTTCAGCCTCCCTGACTCCTATCTGTGAGGAAAGTGATCTCTTGTCCATGCACAGGAAAAGTGTCTGGATAATTTATTTCAAGGATATTTGAAAGTAAATAAGAATCAAAGCTGTCTGACTCTTGATATTAAATGGAACCGCCTCTCCAAGGGTACAATATACATATTTGCCACCTAATTTAACTGAATGGATGAGAGAGGTACCTCTATGCCAAAATATTGATCTCCTGTACCACTCAGTTTGCAGAGTGCCTGAAATTCCAACATTATTGACTCATTTCTTTTGTTTTCTCTCTCCCTGGGTTCTTTGATGTACCAGCAAATAATCTGTACTGAACTGCTACTGAGAGGTCAGACCTCCTTGCACTAGTAGTCTTCAGGAGGAATGCATAGAAGGTACAGTGAAAGCAACGTTACAGCTTGAGAAAAACATCGATTTACTTAAAATATACCTCTTTGAGAAACATCATACCAAGTCAGCCTAAGAATAGGAGAATTCAATACCAATGCAGCCCATTAGGACCCCCAAAGGGGATGCTTGGTAAATCTTACTTCTGAAAGACAAGAAAGAGTGGAAACTGGTCTTTTTCCAGGAAACTTTTTCTCCAGGAGTACTTCCGTGGGCCTTCTGGACATAGAATATCTCCTTCCTTGGGGCTTCTTTAGTTCTTTGCTTGGGCCTTCACTTGACACTTTCTTCTCTTGAGCATGTAGTCAATTGGATGGAGCATGTTTATGATGGTTTCCCCACTAGACTGTGAGTATCAAAGATTGTAAACACCTGTGGTCAGGAAACTTACCTTTGCAATCTCTGTGTCTTCCCATTGATTAACATTCATTCGTTCAATTATCCCATCATGGAGTCACCAGAGCAGATGGTCATTTATTTCAATACAATTATCCATCCTATGCTAACCCCTAAAAACACAATTTGACCCTGACCTCACAGAACTTATGGAAGAGAAAAATCCATTTAAAAAGAAGACAGTAAATATCTGGAGGTTGGTAAAACAAAATAACAGGAAATGTTCCCCCCACCCCCTTTTTTTTCTATCTAAGGTGATTGGGAAAGCCTTCATAGAAATGTTCTGAAGGTTCTTGACTGTGAAACAGAAACTGCCCTAGAGCTCCCCATCATGCATGAGGGCTCCCATGTGAGGGATGATTACTGGCTCCAAACAGCATGGCCAGGAGAAAGTGGGGCCTGAGACCTGGGCATTACCCTCTGTAAATGCTGATCCAGAGGGTCAGGGAAGCGGGGAAGAAGTGATTAAGGCAGTTGAGAGACAGGCAGCAAGTGGTAGTTAAACTTCCAATTAGCTGAGAAAGTGTAGTTTCAAGTGGTCCAGGCACCCTTTATACCTGGCAGTCTGGAAGATTGATAGACTGTCAGTCCTGGAAGTGTTTACTCAAGGGCAACAAGACCTTGGGTGGGTGGGGTTTATGCTGAACTCCATTCTTACGGGGATAATCAAGACCACCAAACAGGATAACAAAGGACTGCGTGACGGATAGAGTCGGTTCTCATAAATATTGAAGGAATGAATGAATACAGTTAAGGGTAAAGATGAAGGCAGGACACTTGCCCCATAGACTGGGATAACTCAGCATATGAAGAGGGAGAATAAAACTAAAGTTGTATCTTTTGGACAGATTAGTCCCCAAGGGTTGATCCTAAAGACATAGTTCTGGCTGTGGAGCAAAAGAACTTAAGGAGTAAGGCAGGGGCTCACTGCCCCCAGATTCTAGGATTGAGTAACTTAATCCTAACCACCACCAATTGGTGCACATAAGGTTCTCATTGTACTACAGCCTCAGTCACAATTAGACTCAGACTGACCCCATCCGGACTTGGGGAGGTGAACATCCGTGGGCTTTCAGGTGTGAGTAGCCAAGAATGAAGAGCAGACATGAGGCAATAACTGACAGGGTGCAATGCCCAAAGCACATGATTAAAGAGTGAAAATGGAATCAATTATCTTTCCAAAGATTGACGCATAGCTACTGAGGTTTCTCATCCCACTGAACTGACCAACTGTCCTGAGATTGTGTCAATGCAGCCCAAGTCCTCAGGAGAAAAATCCAAAGATGGGTTGTTCAAAGCATTGGCGATTTGAACAGATTGAGCACCAAAGAAGAGGCCACCGAGATCTCGCTGCTAGGGTTCCAATTTGTTAGCTTGTTTTCTAAATCTGAGTTTTAGAAGAAGTGGCCAGAGAAGTTACTGCTCCATTCACAGAGACACATGGGTCCTAGAAACTTTCCATCAGCTGCCCTCCTTTGGTGGGTGTTTAAAGAAGCCTATTTCGTTTTTTGGAGTGTGTTTATCAAGGTAACACAGTCAACGTGCAGAGTACCTTCTGCAGGCTCCTCTTGACCCATGCTTCTCACTCTCCTCCCTTCTCCACCTGCTCTGTGTCTGGGGACAGGACATGGGCTCTCATTAGCAGGTCCCTTGCTTCAGGGTGAATTCAACCTCAGTCGGTGATAAGAGGGAAAGAGGAAGGTGTGCTTATTCCCCCAGCCTCTCCCTCCCTTGGGGCTGGCGGTGGGTGGCTCCCTTGCCCAAAGCTCTCAGGTGCTGTCAGACACACAGCATTATCCAGGTCCAGGAATTGCTTCCCCCACCCCTCACTCCCTCCCCTTCAAGCCTAGTGGGGCTATTAGAGTTCCACAGTTTGTCCCACTGAGGTACTATGTGTAGAGGTTTCCCTAAACCCTGCCCATGCCTTTGTAGATAGTCTTTACCTTAAACTCTCTTTCAACTATTTTAGTGGGCCATCCACTTCAGTCTGAGACTCTGTCTGGTGGCCTTAAGCATAGGCTGGGTCTCCCGGTGGGCCAGTTCCCTGCGTTCACCTGTCCACACTTGAGCCTGTCTTGTCTGGTGAGCTCCACCTCTCAGAAGGAGTGAGAATGGGAAGGGCTTAGTGAAAATCCATGCACACAGCCTGAAAACCACCTTAACACACACCCTTCTAGACCCAATGGTATAATCTTCACTTTTTGATAACAAAAGCTAAAGCTATGGATGTTTGGTGTTCTGTAGTCAAATGCTTACGGAGCCTGAATTTCCTCATCTATAAAATCTGGATGACAGCCTCGGTCTCACAGGGTAAGGAGGAAAACTGAGTAGACTGAACAGCCCAAGGCCACCAGCTAGTAAGTGGTAGAAACAGAATTTAAACCCATGACTTCTGACTCCAAGTTCAGAGCCCTTTCCACCAAACCATGAGCCTCTGGACAGCACATCATCTTTGCTCTGCTGGAAAGCATAGTTTAGATTGAACACCAGGGAGAGAGCAGGTGCCAATCAGTACGTCTTTGGGAGGGTATGAAAGAAATAGAAGGGCTCCCTGAACTTCTGGAGTTTAAAAGTATTTTTTGTTTCTTCCACTAGATGGTCAGGACAGACAAGTGTTCATAAACCATTGCTACTGCAAATGGAAGATCATACAGGACCAAGAGAGTAAAACTGAACAATAATAACCTTTACCATTGTACTGGCTGCTGATCATATGAGAATTCTTTTATACACTGTGAAGTATATAAACAACTCTGTGAGGTAGATATCATTTTCCCCTCTGCATGAATGTAGAAGTAGAGATTAGTAATCATGCAGTCACTAAACAGAGTCAAAAATGCAACTCAGTTCTGTCCAGTTCCAAAGCCTGGGGCCTGGAGCCTTCCCCACCATATCTGTTATATTTCTGTTCCATCTTCTCTTCCAGAAAAGATAAAAGTCACAAAGGACATACTCCAGGGAACATATTTCCGTTTTCTTTTTGAAGGACATTAAGCCTTCAAAAGGTACACAAGCATTAGGAGGTGATTATTTCTACATTACAAGTGGAAGCTGATGGTGTGCTTTTCATCTAAACTGAGCCAACTTCCCCTGGAGGTGAACCCAGAGGCCCTTGCTGAGTTTTGAAGGAGGAACCACGTCTGGACCGCATACTATTTGGTGCATTCTGGGCCCCCCACCCTGGGGAAGACCGGGCTAACTGCTCAGGCTTGGGTTTCCACACACAGCTGGCCTTTTCTGCTGATTAATAATTGAAAAGAGATGAATAGCAAATGTGCCCCTGTGATAATTACCAAATTCCTATACAGGAAGGGAAGGGGTCTCACCAGGGCTTCATAAATATTGAATCAAGCTCCTGCATCTCTGCAGGATGTGGCTTGATGCCTCTGCAGCCTCTGGCCACATCCCAGGTCCCCTTTAACCTGGTATCTTCATAGCCCAAGGCAGTGGACCAATCAGCAGAGAAGATAGGGAGAGCTGCATCCCTGGGAGGTGTCTCCTGGATGCTGGATGGCACATTACACTGCCCCAGACCTTTCTATCTGCAAATCTCTCCTTCCTCTCTGAGGTACAGAGGTCCACAGGGGAGGGTTGGACAATCTGTCTCTGGTTTTTAGTCTTATTTTTTTTTTTTTGCCAGGGTCAACCATTCTTACTGAAAACGGTGTTTGGACTCAGAGCTTGAAATAAATTACTCAGAGCAGCCGACTCCCTCATGTAAATAATTTAGCTTAATAAATAAGTTAAAGTCTACAGTCTCTTCAGCGGCCCTGGCATCTCATTCATCTCCTGTCTCCTCAGCTCGTCAAGCTGTGCCCTGCTGCCAGGTCTTCTCAGAGGCTCATGGCCTTTTCCTGTCCTGTCACAACAAACAGCATTTTATAGGAGGGGAGCCCTTTCAAGTGTTTCCTCTGTGTCTTCGCAGTCACTCAGCGGAGTCATTGAAACAAGCAGCCAATTTGCAGCAGGGCCCTGTGTTCAGGGGCCAGGTCAGGGGCTGGCCCCCTCCTGACTGGAGCAGGTCCTTGGGGAGAGGACTGGTTGGGAGACCAGGGAGGGGGAGGCCAGGAGGGAGCTGTGGCGGAAGCTGAGAAGAGATCTGAGAGGATGGCTGACACTGAGGCAGGAGGAAACAGCAGGTAGGCACTAAACCCCACCTGGAGAAGGAGAGAGGAAAGAAAGCCACTCAGCTAAGTGGAGATCAGTATCAAGGCAGCGCTACATCTAATTGCATCGGGAGGTTGGGAGTCACAGACCCACGTTCAGAGCTGACCACCTGGACAAGTCACTCCCCTCTTCAAACCCAGTGTCCCGCCTCCTGCGATGAGGGGGAAGCCACTTCTTGGTGAGGCCCTACTGTGTGCAGGCAAGGGGGAGGCGCTGGCACACAGGACTCATCGGATGCCCACAATAACACAAGTAAGAGGCCGGCCAGTGGGTGCACCGGCGTTCTCCAAGCTTCTTTTGTCTCTAACACACTGTGATCCTCTAAGCTTGGCAGAGACAGGAAGCCCAAGAGTACATGCACATCCATCAAAAAATAAAATAAATGTTCCTATTGGAAGAGTCATCACAGCTGTGCCATCCATTCTTTAAGTCCCCCACACAGCTTTCCTCCAGGACCAAGCCGATGAGGGAGCAGGCAGAGACCAGCCCTGGCTGGGAAATTCACTCCTACACCAAAGAGGGCTGTTCCCACCAGCGCAAATCCCAGCCCAGCACCACAATCCAATTAAAGTAATTTTTGTCTAAACGGCCCTTGCAGAAGAGAGGCAGCAGCCGAGGGGGGCGGAGGGCGGGGTTCAGCATCCTTCAGGGAAACCGGATGGCTCGAAAATGCAAGAAACAATTTCTCTAGATGGAAAATGAATGCAATGAATCTGAGTGCGGCAGGAAATCTTATGAGAAAATAAGACTTTGGGAGGATTTATTGAAAGACATAATTGCAACAAGTATATTGATTTTACATAGATAAGAAAACAAATGTTGGCAGGGATTGAATTTGGTTTATTACATTTATTTCCCCACAGAGTTAATGCATTTAAAGACATGGTTTATTTTTCAAATGGAGAAACATTGTTTTCAGAGACCTTTATTAGGTTCCTGCCAGTTCCCCTGACTTCTCTTTCCAAGAAAATTGGTTTGCAGGTGAGGTTGGAGGAGGAAAGACATGGGGGTCTTCCTGTTTCTGAGGGGTTCCGGAAACAAAGGTTGTTGGTGCTTCCCAGGCAGGCAAGAGTCACAGGTAGTCACTTCCTGCTCTGTGTCCTGACTTCCACCGGGAGGGGAGCCACTGGCGCTAGGGTACAGAGAGAGAAGTCAGGGCCATGACTACATCGTCGTCCTACTCATACGAATCTAGAAGCTCAGACCCAAGGGACTGCAGGCTCACGGCCACGTCATCATTAGAAACCTTCTGGAAGCAGAAACCAGGGGCCCTGGCTTCCGGCTTTCCTTTCAAAATCCTTGCACTAATCCCAAAGTTGTACTGCTGCCAGGGTGGGTTTGAAGTACCAATGTTAACTACCATTTCTGAGAGCCTATAATTGTCAGGTACTGTGTTCATCCTTTCCATGGCCCTGTGAGGTAGCTGTAATCTCTATTTTCCAGATGTGAATATTGGGCCTCAGAGATTAAGAAACTTGACAAACTGATCTGTTTAATTCCAAAGCCTGTGAGTTTAACTACCCCTTCACTCAAGGGTCTCAGTTTTGTGCCAGTTCTTATAACAAGACATTTATTCCTGGTTCCGTGCAGTGAAAGAAACCAAGATCCCTGAATCCCAGCAAGGATGGCCCCTCAAGCCTGGTGGCCATGTTCACAGCTGGATCCAAGGAGAAGCAGGGAAGGAAGGACACAGGCAGGAAGAATGGAGACTCCCTACCCATTGGGACTCTGACCCTGGTGCCTGAGGACCCCTCTCAGTGAGGCCAGTGTCTTGGGCTGGGTCAACTGATGGTCACACACATGCCATGTTCCCACCCCGATAGTGCTTAGCCAGCCATCCCTGGACTTGAGGCCCATCCCTTGTGTGAAGCCAACATTTGATAACAATTTAAGTTAGCACTTAGGAGCACTTTGGGGTTTACAAGGTGTTGTTATATGATATTTTTTTAACCATAACTTATTCTTCACTTTCTAAGGCACACGTTTTACAGAAAGAGAAACTGAGATTCAAAGAAGTTAAGTGCCTTCCCTAAATGGACACAGCCATTAACAGGAAGATCTGGGACCAAGTCCCATATCTCCTGAAGGAGCCCCGGACTCGATGCAAAACAGGTCTCCTTGCAAACCTCGGCTCGTTCCTGCTGATTCATATCTGAACTGAAGCAATAGCCGCACCCTTCCCTGGGCATGATGGGGCACCCACAAAGCATTTCCATCCCTCCCTCGTCTGATAGCTTTGGCCAGGTAAATTATTCAGAATTAATCCTACTTGCTCCTAAATCCCCCGGCAGCTTTTCACAAGTAACTAATACTTGTCCTAATCACATCCGAGGCACAGCTTTATATACCACTTGCAGCAACGTGTTCAATCATGATTGATTGGAATTTAAGTTCTGATTTCTCTTAGAACATAATCAGTCCTGAATGGGAAATTTTTACAGTGACAATTAAAATAATGAAAGTGAACTTTAAATGACATTCAAACAGTGTCACCTGGGAATAACTCCACATTGCTGGCCTCCTGCTGCATTCTGGGAGCTCTGCTACTCAGCGGGCTTCACTTGGGTCTTTCACCACTGTGAATGCATTTGGTGTGGTATGAGGACTGGAGTTAACCCCTCGCTGGCAGCGCTTTTAAAACCCTCTGCACGTTGTCTGCTACTTAATCATGTGTTTCCCTTGGCTGATTTATATTTACATCTAAAAGGCATGTTAATTGCACAAATTTGTAAACAGTTACCAAATAACTCCATGGAGAGAACCTGCCTGCTTTGGGAATCCTCTTCTAGGAAACACACAGAAGTGTGAAGAGTCTTTCTAAATTGTGGATCTGGGCCCTGGAATTCCATATCATCTCTACTAACAGAGAACATGTGCGGTGTGATCTTGGGCATTATTCCTATGTGAACTTGCTACACACAAAATAAAAGAAAATTCCATCTAAGACAGAAGGGGATTATATCTACACCTTAGACTCTTAGAATATCTTGTTTTTTCTTCCTGACTCAGGGCAACAAGACACCTGTGCCTAGCAGATTGCCCTGGTGTTAGAGGCTTCTGAAATCTAGTTCCATTGGATTCTATCCCTAACAAGTCATTTTAGCCTCTCCATTGTCTCTTCACCACCCACTAGGCTTCCTGCAGGTCTTATTTAAATTCATAGTTTGCCTTTACCTGAAATGCCTTCATCCCTCTGGCTCCCCTGTATCCCAAACTGCCCATCCTTGAAGCTCAGTTTGTTTGTCCATATTCTCATTGACACCTTCCTTGACAATGTCAAGCCAGCCCTGCTCACTCTTCTCCCTGGCTATTCCTGAACGTTACATTTAATCTAGCACTTTATTAAGATGTCAACAGTCTTATTGTGTTGGAATCAGAAACTACCTTGAAAATCTTGTTTATTTTTAATGAAGTTTCAGTTAGACAGTGATAAAAATGGTTAGTAAGATAAAAAACAAAAACAAAAAATTGGCAAAAAATGTGTTCCTGTATTGTGGAATCTCTGAAAGCATGTTTTAAGTTCATTCCCTTCATTTCACAGCTGAAAAAGGTTCAGATGTTGTTCCAATGCTTCTCAATGACTTTAATACAAACCATTTCCTCCCACTGGATCGTAAGCAGGGATCCTATTTTATATTTTTTTTGTATCTGTCGCAGTATCAAGCATAGTTCTCAGGAGCCAAGGCCAGGGTCAATCAGGTGTCATCAGGAAATGAGCGGCATTCATTACAAATTTAAGGAGAATTTAATAAAGGGACATTTACAAGGATGTGGGTATGGCTAAAGGAAAAGTACAGTACCCCAGGTTTATCAACTCAGAGGGGGCATTACCATCCCTGGGCCTGAAGGAGCAGACCCTTGGAAGGATAGCTGTTGGGAGATGGACATTTAATAAAAACTTAGACTTTGGTAAAGGGAAGGGAAGTCTCTGCCAATCAGCAGAGACTCAGCAGGAAGGAGCCCAGACACAAATATCCTGACCTTAATCTGCTCCTGCCCTCTGATCTCCAGCTGGTGACTCCTATAGGCCAAACCCAGTGGGAAGCCAGAGAACAAAGGCTAGCATGAATAACCATCCCAGTTCGCCAGGAACTGACAAGTTTACTGGGATGGGAGACATTCAGTGTTAAAACTGGAAGTGTCCTGGTCAAACTACAAGGATTGGTCCATCTAGCAAGAGAGCAGCTCATAGAGGCCAGCCTCCTGGGCATGACGCAAAATGTGGAGAGTGAATTTAGAGGAGAAATCAGGAGGTATATACCATGGGACCACAGTAAATATTTATAAATTTGAATAAAGAACCATGATTATTGATATTTCTGAGTCTATTTCTTCCTGATTTGTAACCTCATGGTCAGGTTAGGAGAATATGAGAGATAAATAATTTCCCTAGTTTCAGCTCATTTCCACCAGGCTTGTGGATAACTTCTACCCCACTGACTGTTCCAGTTAGCTTGGAAGACATTTGTGTCCTTTATTCTTCACACCCGGTCACACAACTGTGATTCACCAAATGCCTGTTCCGTGCCAGCCACTGTGCTAGGTGCAGGGCACCCACCTGGAAAATAGTGAAAGACCACTACTCTCAAGAAGTTAACAGGCTACAGGAGAAGACAAGGTTATGTTTACTAAGAGTTAACAATATAGAACTTTATAGGTGACAAATAAAGGAAATCAATAGTTCTTTTTTTTTAAATTGTATTTATTTTTTTGGCTGCATTGGGTCTTTGTTGCTGCGTGTGAGCTTTCTCCAGTTGTGGCTAGTGGGGGCTACTCTTCGTTGCAGTGCATGGGCTTCTCATTGTGGTGGCTTCTCTTGTTGTGGAGCACAGGCTATAGGCACGGGGGCTTCAGTAGGTGCAGCACACGGGCTCAGTAGTTGCAGCATGTGGGCCCTAGAGCACATGGGCTTCAGTAGTGTGGCACACAGGCTCAGTAGTTGTGGAGTACGGGCTTAGTTGCTCCATGACATGTGGGATCTTCCCAGACCAGGGATCAAACCCATGTCCCCTGCATTGGCAGGCGGATTCTTAACCACTGTGCCACCAGGGAAGTCCGAAATCAATAGTTTTATGCGATGAGACATTGGATAAATGTCTCATCACATAAAACTGGGATAAAAGAGTCCTAGGTCCCTACGGCTCTCCAACGCTATGAGCCGTCTATGTGGTTTGAGGGAGTGAGTTAGTGCAGTTTTCACAGCACAGGCAAAAACTAGGCTCAGAATGAATAAGGGTCCTGTTACCATAACTCAGTGATTACAATATGTTACCATGACCCAGTGCTTATTGGCTGACTAACTCTCACAGTAATCATTTGAGGTGGATATTGATTATCTAAATTTCACATGCAATGTACTTCAGAGAGCTTGTGTACTTTTCACACTGTGACCCAGCCAGTAACTAGGGTCTGACTCCAAAGCCCATGCACACACTTTCCATTACTCTGTGCTGCCTTTCCAAGAAGCTTTAAAAGAGGGGTGTGGTTTTAATTGGTGTAGAGGGAAGAAAATAATCAAAGTCTTCAACTTTTCCTAAGCCCAAACTTTCAGAATCCTCCTTTCCATGTATCAGATTGCAAAAAAAGCCAATGACTGCTCACTCCTTCCTGTATTTACAGTTTTTTCAATGTGGCTTTGTAGTTCCTTCCATAAATAATTGGAGTCTATTTCTCTTCCCCTTGAATCTGAGCTTTTCTTGTGAATTTTTTGGCTAATACAATGCAGTGGAAGTGAAATGTGCCAGTTCTGAGCTTAGATCTCAAGAGACCAAGGACAATTCTGCTCTCTCCTAGAACCCTTCTCAACCCCCATATGAAGAAGCTCAGACTAGCCTGCTGGAAAGGCCACAGAGAACAGAGGCAAGCCACTCCATCTGAGGCCATTCTATATTATCCAGCCTGCACCCAACTCAGAGGAGGACTGTAGACTCATGAGTGAGCCCAACTGAGACAGAAATAACTATTCTCCATATACCCTGAGAAAACCATAATTCAAAAAGAGTCATGTACCACAAGGTTCATTGCAACACTATTTACAATAGCCAGGACATGGAAGCAACCTAAATGTCCAGCAACAGAGGATTGGATAAAGAAGATGTGGCACATATATACAATGGAATATTACTCAGCCATAAAAAGGAATGAAATTGAGTTATTTATAGTGAGGTAAATGGACCTAGAATCTGTCATTCAGAGTGAAGTAAGTGAGAAAGAGAAAAACAAATGCTGTATGCTAATACATATATATGGAATTTAAAAAAGCAGTACTGATGAACCTAGTGGCAGGGCAGGAATAAAGATGTAGACATAAAGAACATACTTGAGGGCACAGGGGAGAAGGGGAAGCTGGGATGATGTGAGAGAGTAGCACTGACATATATACACTACCAAAGGTAAAATGGATGGCTAGTGGGAAGCTGTTGCATAGCACAGGGATATCAGCTCAGTGCTTTGTGATGACCTAGAGGGATGGGACAGGGAGGGTGGGAGGGAGGCTCAAGAGGGAGGGGATATGGGGATATAGGTATACATATAGCTAATTCACTTTGTTGTACAGCAGAAACTAACACACCATTGTAAAGCATTTATACTCCAATAAAGATGTGAAAAAAAAAGAAAGCAAAACTATTCAACTGAGCCTAGCCCAAATTAGTTGTTTGCAAAATCATGAGCTAAATAAAAGCCTGTTATTTTAAGGCTCCAAGTTTTGGGGATTTTTGGATGCAGTAAAAGCTAACTGATTCACTATGTAACTATTAATGCAGTCCTCATTCCATCATTTAAAGTGAGTCAGCCATATAAGCTAGGTTCTCTCACCTAGACCAGATACTACCTGGGAAACTTCCCTAGACCCTAACTATTAAAGGTCACTCTTCTCATTTCCTTCTCCCCAACTAGTTGCTGAACCCCAATTTGGACTAGGTCAGTGTGCCAACATATGTAGGAGTCAGTTTTCCTGAGCATCAAGATAGCTACTTTGATATACATAATGGACTTGAATGTGGCCAAGACTGTTCACATAGCAGACAATGAAGGAACAAAATATAATAGATTGAAAATTAAGCTTGGAAGGGAATGTCTAATAGATTCCTTCACTGAGGTTGAATCTCTACCTATCTCAAGTTTTCTAATATTTCTTGTTGTGTAGAATTATAATCAGCTTATTAAAACATCTACTTTTAAACTCTAAATGTATTTTTTCCCTTCAAAACTAACCAAACTAAGTCAGAGTTTCCCAAATGTTTCACCAATAAATCTTTTATATAATAAAAAATTACTAACCTTGTAAAGAAGCAGAGAAAGGGAACTTAAATTAAGAAATAAAACACTGAACAGAAGAAGACCTCTAATAACCTGAATACTGGAGTAAATAGATAAGTTTTTCAAAATAGCTATGATTAAGATATTAAACAAAATAGACAAAAAGGTGGACAGAATGGATGAAAATATAAAATGATTTGAACAATGAATAGAATCTAGAATATAAATCAAACATGACTGGGCACAATAGAAGACAAGGTTAGTGATGTCAAACACAGCCCAGTGGAAGAATAAGCAAAACAAAGCTCAAAAAGGAGAAAAGAACGGAGAATGAAAAACAAAGCATTACAGAGGTATGGGCCATAATCAGAAGGTCTAACATATGTATAATTGGAGTTCAAGAATAAAAGATGAGAGAGAGAGACTTGAATAGAAGGCAATATTTGAAAATTTAATAGCAAACATTTTTTTAATTCAGAAGAAAGACAACAACTCACATATGCAAGAAGCTCAGTAAACTATGAGCAAAAGAGGGAGCAAAAATTCAAAGAAAACATATTACACATCACAGTCAGAGTGCTTAAAACCAAAGACAAAATGATAAACACAACCACATTAGCTTCAGGACTTCTCACCAGAAAACACACACAGAAATGATATCTTTAAAGTGCTAGGAGAGAAAAAAATACCAGCTAGGATCTATATACAGTGAAAATATCCTTTAAAAATAAAAGCAAAGTAAAGACATTTTAAGATAAACAAAAGCTGAAAGAATTTGTCTCTAGTTCTTCCATAAGAAAAGTAATGATACTAGTTGTATATTTATAGATATTTATAGAAATGTTTACCAGAAATGGAAAATATTTGGGAAAATAAGACCTTTTTTGTTTTTAACTTATCCTAATTTCTTAAAAGACACTTAAACTTTTAAAACAAAAACAACAGCGTTATATTTGAAGTACATAACATGCAGTAGTAAAATCTATAACAAAATCACAAAGTTAAGGTGTACTGTTGTAAATTCTTATACTACTGTATATGTGTTCAGTGTAATACTAATTAATGGTAAACTGTAAAAACTAAAGGTGCATATTGTATTTCCTAGAACAACTATTAAAAATATATCAGTAAGTAAACTAAATGTAAATGGGCCAAGTACTTTCATTAAAAGTTTTGAAGTTCTCAGGATGAATTTTTTTTAAATGTCCAACTATAAGCTGTTAAAAAAAAATAAACTTTAAATATAAAGATACAGCTAGGCCAAAAGCAAGGTTATCGGGGAAAAAAGCTGTACTGTGAAAACACTAAAAAAGAAATTTGGACAGCCTGAGGGGGGACTTGGAGTGAGGAGTTCTGGAGTTTGGAGGTCTCTCCAGAGAATGAATGATATTCCCCATGTAGATTAGTCACTTTGGATCCAGCCGAATTTCTCTCTCCGGTGAGAGTGGATGTGGAGTGGTCTCCTGCAGTAGGAAGAGCTTTCAACAAAGAATATTTTATTTGGAAACAGCAGAAGCAAGAAGAACTACAATCCCACAGCCTGTGGAACAAAAACCACATTCACAGAAAGATAGACAAAATGAAAAGGCAGAGGACTATGAACCAGATAAATGAACAAGGTAAAACACCAGAAAAACAACTAAATGAAGTGGAGACAGGCAACATTCCAGAAAAAGAATTCATAATAATGATATTGAAGATGAGCCAGGACCTAGGAAAAAAAATGGAGGCAAAGATTGAAAAGATGCAAGAAATTTTTAACAAAGACTTAGAAGAATTAAAGAATAAACACCTAGAAGAATTAAAGAACAAACAGAGATGAACAATACAATAACTGAAATGAAAAATACACTAGAAGGAATCAATAGCAGAATAACTGAGGCAGAAGCATGGATAAGTGACCTGGAAGACAGAATGGTGGAACTCAGTGCTGCAGAACAGAACGAAGAAAAAAGAATGAAAAGAAATGAAGACAGCCTAAGAGACCTCTGGGACAACATTAAACACACCAACATTCGCATTATAGGGGTCCCAGAAGGAGAAGAGAGAGAGAAAGGACCCGAGAAAATATTTGAAGAGATTATATTTGAAAACTTCCCTAATATGGGAAAGGATATAGCCACCCAAGTCCAGGAAGAGCAGAGAGTCCCAGGCAGGATAAACCCAAGGAGAAACATGCTGAGACATACAGTAATCAAATTGACAAAAATTAAAGACAAAGAAAAATTATTAAAAGCAACAACGGAAAAACAACAAATAATATACAAGGGAACTCCCTTAAGGTAAACAGCTGATTCTCAGCAGAAACTCTACAAGCCAGAAGGGAGTGGCATGTTATATATAAAGTGATGAAAGGGAAGAAACTACAACGAAGATTACTCTACCGGGTAAGGATCTCATTCAGATTCGATGGAGAAATCAAAAGCTTTACAGACAAGCAAAAGCTAAGAGAATTCAGCACTACCAAACCAGCTCTACAACAAATGCTAAAGGACCTTCTCTAAGTGGGAAACACAAGAGAAGAAAAGGACCTACAAAAACAAACCCAAAACAATTAAGAAAATAGTAATAGGGACATATATATCAATAATTACCTTAAATGTGAATGGATTAAATGTTCCAACCAAAAGACACAGGCTCGCTGTATGGATACAAAAAAAAGGCCCATATATATGCTGTCTACAAGAGACCCACTTCAGAACTAGGAACACATACATACTGGAAGTGAGGGGATGGAAAAAGCTATTCGATGTAAATGGAAATCAAAAGAAAGCTAGAGTAGCAAAACTCATATCAGATAAAATAGACTTTAAAATAAAGAATGTTACAAGAGATATGGAAGGACACTACATAATGGTCAATGGATCAAACCAAGAAGAAGATATAACAATTATAAATATATATGCACCCAACATAGGAGCGCCTCAATACATAAGGCAAATGCTAACAGCTATAAAACAGGAAACTGACAGTAACACAATTATAGTGGGGACATTAACACCTCACTTACACCAATGGACAGATTATCCAGACAGAAAATTAATAAAGAAACACAAGCTTTAAATGACACAATAGACCGGATAGATTTAATTGATATTTATAAGACATTCCATCCAAACATGGCTTATTACACTTTCTTCTCAAGTGCACATGGAACATTCTCCAGTAGATCACATCTTGGGTCACAAGTCAAGCCTCAGTAAATTTAAGAAAATTGAAATCATATCAAGCATCTTTTCTGACCACAACGCTATGAGATTAGAAATCAATTACGGGGAAAAAAAACATAAAAAACGCAAACACATGGAGGTTAAATAATATGTTAGTAAATAACCAAGAGATCACTGAAGAAATCAAAGAGGAAATAAAAAAATACCTTATGACAAATGACAATGAAAACACGCTGATCCAAAACCTATGGGATGTGGCAAAAGTAGTTCTAAGACAGAAGTTTATACCTATAAATTCCTAACTCAAGACACAAGAAAAATCTCAAATAAACAATCTAACCTTACACCTAAAGGAACTAGAGAAAGTAGAACAAACAAAGCCCAAAGAGAGTAGAAGGAAACAAATCATAAAGATCAGAGCAGAAATAAATGAAATAGAAACAAAGAAAACAATAGCAAAGATCAATAAAACTAAGAGCTGGTTCTTAGAGAAGATAAACAAAACTGATAAACTTTTAGCCAGACTCATCAAGAAAAACAGGCAGAGGATTCAAATCAATAAAATTAGAAAGAAAAAAGGAGAAGTTACAACAGATGCCACAGAACTACAAAGCATCATAATAGACTACTACAAGCAACTCTATGCCAATAAAATGGACAACCTGGAAGAAAAGGACAAATTCTTAGAAAGGTATAACCTTCCAAGACTGAACCAGGAAAAAATAGAAAATATGAACAGACCAACCACAAATAATGAAATTAAAACTGTTATTAAAAATCTTCCAACAAACAAAAGTCCAGGACCAGATGGCTTCACAGGTGAATTCTATCAAACATTTAGAGAAGTGCTAACACTCATCCTTCTCAAAGTCTTCCAAAAAATTGCAGAGGAAAGAACACTCTGAAACTCATTCTATGAGGCCACCATCACCTTGATACCAAAACCAGACAAAGATACTACAAAAAAAGAAAATTACAGACCAATATCAATGATGAATATAGATGCAAAAATCCTCAACAAAATACTAACAAACAGAATCCAGCAGCACATTAAAAGGATCATTTACCACTATCAAGTGGGATTTATCCCAGGGATGCAAGGATTCTTCAATATATGCAAATCAATCAATGTGATACACCATATTAACAAATTGAAGAATAAAAACCATGTGATCATCTCAATAGATGTAGAAAAAGCTTTTGACAAAATTCAACACCAGTTTATGATAAAAACTCTCCAGAAAGTGGACATAGAGGGAACCAACCTCAACATAATAAAGGCCATATATGACAAACCCATGGCAAACATCATTCTCAATGGTGAAAAATTGAAAGCTGTCCCTCTAAGGTTAGGAAGAAGACAAGGCTGTTCACTGTCACCACTATTATTCAACATAGTTTTGGAAGTCCTAGCCATGGCAATCAGAGAAGAAAAAGAAATAAAAGAAATACAAATTGGAAAAGAAGAAGTAAAACTGTCACTGTTTGCAGACATGATGTTATACATAGGTAATCCTAAAGATGCCACCAGAAAACTACGAGAGCTAATCAATGAATTTGGTAAAGTTGCAGGATATGAAATTAATGCACAGAAATCTCTTGCATTCCTATACACTAACAATGAAAAATCAGAAAGAGAAATTAAGGAAAAAATCCCATTCACCATTGCAACAAAAAGAATAAAATACCTAGGAATAAACCTACCTAAGGAGGTAAAATACCTGTACTCAGAGAACTATAAGACACTGATGAAAGAAATCAAAGATGACACAAACAGATGGAGAGATACACCATGTTCTTGGATTGGAAGAATCAATATTTTGAAAATGACTATACTACCCAAAGCAATCTACAGATTCAATGCAATCCCTATCAAATTACCAATGGCATTTTTTACAGACCTAGAACAAAAAAACTTAAAATTTGTATGGAGACACGAAAGACCCCAAATAGCCAAAGCAGTCTTGAGGGAAAAAAAAGGAGCTGGAAGAATCAGGCTCCCTGACTTCAGACTACACTACAAAGCTACAGTAATCAAAACAATATGACACTGACACAAAAACAGAAATACAGATCAATGGAACAGGATAGAAAGCCCAGAGATAAACCCACGCACCTATGGTCAACTAATCTATGACAAAGGAGGCAAGGATATAATGGAGAAAAGAGAGTTTCTTTAATAAATGGTGCTGGGAAAACTGGACAGCTACATGTAGAAGAATGAAATTAGAACACTCCCTAACACCATACACAAAAATAAACTCAAAATGGATTAAAGACCTGAAAGTAAGACCGGACACTATAAAACCCTTAGAGGAAAACATAGGAAGAACACTCTTTGACATAAATCATAGCAACATCTTTTTTGACCCACCTCCCAGAGTAATGGAAATAAAAACAAAAATATACAAATGAGACCTATGAAACTTAAAATCTTTTGCACAGCAAAGAAAACTATAAACAAGATGAAATAGCAATCCTCAGAATGGGAGAAAATACTTGCAAATGAATCAACAGACAAAGGATTAATCTCCAAAATATATAAACAGCTCATGCAGCTCAATATTTAAAAAACAAACAACCCAATTAAAAAATGGGCACAATACCTAAATAGACATTTCTCCAAAGAAGACATACAGATGGCCAAGAGGCACATGAAAATCTGCTCAACATCACTAATTATTAGAGAAATGCAAATCAAAAGTGCAATGAGGTATCACTTAACACCGGTTAGAATGGCCATCATCAGAAAATCTGCAAACAACAATTGCTGGAGATGGTGTGGAGAAAAAGGAACCCTCCTGCACTGTTGGTGGGAACGTAAATTGATACAGCAACTATGGAGAACAGTATGGAGATCCCTTAAAAAACTAAAAATAGAATTACCCATATGACCCAGCAATCCCACTACTGGGCATATACCCTGAGAAAACCATAATTCAAAAAGACACATGCGGGCTTCCCTGGTGGCGCGGTGATTGGGAGCCAGCCTGCCAGTGCAGGGGACATGGGTTCGAGCCCTGGTCCGGGAGGATCCCACATGCCATGGAGCAGCTGGACCCTTGCGCCACGGCTGCTGAGCCTGCGCTCTGGAGCCTGCGAGCCACAACTCCTGAGCCCACGTGCCACAACTGCGGAGGCCCGCATGCCTGGGGCCCGTGCTCCACAACAAGAGAGGCCACCGCAGTGAGAGGCCTGTGCACCGCAACGAAGAGTGGCCCCTGCTTGCTGCAACTAGAGAAGGCCCGCAAGCAGTAGTGAAGACCCAGTGCAGCAAAAAATAAATAAATAAAATAAATTTATTAAAAAAAAAAAAAAAAGACACATGCACCTCAGTGTTCATTGCAGCACTGTTTACAATAGCCAGGTCATGGAAACAACCTAAATGCCCATCGACAGATGAATGGATAAAGAAGATGTGGTGTATATATACAATGGAATATTACTTAGCCATAAAAAGGAATGAAATTGGGTCATTTGTAGAGACATGGATGGACCTAGAGACTGTCATACGGAGTGAAGTAAGTCAGGAAGAGAAAAACAAATATCGTATATTAATGCATATATGTGGAATCTAGAAAAATGGTACAGATGAACCTTTTTGCAAGGCAGAAATAGAGAAACAGATGTAGAGAATGAATGTATGGACACCAAGGGTGGAAAGCTGGGGGTGGGTTGGTGGTGGTGGTGGGATGAATTAGGAGTTTGGGATTCACATATATACACTAATATGTATAAAATAGATAACTAATAAGAAAATGCTGTATAAACAATATACATAAAATAAAATTAAAAAAAAGAAATTTGAGGTGGTAATATTGTCAAATTTGTTTTTAAAACAAAAGGTATCACCAAAGATAAAGAGGAGCATTTCATAATGGTAAATGAGTCAATTAATCAAGAATACCTAGTGATTCTAAATGTTTATGCACCTAATAACAGACCTTCAAGTAACATGAAGCAAAAATCAATAGAACTGAGAGGAGAAATAGTCCACAACCTTAGTTGAAATTTTTTAACACTCCTTTAGAAATTGTCTGACCAGGTGAAGAAAAATATCAGTAAGGATAGAGAAGAATTGAATAACACTATCAGCCAACTTTACCTAATTTTGAAAATATTACTTTCTACAATAACATAATACATATTACTTTCAAAGACACATGGAATATTCACCAAAATATACCATATGCTGGCCCATAAAACAAGTCTCAATACATTTTTGGCTGAAATCACAGTAAGATTATTTTATGATCAAAACAGAATTAAATTAAAACTCAAAAAAAAAGATATCCAGAAAATCCACAGATATTAGAAAGTTTCACAATATAATTTCATAACACCATAAGGGAAATTAGAAAATATGTTGAGCTCATAGGGTAAGAAATCATATGGTATAATAGGTTGAATAATGACCTCTTAAAGATATCCATGTCCTACTTCCTGAAACCTGTAAATTTGTTGCCTTACATGGTAAAAAGAATTTTGCAGATGTGATTAAGTATTCTGCAGTAGAGAGAGTATCTTAAATTATCTAGGTGTGCCCAGGGTAACTACAAGGATCCTTATAAGAGGCAAGTAGGAGGATCAGTCAGAGAGAGAAGATGTAAGAACAGAAGTTAAGATCAGAGCGGAGAGAAGATGGTACACTCTTGGCTTTGATGATGGAGGAAAAGGCCATAAACCAAGGATCATAGGCAGCTTCCAGAAGCTGGAAAAGGTAAGAAAAGTAATTATTCCCTAGAGCTTCCAGAATGAGTGCTGGCCTGCCAACACCTTGATTTTAGCCCAGTAAAACTGATTTTGAACTTTTGACCTCCAGAACTGTAAGATAATAAATTTGCTTTGTCTTAAGCCACTAAATTTATAATAATTTTTTTGCAGCAGCAATAAGAAACTGATACACAAAAAATTAGAAATTATCTGAAATGAACAATAACTTAAAATATATTAACATGTTGGATGTAGTTAAAGTGCTGCTGAGACAAATTTGTACGTTAAAATGTCCATGCTAGAAAATAACAGAAGTCTAAAATCACTTACATAACCTTTCATCTTAATAAACTAGAAAAAGAGGAGCAAATTAAATCTAAGTATGTAGAAAGAAGGAAATTATAAAGATTGACAATTATAAAGAATGAAAATCAGTGAAATACTAGATAGACAATACAAAGAAAGAAAAATCCAGAAACTTAAAAATCAGTTATCTGAATAAGATTAAGAAATTTTTAAATCCCTAAAAAGACAGATCAAGGGGAAAAAAAAGAAAACCAAAAATTACAAAATCAAGGCTTTTAAAAGAGAGTATCACCAGAGAGCCTACAGATATTAAAAGGATAATAAGGGGAAATTAGGTACAACTGTATGCTAAAAAGCTTAACAACAAAGGTGAAATGGAGAAAACTCTTTTAACAACACAATTTACCAAAACTGACAGAAAAAAATCGTTGACTTGGTTAGTCCTTTATTTATTCGAGAAATTTAATTCATAATTTAAAACTGCCCCCCAATGCAAACTTCAAGCCCAGCTGGCTCTTCTGTGAAATTCTATTAAATATTCACAAAGAATTACTCATATTACACAAACTCTTTCACAATAGGAAGAGAAGGAAACATTTCTCAATTTGTTATATGAGGCCGGCATAACCTTAATATCAAACCTGACAAGGACCTTACAAGAAAATAAAATTAGAGACCAATATCACTCATGAACATAAATGAAAGTGTAGAGGAGGCAAAACTTTACCTCTACCCATCTTACGTTTTCAGCTGGGACTCTGTGACAAAAAGACAGATTAACAAGAAGAAAACAGTTTATCAATGAGTGCAGTACACATCACGCAGGAAAAAAGTCTAAGCAAAAAAGAAGTTAAAGCAGCAGCTTCGAACTCCAGTTTATATAACATCTTCAACAAAGAACAATAAATTGTAGAGAAATGGCAGGGAAAAGGAAAGCAGTTTAAAAGGCTTCCAAAAGCCTAAAAAGTTTTAGGCGGCAAACTGTGGAAAGGTAAATAAATGGGAGGAGATAATGGAGTAAGGTTTATTTGCAGATTCCTCTGTTGCTGTCTCTGAGCTGATAGGAGTCTGTCTGCAGTAAAAGGAGAATTTATATCTGTGTTTAGGCAGAAAAGGAGAAGGGGGGCTTTTTCTGCATTTGCTGCTTCTTAATTGCCTTCAGCTCAAAATAATGTTTATGTCAAAGAGTCATATGTTGGGGTGACATATTCTGGTTTCCTTCAAAAGCAAAATTCTTAATAATTGTTAGCAAATCAAATCCAGCAATACATAAAATGTGTAATATGTCATGATAAACTGAGGTTTATTCCAGGAATGTAGGTTAGTTTAAGAACTGAAAATCAATCCATGTAGCTGATCATATATAAAAAGAGAACACTCGTAAGAGCATTTCAATAGATGCAAAAGGCATATAAAAATTTCAGCATTCATTCATGATAAATAAAGAAATAGCAACTTCTTCAATCTGAAAAAATTAATGTATGACAAAGCTATAATTATTATTATTTTTAATGGAGACAGTAAAAATGTTTGGGATCAGAATCAGGAAAAGACATGGCTATTCACTCTTACCACTTCTATTCAATATCATGCTGGAGGTTCTATCCAATGCAATTAGGCAAGAAAAAGGGGGGGGGGGGAAGGTATGAGGGTTGTTAAAGAAATAAAACTGCTTATTTGCAAATGATAATAATTGTGTATATAGAAAATCCAAAATAATCCCCAAACAAAACAAAACAAAAATAAAAACTAATAGATCTAATAAGTGAATTCAGGAACATCTGAGAATATAAGGTAAACATACAAATATCAAATGTGTTTTATATACTAACAACCAGAAATAGAAAAAATTAAATTTAAAAATCATTACCATTTATAATGGCATAGAAAACATACAGCTCCTGAAAAAGAAGTTAACAAAAGGTGTAAAAAACCTCTACAAGGAAAACAGCAAAATATTGCTGAGAGAAATAAAGTAAGACTTAAATAAATGGAAAGATATACCATGCTCATAGGTTGGAAGATACAACATTATAAAAATGTCAATCCTCTTCAAATTGATCTGTATATTAAATGCAGTGCCAAGCAAAATCCCAGCAAGCATTTTTGTAGAAATAAGTAATCTATTACTAAAATGTGTATAGAAATGCAAAATGATAGCCAAAACATTCATGAAAAAGAAGACTATAGCAGGAGAATGGACACTATCTGATTTTAAGGATGACTGACAAGCTACAGTAAACATATGGGTAGCCAAATTGATTGGTAAAACAGAAATAGATCCATGCATAAGAGGTCAAATGATTTTTAACAAAAACTACAGTGCAATTCAACGGAGAAAGAAATGTCTTTTTAAATGAATAGTACTGGGTCAACTTGAAAACTGTAAGAAAAACATAAAATTGAATTTGACTTACACCTCACATTATACAAAAAAGTTAACAAGCTGAATTGTAGATCTAACTATAAAACTAAAAACTATAAAGCTCCTAGACAAAAACAGAATACGTTTGTAACCTGTTTGTAAGTAAAGATTTCTTAGTGATGATAAAAGCTCTGACCATAAAGAAAAATAAAACAATAAACTAAATTTTATCAAAATTCAAAATTTTTTCTCATCAAAAAAGAAACTTTAAAAATGAAAAAGAAAGCCACAGACTGGGAGAAAAAAAGGTAACATGTAGGCATTTAATCCATAATATATCAAAGACTCCTAGGAATCAGTAATAAAAAGACAAAAATCTAATAAAATAGATAAAAGATATGGAAAAACATTCACAAAAATATGATTAGTCATTAAATACATGAAGATACGCTCAACATTTTTAATAGTCAGTGAAATGAAATTAAATGTAAAATAAGATTTCACTATACATTTGCTAACATGCCTAAAATTAATAGTTCCAAATGTTGAAGAAGATGCTGGGCAACTGGAAGTATCAAACATGGCAAATGGCGGTATAAAATGGTACCACCAAGGTGGAAAACTGAGAATTTATTATGATTCACTAATTCTACTCCTAGGTATTTACAAAAAATAAATTTTAAAAACATGCACACAAAAAGACTTGCGTAAGAACATTTATTTCAGGGTTATTAATAATAAAAGCTCAGAAACCACTCCAATGTCCATAACAGGTGAATGCATAATTAAATTATAATTTATTCACACAATGGAATATGATTCAGCAATTAAAAATGAACTAATAATACACACCACAACATATATAAATCTTAAAAGCATCATATTGAATAAAAGAGGCCAACCATAAAACAGTACCTATGTGTGATACCATTTACATGAAGTTCAAGAACAAGCAAAACTAGTTTGTGGAAATAGAAATTAGAATAATGGTGGGGTTGGGGAGGAGGGAGATAGACTGGAAAGGAAAACATGGGAATTTTTAGGGTGGTGGCAATTCTCTATATCTTGATTGAGGTATTGGTTCAAAATGTATTGAACTGTATACTTAAGATCTGTGTATTTTACTGTATGCAATTATACCTTAATAACAAAAGTGCTAACCAAACCAACCAACCAAACAAACAAAAAACACCAATCTCACCCCTGAGCTTTCTCTCAAAGTAAAAAACCCTCTGAACCACATTTGCCTCTTCCTTCAACCTTATGCACTAAAACTCCCCAATGCCAATCCCAATTCAGTAGTACACTGATAAAGCCAGAGCTTTGGCTTTATCAGTAGTACACTGATAAAGCCAGAGCTTTGGCTATCCTGGGATGAGAAGCCAGGCAGAGATATAAGGACTGTGTGAAGTTGAATCAGGGATAGAAGTGTCCAGCGATTGGTTATCCTAGACTAGCAAACAGAGACTAGAGTCTAAAGATAGAGTTGAAGGCAGTCATCGGTCTAAGAAACCAACTCAAGAAGAATGTTAGCAGAATATCCACATAGAAGAATCTCATTTAGACTATCTCTCCAAGCAGAGATAGGGAATGTATTAGCCCAGGTTTGAGAGTAAGAACATAGGTGCTGGGGAAGTCTAAAACCAGGAATTGGGACCCCAGGCATGAGGATGCCAAATGTAGGATCCAAGTAAGGCCGCTTGACCATGCAGGAACTAGCATACAAGCTTAGAAGCAAGAAACCAGGAAAGCTTTGTTATGGTACAAGAAAGAGCCTGAGTCATTGGGAAATTGAAGTACCCAAGTGAGATTGGAGCCATCATTACCAGTGGTTTAGTTTACTCGCTACAAATACCAGGCTAAATCTACAGGTTGAAAATAACCAGTCACTACTATCCGACCAGGGCCAGGAGGGATGTAGGGTCAACACTGGCATGGCCCATGGCTCACTGGCCTGTGGGCTTAGAAGAACACTTAAAGATATTTGTCTCCATACAGCCATGGCCATGAAAATGTACAAATCCCCCACTAATCTGTAAGAGATGCCTAAACTCACACCATTAGCTGTATAGTTTTAAATAAATGTGTTTCTAAATAAAACACAAATGTCCTAGTGCTGGCAGCATAACAAAGTAGTTAGCTAGATTACTATCCATTGTAATGTCCTAATATGTATTAGCTTAACGGTATGCCCTGATTCTGTGTACGAGGGATTTTAAGAGAGATGTATCTGGAAGGCAGGCCCAATTATTGGGCAGCTGAAAGCACTAGGCACTTTTGGGGAAGGGGCATACCAACAAAGATTCGAGGAAGGAGATCCAAGCAGAGAAATTCATTGTTCTTACCATAGGGCTATGATTTAAAATCCTGTTGATCACACTTTGTGTGACCAACGCTGCAAAAAAGCACGAATTCCCAACTGAGACTGAATATGTGAAGGATGAAAGGAGGGCCATTCTTGGTGCAATATCCTCCCTCCCACCCCAGTACCACTCAAATCAAGTACACCCAGCCTTCCTCCTGCCCTCTGCTTCCATCCTCCCAGCTCCAAAGTTGTCTTTCCTATTCCTATACATCAGGGTCCTGGTCTGTGATTAGTAATTCACACCAAGGTGATACTGGGTGATAAAAAATTAATGGCAATTCAAAGTGTTAATGGTTATTCAAATCAGCTAACCACCAGCAATATACTAGTGAATTCACTTGCAATCCATCACAGTTTTAGCCCAAAGGAATAGAGTGGTGGACGTTCCAGGCTGGCCAGTAGCTCAGTTCCATTGACCAAGCATCGGGCATATGCCTGCCTCATACAAAAATCATTGCCCCATGGTGTGTACAAGGAGGACACCTTACACACCTCAATACACTCTCAGTGAAAACCTGACTTGTGGCTTTTATTTTCCTGGATTTCAATGATAACAGCAAATGTACATTTAATGAGCTCCTACTGGGCTCCAGACACAGGTAAGTGCTGGAGATGTTGAGGTGAACAAGACATCTACCCTGCCTCCTATCAGCTCACACCATATTCTCTCTACTTCTCCCTGCTGTGTGAATCCTCTCTTAATTGAAGTGTGGCATGTACTTAATCCACGGTGCTTAAATGCATGCACGCATGTTTGAGATACAGGATCAGAATAAATGATCCTGTTACACGAAGGTAAGCAAAGAGACATAGCCTCATCCCTGCCCTCACGCGGGTTGCATACATACTAGTGGAGAAGAGAGATATTGCTGTCATATCCAAACACAAAAATATGAACTCTGATAAAAGAAGGAAAAGTGCAAATGTCTAAGCTTGCTTGAGTCTGGGGGTTTGGGGAGGCTTCCTTGAGGCAGTGATATTTGGGCTGAGATGAGAGGGGGGAGGTCAGAGCCAAGCAGGGGAAGGAGCTGAGGATGAGGTCAGTCTATGTGGAGGGAATAGAAAGAAACAGGGTCCTGAGCACGGGGACCATGGCACATATGAGGAACCAAGGAAGGTCTGTGTGCCCAGAGTAGAGAGCAAGAGGAAGTGTTGTCAGGGCTAAGTCTGGAGATGCAGGCAGGAACCAAATCTGGCGGACAACATGAAAGATTGGTTCTCTATCCTAACATTAATGGAGAACAGTTAAAGGGTTTTAAGGAGAGGGGCAACAAGGTAGTACACGGTAAGTGTGGATAAATCGTTTCCTTTCTAAGCCTTGATCTTCTGTAAATTAAGAAAGATCTACTGGATGATCTTTTAAGTTCTTCCATCTCCAATATTCTATGATTCTGTGGCCCACAGATACACCTCCCCGCCTTTGGTAGGTATCAGCATCAGTCACAGACACTTCCGATTCTTCCTCTGGGCACATTGCAAGACTGAACTTCCCTAAATCCTTGGAGTTAGGTGTGGCCAGTGGCATGCAAACAAAAGTGACCTGGGAAAATTCTAGGTGGAAACATTAAGAGCCAACGTGTGATTTCCCAGCTCCAAGCTGACCATCAGTGGAAGTGAAGTTAATGAGGAGAACAACTTTCAAACAACCTGTAATGGACAAGGAAAGCGATAGACTAATTAACTAACTAAATAAACAAATACAACTTTATTGTTTGAAGCCACTGAGATTTAGGGCTGTTTGTCAGCACACCACTGCCTGATACAACTGATACAGCTCCCAGGCACATACAACCAGTACAGCAAAGACATTTGAGTCTGTTGTTTGGTCCATGGTATATAGTTGATGCCCAAGAAATGTTTTAAAACATGACACGCTTCGAGCTGATGTTTTCCAAGTCATTCACTCTGTACTTTGTTTATCCCATCTCTGAGATGGAACAGACCTCACTCCTGGAACTGCAAGAGCAAGAGGCTAATCAGAAGATGACAAAGTTCTTGACGCTGGCAAAGAACTCTCCAGATGCTAAATAACAGAGTGGGCTGGCATGGGCTCCTGGCCCTGGCAAGAGCACACATGGAGAGCCATTGCCAATCCCTCCCTCCAGCTTTCCTCCACCTTTCAGTGCAAAACCCAGGCTCCAGAGGAAACTGTTAGGTCTTTCATGCTGTAGTGATGAGAGTAAATGTGATTAAGTCCTTACAGATCCCACCATGTTTCTTCAGGTAGGAGATGCAGCAGTAACTATGTCCCTCTGTATCTTTTGCCCTGCTCAACTCTTGACCATCTCTCTTTTTTTTTATTTTTATTTTTGGCTGCATTGGTTCTTGGTTGCGGTGCGCAGGCTTCTCATTGCAGGGGCTTCTCTTGTTGTGGAGCACGGGCTCTAGGCACAAGGGCTTCAGTAGTTGCGGCACACAGGCTCAGTAGTTGTGGCATGCGGGCTCTAGAGTGCAGGCTCAGTAGTTGTGGTGCACGGGCTTAGTTGCTCCGCAGCATGTGGGATCTTCCTGGACCAGGGCCCAAACCTGTGTCTGCTGTATTGGCAGGCAGACTCTTAACAACTGTGCCACCAGGGAAGCCCAACTCTTGGCCATCTTTGATGCTGGCCTTGAGCCAGCCACATACACTCACACTCACACCACACACACACACTCACACCACACTTACACAAGCTCACACCGCACTCACATTGCCTTTTCTCCTTATGGATATCACCATTACTGCTAAGCAAAAATATGCTATTTTTGGTTACCCCAGAGTTCATTTTAGTCTGATTCTCCCTAAGGAAGTGAGATCCTGAGCTGCGTCCTGGGCCTCCTCTCCCCCACCGTGGTTGGTGTCCTCACGTTGTCCTTGACTGAGGCCACACTGAGGCAGAGAAGGGAATCAGCGAGGCCCTGAGAGGGAGATGGAAGTGAAGCTCTCATTCCTGGCTTTGAACAGCATCCTGGTGGTCCTGGGCATGGAAGGGCTAGTGCCTGGAGAAGGAGGGCGGATGATGGACAGAGGGCGTTTAGGGAGGAGAGCAGTGAGGCTGTCTCCTGGGAAACAGGCCTGTTACCTCCTCCTAGTTATTCTCCATTGTTCACCACTGAATGCTTCATTTTCTTGATTGAGAGGCGCTGTGCTATCCTGGCCCCTCCCCCCCCACTGGGCCCCACCCAGCGCTCCCCTCCCCTCCCTTCCCCACGCTTACCTTTAGGCAGCAGCAATCAGATCAGACTCTCATGACAACTTCAAGAAGGAAATGTTGTTTACAGACCTCAAAAAAGAGGAGAAAAGGGGGTCAGCAGTCCCCGTGCAAGTTGCAATTCAGAAGCACTTGCTATGCACATACAGAACCCTTCTATCACAGGCCCCCTTTTATAGTCCTCTCATGGGACACTTTGTGGCACTCAGTGTTGGTGGGAGTGATGCAGTGGCCCAATGTTTTGGACTCCCTTACCCACAAGAACCTGTCCTTCAATTCTAGGAGAGACGCCCCTTCACTCCTGCTAGGACACTGGCGGTCTGTCTTCGGGCAAGTTGATGAACTAGCCCGGGCTCCAGGTTCTGCATCACAAGATGAGGAGGGTGGGCTAGGTGTCCTCTCATGCAGGACATTATTACCTGATGGCTCTCATGAGAGCAGGGAGCCCCCTGGAATTTTGTGCAACTTTTTTTTTTTTTGGCTGTGTTGAGTCTCTGTTGCTACGCACGGGCTTTCTCTAGTTGCTGCAAGCAGTGTCTACTCTTCTTTGCGGTGCATGGGCTTCTCTTGTTGTGGAGCACAGGCTCTAGGCGTGCAGGCTTCAGTAGTTGCAGCACATGGGCTCTGTAGTTGTGGCATGCGTGTTCTGGAGCGCAGGACCAGTAGCTGTGGCGCATGGGCTTTGTTGCTCCGCGGCATGTGGGATTTTCCCGGACCAGGGATCGAACCCACGTCCCCTGCATTGGCAGGCGGATTCTTAACCACTGCACCACCAGGGAAGTCCCTGTGCAACATTTTTTGGGTTTGTTTAGGCATTTAAAGTGGAGGGAGGTGAGGGTTCATGGCCTAATCAAGTCAATTCCCTGGGAAGTCTCAGCATTGGAGGAAGACCCATATAGAAGAATAGGATGAGGGGTGGGAGGCCAGTCAGCTATTAGCTCTAACTTGCACCCTGGGAACTCAGCAAAGGAGGACTCTGAGTCCATTTCAGGGGAGAAACAGCAGAAGCTGAGCAGGAGGTGCAGCTGGGATGCAGAACAGCACCCCACTAGGCAGCAGAGACCCAGGCAGACAGGGGACCTCCCTCCTGGGCATCAGCAATATGAATACTTAGTGTCTCCTTGACACTTCGGTAGAGACAATGCTCTAGGTTTATCGCACCATTTCCTCTTCCTGGGCACACAGGAAGACTACATTTCCCAGGCTCCCTTGAAGTTAGGTTGGGTCTACTTTCTGGCCAATGGGACATGGGCAAAAGCATTGATGCAAGGCTTTCCTAGGCCAGGCCCTACACACATCTTCTTCCTATTTCTTGGTGACCATAAAGCATGGCTGCAAGTGATATCAAGTAGAAATAATCTTTTATTGGGTTAAGTCACTGAGATTTGGATGTTTATTTGTTGCCACTGACAGGCCTAGAATTTTCTGCATAATGCAACTTTTCAGCCCTCAGGTGTAAGACAGTGAAACTCTATTTCTAAATGCTATTGACTAGTAAATATAAAATACCTAATATCCAGCCAGGCTGAGATCATGCTAGTCTCATGGTCAAGGTGGCCATGGCAGGGACTAATGCTCCCAACCCGTCTGGGTCTACCTCAGGATGTAGTTGCACACGTGGTTAAAGAAATATCTTAGAAGTGAGAAAATTCTTTCTTGCATTTCTATAGCAGGAGAGGAAGATGGCATCTCCAAGGACTTCTGTGGGAGACTGATTAAGAGAGCAGATTCTGGAGCTAAGCAGCCTGAGTTTGTATCCTAGTTCCAACACTGCTGTGTGACCTGGGGTAAGTTGCTTAACCTTTCTGTTCCTCATTTTTCTCACCTTTACTTCATAAAGTTATTGTATCAGTTAGTGATTTTTGTGTCACAACCTGCCTCAGAACTCCATAGATTAAAATGTCTAAGTATTTATCATCGCCCACAAGTCTGGGGCCAGCTGGGTATATCTGGTCTCGTTCCTGCACCTGTGGGCAGTGAATTGGCTCTGCTGATCTTAGATGAGTCTCTTGCACATGCTGTGGGTTAACTGATGGTAGGCTTGTCTAGTGGCCTCAGCCAGAACAACCAGGCTGGAGGCTTATTCCAGATGGTCTAGGCTTGTTTACATGGCAATGACAGGATTCCAAGAGACAGATGTGTGGAAGGCTCAAAATCAGCACGATATCATTTCTACCAGATTATTCTGGTCAAAGAAACTCATAAGATTCAAGGGATGGGCAAATAGACTCAAGTTATTTGGTTGGAGGTGGGGAGTCATATTGCAAAGTGAGAGGATACAAGGAATCTGTTAATAGGGGTCATCAATGCAGCCGATCTCCCTAGTTATTGTGAGAATGAAATGTGTTAATACATGTAAAATACTTAGAATAATGTTTGAGATACACTATAGAGTAAATGTCCAACACACATGCACAATTGTTATCTCAACTACATTTTTCCTCTGTAAACTCTTCACTGATAAAAATTGAACACTTACCATGTGTGCAGTGTTAAATAAAATCATTAACCATTTTGCATCATTCTCTTATTTAAGGTTCACAACCATCCTAAGACATAGATTTTAGCATTCTTTATTTTATAAATGATAAAGCTAAGGCTTAGAGAGGTTAAGTAACTTGCCCAAGTTACCAGCTAGTTAGAGACAGAGCAATGATCGAGTTGAATCCATGTTCTTGGTTACTAAATAAATAGCCTCCACAGGCTTAGAAAGAACCTCACTTCTTACCTGTGTATGAGAAGGGCTACCCCAAACTTCAGAGAAGCCTACTTTTCTCTTTTTCCCACTTGGTTGACCATGGACTCAGGGATTGTAAGCACTCAGCCATGGAAAGAAGTGAGAAATCTGGGAGGTGCCCAGAAGGATAATGTGACTAAATGCCTTCTGTCACCTACAAGTCAACAGCCAAACATTTGGGCACTGAGGCTGGGTGGCCACTAGCAAACGCTAGTTGGCTTGTGCTTCCCCCACTCTTGGGCTTCTGAGCGCCCGCAGAAGATTGCTAGATAAAAGGGTCCCCAGGGGTCAGGGCAAACATCAACCTACTTCTCTCCTCCACAGCATGGCATTTCAACAATTGAAAGCTAAGCTCTCAAACCCTTTTTTCCAGGGACTTGGGTCCATGGCTGGATTAGGCATGAGCTTAGAGCTCTGTGTATGGTCATCTCTCTGTGGTACCAGTGTTAGCTCATGCCTCACCTCCCCATCCTTGCCTGCCCCAGCTGCTCACAGAAGGAATGTCTGGTGCCTCCAGCTCTAGGATAGATTCCTTTGAAGATAAGGGTAGGTGTACATAAGGGATGTTTGCCCAATCTTCTGAAAGGTGTCAGAAAGCAAATCTTGCTGTTTAAGCACATCAATATGGGTTAAGTAAGTCTGAGCCCTGCTTGCCTAAGTTGTCTCAGCCATAACTTTTCTTCTCACTACAGTGTTGACCCAGAATATACCTCTGGCCTGATTTCTAGTTCCTTGCAAGAACTGGAGGCCTGACTACAGTACCCAGCCTTTCCTAAACACATAAATCCAGTGATGCTCTTGTTTTTGAATTCTGCTTCCCCTACCCTCAAGATGTAATTCTTCTCAAGGGCTAACTCCAGGTAGATGAGAAAAATACTGAAGCCGTACATGGACCCAGCAAAAAAAATGGTGCTGTTATCAGCTAGCGAAATCTGCCAAGAGAACAGGAGCTAGAGAGACAATATGAGTTACTGTTATTGCTATTCCAGGTCTAGAACAAGTATGCCATCACCTGCTGGGGTTCTGAAATTGCATTGCCAAACTGCCTGCTGGGGTTTGCTGGCCTTTGAACACTATGCACTGAACTATTCATCTGCTCCACAACCCATAGGGAACAGCCCCAGATGTTGCGTTAATTTTTCCAGCTGCCATATCACTCATTCACAGCTTGTTTTTGCCCCTCAATGGTGCAAATTACTCCCAGACAAAGGACAGCTCAGAGCTGAAATCAATTGAGTTATGGCCAAACACAAGGTCTTTGATAACTTAATTATAGTGTTTGATGACCTCAGGGATTGTCCTTTTTCTCTCTACCTCTATGAATCTTCTCATTGGTGACAAGGATTGAAACCAAAGATAAGAGTTTCTTCCTTTTAAAAGAAGAAGGAGGAAAAGAGAAGAATCAAGAAGCAACATGAAAAATTATTTAGGACCCTCCCTCCTAGGTTTGCCTCTTCCTAGGAAACTGATGACTACCTGGGTATAAGGAGGACAAGGGAACATACCAGAGCACAGGGGATCCCTCAGACAGCCTACGTGTGAATTTTGTCATCACCAAGTGCCAGCTCTGTGACCTTAGGAAACCTACTTAACTTCTCAATGTCTCAGGTGTCTCATCTGCAAAAATGAGGATAATAACAGTTCCTACTGCAAAGGTTGTTTTGAGGATTAAATGAAAACATTTGGGCAAAACACTCAGAATACCAGTTGGAGTATAATTACAACTCAATAATTCATTTAGTAGTTGTCAGATACTATGCTAAGGACTTTAGTACATTATCTCATATAATCTGACACTTTGAGACGAGTTGTGAGAGTCTTGGTTTCCTCATGGGAAAGGTGAGGCACAGAGGGGTGAAGTATATTGTTCAAGGTGACACAGACCAAAAGGGACAGAGCCAGGATTCAAATCATATAAATGCTTTATCCAAGAAGGAGCATCTTGAACAGTTCTCCCAATTCAGAGGAAGCAGCCTCATAAATGTTAAACAAAACTAGAAGGCAGAGCTGAGATGCAATCCCACTAGATGTTCAGCCTTGGTCACGTCACTTCTCCTTGGCTGTGAAGTGAGAAGGTTCCAGAACTGAGAGTATGTAGAACAGCCCTGGCCTTCCCGTCACCATGCAGGGTCTCTCCAGCATTGCACCTCCTCCAGTCAGCTACCAACAAATGGTCCATGTGCTTCTTGGGATCTTCTTTGCTTCTGCCCAGAGCACAGGGGCTACAGGGAGAGATTTTCATCCCTAAGAGGACACAGCAGCTCGGAGAGGCCTCTCCTTGGCTGCCTAATTTTCCTTTCTAGTTCTCCAGCCATATCAACCCCAGAGTCTGGAATGTTTAGCAAGTGAAGAGGGACTCTACAGATGTTTAGGGGATTTAGTTTAAGTGAATATTACATGGAAATGCAATGGTAATGTACAGTATGCCTGCCTAATTAGCAGAAACTTAGAACAAAGTAAGGAGGTTTGCTCTGAGGAAGCTTCTTTCAAATCCAAATCACAGTCTCAAGGGCACACAGCCCCCCTCCCCCTCCCACCTCCTCCTCCAGCAGGAATTTGTATGCTGCCCTCCCTCTGAATCCAGATTTCAGAAACCTGGGATCTCTATCTTCCCTGCAGAAAAGGAATTTATTAAAACATTCACTGCATCCTGAATTGAGAAATCAGCTGCCCGGAATCCGTTATCAATACGTTTTCTCTAGGTGATGAGTGTTTCCTTGGAATGTGTCCCTCATGTTCCCTTCATGGTTCAGAGCTCCTGAGATCCAGGCTAGATTCAGCCACCGGGGCTCTGACGGCTGCCGGCTCTTCATTCTCTCAGCCTTGGAGCCCTCCAGGATCCTCAGCACCTAGCACAGGCTCTGATGTGGTCCCTACCCACCAGTGACTCAGGCGTTTGTAGGGAAGACTGAGCAAATGAGAGGTTCCACCCCCAGCAGGGCTTGATCATGTATACTTGGGGCCGGGAGAATGTCCTGTTGTTTGTCTCCATTCATTCCAAGCCCATGTCTAACAGAGATGCTAGTGTAGGTCAGCCCCCTGTGACATGAAAATTCCCCAGCCAGCCCCTCCTCTCCACTCATGCTTTGGAAGACTCGCACTGCTGAGATGCCACACTGCTCTGTTCATTTATTTCCTCGTAATCTTCACAGTTGTTAGTTGTCTTCTGGCCGTGGGGTGTGCTCTGCCACTCACTCTTCCTCCTTTTTCTCCGGCTTCCCCACCACTTGGTGCCAGTCTCTGTGGCAGAAATGTCCATGTTGATGTTTGCCCTGATCCCTGGGGACCGTTTTATATGGCAACTTTCTAAGGGTGCTGAGAAGCCCAAGAATGGGGGCCACCCCTGGAGTTTGCTAGTGACCCTCAGCCTCAGTGCCCAAATGTTTGACTGTTGACTTATAGGTGACAGGAGGCCTTTGGTCACGTTATCATCCTGGACACCTCCCCTATTTCTCACCTTCTTCCCATGGCTGAGTGCTTATAGCCCCTGGGCCATGGTCAACCAAGCAGGCAAAAGAGGTGTTAAGAAGCTTAAGGGTAGGAAGACAGGGTCACAAAGCCAGCCATGGAGTGAAGCCCGGCATGTCATTAGCTGCACCAGCTCTAAGAACAGAGTAAGAACTGCAAGTTCAAGCGATTTCTCCTTGCATGCATGTGTGTGCATCCTTGTATGTCTTTTGGGAAGGCGTTAATTTCCATGTTTCTGGATCCTGAACTATAAGTCAGGTGCAAAAAAGGAACCTAAGGCTTGTTGTCTTGGTCATATATTGCTGCATTACAGATCGGTCCTAAAACTCAGTGACTTAACCATAGCAATGGCTTACTTTTGCTTCTACCTCTGCAATTCGCCTGATGGTTGGCTGATCTAGGCTGGGTTTTGATGGAAAGGCACTGCTCCAGGTGTCTGTCATTTTCCTGTAACCAGTATGTTCTCATGGGGACAGCAGAGTCACAAGAGAGCAAGTGAAAACATGCAAGGCCCACGATGAGTCCATGACAATGGTGTGGATGCAGGAAGGGGTGAAGAATTGGGGACAACAATTCAGTCCGCCACATTCCCATATACTTTTGCTCATTGCACCTATATCAAAACCAACAGAGATGAAACTGCTTACACTTCTCTCCAGATTTTAGCCTGCTCTCCAAGCGACAGGGGTCTGCTTTTCCCATATGGGAGTGGGCTTCAGGAGACTTGGATTAAAGCAACACACTTCGGAGGAGACATCTGTGCCCTTTGGTCAAGGCTGCTCAGGACCTGGGGCTCACAGGACTGGGCAGAGCCTGGCAGGGCACCTGGACAGCCAAACATTGGGCGAGGTGATGGGTGTTAGATTCTAGACCATGCTTGCCCCTAACTAGCACCGCCACAGTAGGCAAGTGATTTTCGTTTATCTCAATCTTCTTTGATCCTGTGAGTAGAGGATAAAAAAAAATCTCAATTTTCTCAATTGTCTCAGCCTCAGGGCCAAAATTTTAGTATGCCACCTCTTCCCTATCTCTTTTTGTCTTGGTTATCAACAGTACTTTGCATTTCTTGTGCTAGAAATCTCTGTCTTCCCCTTGCGCTGTGGGGTTTCTTTGGGTGGTAGATAGTTGCCGATTTTCAGTTTCCCAGTATGCTATGTTTGGGGTATCTCCTATGATGTCTATTTCACATGGAAGGAAGCAGAATCTACCTTCTTTTACATGAGCTAAAAAAACTAGGCACTTTTCCATCCTCTCTTGAAATAGGGTTAGAATAGGTCCAGGGTATTTGACCCATGCTTGGCCAATCACATGAATCCACCTCAGACTTCCTGCTGTTGAGTTGTTGAACAAAGAAGACAGGAAAGAGGGTGCCCTGGTAGCAGCAACAGCAGCACTGAGGTCTCTCCAGGGGCTGGGATGGCCAGGGAGTTTGTGGAGCACCCAGTGTCCAGCGTGGCAGGGCAACCTGCACCATCCACTGGGTGGCAATGGCAGAAGAGGTCTGGATCTGTGGCCCAATTTTGGCTACCATGTGGCTGCCCCAACTTCCCTTTGTTCCAGACTACTTTCTGAATATGGTTCTCGATGCATCCCAATATCCATAAATACCCAATACCCATAGACAAATTCCTTTCCTGGCTAGTGTCAGCTTCAGCTGCTTGAAACCAAGGACCCTGCGGAATAAGTCTTCCGTTCTGCAGTCTTGTCACCCCCTTAAGAATGTTAGGCTGCAGAGGAGAAGGTTTGAGGCCCACGTTTCCCCCACTGGAACTGCCCCAGGGACAGAGAAGTTGAGGACAGCTACCGCCATCAGACCTAATCACTTGAGCATGCATACTGTACTTGAAATGTTGGTTGGGAGTAGCTCTCTCTGGCTTTCTTGTGGAAAATACGACCCTCCAGATGGATTCTTTCCAAATGACTAAGGGCTCCCTAAGGAGGAGTCAGCTCAAGCTGCTGTGTGCCCCTTTTGGTCAAGCAAGCCCTTGAAACCTCTATGACTGATCTGAAGAGGTCTCTTGGGCTTCGTCCAGCAACAGTGATGGCCCACTCCCTGTTACCCTGACAGGAGGCCTCCCTCCCTACAGCAGCCCTGCTCAGGCCACAAACAGTGTAATGTGAGAAAGAGGTTTCCAACAACAGCATGTCACCCTGGGAGTGTGAGCTTATTGAGTCCCTCGTCCCCATCTTATTACCATCCGAAGGGACCACAGGCCAGTGGAGAGATGACCCCTGCTGGTACTCAGGATCCTGGTGAGGGAGGAGCGCAGGGTTTGGGGGAGGTCAGGAAGGACTATGGGGTTACCACTCCGGCAGGTTGGGGTTTACCCAGGACAAGTAACCACTTCTCATAAGGCTTCCAGTCTCCACAACGAGAACTTCTCCTCTCCATACTAGGACTCCGCAGCACGTGGCGTTTGACAGTCCAATGCCAGGGCAGTGTCTTTAAACAGGGGTGCGACTGGCATTTGGGGTGGGGCAATTCATTGTGCAGGGCTCTCCCCTGCAATGTAAAACATCTAACACCCTTCTTCTCAGCCCATTAAATGACAGTAACTCTCCTGGTCATTGTGCCAACCAGGAACATCTGAACCATTTCTATATGCCCTCCAGGGGTGATACCACCCCCACTTGAGAGTCGGTGAGTTTAGGAATTAAAGGAGCCTTTTGGTCCAATGCAAAGAGTGCATTGACCGTTCTGGGGTTTTGTTAACTATTAACACTAAATCCTAATTCAGACTGCTAGACTCTCTACAGTAGAAAATGGGATCCTTTGCTGTCATAGGACACTGAAGAGGCGAGTTTCAGTAGAAAAGTTTGAGGATAAAATTTTCAGATCAGGACCTACTCAGTGAACAGGTTTCAGTGGGAATAGAAGGTAAGAGGATACAGATGAAAGGCATGGTTATCTAGGGATTATACAGCACCTGCCCCATGGAGTGAGGCAGAGGGCCTAGATGGGGACGTGGGGGGGCCGCTGGGGGGAAGATGAGAAGACAGCCTCTTCCCCTTTTCCAACTAACTCCCAACCAAGACTCCCTTGGTGGCTGATGTCCAAAGACAGAGGTACACAAGTTGATTAGCCATCAAAGCCCTATTTAGAGACATGTCCACAAACTGCCATCAGTATAGTCAAAACCCCAATAAGTAAATTCCAGAATAGTCAAGCCTGCTATGTGATTGAATATGCAATTCTCCAAATACCTGCAGCAAAACAGAAAGTTCAGTTGACAAATATTTATTGAGTATTACCGTAGACTCAATGTTTGTTTCCCTCCAAATTCATATGTTGAACTCTAATCCCCAGTGTGATGGTATTTGGAGGTGAGGCTTTTGGGAGGTGTTTTGTGTCCAGGTCTTAATTTATAAAGGTGACTGAGTGATGACACGGAGAAATCAGTGCCATTGAAAGAAACGTTTAATGTTACAGTTCCCATAGAAACAGGAGGCAGGCTTGTCATGTGAGGCCACAGGAGTGGCATTGGGTCAGGAAGCAGAAGTAGGAGCAAGGGGAAGGTTTAGAACACCATCTTTATTGGGGTTTCCATGGGAAAGGCAAGGCAGGGCAGAGTAATCAATTCAGAATTGGCTAGTTTGAATAATTTTGGTGGGCTTTGGGCTATAGATGTGGCCCCTAGTTGCCTGGCACCTGCCCCTGGGATGATTCAGGAGGAGGAATATTGTCTCCTGGGATGCACAGGCCAGACAGAGGAGGTATAATTCTTGATTGGTTGTTTGCATATCAAAGACACGCTCCCAGTTGAGACCTTCACAGTCTTTAAGAATTGGCTACCCCTGGAAAGGAGGGTAAGTCTCCTCCCCAAGTCAGGAAGGTTTTTAAAGCTGTCAAAACATGATAATATACAGAAAATTTAAAAACACGATTAATGCAGGAGGCGATTATGTCATGAGGGTGGAGCCCTAATGAATGGGATTAATGCCCTTATGGAAGAGACCCCAGAGAGCTCCCTCCCTGCTTTCATCATGTGAGGGCACAGCAAGGTGATGTCTCTGTGAACCAAGAAGTGGGCTCTCACCCCATACTGAATCTGCCAGTGTCTTGGAACTTCCGGCCTCCAGAACTGCGAGGAATAAATTTCTGTTGTTTATAAGCCACCCAATCTATGGTATTCTGTTACAGCAGCTGAACCGACGAAGACAAGTACCTTCCATGTGCCGGGGCCATGCTGGACCTCAGTATACACAGATGGAGACAACAAAGCTAATGTCCTCACATGTCTTACCCTCCAGTGGGGGTAGCAGGCATGTAAACAAAGCATTAAACTACCTCGTAAAATGTAGGGTTATGTGTAAACGGGAGAGGTAGAAAAAGGGAAGGAGATTATATCAGGATAAACTTTCTAGATGAGTTTAGAATGAGAGATACTTCTGACAGTTGACAGTTAAGCAGGCCTGCATAATCCAGGCAAAGGGAACGGCATGAAAAAAAGTACAATGCACTAAAAAAATGTGTGTTGGGTGAGGTGGAGGGGTAATGGAGGGAAAGGAGGTGCTTGGAGATCACAGTTGTTGTTTAATCATTGTATGAGTCAGCTCTAGCTGCCAAACAAAACACCAGGTTGCACGGCTTAAACAACAGAAATTTATTGTTTTTTTTATTTTTATTTTTTAAACATCTTTACTGGAGTATAATTGCTTTACAACGGTATGTTAATTTCTACTGCATAACAAAGTGAATCAGTTATACATAAACGTATGTCTCCATATCTTTTCCCTCTTGCATCTCTCTCCCTCACACCCTCCCTCTCCCACCTCTCTAGGTGGTCACAAAGCACCGAGCTGCTCTCCCTGTGCTATGTGGCAGCTTCCCACTAGCTATCTATTTTACGTTTGGTAATGTATATATGTCCATGCCACTCTCTCACTTTGTCCCAGCTTACCCTTCCGCCTCTCCATGTCCTCAAGTCCATTCTGTAGTAGCATGCATCTTTATTCCCATCTTGCCCCTAGGTTCTTCATGACCATAATTTTTTTTTTTTTTTAGATTCCATATATATGTGTTAGCACATAGTATTTTTTTTTTCTCTTTCTGACTTACATCACTCTGTATGACAGTCTCTAGGTCCATTCACCTCACTACAAATAACTCAGTTTTGTTCCTTTTTATGGCTGAGTAATATTCCATTGTATATATGTGCCACATCTTTATCCATTCATCTGTTGATGGACACTTAGGTTGCTTCCACGCCCTGGCTATTGTAAATAGAGCTGCAATGAATATTTTGGTACATGACTCTTTTTGAATTATGGTTTTCTCAGGGTATATGCCCAGTAGTAGGATTGCGGGGTTGTATGGTAGTTCTATTTTTAGTTTTTTGAGGGACGTCCATACTGTTCTCCATAGTGGCTGTATCAATTTACATTCCCACCAACAGTGCAAGAGGGTTCCCTTTTCTCCACACCCTCTCCAGCATTTACTGTTTGTAGATTTTTTGATGATGAACATTCTGACTGGTGAGAGGTGATACCTCATTGTAGTTTTGATTTGCATTTCTCTAATGATTAGTGATGTTGAGCATCCTTTCATGTGTTTGTTGGCAATCTGTATATCTTCTTTGGAGAAATGTCTATTTAGTTTTTTACCCATTTTTGGATTGGGTTGTTTGTTTTTTTGATATTGAGCTGCATGAGCTGCTTGCAAATTTTGGAGATTAATCCTTTGTCAGTTGCTTCATTTGCAAATATTTTCTCCCATTCCAAGAGTTGTCTTTTCATCTTGTTTATGGTTTCCTTTGCTGTGCAAAAGCTTTTAAGTTTCATTAGGTCCCATTTGTTTATTTTTGTTTTTATTTCCATTTCTCTAGGAGGTAGGTCCAAAAGGATCTTGCTGTGATTTATCTCATAGATTGTTCTGCCTATAGTTTCCTCTAAGGATTTTATAGTGTCTGGCCTTACCTTTAGGTCTTTAATCCATTTTGATTTTATTTTTGTGTATGGTGTTAGGGAGTGTTCTAATTTCACCCTTTTACATGTAGCTGTCCAGTTTTCCCAGCACCACTTATTGAAGAGGCTGTCTTCTCCATTGTATATTCTTGCCTCCTTTATCAAAAATAAGGTGGTCATATGTGCATGGGTTTATCTCTGGGCTTTCTATGCTGTTCCATTCATCTATATTTCTATTTCTTTGCCAGTACCATACTGTCTTGATTACTGTTGCTTTGTAGTATAGTCTGAAGTCAGGGAACCTGATTCCTCCAGCTCCATTTTTCTTTCTCAAGATTGCTTTGGCTATTCGGGGTCTTTTGTGTTTCCATACAAATTGTGAAATATTTTGTTCTACTTCTGTGAAAAATGCCAGTGGTAGTTTGATAGGGATTGCATTGAATCTGTAGATTGCTTTGGGTAGTAGAGTCATTTTCACAATGTTGATTCTTCCAATCCAAGAACATGGTATATCTCTCCATCTATTTGTATCATCTTTAATTTCTTTCATCAGTGTCATAATTTTCTGCATACAGGTCTTCTGTCTCCTTAGCTGGTTTATTCCTAGATATTTTATTCTTCTTGTTGCAATGGTAAATGGGAGTGTTTTTTTAATTTCACTTTCAGATTTTTCATCATTAGTGTATAGGAATGCAAGAGATTTTTGTGCATTAATTTTGCATCCTGCTACTTTACCAAATTCATTGATTATCTCTAGTAGTTTTCTGTTGGCATCTTTAGGATTCTCTATGTATAGTATCATGTCATCTGCAGTGACAGCTTTACTTCTTCTTTTCTGATTTGGATTCCTTTTATTTCTTTGTCTTCTCTGATTGCCATGACTAAAACTTCCAAAACTATGTTGAATAATAACAGTAAGAGTGAGCAACCTTGTCTTGTTCCTGATCTTAGTGGAAATGTTTTCAGTTTTTCACCATTGAGGACAATGATTGTTGTGGGCTTGTCACATATGGTCTTTATTATGTTGAGGAAAGTTCCCTCTATGCCTGCTTTCTGGGGGGGGTTTATCATAAAAAGGTGTTGAATTTTGTCAAAAGCTTTCTCTGCATCTACTGAGATGATCATATGGTTTTTCTCCTTCAATTTGTTAATATGGTGTATCACATTGATTGATTTGCATATATTGAAGAATCCTTGCATTCCTGGGATAAGCCCCACTTGATCATGGTGTATGATCCTTTTAATGTGCTGTTGGATTCTGTTTGCTAGTATTTTGTTGAGGATTTTTGCATCTATGTTCATCAGTGATATTGGCCTGTAGTTTTCTTTCTTTGTGACATCTTTGTCTGGTTTTAGTATGAGGGTGATGGTGGCCTCATAGAATGAGATTGGGAGTGCTCTTCCTTCTGCTATATTTTGGACAAGTTTGAGAAGGATAGGTGTTAACTCTTCTCTAAATGTTTGATAGAATTCTCCTGTGAAGCCATCTGCTCCTGGGCCTTTGTTTGTTGGAAGATTTTTAATCACAGTTTCAATTTCAGTGCTTGTGATTGGTCTGCTTATATTTTCTATTTCTTCCTGGTTCAGTCTTGGAAGGTTGTGCATTTCTAAGAATTTGTCCATTTCTTCCAGGTTGTCCATTTTATTGGCATATAGTTGCTTGTAGTAATCTCTCATGATCCTTTGTATTTCTGCAGTGTCAGTGGTTACTTCTCCTTTTTTATTTCTAATTCTATTGATTTGAGTCTTCTCCCTTTTTTTCTTGATAAGTCTGGCTAATGGTTTATCAATTTTGTTTATCTTCTCAAAGAACCAGCTTGTAGTTTTATTGATCTTTGCTATCATTTCCTTCCTTTCTTTTTCATTTATTTCTGATCTGATCTTTATGATTTCTTTCCTTTTGCTAACTTTGGGGGTTTTTTGTTCTTCTTTCTGTAATTGCTTTAGGTGTAATGTTAGGTTGTTTATTTGATATGTTTCTTGTTTCTTGAAGTAGGATTGTATTGCTTTAAACTTCCCTCTTAGAACTGTTTTGCTGTGTCCCATAGGTTTTGGGTCATCCTGTTTTCATTGTCATTTGTTTCTAGGTATTTTTTGATTTCCCCTTTGATTTCTTCAGTGAACTCTTGGTTATTAAGTAGAGTGTTGTTTAGCCTCCATGTGTTTGTATTTCTTACAGATTTTCTCCTGTAATTGATATCTAGTCTCATGGCATTGTGGTCAGAAAAGATACTTGATACGATTTCAATTTTCTTAAATTTACCAAGGCTTGATTTGTGAGCCAACATATGATCTATCCTGGAGAATGTTCCATGAGCACTTGAGAAGAATGTGTATTCTGTTGTTTTTGGGTGGAATGTCCTATAAATATCAATTAAGTCCATCTTGTTTAATGTATCATTTAAAGCTTGTGTTTCCTTATTTATTTTCGTTTTGAATGATCTGTCCATTGGTGAAAGTGGAGTGTTAAATCCCCCTACGACGATTGTGTTACTGTCGATTTCCCCTTTTATGGCTGTTAGTATTTGCCTTATATATTGAGGCGCTCCTATGTTGGCTGCACAAATATTTACAATTGTTGTATCTTCTTCTTGGATTGATCCCTTGATCATTATGTATTGTCCTTCTTTGTCTCTTGTAATAGTCTTTGTTTTAAAGTCTATTTTGTCTGATATGAGAATTGCTACTCCAGCTTTCTTTTGATTTCCATTTGCATAGAATATCTTTTTCCATCCCCTCACATTCAGTCTGTATGTGTTCCTAGGTCTGAAGTGGGTCTCTTGTAGACAGCATATATATGGGTCTTGTTTTTGTATCCATTCAGCCAATCTATGTCTTTTGGTTGGAGCATTTAATCCATTTACATTTAAGGTAATTATCAATATGTAAATTCCTATTACCATTTTCTTCATTGTTTTGGGTTTATTTTTGTAGGTCTTTTCCTTCTCTTGTGTTTCCTGCCTAGAGAAGTTCTGTTAGCATTTGTTGTAAAGCTGGTTTGGTGGTGCTGAATTCTCTTAGCTTTTGCTTGTCTCTAAAGTTTTTAATTTCTCCGTCAAATCTAAATGAGATTCTTGCTGTGTAGAGTAATCTTGGTTGTAGGTTTTTCTCCTTCATCACTTTAAATATGTCCTGCCACTCCCTTCTGGCTTGCAGAGTTTGTGCTGAAAGATCAGCTGTTAACCTTATGAGGGAATCCCTTATGTGTTATTTGTTGTTTTTCCCTTGCTGCTTTTAATATTTGTTCTTTGTATTTAATTCTTGATAGTTTGATTAATATGTGTCTTGGGGTGTTTCTCCTTGGATTTATCCTGTATGGGACTCTCTATGCTTCCTGGACTTGATTAACTATTTCTTTTCCCATATTAGGGAAGTTTTCAACTATAATCTCTTCAAATATTTTCTCAGTCCCTTTCTTTTTCTCTTCTTCTTCTGGGACCCCTATAATTCGAATGTTGGTGCGTTTAATGTTGTCCCAGAGGTCTCTGAGACTGTCCTCAATTCTTTTCATTCTTTTTTCTTTATTCTGCTCTGCAGTAGTTATTTGCACTATTTTATCTTCCAGGTCACTTATCCGTTCTTCTGCCTCAGTTATTCTGCTATGGATCCCTTCTAGAGAATTTTTAATTTCATTTATTGTGCTATTCATTACTGTTTGTTAGCTCTTTAGTTCCTCTAAGTCCTTGTTAAACGTTTCTTGTATTTTCTCCATTCTATTTCCAAGATTTTGGATCATCTTTACTATCATTATTCTGAATTCTTTTTCAGGTAGACTGCTTATTTCCTCTTCATTTGTTAGGTCAGGTGGGATTTTTCCTCGCTCCTTCATCTGCTGTGTGTTTCTCTGTCTTCTCATTTTGCTTAACTTACTGTGTTTGGGGTCTCCTTTTTGCAGGCTGCAGGTTCGCATTTCCTTTTGTTTTTGATATCTGTCCCCTTGGGTAAGGTTGGTTCAGTGGGTTGTGTAGGCTTCCTGCTGGAGGAGACTAGTGCCTGTGTTCCGGTGGATGAGGCTGGATCTTGTGTTTCTGGTGGGAAGTTCCATGTCTGGTGGTGTGTTTTGAGGTGCCTGCGGCCTTATTATGATTTTAGGCAGCCTCTGTGCTAATGGATGGGGTTTTGTTCCTGTCTTGCTAGTTGTTTGGCATAGGGTGTCCAGCACTGTAGCTTGCTGGTCGTTGAGTGGAGCTGGGTCTTGGTGTTGAGATGGAGATCTCTGGGAGATTTTCGCCATTTGATATTACGTGGAGCTGGGAGGTCTCTTGTGGACCAGTGTCCTGAAGTTGGCTCTCCCACCTCAGAGGCACAGCCCTGACGCCTGGCTGGAGCACCAAGAGCCTGTCCTCCACTCGGCTCAGAATAAAAGGGAGGAAAAAAAGAAAGAAAGAAAGAAGAAGACAAAATAAAATAAAATAAAATAATGTAAAATTAAATAAAGTTATTAAAATAAAAAATAATTATTAAGAAAAAAAAATTTAAGTAATAAAAAAAATAAAAACGGACAGACAGAAACCTAGGACAAATGGTAAAAGCAAAGCTATACAGACAAAATCACACACAGAAGCATACACATACACACTCACAAAAAGAGAAAAAGGGAAAATAATATATATGTCCTTGCTCCCAAAGTACACCTCCTGAATTTGGGATGATTTGTTGTCTATTCAGGTATTCCACAGATGCAGGGTACATGTAGTTGATTGTGGAGATTTAATCCGCTGCTTCTGAGGCTGCTGGGAGAGATTTCCCTTTCTCTTCTTTGTTCGCACAGCTCCCGGGGTTCAGCTTTGGATTTGGCCCCGCCTCTGCTTGTAGGTCACCTGAGGGCATCTGTTCTTCGCTCAGACAGGACGGGGTTAAAGGAACAGCTGATTCGGGGGCTCTGGCTCACTCAGCCCGTGGGGAGGGAGGGGCACGGAGTGTGGGGCGAGCCCACGGCGGCAGAGGCCTGCGTGACGTTGCAGCAGCCTGAGGCGCGCCGTGCGTTCTCCCGGGTAAGTTGTCCCCGGCTCACGGGACCCTGGCAGTGGCGGGCTGCACCGGCTCCTGGGAGGGGAGGTGTGGAGAGTGACCTGTGCTCGCACACAGGCTTCTTGGTGGCGGCAGCAGCAGCCTTAGCGTCTCATGCCCGTCTCTGGGATCCGCGCTGATCGCCGCGGCTCACGCCCGTCTCTGGAGCTCGTTTAGGCGGCGCTCTGAATCCCCTCTCCTTGCGCGCTGCGAAACAAAGAGGCAAGAAAAAGTCTCTTGCCTGTTCGGCAGCTGCATACTTTTTCCCGGACTCCCTCCCGGCTAGCTGTGGCGCACTCGCCCCCTTCAGGCTGTGTTCACGCAGCCAACCCCTGTCCTCTCCCTGTGATCCGACCGAAGCCCGAGCCTCAGCTCCCAGCCCCCGCCCGCCCCGGCGGGTGAGCAGACAAGCCTCTCACGCTGCTGAGTGCCGGTCAGCGCCGAGCCTCTGTGCGGGAATCTCTCTGCTTTGCCCTCCGCACCCCTGTGGCTGCGCTCTCCTCCGTGGCTCTGAAGCTTCCCCCCTCCGCCACCCGCAGTCTCCGCCTGCGAAGGGGCTTCCTAGTGTGTGGAAATCTTTCCTCCTTCACGGCTCCCTCCCACTGGCGCAGGTCCCGTCCCTATTCTTTTGTCCCTGTTATTTCTTTTTTCTTCTGCCCTACCCAGGTACGTGGGGAGTTTCTTGCACTTTGGGAGGTCTGACGTCTTCCGCCAGCGTTCAGTGGGTGTTCTGTAGGAGCAGTTCCACATGTAGATGTATTTCTGATGTATTTGTGGGGAGGAAGGTGATCTCCGCGTCTTACTCTTCCGCCATCTTGAAGCTCCTCAGTCCAGAAATTTATTTTTTCACAATTTGTTTTCTCACAGTTCTGGAGGCTAGAAAGTCCGTTTCTGGTGAATCCCCTCTTGTGGTTTTCAGGCAGTCCGTAATAATGGTTTCTGGAAGTCTTGAGAATAATTAATATTTCACTCCTGGTAGTTGTTCCACAAAGCAGCCAGCTGGATGTGTTGGACTCCATTTCAGTCTGTACACAAAACCCAAGCTACACTATTTCTCGAATTAAAACCCAGAAAGAAGTATTCTGAGTTGAGAGGGCTTGTGGTGTGCAGGGACAAGGGTGAGATTTGGAGTCCAACCCAGACTCTAGTAACATCGCCACCACTTGCCTGCTCTGCATCTTTGGGCAACCCGCTGGACCACCCTTCTCCTCCCCAAAGGCTCTTCGACCTCCAGATAATAAAATAGGGAGACTGAAACCTACCTCATAGCTTTGTTTGTAATCCAATAAGATGAGGCATGAGAAAGTATGTTGGCAAGTGCAAAGCTCGGTCCCGGAATGGATCAAGGAGATCAAGAAGAAAGAGGAATCTCCCTGGAGATGCCTGGCATCCAAAATGAAGGCAATCCCAGTTAGTGCAGCCTTGTTTGTGCCACAGGGGAGGCCTCTGGAAGCCCTTACGTCCTAATTACCCTTAGATAATGAATGAATACAGTGGTAAATGTTATTAGAATAATTTACTGTTCATGAAGAACAAGGGACAATTAGAATAATTCCCTATTAGTATTCACATGCCCCTTGCCGAAGAGGTTCCCACCACCTTGGGCTCCCAGGGACCCCATTAGAGGAACAGGGTCCCCCTCTGCAGCACCAGGCTGTATCCAGCAGGGTTATTAGGCAAGGGAAGTTATTGGCTGTGTAATTAACTATGTAATTAACTCAGAGTGCTGAATGCAATCAGCACCTAATCTAATAGAAACGTGTAATTAAATTGTGTCTTTAATCCCTGGGAAAGTCTCTGGATTGGGGTGTGGGAATCAACCTGGCAGGGTGCCTCCAGGTCTCCATTATCTTCATTTAGACAATTAATTGATATTCAAGTTACCTTTCTCATTCAAACCTAATTGAATTTCTCCCTACTCCCCGTGAGGTGTAATGTGTTTATAAAGATGCTCTTCTTCATTCACCGCCTGGAGAACCCACAGCAAAGCGGTCGTCACCCAGCTCCCACAGCCTCTTACCCAGATACTAGATGCCAGCAAGTGTCCCCTTTAAGAGACTGATTGGTGCTTTGCTTGCTCCTTGGTGTCTTTGCATCTGAACGGTGGTAACTGGCTGAAAATTCTGACTAATGAATTTTCCCTCCTTATTGAGCCAAAGTCAGACGGTTGTTGCCAATATCTCCATTTTGTTTTTTAGCTCTCCTTTCACTCTGCCTGATTCTGATGCATTCTTCCTAAATTCCCTCCTTGTCCCCTGGAGCGCTACCTCCAGCATCTTCTTGAGTGCTCCTCTACCTTACACCCACCTTCCTCCTCAAATCCAGCCCTGGGAGAGCCAACCGCACTTGTGACTTTGTCAGGCTTCCCTGCTCTCGCTACAAAGACAAGGCTCACAATCCTAGAACCCAGACAGCCTCCCCCAGGCTTGGCTTTCTCCTGGGCTGTAGAGGAGAGAGGGGCTGGGGGGGCGGAGAGGCCCCATGGAGATGGAGGTGCGGTGGAGAGACAAGGAGACTCAGGGTGAAAAGGACAGAAAGACAACGGGAAACAGCATGGCAGCAGGAGAGGAGGGGAATGTGGGGAGAAGGATGAAACGAGCTGGAGAAAAGGGAAGGTGGAGAGAAAAGAGAGGGATGTAACAAAAGAAGAGGGTGAGAGAGAAAGAGAGAAGGGAGAGGAGAGCTGAGGAGACGGGAGAGATGTCCCTGTTTAATAGAGCTGTCCTCCAGGACGCGGAGCCTGTCAGCGAGCCAGCCAATATCAGCCATTCGGGAAAGATCTGTGAAAGGCTTGACTATCAAACAGAGGCAACGACTGGAGTGGAAGCTTCCGATTGCACTGTACACCTGATAGCCTAATCTGAAATGAGAATCTCCGTGATGCGGGGTTGGGGAGTCATAGCCATTCTCAAAAAGACATCTTTTTTTTTTTTTAAAGCAAAAAAATAAAACTTTTCCCATCCCCTCTGCCTTCAGAAGTTTAACAAAAGTGCATGCATTCAGAGACATCACTTATCTCCAGTGGCAATCAGCTTAAATATGTCCCATTATCAAGCTGCCTGCTACTGTACATCAGCGGGTGTTGTATCAATGCAGAGTCGAGTGTGGATAACAGACTAGTAATTGCTCGTCTGTTTAAAGAAACTTCAGTTCCCGGAGAGGGGAGAGGAAAAGTCAAAGCCAGCGGGACAGAACATGGGCCGGTGCAAACCCTGTGCCATGAGCTGCAAGCCAGCTCTGCTGGGGAGGGGGCATCCCAGGGAGACCGATCTCTGGAGACTAGATGAGGGCTGGGGGCAATAAGGCATGGCTGGAAGGGTCCTTTCTCGGCACTACCAAGAACTGGGAACAGAGGTCGACTGGGAAGGATTATAGAGGGGAACATGTTCTCACCCAATTACAGGGTCAGATTGGGTGATTTGGGGGGTGGGTAGAGATTGGGATGTCAGGGGCCATTGACTCCCCAAAACCTCCCCTTCTTACTTTTTGTACTGCTGGGGATGTCAACATTACTTACCTATATTTCAATCATCCAATGACCTTTTTCTTATAATCATTTAAAAAATAATGGTGCCCTTGCCAGGGCTGTTTAAGTCTTGACTTGTCAATGTGTGTCTCTGATCTTCATCACAGACATTGTGTCTCTGCTTTCTTCCTATACAGCCTCACCCAGAGCTGGAGGTGTGGTAAATCCTTAGTACCATTGGCTGAATGGAATGATGCACCCACAAAGGTAAATGAGTCTTAGTTTTTAAAGGCTAGCAACGTCCTTTATCTCATTGGATCATCATAAAAATGGCATGAGGGAGCTGAGGTTCAGCATGTAGGGTGACTTGCCCAAGGCCACAGACCCAGTAAGGGATGGAGTTGCCACTCAGCTCCTGGCAGAGCACAGCCCCTGAGAGTGATGCGCCATCCGCATATTCCAGGCAGCAGGGCCGGAAGAGAGAGCTCAGCCCCCCTTCTACTTCTCACTCAATTCCAGGTTCCTAGGGGACCTGGACAGATCTTTTCTATTCCCTTCCTGTTCTATAAAATCTGAAACCATTTCCTGTTTTTGGCTTGAGTCTCAGACTATTGGTGCTATGGGTGGGAGAAAGCATAAAGTATATTGTGTGGGAGGTGGTACTACTACTCCCTGCCCCCTTCTCCCTAGTAGTGAAGGGCTTGATTCAGTAGGTGGCATTGTGGTACATGCACTGAACCTAAGGGATAAGGAAAAATGTCCCCCGCCCCATTCTAGTGCTTTCCTTCACTAATAAATCAGGAGACCTTGGGCGCGTCCTTGAACCCCTGGGTGCTTTCAGTTTCCTTATGTGTAAAACAGAGATAATCATATCTGCTTTCCCAACTCTGCAGGATTATTCTAAGGATCAAATAGTGTAATACACATGGTAATGCTCTCGAGTACACAGAAGCTTTTCATTTTGTATTTCTAGGTATATTTATATTCATTAGGCTTAAACACTAAAACGAAGGTTGAACGGCCACGAGAGCCATAGAGGAAAGACAATTTGTGTCTTAGGCAACTCTTACAACTACAGTGTATCCTTAAGGTAACCATTTGTTTGTTTTAAGGAAAAGATCTGGCTCTCCATAAAGACATTCAGGACTTTCAGGACATGAAAATGGGCTTTGGATGTCACAAGTTTGTTTGAATTTCACTCCGGGGACCCCAGCTCAGTAAACACTCTCATGTGTAGAGAGCCCCCTTAATCAAGCCAGTGAATCTTTTTTTTGCAGGGGGGTGCTTTATTTATTTACTTTTGGCTGAGTTGGGTCTTTGTTGCTGCACACGGGCTTTCTCTAGTTGCGGCGAGCGGGGGCTACTCTTTGCTGCGGTGCGCGGGCTTCTCATTGCAGTGGCTTCTCTTGCTGCGGAGCACGGGCTCCAGGCTCACGAGCTTCAGCAGTTGTGGCTCACGAGCTCTAGAGCACAGTCTCAGCAGTTGTGGCTCACGAGCTCTAGAGCACAGTCTCAGCAGCTGTGGCACACGGGCCCAGCTGCTCCGCGACATGTGGGATCTTCCCGGACCAGGGATCAAACCCGTGTCCCCTGCACAGGCAGGCGGATTCTTAACCACTGAGCCACCAGGGAAGCCCCAAGCCAGTGAATCTTAACCTAACCTTCACAATAAAAGTATAAATAGAACCCTGATTAAATAATTGTTATTTTCCTGCTGAGAATCTCAGTTGGGGCTCAGTCTTTACTGTAATATGCTATGCAAATGCTATATAGAGCATGTATATGTCTCCCCTGCCGCAAACTGTCTTTGATTCCGCCAGCACAGGACTGGGAATCAAAGACTCAGGTTCTAGTCACTGCTCTGCCACGGACTCACTGTATGACCTTGAGAAAATCACTTAATCTTCCAGAGCCTCAAAGTCCTCATCTTGTACCAGGGAGATCAAAGGTTTGCACTTATTGATGGCCCCTCTCCCAACCATGGAGTCCATGTTTTTGAAAACATCTACTAATCTGCATTTACTGCATGATAATTCATTAATTTCCCCAAGTCTGAAAATCAAAGGCATTTGTAACTGGTAGCCAGAGATTCCGATCAGACATATAATCAGGGTTAACACACTGAGCTAATGCAAACTGAAAGCAAGGAAGTGTGATATTTGAGTTTGTCATGTAGCCTCATGATGGGTAAGTAGGGGGAATATATTAGGCTTTTTGAAATATTAACAATAGCTCACCAGGTTCTTTCACCTCCTGTGCCCAACCCCAGTGGTCTTTATAAACAGGTCGGGATTCACCCAAGTACCCACTCACTCTGAGTCCCTGTCCGGCTCTGAGAATTGAAGATGCATTTACTCTAGGGATTTAGGAAGGCGTACAACCTACAGATGTCCCTGACCTCAGAAAGCTTACATTCTAGTGAAAGGGCAGACAGACAAACACACACACACACACACACACACACACACACACACACACACACACACACAATAATAGGTAAATTACAAGGTATATTAGAAGGTGATAAGGGCTTCAGAAAGAAACAAAGCAGAGGAGGCAGGGGTGATGATTGGTGGGCCAAGGCTGCAGTTCATGGTCAGGGTAACATCTGAGCAAAGACTTGAAGGAGGTGAGAAAGCAAGGCCTGCATGCTTAGAAGGGAAATAGCATTTCAGGCTGAGGCAGCAGCAGGTGCAAAGGCCCTGGGGTAGAAACATGCTTATTATGCTCAGATACCAGTAAGAAGACCAGAGAGCCTAGAGCAGAGTGAACCAGGTGGGTAGTCAGAGATAAGTTCAGAAAGGTAAGGGGAGCAGCTCTGATAAGGCTGTAGGCCATTGTAAGAACTTTGACTTTTACTCTGAGTGAAACAGGAGCCACGGAAGCACGGGTGCTTGGGTGCAACAGAGTGTCATGGTCTGACTTAAGTTCTGAAGGGATCATCTGTTTACAGTGAATTGACAGCAGACTGTAGGGAAACAATGGTGAAAACAGGAAGACTAGCTAGGAGGCTATTGCTGTGGTCAGTCCAGAGGTGAGAGTGGCTTGAACAAAGGTGGTAATGATGGAGGTGGTGAAAGGGGTCAATTTCTGAAGATCGAGGTCTCAGGACTCGCCAATAGACTTGATGTGGGGTCCAGGAGAAGAGCGGAAGTCAAGTTTTGGGAGTCCCTGATATATACTCTGTACTCTGATGAAGTTATTGCATCTATATACTTACCAATGTATTATAAACATATAATGTAGGACTTTGTAGAAGGTCCCCTGATTTATGATTTTGTGTAAATTTCCCTTGACCTTGAGGGAAATCACTTAAATAAAATAATCTGTGAGACAATACAATGTCATGTGAATTCTGTGGAAGAATGATATGCTAGGTGATCCCTTACTTTGCAAAAAGTGGTGGGAATAGCCCAGGCAGTGGCAGCGCTCAAGTGAGGCATGTAAGTCAGGGTTCAGCCCCCCATCTCGAAACAGACTGAGTTTGTTTAAACTGGAGAGGGCTTTCCAGGCTTTAATTTCCCTTAGGATCACTTTGATTCCATAAATTCTGAATGTGCATGGAAAGTGAAATAACCCTGAGAGCCTTCTTCTGATGAAACAAGGTTTAGGAAAACTAGCCCCCTTGTTTAAAAGAGAAAGAAGGGAATGGTTCTCAGCTCCCTACTGAACACAGAGAAGAAACAGACTGAAACTAAAGTATGATTCGGCCACCATGAAACCTTTTTGGATCATGGCAGGATGTCAGTCAATAAAGGGTTAGGTCAGATCTAAGTTTTATAAAGAGGGTGCTACAGAACAGTGGGTTCAAGGACTACTGGTAGGTGTTATCTGAAAAAAATTTATGGTACACATACAAGTTTGAGAAATAGTAGACTGAACAAGATGAATTGATTTTTGAGAGTCTTTAATATGCTATTGCTAATGTTTCCAATAAGATTAATATGCAGAGTTTCCTAATTATTTGGGGGCATGGGACCCCATTCATCCCCTTGAGTAATGCCTCACCTTGAGAAATGCTGATCCTGACCCAGGGAATAGTTGTTGGACTACAGTGTAGTAATTATCCTTAAAAGCAGGAATATTTTCTCTCCAGGATGGATTGTTTGCTGTTCTTGCCTGGATGGTAGATGAATAGATGAGACAGTATTACTTTTAGGCACCAGTTCAATGGTTCTTTCCATTTAGATTAAATTCAACTAATTTTTTTGAGCTCAGCTACATGCCAGATGCAGAGGTCTGGTTTAGTCACCATTTGTACATTCAAGAAGTTCTCAGAATTCCATGCAGGAGACAAACAGCATGGGAACACTTATTTGCCATAACTGTTGATAAATGCTACCCCTGATGTATGTACAAAAGAGCTAGCAGACAAAAGTTTAGAGAAAGAAAATAGCAAAGAAGTTGGAAATATGGCAGATCTTGGAGCTAGCAAACATGGATTTGAATTTTACCTTGTCGCTGTAGATGTGTGGCATCTGGGTAGGTTATGTAACTATTCTAAGCCTGAAATGTAAATTAAATGTCACTTCAATTCAAAGTTGCTTGGGAGGGTTAAAGGCCATAAATTCATATGCAATCTGGCCTATAGTAGATGCTTAATCAATGGTGGCTTATACCATTATTATTATTATTCTATTAATAGCAATAATAAATGAACAAAGCCATGCCAACAATATTTCTGCCTGGACAATATGGTAAGGATGGTTTCAGAAAACTTATTGAGAGGTATTGACTTTTAAGTTGCTTCCAGAATAAAGACTGTGAAGATAAATAAGAAAATAAATTCAGAGGACAACAAGGGAAGGAAACTCCACTGGGGTTTATGGCATGAGTTAATGCCGGGCCAGACAGTGAAGACACTTGTGTGGCAAGGTAAGAAGTTGAAATAGCTGATGCATGCACTGGGGGTCCTATTGATGGTTTTTAAAGAAATGACATAATCAAGTTATACAAAAATGCACTGGGACCACCCTCTCTTGTTGAATCACAGACTGTAGTCTCGCCATATCCTTTGACCACTCAAGAGTTGATGGTGTCTTGCTGCCCCATGTATGTCCCACTGAGATTTAAATTAGTATAGAGCCTACATTCGTTGACTCTGGGCCCAGATACACTCCAGTTGCCTCCCCATACCTTAGAATAAGTGTTTTCATATTGTGTTGTTGAGAATTTTAAAGTTCAGTGGAGATAATTAATTCCAGGTTCCAAATTAATTTGATTCTCATTTCTTGTCATTTTAAAATATTTTTTTCTGATCAAGTTGCAATAGACAAACATACGCATGCACAAGCACGTGTGCACACGCTTGCACACACACACACTACTCAGATGTTTTATATGCCAAATGATAATATGCAGGGACTTACCAGCACGTAAAGTTGGGCTGTTAGTCTAACATGTTTTTATGCAGATCTCAGAATAAAGCTTCTCACAAGGTCTTCTGCAGGCTTTTGAAATTCTTACAGCTAAATCAGTAATTAGTACAGTTATAGCCCAACACCATTTTTTGTTTTTTTATTTTATTTCATTTTACTTTATTTTAATTCAGACCTTCATATATTTGCTCAAGTACAATTGTTTGTGCAAGTACCCTACTACTTATCCACTTGTATTAAGATTTTCCTGATAATATACAGGCAACACAAAATATAGAAATTGAACCCTGAGATGTATAGAACTACACCTGTCACCCATAATCCTGATTTCAAATTTTTGTGTTCGTTGAAATTTTCACATTGGGTTGAATTTATACTAAGTGAACTATAAAATTTTAAATTCATAAATAAGTCTCTATAACAAAATATCATTTCCTCTATTTTATGTGTTAAGATTCCACATTAAGTTTTATTTGGGAAGAAAGGCTATATTTTGCTGAAAAATAAAAGTAAAGAAAATCATCATCCTAGACCACAAATCATTGTCTTTTCCAGTACCAGTGACTGAAAGTTTTCCCTTGTGGAAAAGTAGGGAGGGAGAGGCGGTGATGGCAAAGGCTCTATTAACAGCACAGACTCTACATACGGAGGAGGAGCTAAAAGGGCAGATTGTTTCCCCCTCAAATCTCTAAACATTCTCCTGATGGTTGGTTTGTTCTCTGTGTATTGAAGGGTAGAATTTGATTTCTCCTGTTGCTGTTGCCCTAAACCATATGACTCCATATTTTACCAGTGACGCTAATCAAGAGAAGAGGAAAATGTGTCTAGTTGTTTATTTCACACACACACACACACACACACGACTGCAGATCAAAAGCAGCCTAAATATGCTTTTATATGATCACACCACAGATGCACTGGGAGTACTGTACAGAGGCAGGCCCAGTTGTCTTAGTTCATGCACAATGCATGTCAGAAGTAAATACTATTGCAGCAAGCTGTTTACTCCTGGAAAGTGATATTTACAGGTCTCAGTAAGTGAGGCTTTCTTTCTGGCTTTGCAGTGCTTTACGTAGCTTGGATGAATGCAGGCTGAATTTCCAGGCTCCAGCCAAATGGTATTTATGACAAACCTAGTATACGATACTTGAGAGATTTTTCAAGCACAATCTCCATTTCTGAGCCAAGTTGAAAAAAACACGGATTTATTCTTCCCATTATACAGATGAAGAAGAGAAGTCGCTGCCTGTATAGGTGATGGCTGCTTATCCGCAGTGACATGGGGAGTTGAAAGTCAAATACGAATTCAATTTTCAGTCTTGCACTCACTGGTCATTGCATTTGAATGAGTTATTAACCCTGCTGAGACTTAATTTCTTTATCTGAAAAATGGTATTAAAATACATGGTGATTGATGATCACCTGGAAAGACATCAAATGAGATAACAACTATTAAGCTCTCTATATAGAGCTAAGGACAGAGGTGGAATTAGAAAAACATATGCTTCCTCCTTGACAGCCTCCCCTTTCTCATATTTCCAGACAGAATATTACTAATGTGCAGAGTTGCTTGTGAGGATTAAAGAATATAAATTCAAATGTAAGCTGACATGTGGTAAGTACTTAATAAATGGTGGTTAATGACACTCTCCTAATGGTAATATTAAATAAACAAAGCAACCCTAACACTATTTCTTACCATCTTGTACAGAACTGTGAAGGACACCACCATAATAGAAAATATCTTATTTGTTCACCAGTTAGGAAGCTCCTTGCTGAATGCTAGGTGTGGAGTATTTGGGCAGAGCGTGGTTCAATGTCAAACCTCCTTTGCAGAGTGGACTGAAGTATCCAAAGCATGTGAAGAAGATGGGGTCTGAGCCCGCCTTTGAGGGAGAGGAAATGTTACTGACCAGTGTTCTTGGCCTTCTTAATCAATAGAAATTGATCAGAGGCCAGACAAGAAATTCAGGCAAGGCTTTATTGGGGTCCCGGCTGCAGCGGCGGGGGAGTGAGAACAAACAACAGGTTGCCTTGCTCGCTCGCTCCCTGAGGGCGGGTAAGATTGTTCCTTATATGGGGTGAGGGCAGGGGTGTGTCCAGGGGTCGGGCCGGAGGAGTGGCTTAGGTGTTTTGCCCATCCCTTAGGTGGTGTTGTGTGCAGGGGGCATGTGCAGTACCTGCTTTTGCTCCTGACCCCCTGCTTTTGCTCCAGGCTCTTCAAAAGTGGCAGTTGGTTCCTTTGGTCCCTTTGTATCTTTCATCCAGAATTTGCCCCAACTGCGCATGCACGCAGTTATTTTTAGTCCCAGACAGTTTCTTTGCGTTTTGTTGCTGGAGGAGAGGTGTGTCCAGGTGCAAGCATTGCAGCAAAGGGTCCCAGGTCCCAGCAAAGGGTCCCAGGTCCCAGCCTGTCTCAGAAAGAGTAGGATGAATGAAAAGAAAGGGGAAGGCATTTCAGGGAGAGGACCCAGCAGGGGCAGAGACCTAGAGATAAGAAGGAGATGGCCCTGTGAGGAGGAATAGGGAAGATTCTGGCATGGCTCGAGAATAGGTCTAGTATCCAGGAGCAGAGGACAGAGGGAATGTCCCAGCACCTCTAGAGGGCCCTGAGACCCCAGCTGAGGAATTGGGCTTTATTTTGCAGGCAGCAGAGACACATCAAAGATTCCTGAGCAGGGCTTCCCTGGTGGCGCAGCGGTTGAGAGTCTGCCTGCCAATGCAGGGGACACGGGTTCGAGCCCTGGTCTGGGAAGATCCCACATGCCGCGGAGCAACTGGGCCCGTGAGCCACAACTACTGAGCCTGCGCGTCTGGAGCCTGTGCTCCGCGACAAGAGAGGCCGTGATAACGAGAGGCCCGCGCACCGCGATGAAGAGTGGCCCCCCGCTTGCTGCAACTAGAGAAAGCCCTCGCACAGAAACGAAGACCCAACACAGCCATAAATAAATAAATAAGTAAATAAAATGAAACCTTTAAAAAAAAAAAAAAAGATTCCTGAGCAGAGAAGTGTCATGACAGAAAAAAGAGTTTAGTTTTAGACAGTGGAGGTGAAGAATTCTGGATGGCTTGGAGGATAAAGAGATTAAAACCAGAAAGGCTAGTTAATGAGTAACTGCATTTCAGGAAGATGGAGATGAGGGCAAGGACTAGGTCCCCAGCAGTTACTGTAAGACAGAACAAGAGAAGTAGATGCTGGGGGGAAGGAGAGTGAGAGTTTCAAACCCTGCATGGTGCAGCGGAGGGGAAGTCCTGTATATGTCTAACGAGGTAATGTCATCACTGGACCGGGAGACATGGCACAGAGGAAAGGAGCTTGGAAATACCGTCAGAATCGCAATCAATTGGTTTATGCAAATGTTTCATTTCCCCCCTGTCTCCCCAAAAGGGAAGACATAATTTGCACATATAGTGTTATTAATATCTAGAGCTTGGGAAAACAAAAGCGATGTTTAAACTTCAGACTTTTAAATCTTCCAATTTGCACTGCTCTATGCCTTGCTAAATTCACCGCACCGGAGACCTTTTGATGTTCTGCAAAGCCTCTCTCCACACTCTTTTCCTCTTGATAAAACATTAAATCAGTGCATTTCCCACCCCCATCCCTCCTGTTTTCCCCTCTAAAGATGAGTTTTTCTGGTAACTGAAATTCTGTTTCAATATGTAGAGTTCTGAAGGGAGCGACGGCTACAGTGGTGATATTTCAAATCGTTAGGCTTTGAGACTTTAGGCTGTAAAATAGATGCCTATTAGAGTTTATAATTCAAAATGCTTTTGTCATGTGGACGTGGGGCAATGACTGACAGAAGGCAGATTCCTGGAGGGTGAGGACGGTTTACATTGGGCTGTACCTGGGGACTGCACTGGCCACTCAGTTATATTTTAAATGAACATCTAAGAACTTAAGGAAGGTAAATTCTTTTGTCATTTGTTTATCCAAGCCACCTTTTCTATTCTCAGTCCTGTGCTGTTGGAATGGTAAGTGCGTGTGTCTGTGTGTGTGTGTGTGTGTGTGTGTGTGTGTGTGTGTGAGTGTGTATGGGACATAACAGGAACATGGCAACTACTTTTGGGGAAGAGTATTCTAGCTCAGTGTTACTCAAACTTTTAAAAAAATTATCATCCCCACCTCCTATCCCCTGAGCCTCTTAAACATTTTTTTTCTAATTTCCCCCCCTAATTTTAATACTGCAGACATGCTGTATATTAGTTTATGTACTTAATGTAATATACCTGTACTTTATCCATAAAAAGAGTAATCTTTTCCCCTTTCCCAACCAATTTTCTCCCCCTCAAGGGAAATATTGTCCCTGTAGAGCGTGCATATTCCATTTGGAGTGGAAACAGTTCTATGTCTCCATTACGTCCTGTGTTGGAGGGAACTACAAAGAGATGAATAAACTCAGAGGAGGGGGGAGTGGGTTGAATAGTGGCCCCAGAAAGATATGCCTCCATCCTCACCCCAGCACCTGTGAATGTCATCTTATTACCAAATGTTATCTTTTTACAAAATACCAATTTTTTTTTTACCAAATTAGCACATTTGCAAATGTAATTAAATATGTAGAGACAAGATCATCCTAATTTATCAGAGTTGGCCCTAAATCCAAAGACAAGCATCCAAATAAGACACACATAGAGGAGAGATGCAGACACAGAGGAGAGGAAGTTCCTGTGGAGATGAAAGGAGAGATTGGAGTGATGCTGCCACAAGCCAAGGGATGCCTGGGGCCACCAGAAGGAATGCTTTGGGCGACTAGGAAAACTTTTCCTCTAGAGCTTTTGGAGGGAGTCTAGTCCTGCCGACACCTTGATTTCAGACTTCCAGTCTCCAGGACTATGAGAGAGTACATTTCTGTTGTTTAAGCTGCACAGTTGGTGCTAATTTGTTACTGGAGTCCAAATATAGGAGAGTGTGGCCAACTTTGCCTCAGAGAGTACGAGGGTATCTCTAGAGGACATGACTTTTGAGCTGGATCAAGACAAGTAGGAGGTTGGCAGGGAGAGAAGATGAAGAGTATCTAGCAGAAAGAACAGCACATGGAAATAGGTAAGGGGCGATGAGGACATGCCTGTGCTACTCAGGCTCGCTTACTGCTTGAGTTCTCCCCGACCTCGACATTTGGAAGACCTGAAGTGTTTGGCGCTGGGCCCTTTTTAATCTCTGTTTATTCTATCCCTCCTAAATGAGCTCATCCTTTTCCCCAGATACCTTCTATGTGTTGATAACTCCCAAATGTTTATCTTCAGACCCAACCTGTTCTCCACAATGGAGACTCACATCCAACTGCCACCTGAGGCCCCCGTTTGCCTGTCTCCCAGTCATCTCCATAGGTGTCTACAATGTCAGCTCTTAATTCCCAACTCATACTGTTCCTGCTCAAGCCTCTCCTTCTCTGTACCATCAACAATAAGCATTTCTAGGTAACAGACTGCCCAGTGAGAAACTCTGGAGTCCTCACTGATTCCTCCCATTTCCTCGGTTTCCACCTCCCATCCATCAATTTCCCGTCAGTTCTTCCTCCAAGATTCCTATCACATCAGTCCCCTTGTCTCTGTTAGAAGGACGGTATAACATAGCAGCTGAGAGCAGGGCTTTAGAACTGCCTCATTTCAAATCCCTGCTCCATCTCTATCCTTGCTTCAGTTTCTCATCTGGAAAATGGGATAAAATAGTCCCTTCCTCCTAGGGTCACTGTGAGGATTAAATAAATCAATCCATGTGAAGGGTTTAGGACACCAACGTTAACTGTTAGCTGTTATTATGATCACTGCCAATGCTTTTATTCAAGTCCCTACCATCCCACTTGTTCTATTACTACAGCTCCTACCTGGACTCTCAGATTCCCTCCTCAGCCTTCCCTCTAGAAACCATTCTTTACACAGAAGATTTCCTCCTTCCCACCACACTTAGAATAACACCCAATCTCCTTACCACAGGCTTTGCATGGCCAGCCTTGTCTAGCTCTTCAATCTCATCTCATGTAACATCTCCTCACTTATTCTAGGGCTACACTGTTCAGTACAGTAGCCACTGGCCATGTGTGGCCATTGAGTCCTTGAAATGTGTCCTAGTTTCAATTGACAGGTGCTCTAAGTGTAAAATACACACTGGAATTGGAAGACTTAGCATGAATAAAGCTACATAAAATATGTCACTATTTTTTAAAAATCTTGATTTCATGTTGAAATGACAGTATTTTGGATATGTTGGGTTAAATAAACTATGTCAGTTTCACCTGTTTTTTTTTTTTTTTTTTTAAATGTGGCTATAAAACATTTGAGAATCATGTATGTGGCTCATTGCATCCCTATTGAACAGGCCTGCTTTCAGGCCTTCTTCCAATTTCTGGAGCCCTCCAAACCATCTCCAACCTCAGTCTTTCCACTTCTCTGCCTGGAATGCCCTCACCCTGCTGTTTAAGTGGCTAGTTTTTCTCATCCTTCAGCTTCAATGTCACCTCTTCAAAGAGGTCTTGCCTGACCATCCACCTATTTCCTCCTTGGCACTGTTTCCTTCTTCCCCACCTCTCCCACTAGAAAGCAAATCCCATAATTGAGGAACCATTTGTCCTGTTCACAGTTGTAGCCCCAGCACCCAGCAAAGGTACATCTTCAGTACACATCTGTGGAATAAATGAAGCAACAAAGAGATTACTTCTTAAAGAAGACATTTCTTACTATTTATAAGGTTCTCTGAGCTCTATGAAGGGCAAAAAAAAATAGATAAAGGGGGCATTTTAGAATTCTGCTCCACTGAAGACAGGGCTGGACATGAAGTATATTCTAAACACTAGGAGGCAGAAAACACTGAAGTGAAATAAAACAGAAATTGGGATCTATCTAAAAGTAACTGCTTATGTATGCAACAGCTGTCCTAGAGACCCAGGACTGGGAATAAGGGTGAACTTACCTGTAGTTAAAATACTCTGCACATCTCCAGGTAGGATTTAAAGTGTGTTAGAACTGAGCTAATACCTACCAGGTGTCAGAGACTCTGCTAACAATATTGCATAGGATATTGTATTTAATTCTCATCATCTGTTAAGGTAAGTTCCAGCACTATTTCTACTTTACACTAAAGAAACTCAGACAAGGCAATAATTCATCTCAGGTCACATCATTAGTGAGTGATAGAACCAAGATTAGGGTCCACACTTGACTGAGCTCTTGAACGCCTTGATACCAGCCTGCAGAGAGCAGACCAGGACGCCTGCCTGAATTCCAGTTCTTGCTTTGCTATTACCTGGGCAATTTTAGATTAGTCCACACCCCAATCTCTCTTCTTCAGATCTACCCCAGAACCGCTTATCCTTCAGTATTTCCTGCTCATATAGTCCCCAGATAGGGATTACCCAGTTCATCCACCCTGGAGTTGGATTTGACTTGTTTCCCTTCCTAATCCCTGCAACCCGTCACCAAGTCAGAGGCATTGTTTCTATTTACAAAATACTCTGCAACTTGCCCCCCTCCTCACCACCTCTTCTCTCACTGCCTCGGATCAAGCTCCATCACTGCCCACATGGAGTAGTCCCACGGGTTCCCTACTGGCCTCATCTCCAATCTCTCCCACTGGAATCCTTCCTCTAGGTGGTGCTGGAGTGATCCAGTCTAACATGGAAATCTAATTGCATCAAGTATCTCCATTCTCCACCCCTTCAACATATTTAGTAGCTCCCCATGGCTCATAAAATAAGGTGCAAGTTCCTTGACTGAGCATATAAATGCCTTCACAGTTTTCCCCAGCCTATGTGTGTTAGGCAGACTTTGAAGTTAGCCCCAGTGATCCCTTCCTCCTGGTATTCACTCCCTGTGTAATCCCCTCTCCTGACCAATAGAATATGACAAAAGTGATGGGATGCTACATCTGAGATTAGAAAAAGACCTTGAGTTTCACCTTGCTGGCACTCTCGTGCTCCCTTGAGCTCTGCTTAAGCTTTGCTCTCTCGGATGAAGCCAGCTGCCATGTTGTGAGCTGCCCAATGGAAAGGCGCACATGGCAAGGAACTGAGGGAGGGCTCCGGCCAATGGCCAGTAAGGAACTGAACCCTGTTAACAGCCACGTGAGTAAGCTTGGAAGCCCATCAACCCCCAGCAGATCCTCAAGATCACTGCCATCCTGATTGACACCTTGATTGCAGCCTTGATGGAGACAAGACCCAGAACTAGAGGCACCAACCAAGGCGTACTTGGATTCCTTCCTACAGAAGCTCTGAAATAATACGTGTTTGCTGCTTTAAGCTAAGTTTTAGGATTACAGTACTTATTAAGCAGCAAAACATAATTAATACACTAGGTGTTCAGCCTCATGTTTTAGCAACTTCTACTTACACATCCAATATTCCCATCACAGTGAACTTGTAATTAGTCTGCAACACATCCTGCACTCTTCATCCCCAGGCTTCTGTATATATCATTTTTTTTTTTTCTACTCTTAATGCCATCTCTTTCTTTTCTGCCTGGTAAACACATGGTCCTTCATCAAAATGCACCTGTAATAGCACAGCTGTTCAACCGCCTTTCCCAATTTCCCAGCTAGCCACTCCTCCTCTATGCTCCCAAGACATTCGCGTATGCTGGTGAAGGGCCTATGGGCGAAGGTGCTCCTTTGTCTCCATCTTCCCCACCCCTGCTCTCCTTACACACACCCCTGCCCCCATTGGATCCAGAATCCCAAGGGAAGCAACTCTGCTTTCATCTCCTTCATCTCCAACACCTAGCACAGAGTCATGTATGTATGTGCCATTTATGTTTTTAGTTAAACAGAACTTAAAAATTGATGTTAGATGGATGAAACTCTTGTCTTAGTTTCTTCATGTGTAAAATAATAATAATAATAACAGTATAGAATAATAGCCATAATAAAAAAATAATGTGGTAATGATAATAGTAAAGGTATAATACTACTACTACTAAAATAATAATAATGATGATGATGATGTTGATGATAATGATAAATCCATGAGTCAGGCTCTACACTAAAGCTTTTCACATCCACTGTCTCTCTACCTCAAGATACCCTACAGGTTATTAAATTATATCCATTCCACACAGGCTCAGGACGGTTAAATAACTTGTCTAGAGCCTCAGAGCTAATGCTGGAGCTGAAACTCAATCCCAGATCTGTCTGATTGCCCGGTCAGTCCTTTTTCCACTACAGTCTTTAATTAAAGGGTCTCCAAGAATAAATTGTTGAGGACGATGTGGGTAGTCCTTTGGAATGGGAATGGCAGATTCCTCCAGGTTCTGAGACAGGTATGTAAAGATCCTCAAGGAGATGTGTGGGACAGGGGACAAAGGCAAAGGCACTTCTTCCCCCAGACAAACCAGTGAAGAATGACTGGAGAAAAGATCAATAACCCTGGTGGTAGTGGGGAGGGTGGTTTGTAGGGGAGGCCCATGAGGACACCCCCCCCCCCCAATCTATTAGGAAAATGCTCTCTGAGGCCCTGAAGCTGAGCAGCAGATCCAATTAGCTGACTGATATATGGAAATATTCAGGATGGAGCGGTGTTGGAAAGGGTTGCACTTGGCCTTGGGAATTTTGATGAGCTTTTAAAATTCAGTGGGCACCAACACTGAAATTGTGGATGAAAGCTTGATCTGAGTTTTGCTGCACACATAGGAAAACATGAAGCGCTCCTCATCACGTGGAGCTGGTGCACATCATTAATGCTAACATGCTACCGTGCCACGTACTTTCCAAAAGTCAATGGTTTCCCAGAGTTTCTTTTGGGGAAAACCTTCCTCCACTACCCTCCATCACTTATTTGGCAAGGTCTTGACCCGGGTGACTGGAGTAGGTCTAGGACAACTTTCAACAGACTGAACTTTTGCTGCAGCCCATTGGAACAATTGTGACTTTATTTATTTATTTGTTTATTTATTTTATTTTTTTAAACTTTTTATTTTATATTGGAGTATCGTTGATTAACAATGTTGTGATAGTTTCAGGTGAACAGCAAAGTGATTCAGTTATACATATACACGTGTCTATTCTTTTTCAAATTCTTTTTCTCACTTAGGTTTTTACATAATATTGAGCAGAGTTCCCTGGGCTATACAGTAGGTTGATTATCCATTTTAAATATAGCAGTGTGTACGTGTCAATCCCACACTCCCTAACTCTCCCTTCCCCCCTGCCCTCCCCCCAACCTTAAGTTCCTTCCCTGAGTCTGTGAGTCTGAAACAATTGTGACTTTAGCAACAGGTTAACCCATCAGAGCCTTCCACCAGGCTGTCAAATGCAGAAACCAGGGGTCCAAGGGAAGAGGTGTGTATTCCCTCCATGTGGTGTGGTACTTTTGAAACCATTTTAAAATGATATTTTAAATTACTAAACAGGATCGAGGGAACGTTTTTCACTGTTGGGCTTTAAGTCTGTTTTCCTTTTCAAAATTATCCTGTTTCCCTTATCTCTCTCCCCTTCCCCTCCCCCCCGCCCCCCACCTCGAGCTGTGATATAGAAAGGCAAATTTCCTGGAGGGGTTAGGGAGGCGGGTGTTGAGAATTAACATATCAAACAAACTCAATAAACCAAATGGAAATTATCAGGATCCCGACTCTGACTTGGAGTCACTGCACTAAATTGAGGTTAATGTGACCCTGTCCTTTCTGTTTTTAAACAAAGATGGGGAAATAGAGTAAGTTCTATTCCATTTCCCTCCTGGGGCCCATCGGCATTCCTCCTCCGTGGTGAAAATAAAAACAACAGAAGAAAAGGAGGGGAAAAAAAAGAAAAAAGATCCCAAACATTCAGTGGAATATATACGTATATTCTCTGATATATAACTTAATAAAAGTTTATGGACCCAGGATAAGGAAGCCACACTGAACAGATGCATTGGGACTGAAATATGGTTCAATTAAGTCTGTAACGGGGTGAGCTCTACTTTGAACATTCTCCAAGTTGAAATGAAAGCTTCACAGAACAGATAAATCAGGCAACATAGAATAAAAACGCTGATCTGGCACCGCTCCCAAAAGGAGGGGAGGAGGGGCTTGAGGGTTGGACGGGGAGGGGAGGAAGGAGGTGGGAGCAGCGAGCCAGCCAGGCCTTCCTATTGGAGGCTCGAACAGTCGCTGCCCTGTGACAGTAGATAAACAACAGCTATTTAAGCCATTCCAATCAATGCCTTCTGTGGCAGCTATTTATCTACTGAGGGCATGGAAGGGATTGCCTAGTGCAATTAAGCTGTTTGCTAGCAGTGCCTTCAAAATGCTTTGCCTATAGGCACTGAGTCATCTGTGGTTTACGGCCAACCTTCCTGCCAGGGGAGGAGTTTGGCCTGAGAAAGTAGACAGCCGTCCTTTCCTGCACTGCCCACCCCATCACCCCCGGCCAAATCTCCTCCAGGAAGCCTTTGATGTCTGTCCAGCTCTTAGGACAATAGAATTCCTAGTCTTTCTCCTTATTCTCTTCACCTCCCTGAGGTGTCATCCCCATCCCCACCCTTTCCATCTGTTCTACAAGGTTGGTTTCTCTGCAGAAGGTGATCAGTGTGGAATATAAGTCTTGGTTGGGTCCTGCCAGACCTAGGTTTGAATCTCTGGTCATGGGCATCTTCCTCTCTAAGAGTCTGATTCCCACTGGAATGCCTACTGCACGCAGTTGCTGGGGTGAGGGTCCAATGAGATGAGACATATAAGTGGTGTTGCGTGGTGCCAGAGCTCAAGCCATGTTAGTTTCTTAGGTCAACCTCTCTCCTTAGTGGAGCGGAAACCAAACCCACTGTATTTATTGCTGGGGTTCTGCAAAACCATCCTGATCTTTATATCTTTCACAATGTACGATGGTTTCCTCGCTGAAAATCTTTTTGAGCCCCTGTGAAGTAGTACATCTGAGTATGATGCCTCTTCCTTCGTCCAGAACAAGGCAACCTTAAGCTGCTGTCTAATCCTTTGGACCTCAGTTTGCTCTTCTGTGAAATGGCATAATAACCACAATAATAGTATCTTCCACGCAAGGTTGTTGTCACATTCCAGCATGATCATGCATGGTAAAGATGCTCAGACATGGTTACTCTGGTTATTTTCTCTTGGCAAAGACTCTCTGCATCTCACAGCAGTGAATCCGTTTCCCTGGGTGCCAGAGAGCATCTCACAGAGTGAGAGCTCCCTAGTGGACCTTAGCTATCCCCAGGTTCTTGTTGTCCTCCCATGGAGACCTGAGCTCCTCCAGGGAGGGGTCCGTGTCTGCTGCATCTCTGTATTTTCCAATGTCTAGCTGTTTCTCTGGGCACATCTGGGTACTAAATGTATCTCTACTGAATTAAAGTATGTGGAGTGGGGCAAATTTGAGAAAGTCAATTTCCTTCCATAGACACTAGGAGATGACGTTCATCAGGACCCAAGTGCTAACCAGCGGCCTCCATCTTTGGGGCACCCTGTGTCTCCTCTCCTCGCTCTTTTTTTCCCTGGCTCTTTCCTAGGTCGAGAGGGCATCCTGTGTCTTTCTCATTCACCCCTGGCCTCGGGGAAAAAGACAAGATCCCTGACACTTGGTGCTGTCTCCCAGGGGCTCTTTCCCAAGTCTGAGTTCCCCCGGGGGAATGAAAGGCTTCTGCTCTGTAATAGTAGAACACTGCCTCCACTGGAGCGGGGGACTTCTCTGGTCTTTTGGGAGGACTTTGGGCATTCAATTAACCCAGGATTGGGGAAGGAGTGGACATGCAGACACTGTGATTACAGTCTGCCTTCTGTGACTTTGCAGTCGTACTTCTGCAGTGGTTGGGTCTTGAGTGGAAGGTCAAGATGCTGGGAACACCTGGCTGAAACAGCTCAGGGCCCTCAGGCCCTTCCTCTCCTCTCCCTGAGGCTCCCTAGGAAGCCCCTAGGATGTCCAGAATCTCAGCTAGAAAATTGCTGACTCTCCTGCGGTCTCAGTCAGGTCTTCAGTGATCATGATGGAGGACCTGACTTTGAGCACCAGTTGCCCACCTACATGGTGTGATTTACAGGTGAGTCAGGAAGATCCAAACTGGATCCCAAGGACCTGACGAGCAGCCTGAAAATCCAAGTGATCTCATTTGGCACAAATCAAATAAACAGACAGAGCTATGAGATAGATCTTTCCTGCCTTCCCCACCTAATACACTAGAACCTCAGCTCCATGAGGGGAAAGAATTTGTTTTATTCACTGCTGTATTTCCAGCACTACAACAGTCTCTCACTGCTCAATAAACGTTTGTTGAATGAATAAGAGCTACTACAAACCATTTTACTGATGAGAAAACTGAGTCCCAGACATATTTACTGATTGTCATAGTCCGCATAGCTGGTAGATGGTAGAGGCTGTATTCACACTAGGTCTCCCTAACCCCACAGCTCATGTTTTTCCATGTGAATTTGGTTGTGATTTTGTCCCTACACACGCCCACCTTGGAGCAGGGCCCCAGCCTCCCAATACCCACCTAGTGTTGCTACAGTTGAGATTTGGGTACAAGTTGGGAGAAGTGGAGTGGGCTGCAGACTGAGATGAAGAGGAGCAGTGCCCCAGGGTCCTGTGCAAACCTTGAGTGTGTCTCCACATGTACTCATCCATAGGGTCCTCATCTGTGAAAGGGGGGTTACCAGCTGCCTCATAGAGAGGGTGTGAGAAGCAAATAAGATCCCTGGTGGGAATGGGAGTTGAAAAGCCATAACGCAATATTCTGCCTTTGAAGGCAAATTGTTCAATGCAAAGGCCCGCAGCTTCCCCCATAAGGAGGAAGGCACAGAAAAGGAGATGGAGGTGAATTGCTATGATCGTGTTCTGACTGCGGTCATCGGCCTGCTTATTTGCTACTCCATTCTGAACCCTCCGCCCTCCCCACTTCTCCAAGAAAAGGAGATTACTTTTAATTACAGGTTTACACTGGATTAATGGACCTCCACGATGCGTTAATGGGCAGGACACGGCACCGGGGGACAGCACGTTTGATTACTTTCAGAGACTTTCTTAAGCTTCATTCTTTCCTGGCCATCCCGGCAGAGTCCCCGTGGCCTGGGTGAAGAATGTGGGAAGGATGCCCAGGATTTCTGGGATGTTCCATGTGTGATACCTGCGACCCTGCCGCATGAAAGAAACACTCTTTCCTTTCATGAAAGGAAAGCGCAAGACTGCGCTGGGAATCATCTTGGCTGTTCTCCAAGGGAGAAATTTCTCTGATGCAACCTAGTAGCCCAAAGTCCCCTTAATAATTACTATAGAACAGGAAAGAATATTCCTCCTTCTCTATGCCCTCTGTTTCCATTTTTTTGTTTAGATCCTATCATCACACATTGGATTCTTGCAAGAAGTTCCTGATGGATTCCCCAGTATAACTTCCCTTAAAATCCTTCAGTGGCCGTCCTTGGCCTGAAAGATAAAATCCAAACCCTTTGGTTCATTATGATCACAGCTCTACCTCCCTCTCCAGAGAAATCACACAACTTTTGTGCCTCTGAGCATTTAAATGGTGTTCCTCCTGATTGGACAACCTTTTTCTTCTCCATCCTCTTGACCCCTCAGGACAAATTAGGAGGGAAACATTGCCTGACCTTCTGAGGCAGCTTCAGGGTGGTGTCTCATCCATCCCAGAGCACTGCACACACAGGACAGAACACTTATGTGGGTCTCTGCATGGTTTCACTTTCCTACATGCCTGCCCTCCTGCCCAGCCTGGAAACATCACACAGCCTTACTTACTCACCTTTGTGTCCCCAGCTTGGTACAGATACACAGCAGATCGTCAGTGAATGTGGGTTTCACTGAACTAAAGAATGAACGAATGACTGAACAAATAAGTTAGTGAAGAACCTGTCTTGATTTGAAGTGAAGAGAATTTCCTTGAGATTTTCTCGCACATGCCATCTCTGGAGTTGTTCTATTGGAAACCTGAATTCTGTTCTCTCCCTCCACTCTCCAGCTTGCTGTAGCTCTCAAGGTCGACTAGATTCCTCTGCAGTAACAAACGTTCCCAAATTTTCACTCACTTGACACAACAATGTCACTCTTGCCACGTGTTGACTGTGGTTTTCTGAGGGGCTGTACTCCCCGTAATAACTCAGAGATGCAGACTGGCAGGGCCTCCACCACCTTGTGGCTGTCCTGTCAGGAATGAAGAGAGAGGCTAGAAAACTGTACAAGACTTTTTGATGCCTCAACCTGGAAATGATGAACACTAACATTTTACTGGCCAGAGATCATCACAAAGCCCACCGAACAGCAAGGGGTCCACAATATGCAGGGGAGCCAACAAAACATTTTATGAAACTTACCATCTCTGTCACACTGACCTTAATTAAGTCTCTTTCCATCCCTGGGTTCAGAGAACATTGTGTCCAAATTTACCGTTACATAAATGGGGAAACAGAGACTTCCCCCATCTCTGAGGTCCATGGTTTAATTAATACTAAGACTTGATATGGGTCAGGATCCTTCTGGACCTTGTAGATTTAGTTTAATGGCTCTGCTGAGGGCCTGAATCCATTTTCTGGAACTCCGACCACAGTTTATAACCTCCATGGGGTTAGCCCACCTTCCAGCCTTTAATGGCTTTGGGGCAGGACAGTACTTTACCCCTCTACATCTTTATTTCCCCACCTTCTTCCCTTTAAAATGCTATGTGACCATCTTCTTTGAAATCAGTCCTACACATCATCCTTTGTTTTTTAGCATATATTGAACCTCATGGGAGAAAATTCTATGATGACAGCTATATACAAATATGTGTAAGATTGTAGATTGTCTTGACCTAATGTTTCATGCTGCTTTGCATAGATACTGCCATCTCATGCCAGTAATACACACACCCATATAACATTCCCATTCAAATTCGTTTAGGATTTTAAAGTTCAACTGCAACCTTGGCCAAGGAAGGAAAAAAAGGAAGGAAACTGCACATCTAGTGCTTTGTCCCCAGCAGAATAAAATGTGGCACTTAGACAGAATAAGTTACAGAAATAGCTGTAATTCTGCACCTATAGCAATCTGATTATCCAAGTAGAGAAAAGAACCAAGGCCTAGGAGGCCCAGGAAGGATGCATGCCATATGTGGTTACCAAGGTTTAGAGGTTTATTTTTAGAAGAACAGTATGGTGAGTTGTTAAACCTGTTTACCCAAGAGAGAACCCTGGGAAAAAATGCTGTCTCAATCATCATTGAAGCAGTTGGTGTCTATAGGGGTTTGTTGTGAGTATAATTAATAAGCCAAGATATTTTTATTGGAGTCTGTTTCCAACTTTAGAGAAGCAGAAACACATATGATGTGCTCACTGCCCTCCAGCAGCTTCCATGTGGATTGAAGAAGAGAGCCAGTACAGCTGCTGAGAACAATTCAATATCCAAGCCAGGATGTATTCCTCACTGCCATGTGAGGAACTCAAAGGTATACTGTGGGCTTAAGGGGATCAGGCAGGCTAATGAAGTGGGCAGATCAGAGTGATAACAGAAAGGCAAAAAGCTATGTGAAAGGACTGTTTAGACAGAAGGAACAGCATAGCTACTGTGTGGTGGTGAAATTATACAAGGTGTTGGGTGGCTGTGAAATAATTGATCAGCTAAGAGGAGAGCAGAAGACTGTAGGGAGAGATTTCCAAGATATTAAAAGCAGTATCTTCCTCCTTAGAACCCTAAAGCCACTCTCTCTTTAATGATCATGACTTTCCTCTTCACCTGAGATCTGTGAGTTTGAGATTTATCCACATTCACAGAGTTCAAGCACTCTGAAAATCATTTTGTTCTTCTTCTCCTTCCCTCCCATTGGGTCAAGCATACTGTGTCATATTTAGAAAGCATGCAGTACAGTATGTATTCATTGAGTTGATTTGAATTGAGTTGAATTGGACTCCAGCTAATTCTGAGAGCCTTACGGCCAGCAGAAGTCTAATATGGGAACATGTTGGCCTGTAATCTTTAACACAATTTAAGGAGTTTGGTCTTTATCCTGAGAGCAATGGGGACCCATTGATGATTGTGGGCAAGGGTATAATATGTGTAAAAGTCAATGTGTAGCTGACTTAAGTGGAGAGAGTCAGGAGACCTAGAGACCCATTATGAACACCTTGAAGTTGCTCAGGAGCCAGCCTCGGATGATGTGAAGACTATGACCTCAAATGCTCGCAGGAGGCAGGCAGACTCCTGAGACAGGAGAAGGTAATTAGGCATGTTCTTTACGCAGACACACTTTGTTTTCATGTTAAATGCATTAGACTAGACTTTACCTACTAAAAGAAATAGCTCTGTCCAACTTTCTGGACTCATGAGGTCTTCTCAATCTGTCTTGTACTTTTCCTGATTTCAACAGAGTCAGAGATGCAGAGAAATTTTTCTTTCCTATAAGGGAAACAGCAGTCTGAGCATGATCATAAATGGTAGCTAACACTTGATCTCAATGCCAGGAATACTGTGAGGAGTGGTGGGCGCTGAGACAGACCGGACCCTAAAAGGGGATAGTTGCTGCTTAGCTACAGCTGATTGTTAATGAGCAGAAATACCAGGCTGATCACCAGATCTTATTTTTGGAAAGAAAGTGGAAATCCAGAGTTCTCATGACTTCTCTGGATCTTAAAATATTGACTCAGATGTGTTTAAAACACTGTAGGCACCAAGCAAAATAGAGGTGCAGATCTCCAATTTTTTGGTCTCTGTATATGAAAAGAATGAATCTGGATCCCAAAACCAAGATTTGAGTCCCCATTGACCGCGAGCAAGCTCCTTCCCCTCTTTAAGCCCCAAATGCCTAATATAAAAAATGCAGATAATACTTCTCTTCTTGTAGGGTGGTGAAGATTAAATGAGATAATAAGCAAACTCTAAGTGCTATTAAAAAAAAAACTTTAAGTGTTAAAGTCTGGGGTGCAAGGATACAAAGGTGAAATTCCTTGGGTGGGATAGGTTAGGCAAAAAGATATGTGAGTTCAACTTGGGGCAGTTGTGGGTCTGGGACACTGGTGACAGTGTCCCAAGAAATTATTTGGTCACAGAAAGTATCTGAAACCTAGGCATGGAAAACACCTTTGGCCACATTTCTCTAAGACACTGCCAGCTGTAATTGGTGGTCCATGTAAAGAAAGATACTTCTGTGAGTGAAACGTATATGATTTTTAGATGAACACAACTCCTCTCAGATATCTGTTGAGTTCAGAGCCCTGAGGATGAACAGTGTTCCATGTGTCAAGTTGAGCAAGTAGAAAACAACAGCAAAATCAAGAGTTAAAGATGATAAACACAGGCAGATCCTGGTCTCCCACCTCTGGAGAGGCCTGACATCTGTCCTATCTTTAAAGCTCAGCTTGCATTTGGTCTCAGTTTGATAAGCTCTCACTGAAAGCCCCTTTTCATGTCCTCGGTTTTCACCATGGTTGGCTGGCTGAGCCACCGGAAATTATCCTACAAAAAGACAGAGTCGATGTTGAATGATTTTGGCTGAGATGCTCTTTCCAGAGTTCACCCTCTTCCAGCATTTGCATCTGTTGCAATCTATTCTACAGACTTCACAGAGGGGCCAGTCATAACAACTAATACAATTAAGGGGCAGGCTGGATGTCTCTTAAACCTGTCTGTATGTATCTGGATACGTGGGGTTTCCAGAGGGAAACTTAGCTATATTCAGACGTGCATGGGTATGTTTTATTGAACAAGCCCACCCAAAGGGGAGAAAGAGGGCCAATATGACCTGGCAGCAAAGCCTTTTCATGAGTGGGAGTGGTGAAGGTGGGGTGGGTAGGTGGGTGATTATGAAGAGAGTGTGGTAGCTATCCCTCCAATGAGGTCCACAGGATCCTTATGCTTCGTGCCAGAGAGATAAGATGGTAAGACTCTGTGGAATGATCTGCCTTACTGAAAACTCTACCTGTGGTAGACTTTTAAGATAGTGATTACTTTGGGGAGAAGGGATTAGTGACTAAAAAGGGACGAGAAGTGGTTTTGGGGGTGTTGGAAATGGTCTATTTCTTGATATGAGTGGTGGCTTTTTAGGTGAGTTCATTTTATCAAAATTTATCGATCTATACTTATGATTTTTTCTTTTATTATATTTCTATTACACTACACTAAAATAGTTTATTTTAAAGTTTAAAAAGAAACTAAAAAGGTCTGAATGGTTTTGGTTAATGATCTTTAACATGGACCCACTATTCCTCTCTCTCTCTCTTTATATATATATTTAGATTGTGAACTCTAAATTAACCTCTTAATGCAAGATGCCACTACTATTATGGGTTCACTCTGATTTTCCATCTAGTCTCTGAGCTCATTGAGGGTAAAGAACCATGCGTTAATTCATCTTTGTGTCTTACTTTATGGCACTGTTCTGATTTTCTTTCAATACCATGTTTTCTTGTCCTTATAAAGATATTATCTCTCCAGCCATCCATTCAAAATTTTTATTTGGGGAAGAGAGCTTCAAGATGGTGGAAGAGTAAGATGCGGAGATCACCTTCCTCCCTACAGATACATCAGAAATACATCTACACGTGGAACAACTCCTACAGAACACCCACTGAACACTGGCAGAAGACCTCAGACTTCCCAAAAGGCAAGAAACTCCCCACGTACCTGGGTAGGGCAAAAGAAAAAAGAAAAAACAGAGACAAAAGAATAGGGATGGGACTTGCACCTCAGAGAGGAAGCTGTGAAGGAGGAAAGGTTTCCACACCCTAGAAGCCCCTTCGCGGGCGGAGACTGCGGGTGGCGGAGGGGGGAGCTTCGGAGCCATGGAGGAGAGCGCAGCCACGGGGGTGCGGAGGGCAAAGTGGAGAGATTCCCGCACGGAGGAGCGGCGCCGAGCAGCACTCACCAGCCCGAGAGGCTTGTCTGCTCCCCCGCCGGGGCGGGCGGGGCTGGGAGCTGAGGCTCGGGCTTCGCCGGATCGCAGGGAGAGGACTGGGGTTGGTGGCGTGAACACAGCCTGAAGGGGTTAGCGCACCACAGCTGGCCGGGAGGGAGTCCGGGAAAAAGTCTGCAGCTGCCGAAGAGGCAAGAGACTTTTTCTTGCCTCTTTGTTTCCTGGTGCGCGAGGAGAGAGGATTTAAAGCGCTGCCTAAATGAGCTCCAGAGGCGGACGCGAGCCGCGGTTATCAGCGCGGACCCCAGAGACAGACATGAGACACTAAGGCTGCTGCTGCCACCACCAAGAAGCCTGTGTGCGAGCGCAGGTCACTCTCCACACCGCCCCTCCCGGGAGCCGGTGCAGCTCGCCACTGCCAGCGTCCCATGATCCGGGGACAACTTACCCGGGAGAACGCACGGCGCGCCTCAGGCTGCTGCAACGTCACGCTGGCCTCTGCCGCCGCCGGCTCGCCCCGCCTCCTCCGTACCGCTCCCTCCCCTCCCCCCCCCCCCCGGCCTGAGTGAGCCAGAGCCCCGGAAGCAGTTGCTTCTTTAACCCCTGTTAAAGGGGTTAACCTCCTGTCTGAGCAAAGAACAGACGGCCCTCAGGCAACCTCCACGCAGAGATGGGTCCAAAACCAAAGATGAACCCCGGGAGCTGTGCAAACAAAGAAGAGAAAGGGAAATCTCTCCCAGCAGCCTCAGGAGCAGTGCATTAAATCTCCACAATTAACTTGATGTACCCTGCATCTGTAGAATACCTGAATAGACAACAAATCATCCCAAATTGAGGAGGTGGACTTTGGGAGCAACGATATATATATATATTTTCCCCTTTTTCTCTTTTTGTGAGTGTGTATGTGTATGCTTCTGTGTGGTTTTGTCTGTATAGCTTTGTTTTTACCATTTGTCCTAGGGTTTTGTCTGTCCGATTATTTTTTTTATTACTTAAAAAATTTTTTTTCTTAATAATTATTTTTTATTTTAATAAATTTATTTTATTTTATTTTATCTTCTTCTTTCTTTCTTTCTTTTTTTCCTCCCTTTTATTCTGAGCCGAGTAGAGGACAGGCTCTTGGTGCTCCAGCCAGGCATCAGGGCTGTGCCACGGAGGTGGGAGAGCCACGTTCAAGACACTGGTCTACCAGAGACCTCCCAGTTCCACATAATATCAAACGGGGAAAATCTCCAAGAGATCTCCATCTCAACACCAAGACCCAGCTCCACTCAACGACCAGCAAGCTACAGTGCTGGACACCCTATGCCAAACAACTAGCAAGACAGGAACAAAACCCCATCCATTAGCACAGAGGCTGCCTAAAATCATAATAAGGCCACAGACACCCCAAAGCAAACCACCAGACGTGGACCTGCCCACCAGAAAGACAAGATCCAGCCTCATCCACCAGAACACAGACACTAGTCCCCTCCACCAGGAAGCCTACACAACCCACTGAACCAACATTAGCCACTGGGGACAGACACCAAAAACAATGGGCAGTACAAACCTGTAGCCTGCGAAAAGGAGACCCCAAACACAGTAAGTTAAGCAAAATGAGAAGACAGAGAAACACACAGCAGATGAAGGAGCAAGGAAAAAATCCACCAGACCTAACAAATGAAGAGGAAATAGGCAGTCTACCTGAAAAAGAATTCAGAATAATGATAGTAAAGGTGATCCAAAATCTGGAAAATAGAAAGGAGAAAATACAAGAAACGTTTAACAAGGACCTAGAAGAACTAAAGACCAAACAAACAGTGATGAACAACAAAAAATGAAATATAAAATTCTCCAAAAGGGATCAATAGCAGAATAACTGAGGCAGAAGAACGGATAAGTGACCTGGAAGATAAAATAGTGGAAATAACTACTGCAGAGCAGAATAAAGAAAAAAGAACGAAAAGATTGAGGACTGTCTCAGAGACCTCTGGGACAGCATTAAATGCACCAACTTACGAATTATAAGGGTCCCAGAAGAGGAAGAGAAAAAGAAAGGGACTGAGAAAATATTTGAAGAGATTATAGTTGAAAACTTCCCTAATATGGGAAAGGAAATAGTTAATCAAGTGCAGGAAGCACAGAGAGTCCCATACTGGATAACTCCAAGGAGAAACACGACAAGACACATATTAATCAAACTATCAAAAATTAAACACAAAGAAAACATATTGAAAGCAGCAAGGGAAAAACAACAAATAACACACAAGGGAATCCCCATAAGGTTAACAGCTGATCGTTCAGCAGAAACTCTTCAAGCCAGAAGGGAGTGGCAGGACATATTTAAAGTGCTGAAGGAGAAAACCTACAACCAAGATTACTCTACACAGCAAGGATCTCATTCAGATTCGACGGCAAAATTAAAATCTTTACAGAAAAGCAAAAGCTAAGAGAATTCAACACCACCAAACCAGCTTTAAAACAATTGCTAACAGAACTTCTCTAGGCAGGAAACACAAGAGAAGGAAAAGACCTACAAAAATAAACCCAAAACAATTAAGAAAACTGTAATAGGAACATACATATTGATAATTACCTTAAATGTAAATGGATTAAATCCTCCAACCAAAAGACAGATTGGCTGAATGGATACAAAAACAAGACCCGTATATATGCTGTCTACAAGAGACCCACTTCAGACCTAGGGACACATACAGACTGAAAGTGAGGGGATGGAAAAAGATATTCCATGCAAATGGAGATCAAAAGAAAGCTGGAGTAGCAATTCTCATATCAGACAAAATAGACTTTAAAACAAAGGCTATTACAAGAGACAAAGTAGGACACTACATAATGATCAAGGGATCAATCCAAGAAGAAGATATAACAATTGTAAATATTTATGCACCCAACATAAGAGCACCTCAATATATAAGGCAAATACTAATAGCCATAAAAGGGGAAATCAACAGTAACACAATCATAGTAGGGGACTTTAACACCCTGCTTTCGCCCATGGACAGAGCATCCAAAATGAAAATAAATAAGGAAACACAAGCTTTAAATGATACATTAAACAAGATGGACTTAATTGATATTTATAGGACATTCCATCCAAAAACAACAGAACACACATTCTCTCAAGTGCTCACGGAACATTCTCTAGGATAGATGATATCTTGGGTCACAAATCAAGCCTTGGTAAATTTAAGAACATTCAAATCATATCAAGTATCTTTTCTGACCACAACGCTATGAGACTAGATATCAATTACAGGAAAAAATCTGTAAAAAATAAAAACACATGGAGGCTAAACAACGCACTACTAAATAACCAAGAGATCACTGAAGAAATCAAATAGGAAATCAAAAAATACCTAGGAACAAATGACAGTGAAAACACGATGACACAAAACCTATGGGATGCAGCAAAAGCAGTTCTAATATGGAAGTTTATAGCAATACAATCCTACCTTAAGAAACAAGAAACATCTCAAGTAAACAACCTAACCTTACACCTAAAGCAATTAGAGAAAGAAGAACAAAAAATCCCCAAAGTTAGCAGAAGGAAAGAAATCATAAAGATCAGATCAGAAGTTGATGAAAAAGAAATGAAGGAAATGATAGCAAACATGAATAAAACTAAAAGCTGATTCTTTGAGAAGATAAACAAAATTGATAAACCATTAGCCAGACTTATCAAGAAAATAAAGGGAGAAGACTCAAATCAATAGAAGTAGAAATGAAAAAGGTGAAGTAACAACTGACACTGCACAAATACAAAGGATCATGAGAGATTACTACAACCAACTATATGCCAATAAAACGGACAACCTGGAAGAAATGTACAAATTCTTAGAAATGCACAACCTTCCGAGACTGAACCAGGAAGAAATAGAAAATGTGAACAGATCAATCACAAGCACTGAAATTGAAACTGTGATTAAAAATCTTCCAACAAACAACGCCCAGGAGCAGATGGCTTCACAGGCGAATTCTATCAAACATTTAGAGAAGAGCTAACACCTATCCTTCTCAAACTCTTCCAAAATATAGCAGAGGGAGGAACACTCCCAAACTCATTCTACGAGGCCACCTGATGGCAAAACCAAACAAAGATGTCACAAAGAAAGAAAACTACAGGCCAATATCAATGCTGAACATAGATGCAAAAATCCTCAACAAAATACTAGCAAACAGAATCCAACAGCACATTAAAAGGATTATACGCCATGATCAAGTGGGGTGTATCCCAGGAATGCAAGGATTCTTCAATATATGCAAATCAATCAACGTGATACACCATATTAACAAACTGAAGGAGAAAAACCATATGATCATCTCAATAGATGCAGAGAAAGCTTTTGACAAAATTCAACACCCATTTATGATAAAAACCCTCCAGAAAGTAGTCATAGAGGGAACTTTCCTCAACATAATAAGGGTCATATATGACAAACCCACAGCCAACATTGTCCTCAATGGTGAAAAACTGAAACCATTTCCACTAAGATCAGGAAGGAGACAAGGTTGCCCACTCTCACCACTATTATGCAACATAGTTTTGGAAGTGTTAGCCACAGAAATCAGAGAAGAAAAAGAAATAAAGGAAACCAAATTAGAAAAGAAGAAGTAAAGCTGTCATGGTTTGCAGGTGACATGATACTATACAGAGAGAATCCTAAAGATGTTACCAGAAGACTACTGGAGCTAATCAATGAATTTGGTAAAGTAGCAGGATACAAAATTAATGCACAGAAATCTCTTGCATTCCTATATACTAATGATGAAAAATCTGAAAGTGAAATTAAGAAAACACTCCTATTTACCATTGCAACAAAAAGAATAAAATATCTAGGAATAAACCTACCTCAGGAGACAAAAGACCTGTATGCAGAAAATTATAAGACACTGATGAGAGAAATTAAAGATGATACAAATAGATGGAGAGATATACTATGTTCTCGGATTGGAAGAATCAACATTGTGAAAATGACTCTACTACCCAAAACAATCTACAGATTCAATGCAATACCTATCAAATTACCACTGTTATTTTTCACAGAACTAGAACAAAAATTTTTACAATTTGTATGGAAAACAAAAGACCCCAAATAGCCAAAGCAATCCTGAGAAAGAAAAACCGAGCTGGAGGAATCAGGCTCCCTGACTTCAGACTATACTACAAATCTACAGTAATCAAGACAGTATGGTACTAGCACAAGAACAGAAAAGAAGATAAATGGAACAGGATAGAAAGTCCAGAGATAAACCCATGCACATATGGTCACCTTATCTTTGATAAAGGAGGCAAGAATATACAGTGGATAAAATATAGCCTCTTCAATAAGTGGTGCTGGGAAAACTGGACAGCTACATATAAAAGAATGAAATTAGAACACTCCTTAACACCATACACAAAAATAAACTCAAAATGGATTAAAGACCTAAATGTAAGGCCAGAAACCATCAAACTCTTAGAGGAAAACATTGGCAGAACACTCTATGACAGAAATCATAGCAAGATCCTTTTTGACCCACCTCCTAGAGAAATGGAAATAAAAACAAAAATAAACAAATGGGACCTAATGAAACTTAAAAGCTTTTGCACAGCAAAGGAAACCATAAACAAGACGAGACGATAACCTTCAGAATGGGAGAAAATATTTGCAAATGAAGCAACTGGCAAAGGATTAATCTCCAAAATTTACAAGCAGCTCTCATGCAGCTCAACATTAAAAAAAAAAAAAAACCTAATCCAAAAATGGGCAGAAGACCTAAATAGACATTTCTCCAAAGAAGATATACAGATTGCCAACAGACACATGAAAGGATGCTCAACATCACTAATCATTAGAGAAATGCAAATCAAAACTACAATGAGATATCATCTTACACCAGTTAGAATGGCCATCATCAAAAAATCTACAAATAATAAATACTAGAGAGGGTGTGGAGAAAAGGGAACCCTCTTGCACTGTTGATGAGAATGTAAATTGATACAGCCACTATGGAGAACAGTATGGACGTTCCTTAAAAAACTAAAAATAGAACTATCATACGACCCAGCAATCCCACTACTGGGCATATACCCTGAGAAAAGCATAATTCAAAAAGAGTCATGTACCACAATGTTCATTGTAGCTCTATTTACAATAGCCAGGACATGGAAGCAACTGAAGTGTCCATCAACAGATGAATAGATAAAGAAGATGTGGCACATATATACAATGGAATATTACTCGGCCAAAAAAGGAACGAAACTGAGTTATTTGTAGTGAGGTGGATGGACCTAGAGACTGTCACACAGAGTGAAGTAAGTCAGAAAGAGAAAAACAAATACCGTATGCTAACACATATATATGGAACCTAAAAAAGAAAAAAAATTATGGTCATGAAGAACCTAGTGGCAAGACAGGAATAAAGATGCAGACCTACTAGAGAATGGACTTGAGGTTACGGGGAGGGGGAAGGGTAAGCTGGGACAAAGTGAGAGAGTGGCATGGACATATATACACTACCAAACGTAAAACAGATAACTAGTGGGAAACAGCCGCATAGCACAGGGAGAGCAGCTCGGTGCTTTGTGACCACCTAGAAGGGTGGGATAGGGAGGGTGGGAGGGAGGGAGAAGCAAGTGGGAAGAGATATGGGGACATATGTATATGTATAATTGATTCACTTTGTTATAAAGCAGAAACTAACACACCATTGTAAAGCAATTATACTCCAATAAAGATGTTAAAAAAATTTTATTTGGGAAATATAGTCACCACATAATTACTGGGTGATGATACCATGTACATAATAGTTATGGAATAAATCTTAATATTTAATTGGAAATAATTTATATATCACCCTTAGTAAATTGATATATTAAACAATACTTATTAAAAGGATCATGTCCCTCCATGAACTTTTGAGGTCTTATCAGATGTCAAACTCAGTCCATTAGTTAAAGGCCACAACAGATCGTAGATACTTTCAAAAATCAGAGGATGTCAGGGTCAGCTCAGGAGCCCAGATCCCTCCAAACTAAGTGGATTTATGGCCATTTCTTCTAGGATTCTGGGACTGGACAGACATAAAACAGTGATTAAGATTCAAACTCTGGGGCCAGAATGACTTTGATTTAATCATGCCTCTCCACTCCTAGCTGCATGAACTTGGGCAAGTTTCTTAACTCTGTTAAGCCTCAATTTGAATCTTTGAAATTGAGATAATGATTGTTATCTCACAGGATTATTACGGGAATTAAATGAGATCATGCATCTAAAGTGCTTAGTACAGCGCACACCAAGTATTAAACACTGCAAGAATCATAGCCGTCAGTATTTCTAATTATTTATTTGGGGGAATAAACTCTTAGGAATGCACTGCCATATATGCTCCCATACATTCAGAACTATTTACTTATTATAGAGGCATGTGAAGGTGTCACATCCTTCCCTCCAAGACCCGTCTTTGTTTTTGGCCTAAACCATAATCGTGAGTCAAAGGCACTTTGAACTGAATGAAAGGTAGATAAAGCTCTGTATATAGTGCCAGGATCCTCTGGGGAAGGGAAGAAGGAGAGCAATGTGAACAAGCTGAGTTATTCAAAGGGACAAATTCTAGATCAAAGTCGCTGGAGAATGTGGGTCGCTGGATTATTTAGGATCCCGGGATATAGAGGTGGGTGTACTCCAGGTTAGAAAGCACACCACAGCGTCCACCAGACTCTTAGTGACTGTGTCTCATTTATCTCTGTTTGCTTGCTTCTTAGTGGCATCAGCTGGGAATTTGTACAGGGAACAGGGACACTGAAAGAGTGGCCCATTTTAACCAGAATATGTGTTGAGAAACTTGCCAGGAAAGCATTAGAAAATTTGGACTCTAATGCAAAGTAATTCAGTAAAATATAGTCATGCTTTGAAGGTTTATCAGACAGTTATGGAAGAAAATAAAAATCTGTTGACATATATACTCTTGGGCGATGGGCCACTAGTTGCCTTTTGTGACTGTGCTAATTGCCACGTGGATAAAAAGGTGTTAACATGGGTGAAGTAACTGTGGCTGACACTTGAGCAATGAGTATGAATTTTGATGCATTACTGAGGGGACAGAGTTACTGAAAGGCAAGAGCGTTTGAGACAGAAACTCAAAATGGAAATATCAGGGTATGCAAGTATCTCTAAACTATGGGAGAATTCTGAAGGAAACACCATCTACATTCACAGTTACCTAGAGGATGGATAAAAAGAAGAGGAAACAAAAACCATGATACGTTTTGATCACTGAACATCTTTAGAAGTTGATGGAACACCATAGAGTTTGTTTTCTTAAGTTATGCTCTAGTGACAAATTTTTCCTGGTTTCTTAATTAAAATTAATTAAGTTTTCTTTAATTTCTTTAAATTAATTAATTAATTTACTGAGTTCCTGAAACATGTGTTCTTATTCTACTTTTAAGCACGTTTTATCCTAACTTTGATAAGGCACAGTCCTTTTTACAGCTTTCCCACTTTAAGGAACCCGGATCCTAGTAACAAATGTGAATGATAGTTCATCATGTCCCTTGCCGTGAATGGCATCAGATACTGTACCTCATGTGCTGCAAACTTATATCCTGCATAGAATCCATGCATGTGTTTTGTTTGGCCTGCATGATGTTAAAAAAAAAAATTATTTCAAATGTCTTTTGAAGGGCCATGAATTTTCCAGGGGCATGTTTTCTAGATTTCCATGCCTTGGTATCTTACACCTGGCCTACCTCACACATTTACATCATTTGCATCACCCTTTCAGGCTTGGGATTTGTGATTTTAATTGTAAATTAAAATATAGCTATTGAACAAAGCAAATACGTTCATCTTAATATTAGGGAAAGAGGAAAGAAATTTAGTTTGGGGACTGAAAGGAAATATTTAGTTCCAGCCTTAGATAAAGAGTAGAAAGGAATGAACTAGTCAAATATTGAGAAAGGATACTCCGGAAGAAACATACTGCAGAAGTAAAAACTACAGGTTGATGAAGGAGGGGATCTTTAGTGTGCATGTTGAGAGATTAAGATACAGCCTGAAAGAGCAGCTAGAGGCTGAAAGCAGGTATCTAAAGGGAAAAGGGCCAGGGCACATAAATAAATGTCACTTCTATACTCTGGATCTAACTAGCTTGGATGATTTTTAGACCATCAGTTGGTGGTATGACATAGGAAAATAAAAATCAAAGCAACGTACTCCTTCTAACATTGCCTTTTCTGAGATTTTGGAAGCTCTCAGCTTATCTCATGGCCCTGTTGTTAGAAGGTCCGTGTGACAGTGAAACCTGGTAATGATGGTTGACAGACCCATCTTTACCACCAGCATGAAGCTCTCAAAGGTACATAGTTTTCCCATTTCTTTTTGCAAAAACCACATTTTCTGGTCACTAAAATGCGTACGTTTCTTGTGTTCTACTGTGTTAAACCATGGACATTTTGGTGGTTGGATGAGGATATGTCTCATCTTAATTGAGAGTGAATAGGAATCTACGATAGCCTTCCGATAGGCCTCTCTTCTTGGAAAAGGAACCTTTGCCTAAGTCCAAAACCAAAGGCAATGAAAATACGCTGCAAACTATGGACCAACCATGTCTATCCTTCCATTTAACACTTCCTCTCTCTGCACACAACTGGCACAGGACAGGCAGAGAATGAGAAGCAAACTGAAATTTGCACCAGCCTAGCCAAGCCATCTAATAAGCCCTTTCTGTGGACTGCAGTTTGAAAAGCATTCCACTGGGGCCAACAGAGTGATGGTAAGTAAAGTTACTAGAGAGAACAGGTCACTAACACTGCCAAGAACCTGACTCTTCTTCTGCTTAGCAACCTTAAAGTTCCTCCATGGAGCTTCAGGGGGCACCTCAGTCTTGAGGAGGTACATGCGGCTTCATGAAAGGTACCAAAATTGATCAGGACATATCAGATGATGGAGCAGGAGTATTGGAAGATTGAAGAGCAGAAAGCGCCTGTGTACTCAGTAGAGAGGACCAGCAACTCTCTGATCCAGAGGAGAAAAGCAATGGGTACATCAACAGAAGATTGTTAGTCCTCTCCGCAATATGGAAGTGGTCACCCGCCATCCTCCTGCCCTGTGACTCAGGTCCTCAGCAGGTAAGTGGGGATCATAGCTATAGCATCTGGTGCTTCCTGGGAGGAAATGAAGGGATCACAGGGAAAGAGAAGGCAGAAGAGGGATTCAGAGCAAATGGGAAGGAGATTCCAAGGTTGAAAATGTGTTATCGAGCCCTGTACATAAGATGCGCTGTGTAAGGTCTTACAAGTTCACTTAAGGAAAGACTTAGTTTATCAGCAGTAAGGTGATCGGGTCTGCAGTCTAAGCCCCCAAGATTTCTCTGTGTCTCTGGGTAGTCTTCCCTCTATATTTTGTTGGGGTTGGTATAAGATGGTGTTATCTGTTCATCCTCATAACATATGTTTGTTTTAAGATTTCTTGTCCCATTTCTCAGAAGTTCCTATGAAAGAATCCCAGGTGACATTCTATGAAACCAACTCTCTTAAAATATTCTAGAAAGATTATACAGATACAGAGGATACAGATGGAAGCAGTGTTCATTTTTCATAGATCCCTTTTACAGCTGCAGCTCTTGGGTATAGAAGGAAACATGGACCCTCTCCTTGACTCCTCCCAACCCTCATCTCCCGTAGTCCCCTTCTTAATAGCAGACAGGGACATCTTTCCTGATCCACCAGGATGCTTCATTCAATGTTTCTCAGACACTTACTGGTCACCAAACACGTGCTGAGTGCTGTGCAAAGTGCTTAAGAGAACGAAGGAGTTGCTCTCAGGAGTTGCCTGATTTCTTCTTTTATGCATACACCGTGGATCCCTTTCTGAAAATCAGCCTTCTAATTTACCTTGCTTTCCTCTCTGATAAATCACCTTCACTAACTTATTTTTAACCCTTTTATTGTTGTGAGAATTTGTGTATCCATAGCTACAGGGACACAAAGTCAACAGGACCTTATAACCTCTTCAATGTCCAATATAGTTCTTCTTGGACATTCTAGAAGCAAGGAAACCATTGATCATAAAGAGGATTTGGGAGGCAGGTACACCTGGCTCAGTGCCACAATCCTAACACTTTTCTTCTCTCTCTATAATTATAATACTTACAATAGTAGCCATATATTTCATGGCTGTTATTCCAGGGGCAAAGCATTTAACATAAGTTGTCTGGCTGAATTCTCTCAACACTTGAAGGTGGGGGATTTTTAATCTCCATTTTACATGTTAGGAAACTAAGTCTCAAGATAATTCTTCTGGGACAGAGTGGATTCAGAATTTGAACCCTTGCTTTTATGACTATAAAGTATTGACACTTTCCATTTACTACACTGCTCAGAAAATGCAACGTAGTTATTTCAATAATCCATATGTTTACATACATATAAGCCATCATGTCACAGAAATAGACGCTTGCAAATATTTTTAGATAACATAGTTCTAGTAACTGTAGGTAACATATACATACTCCTGTATATAAAATAGATAACTAATAATGATCTACTGTACAGCACAGGGAACTCTACTCAATACTCTGTAATGGCCTATATGGGAAAAGAATCTAAAAAAGAGTGGGTATATGTATATGTATAACTGATTCAGTTTGTTATATACCTGAAACTAACACAACATTTTAAATTAACTGTACTCCAATAAAAAAAATTTTTTTAAAGTGATTTTGTTCCTTTTGGGGCGTCAGTCATGCTGGACTCTGTGCAGCCCTATGAGTGGACAATGGCTTTTGTCTGGTCTGGGAACTGCTTCGGCTGGCACTGAATGCGTGTTATCTCAGGTACATCATCTCCCTTCTCATCACCTCAATTTTCTGACCTGTGAAACTGAGACATGGGTGAGCTGGTTGACCCCTGAAGTCTCCTCTGGTGACGCTCTCATGGAGACTGCTTCCCGTGAGCCTTCTCAAGCTCAGAGCTTGATCCTTGCCCAATCGTTAAGACCACAGCACCTCGTGAGCAGACCCTGACCTGGGAATCAGAGGTCTGGGTTCCCCTCCTGGCTGTGTGACCTTGCTCAAGTCACCCTCCACCCCAGATCTCAGCTCCCTCACGGGTCAAGCGAGAGGAGTCACGGTAATTAGATGACCTCGCAGGGCCTTCTAACACCAACAGTCTCACCTTCCATTCCCACAGGCAGAAGAGAGAGGCTGCCTGCTCATATTCCCCAGACATTTTTAGGCAGCTCTGCAAACCAAGGGTCAGGAGCCCCATGTGAGAGGGTCTGTCCCTGCTTCACTTAAACCATTCACCTCATGATAATGTTCTGGGGGGTGTCAGGTTATAACAAGGATATAAAAATTATGAGCTGGGTTTGTCATTGACTTCATGGCCTTTAACGACCCTGCTGTCTCCTTAAGCATATGGCAAGTAATCTTATGGTTGAAGCTTGGGGAAAGGAATTGTCTGGAAGGGCTTCTGCACAGAAGAAAAAAGCAAGCGAGGCCTGCCCCAGCAGGCAATAGACTGGCATGATAATAAAGTGTGGTGGCAAAATGAAACATTAAAACACCCAATAAAAACCTAACTGCTTCATCACCATTACTAATGAAAATATATGATTGCCTAGTAAAATGTTCCACGCTGGCCTCTGGCCATGGATCTGCATTTATTAACACCTGTTACTCTTGTCATCTCCTTCCTGGGAAGGGCAACCTTTTACCCCAGATGGCCCGTAGCCTGGGAAATTCAGTGTGGAGGAGTTTTTGGCCAGGGGGTCCCACAGGAGAACTCAGTGGATCTGGGGTCCAGCAGCAGCTGCCTGGCTTCTACTTGTGCTTTCTTGAGTAACAAAGAGGCAAGAGCAGCGGCTGGTGAGTCAGCCAGAGCAAGAAAACAGAGATGCAATCTGTCTCAAATGTGCCTCGCCAACTGGGGACATGCCAGTTGGGTTATGAATGCAAGGAACAAAACCTAGGAGTTTTGCAATATGAAAGTGTAGCAGGGCTTCCCTGGTGGTGCAGTGGTTGAGAATCTGCCTGGCAATGCAGGGGACACGGGTTCGAGCCCTGGTCTTGGAGGATCCCACATGCTGTGGAGCAACTGGGCCCGTGAGCCACAATTACTGAGCCTGCGCGTCTGGAGCCTGTGCTCCACAACAAGAGAGGCCGCGATAGTGAGAGGCCCGTGCACCGCGAGGAAGAGTGGCCCCCACTTGCCGCAACTAGAGAAAGCCCTCGCACAGAAACGAAGACCCAGCACAGTCAGAAAATAAATAAATATATAAAAATTAAAAAACAAAAGTCACCAAGATCATCTAGAATATGAAATTCTTGAGCAATTTGCAGCCTGACATTCAGAATCAAGCCTCACATTGAAATGTATATACTAACTGCATTTACACAGTATTTTATCATTTACAGTACTTCTGAGACTTGATAAAATCAGTTGTCACCCCCAACACATGTATGATCTCCTTTGATCCTAAAATAAACCTTGTCAGTTGGCAATCTAATTATTCCAAAATTTACTGATGAGATTTAGAGTGGTCAGTTAAATTACTGATGGTCTCATAGCTTGTAGGTGTCAGAGCTGGATCCCAAACAGCGGTCTCAAATCCTTTAATTTGGTGTTCTGGCATCATGAAATGAAAAGAGCTTACCATGCCACAAGGTCACCTTTGTCCAAAGGATGGCTACCACATCCATGCTCAAAGCCACATCGAATATTACTGCAGAAATAATAGAATTTGTGTGATGGAGGTGAGGGTCCTCAGGGAGCCTGGGACATCCACATAGAGAAAGAGGAAGGAGCTATACTATGTGAGCAAGACCTCCTCCTCCAGAACAGCCCCTTGGTTCTCCCATGGCTGAACCATCATGTGTAAACAGTCATCACTCTGGGTTCTGGAAAGTTTTTACCTGTGTTACCAAACTGAGCTTTCCTTTTTACCTTTGTAAGATGAGAGGATGAAATTAGATAACTTTCAGGTTTTTCTTCATGACAACTCTTCATATATCTGTGATTATAGAAAGGCTTTGTGGTACTAATGTGGAGAAACAACATTTAGGCTTAGTTTAAAAGAGAAAAAAGTGCACATCAATTAAACAATTAATATTTACCAGAAACTGTTCATATATCATCTCATTTAATCATCAAACAACCTATTAAGGTAAATTATTATTGTCGCTATTTTATACATCCCGAATTTGAATCTGATTTAAGACATTTGCTTAGGACACAGTGGGGTTGATTTTATGCCTGGGATCTTCCCATTGCACCACACCAGCTCCCAGTGACAGCACCATCTTGAATTTCCTTGTCTCTATCAGAAAGACCCTTGGATCTTAAACCCTATTATCTGGCTTACTATGGCTCTCTTCTCATAACTTGCCTCCCAGTGAAGGTACTTTATTACTGGCTATATCCTCAAATACATTTTTCCTTTCCAGCCACTACAATTTTCACAAACAGAGGGGCGTTGTTAACTTGAGTTTTCCTCGCTGGACTTGACGTTGGCTGATTGCATTTTGCTGACATGCACTCCTCCTGCTGTGTTGCCGAGATAGTCCCCTATCATTTCTGCATCCCAAGCTGGCAGGGTGTGTGGCTTTGCAGCATCTTTTTTCCACTCCAGAAAGAATAGGATAGAACTGCTTTATGGATGAAAATAAAAGTCTCATATAATATGAAATCCAGATTATTGTTTTCCTACAAGGGAGAGAAGAAAAACTTACCAACATGAATTTTTCCTCCTATTCTCCCTCCCTCCATTCTGTGTTTCCTACTGTTCACTCTTCTTTATCTTTTTAAAGTATATATCATTTGGAAAGCACAGTTCTACAAACCTGATGGGAAGGTGTATAAATATTGAAAGACTTAATAATGGTGCTCTAAAGGCCCATTTTATGGGTTTAGATATGGTATCACTAGCCAGAATGGAGTGACTAAAAGCTGTTCAGCAACTTATTGGAAATTTTTGCACCCGATTCACCCATCACCTAACAGAGTCTTTAAAATCAAAGGCACGGGTCACTCAGGACTCACTGAGAGGAAATGCCCCATGGGCATAAGGCCAGAGGAAGAGACCAGGCTGGCAGGACGTAAGAGCTGGGGCTTCAAAGCAGAGAAGCATTTGGGGCAGAAGACACAGAGAATTCTGGAGAATATTAAGCACAAAGGCTAAGATGAGTGATAACAGAAAAGATGTGTGGTTTCAAAAGAAAAACTTCCCCTTTCTCAGTTTGGTATAGAACTAACCCAATCAAGGACAGGCTGGTGTCCGCAACCTGAACATCAGATACCATGACCTAGGATGGAGTGAAAGGCAGAGCTTGCAGAAGGCCCTACATGGTGGGTGATTGTGGAGCCAATAATTGACCCCCACTTTGCTTTTTCACCAGCTGCTTAACTTGAAGCAAATGACAAACTATCTAAGGATCAGTTTCCTCATCTGCAAAGTGAGAAGCCTATTACCTATTCCATGTGATTATTGGTACTTATTTAGTACTTATTAAAAGAAGTACTAAATAAGATGCTATATTTAAGACACTGTCCTCAGCTCATAATTAGCACCTAATAACTATTAACATCACCATGCAGGGTTTTTTTTTTTTCTTTTATCAAGGTCATATTATGAAATTTATAAAATCTGTAAGGTTTTTGTTTCTTTTCCTTTACTCTGCAGCTCTCTTCATTTTGTAACTTCCTCTTTTCCCTGAGGGAAAGATAGGGGAGGAAATAAATGGAAAGGGTTGTGATGAAAACCTTTGCAAAGTGAGTAGTCAAAGTTTCATGCTTAAATGAAGAGACACAAAGTTGCAGGAAACATGTCTTAGAGCAGCAGTCCCCAACCTTTTGTCACCAGGGGCCGGTTTTGTGGAAGACAATTTATCCACAGGGGTGGAGGGATGGTTCAGGTGGTAAGGTGAGCAATGGGAAGCGGTGGGGCGCGGCAGATGAAGCTTGGCTTGCTCTCCCGCTGCTTACCTCCTGTTGTGTGGCCCAGCTCCTAACAGGTCGAGGTCTGGCACCGGTCCCAGTCTGTGGCCCAGGAGTTGGGGACCCCTGTCTTAGAGGACTGACGTGAACTAAAGGGAAGCTCAGCGTCCTTCAGTCCTTTGTGTCTAGGTCTGGGGTCCAACTCCCAGAGAATCCAAAACCCAGCTGTCAGGATCCAGACTTCATTCTGGTCCTACTGATGGTTTACAATTAAGCTTAAGGTGCTAACTATCCCAGGACACAGAGAAGCCACTTGGTCATCCTTGTGAATCAGATGGTCTTGGCAAGAAAATGGTACCTTTTAGGTAATGAGTAGGCAAGGGTGAAGGGTAGCAGTAAACTCAGAAAGAATAGCCAGAAGTGACTACTTGAGACAGAGACCGGCTGTGAAAACTCCTTTTAGTCATTTATTCTTCAACAAACATTTATGTGGTACCCACCCTCTAAGTCATCGATTTACATTTTACCGCTTTTGTGCAAACTTTCTCCTTTCTGTCTCCACCCAGAACGAAAACATAGGAGCTTTAGAAAAAAGGGAAGATATGGGGAGACGACAGTAAAACTGACTGCTTACATGCAGGGAATTTTCATAGAGACACTCATTCAACACACATTTATTGAGACCTATTCAGGTCAGGCATCATGATAAGCACTGTAAGAAAAACAAAGATGAATAAAACATAGTCTCTGCCCTTGATGATCTCACAGTTTAGTGGGTAAGACAAACAAATAAGGATATAAGAGTGATACGTTTTGAAATAGAGTGGTAGGGAAGGGGCTCTGGGAGAAATCATAACTACCAGGCAAGACATATGAGAGTCCAGGGCTCTTTGGTGCTTGGCAACTGAGAGCTGGACCTGAGAGCAAAGCAGGAGCTGGAGGGAGACCTTCAGCCTGACCAGGAGGGGGGAGGGAACACCATCCAAGAGATGGGGGTTCTGGGATCAATGAGTAAAGCACCAGGTTTTTGTATAGATTTGGGGTGTTTTACTTTGTTTTATACAGTGAAGGTCATTCATTTAAACATAATGTTTGCAAATCACAATCTCTAGAAAGATCAAGTGACTTTGAGTCATTCAGCCAGGAACTGCCAGAACCCAAATGACAACCATCAGCGGTTGTCAAACTGCTTCTCGGAGCTCTCTGCAGCAAACGGCAGCCTTTCAAAGGCAGAACAACATGGGCTCTAAATGCACCAGCCCTCATTTCTGTAATGGGTTTGCCTGTTTCAAGTATTCTACTTGTGCTGAATAAAAGTTTACTGTTGTTAATAATTATAGCATCTCAACAAAATTGCTGCACAATGCAAGTTGCTGCTCCACCAGTTGTAGTCTCCCTTTAACCTAAATTTCAATCCATTCTGTGGCAACCAGGAGGTCAATTAAAATGTGAAGATTAAAATCATAGTAGGGGACCTTAACACCCCACTTTCACCAATGGACAGATCATCCAAAATGAAAATAAATAAGGAAACACAAGCTTTAAATGATACATTAAACAAGATAGACTTAATTGATATTTATAGGACATTCCATGCAAACACAACAGAATACACTTTCTTCTCAAGTGCTTATGGAGCATTCTCCAGGATAGATCATATCTTGGGTCACAAATCAAGCCTTGGTAAATTTAAGAACATTGAAATCATATCAAGTATCTTTTCCAACCACAATGCTATGAGACAAGATATCAATTACAGGAAAAAATCTGTAAAAAATACAAAACATGGAGGCTAAACAATATGCTACTTAACAACCAAGAGATCACTGAAAAAATCAAAGAGGAAATCAAAAACTACCTAGAAACAAATGACAATGAAAACACGACAACCCAAAACCTATGGGATGCAGCAAAAGCAGTTCTAAGAGGGAAGGTTATAGCAGTACAACCCTACCTCAAGAAACAAGAAACATCTCAAATAAACAACCTAATCTTACACCAAAGGAACTAGAGAAAGAAGAACAAACAAAACCCAAAGTTAGCAGAAAGAAAGAAATCATAAATATCAGATCAGAAATAAATGAAAAAGAAATAAAGAAAACAATAGCAAAGATCAATAAAACTAAAAGTTGGTTCCTTGAGAAGATAAACAAAATTGATAAACCATTAGCCAGACTCATCAGAAAAAAAGGGAGAAGACTCAAATCAATAGAATTAGAAATGAAAAAGGAGAAGTAACAACTGACACTGCAGAAATACAAAAGATCATGAGAGATTACTACAAGCAAATATATGCCAATAAAATGGACAACCTGGAGAAGTGAACAAATACTTAGAAAAGCACAACCTTCCGAGGCTGAACCAGGAAGAAATAGAAAATATAAACAGGCCAATCACAAGCACTGAAATTGAGACTGTGATTAAAAATCTTCCAACAAACAAAAGCCCAGGAACGGATGGCTTCACAGGTGAATTCTATCAAACATTTAGAGAAGAGCTAACACCTATCCTTCTCAAACTCTTCCAAAATATAGCAGAGGGAGGAACACTCCCAAACTCATACTACAAGACCACCATCACCCTGATACCAAAACCAGACAAAGATGTCACAAAGAAAGAAAACTACAGGCCAATATCAATGATGAACATAGATGCAGAAATCCTCAACAAAATATTAGGAAACAGAATCCAAGAGCACATTAAAAGGATCATACACCATGATCAAGTGAGGTTTATCCCAGGAATGCAAGGATTCTTCAGTATATGCAAATCAATCAATGTGATACACCATATTAACAAGTTGAAGGAGAAAAACCACATGATCACCTCAATAGATGCAGAAAAAGATTTTGACAAAATTCAACACCCATTTATGATAAAAACCCTCCAGAAAGTAGGCATAGAGGGAACTTACCTCAACATAATAAAGGGCATATATGACAAACCCACAGCCAACATCATTCTCAATGGTGAAAAACTGAAACCATTTCCACTAAGATCAGGAACAAGACAAGGCTGCCCACTCTCACCACACTATGGTTCAACATAGTTTTGGAAGTCCTAGCCACAGCAATCAGAGAAGAAAAAGGAATCCAAATGGGAAAAGAACAAGTAAAGCTGTCACTGTTTGCTGGTGACATGATACTATACATAGAGAATCCTAAAGAGTCTACCAGAAAACTATGGGAGTTAATCAATGAATTTGGTAAATTAGCAGGATACAAAATTAATGCTCAGAAATTTCTTGCATTCCTGTACACCAATGATGAAAAATCTGAAAGAGAAATTAAGGAAACACTCCCATTTACCATTGCAACAAAAAGAATAAAATACCTAGGAATAAACCTATCTAAGGAGACAAAAGACCTGTATGCAAAAAACTATAAGATACTGATGAAAGAAATTAAAGATGATACAGACAGATGGAGAGATATACCATGTTCTTGGGTTGGAGGAAACAACATTGTGAAAATGATTCTACTACCCAAAGCAATCTACAGATTCAATGCAATCCCTATCAAATTACCAATGGCATTTTTCACAGAAGTAGAACAAAAAATTTCACAATTTGTATGGAAACACAAAAGACCCTGAATAGCCAAAGCAATCTTGAGAAAGAAAAGCGGAGCTGGAGGAATCAGGCTCCCTGACTTCAGACTATACTACAAAGCGACAGTAATCAAGACAGTATGGTACTAGCACAAGAACAGAAAAGAAGATAAATGGAACAGGACAGAAAGCCCAGAGATAAACCCACACACATAGAGTCACCTTATTTTTGATAAAGGAGGCAAGAATATACAATTGAGAAAAGACAGCCTCTTCAATAAGTGGTGCTGGGTAAACTGGACAGCTACATGTAAAAGAATGAAATTAGAACACTCCATAACACCATACACAAAAATAAACTCAAAATGGATTAAAGACCTAAATGTAAGGCCAGACACTATAAAACTCTTAGAGGAAAACATAGGCAGAACACTCTATGACATAAATCACAGCAAGATCCTTTTTGATCCACCTCCTAGAGAAATGGAAATAAAAACAAAAATAAAAAAATGGGGCCTAATGAAACTTAAATGCTTTTTCACAGCAAAGGAAACCATAAACAAGACGAAAAGACAACCCTCAGAATGGGAGAAAATATTTGCAAATGAAGCAACTGACAAAGGATTAATCTCCAAAATTTACAAGCAGCTCAGGCAGCTCAATATCAAAAAAACAAACAACCCAATCCAACAATGGGCAGAAGATATAAATAGACATTTCTCCAAAGAAGATATACAGATTGCCAACAAACACATGAAAGGATGCTCAACATCACTAATCATTAGAGAAATGCAAATCAAAACTACAATGAGGTATCACTTCACACCAGTCAGAATGGCCATCATCAAAAAATCTACAAGCAATAAATACTGGAGAGGGTGTGGAGAAAAGGGAACCCTCTTGCCCTATTGGTGGGAATGTAAGTTGATACAGCAACTATGGAGAACAGTATGGAGGTTCCTTAAAATACTAAAAATAGAACTACCATATGACCCAGCAATCCCACTACTGGGCATATACCCTGAGAAAACCATAATTCAAAAAGAGTCATACCACAATGTTCATTGCAGCTCTATTTACAATAGCCAGGACATGGAAGCAACCTAAGTGTCCATCGACAGATGAATGGATAAAGAAGACGTGCCACATATATACAATGGAATATTACTCAGCCATAAAAAGGAACGAAACTGAGTTATTTGTAGTGAGGTGGATGGACCTAGAGTTTGTCATACAGAGTGAAGTGAAGTCATAAAGAGAAAAACAAATACCGTATGCTAACACATATATATGGAATCTAAAAAAAAAAAAAAAAAAAGTGATTCTGAAGAACTTAGGGGCAGGACAGGAATAAAGATGCAGAAATAGAGAATGAACTTGAGGACATGGGGAGGGGGAAGGGTAAGCTGGGACGAAGTGAGAGAGTGGCATGGACATATATACACTACTATATGTAAAATAGATAGCTAGTGGAAAGCAGCCGCATAGCACAAGGAGATTAGCTCAGTGCTTTGTGACCACCTAGAGGGGTGGGATAGGGAGGGTGGGAGGGAGACGCAAGAGGGAGGAGATATGGGAATATATGTATATGTATAGCTGATTCAATTTTTTTTAAAGCAGAAAGTAACACACCATTGTAAAACAATTATACTCCAATAAAGATGTTAAAAAAGTTTTAAAAGATTTAAAAAATTGTGACGACTTAGGGAGACAGAGGAGGAGGCTCTATGCCCTTGTGTGGAGGGGACCCACTGGAAGCAGAGGACAGACCAGGGTGAGAAGCTGTATCAGAGCATTCCTGGCATGGCAGACAAAGTCCATACGAAACTTGGTCCACTGACATCCACTGCTTTTTTTTCCCCTCTCAACTTTAGAATGGACCAGTGGGAGGAGCAGCTGTGTTTCCCTCCTAGGAAATAAGAACATGTTTCCAGAGGTAGAATAATTTTTTTACTTTCATCTCTCAGACAACCTCCATGTAACCAATACTCATTAAATGAGACTTCAATCATACACTCCAGGCAAATGAATTTGACTTAAGATTTCAATCACAATGAAAATGCAATTATGCAGAGTTAACATTTGGGAAATATGCAACCCTTCCCCCATAGATATCTTTCCCTAAATTGTCTAGTAATGAATGCATCCATCCTGTTCTGGTTAATTCTGTCAAAGGAAAATACAGAGCCCTGAATGATCCAAATGACTGGCGTAACTCTCCTTTTCCACAGGAAGACAAGACTACCCATAAAATTCCATCTCAGAGCCTGGCAGAAAATTCTGCTAACACTTGGTGTTTAATAAATGTCAACTCAATAGGAGGGCACTGCTCTCCTACCAGGGTTTGAAAGAATCAGTCTTTTTTGCTCAAATGATCCAGCTCTTATATTCACATGGGACAATTTTGGCAATAAATCTCATTGAACTACTAAGTTTAAGAAACTATGATGGAGGATAAAACATTAATAGGAGTTCCTATTAATTTTCAGGGACTTATAAACTGCTTAGAAAACATAGACATATGAAAAGTTGATAAACAATTTATAAATTAGACATGTAATATAAGGTGGTAAATGCTATAGAAAAAGTGTCAGGTGGGACTTGACATTTTAAACATTGGTGGGGGGAGTGGTCAGGGTAGACCTTGTTTAGAAGGTGACAGCTGAGCAAGGACTCAAAAGAAGTGGGGGTGAAGGTCATGAGGATGTGGCAGGCAGGATCCCAATAGAAAGGCTGGCCAGTGAAAGGAATTAGGAAAGGCTCTGCAAGAAGGCTGGTGAGACTGGAGCAAGGGAAGAGCAGTAGAAGAGGTCCAAAATGAGACTGGAAAGCAGATCATGCAGAGCCCTGTAGGCAACTACAATGACTCTGGCTTTTGCTCTGTGTGAAATGGGAAACCAATGCAGGATTCTAAGCAAAAGGATGACTCAAACTTACTTAAGTTCTGAAAGGATCATTCTGGCTGTTGTGTGGAGAATAGACTCCAGGGAGGCAGAAATGAAGCAGGGGGACCTATTAGGAAGCATTGCAGTAATCCAGGGAAATGACTACGATGGTGGCTTGAACAGGAGGTGATAATGGAGGTGGTAAAAAGCGGTCAGATAATGAGTGTATTTTGAAGATAGAATATGATGGATTTCAGAGTGCAATAGGTGGCTTCAGGATGTATAATTTGAGAAGACTTCACAGGAGAGATTGAACGTTAGCTGGCTCTCTCATAGAGTACGATTAAGATAGGTGAAAAGTAACTGGGAAGGAGTATCAGACAGTGAAAAAGGCACAGCATCAAAAAGTACAGCTTTTAGAAAACAATAGGTAGATTAGTTTGGCTGGAGTTAAAGGTTTAGGAAGACCAGTAATTTGAGATTGGTACATGGAAAGGGCAAAACACATAGTTTTAGGGATCCCTGTTGGATGAGTCTTGATCACTGAATGGCCCAGGCTTATTTTACTGTCCAAATCTAAGAATCCCAGACGTGGAAGATCAGGCCAATGTGACTCACCAAAAATCGTTGTCTGCTACAACACTGCTAGCAAATGGTTTGTTAGCCTCTTCCTAAGTACCTCCAGTGGGCTACTTCCTTAGTCTGGTAGAGCCCCTTCACAGGGGGGCATTTTTGTTTTGGGATGATATCTCAGGTTTGAACTGACTTTGCCTTCATGTAACATCTAACCATTGGCTCGAGTGCCTTTTCAGTCACTAGTCACTAGTTCATTTATGCAAGAGACATTTATTAAGTGCCTACTAATAGAAAATAAGGAAGAGAATTAACACTACTTGAATTTCTTCTTGGGGCTACGGTGAAGGCTAATTTACCTGGATTATTGCATTTAGAAATCATAGTAATCTGATGATATAGAAGACCCTCAAATTAAACTGTCCCTCCTAATGAAGGATGTATATACGATTGTGCATGGAGGGAGTTGATAAAGACACAAAATCAGGTCTTTCTATAAGGGGTTAAAACTTTCCCAGAGAAGAGCAAATAATTCAACATTTTCTTCTTCCTTCTTCTACTTCCTTCGCCTTGTGTGTTTGTGAGAAGAATGTACATTCAAGGTATTTGTGCATATCTCCGTCTAGTTTAGCAGGTGGCAGAGTAGAGAAAGATTTAGGCAGAGGCTGCAGCCAGAAGTAAAAAGAGGGTTCAAGAACAAAATGGAGTGGCTGTTGGGGGGCAAGGTGGGAATTCAGTGACTTGAAGCCTAAATCCAACAGTCAATTCCATTACTTCCATTTCATAGAGGAGGGCTGGGGCTACTGTGGCTAAGGAAACGTCTCCATGTCAAAGTTTCTAAGTGGAAGAGCCAGGGGGAGCGCAGCTCTAACAAATTCAAGGACTTCCGTGGTCCCAGGGCACTGCGCCAGACACCAGCAGGGAACCACAGGGGGAGGCGCCAGACTCGAACCTGTCCTCACCTCACTCACAGACTGGTGGAAGATATGTGGGACTAAAATAAGCCAAGGTGGAAAGGCCCGGGAGTCATAAAAGCACGGATGGGGGTGTAAGATTACTTCTGGCTATAATGTTCACAGGTTTGGAAAGGGCATGAGATTTTTGATAAATGGAAATGATCAGGGTGAAGAAGAACAGGATGGCTAAAGATGTAGAGGTGAGAAAACCCAGGTGGTATAAGCAAATAAATTGTTCCATTTGACTCACATGCTGAGGTCATGAAGGGAAGTCAGATGAACAAAGTCAGAAACTATTACATGGTCCAGATCACAAAAGGCCATGGATGACTTTCCGGATTGGAACCCATAGGGAACCAAGAATTCTTGAACGTTTTGAACATTGAGTAACTTGGTCAAAACTTTGTGCATCAATTCTGATCTCTGGGGGCAAGAAAATAACTTTAATCCCTCTGTACAGAATGGTCCCTAAAATGTTTAAGAGAGGTGGTCTGTTCCTCTTACTTGTTATCTTGATGCTAAGTATCTCCATTTAAAATAAAAAATTTTTAAAAAGCTGCTTGTCTTTAATTTTTATTTATTTATTTATTTTATTTATGGCTGTGTTGGGTCTTCGTTTCTGTGCAAGGGCTTTCTCTAGTTGCGGCAAGTGGGGGCCGCTCTTCCTCGCGGTGCGCGGGCCTCTCATTATTGCGGCCTTTCTCGTTGCGGAGCACAGGCTCCAGACGCGCAGGCTCAGTAATTGTGGCTCACGGGCCCAGTTGCTCTGCGGCATGTGGGATCTTCCCAGACCAGGGCTCGAGCCCGTGTCCCCTGCATTGGCAGGCAGATTCTCAACCACTGTGCCGCCAGGGAAGCCCCTGCTTGTCTTTAAGACACGGTTGCAAGCGCCTTAGCATTCTCATCACCCTCCCCTGGATACCCTACAGGTTATTATAAGCAAGTTATATAAGCAGCTAACATTTATTAAAATCTTACAGTATGCCAGGCACTATGAAGAAGATTTTCAATGGATTATCTTATGTAAACATCACAATGGCCCTATCACGGAGGTGTTATTTTATCCCCATCTTACAGATGGGAAACCTGAGGTTTAGGGAGGTTGCTTAAGGCTAGTGAGTGTCAGACGTAGAATCCCGGCTTTCTGCCTGGAGAGCCCAAGTGCCTACACACTATACCACCCAGCCCACAACCCATCCCCAGTAAAAAAGAGACTCTCTGGAAATTGAATCTAGATTCCAAAGCACCACACTGTTTTCTTTCCTGGATCTCATTTCCTTACCATCATTAAAGAGTTTGGACAGGCACCTTTCTAAGTTTTAGTTCTGACATGCCATTTTATTTGTTCAAGTAATTTGGGTCTAATAGGGTCACAGTAGAAGTGATTGCACTCACTGAACTAATACTGCAGAAGAAAGGCAGAGGAGTGAATTCTAAATCTTAGTCATTCTTCAGATCACCCTGGAAAGACCCCATCTACCCTCCAACACCTTATTTTACACAAATCAGAGATAGCCAATAGATCTTTGGGATAATGTGATGCATGTTTAAAGTATACTTTAAATTGGTTATAATCTTAGGTCCACATAGCATTTTTTAAAATAATAATATTAGCAATAATAATAATTTACTGATGACTGGGAAGATGGGAAGGGAAATATGCTTCTGACTGGTACAGAGGAAGAGAAATCCAATACCCTGTTTTACCTTTTAGCACTAAAAGCTTGAGTTAAAAATGATTGAGCACCACACTATAAATATAAATATAAAAGGGTATGGAAATATGAGAAAACAATCCCAGCCATGCTGAAAGCAATGGGGTGTCCAGACTAGGTGTGGCCCGATGGGACAGGCAGGCACCTCTAGAGAAGGTCTAGCTCACTCAGATTGACCTCCATCATCAACCAGGGTGAGATGGCCAGTTTGAAAAGGTGAGGGAGGATGGAGAGATCCTTGGATCAATGTGGTTTTTCATAATCTCCACCCTTGCCTCTGCCCTGACCAGTCCCCCTCTAGCCAGACCACCCTGACCCACTGGGCAATATAGCAGACCGCTCAGACCTGTGTAGTAAGTGCCACACCTGCCCTCATCCTGGTCTTCTGGATTGTGGATTCTGGATCCAGCCTCCTGGCTCTTGGTTCTTGCCTGCACTTAACCAAAACAGGTATTTGGGCTCCTGTAATATCTGCTGAGTTGGATTCTCTGTCCTGACCCCTCTGAAACAGCCTTATTCCATTGTTGTCTAGCTGACACATGACCATTTACATCATGTAGCTTGTCAGCACAGTTTTCCATGTGCTAAAGGTCCTTCATGTGTCTGGGTTTGTGCTGGGCTTCTCTCTGTATTCAAGATACCTGATCCTCCTGCCTAGATGGAGGGGAAAAGGGCCAAACTGGGAAAAGTTTCATAAGCAAGAAAGCTTCTTACCTGAGACTGACCTGTGTTTGGATCAAAGCTGGAATCCTGGAACTTGTGCCCTTCAGATGGTGCTGAGACCAGAGATGGGACACTTATCTCAAAGTGAGTCATCCATTTCGAGGCTAGGTGAAGAGTGGGAGTCAAGGCATAGCACCAAACAACGGCTGCCTGAGAAATAAGAGGTGAAAGAAGGAACAGTGGGCCACTTGGAGGTAGTGTGGATGAATCTGGAGGCAGAGGACGTCGCCTGCAGCCTTTGGCAGGCACTTTCAGCTGGGGACTTCGGCATGGGTTCATTCATATTTGATGGACCCTTTAATTCAGTGCTGAAATCTAGGGTTCTGAGTCAAAAGATGGATTTGCATCCCAGCTCTACTAACTGCTAGCTGCCTTGTGATTGTTCCAGAATTTCTACATTTAGTGCTCGAGGGGAGCCATCTGGTTGGAATAAAGGCTTGGGAACTTGTCTTAAAACTGCCTTGGCTTGGTACTGTAAGTAATATTGAAAAGAATTAAGTGTCCATATCTAAGTATGCCTGAGGGTGGAATGGAGGAGTGGTATTAGTCAGCTATCATCACAATAATGCTACATAACAAACAACCACAAAATCTCAACGGCATATAACAATAAGCTTTTATTTCCATGCTCACTGGTATGCAGGTCAGCTGGGGTAGGTCTGCTTCAGGCTACAGATCTTCCAGTTAGCTCAGCTCTTCCACATTGTACTTGGCTGAGTCTGGCTTTAAGCAGAGGACCCAGTCCAGGTTTCCTCTGCATGTCTCACAACTTCCTTGAACTAGTGGCTCCCTGAGACATTTTCTACTCCTGGAGAAAGGGAGGAGCACAGGAGAGTAAACCCAACCACACGAGCATATTTCAAGCCTTTACTCTTCACATCCACCGGCTCAATGGTCAAAGCAAGCTTCAGGGCAATGCCCAGAGCCAAATGACAAGGAAGTGTGTACCTTCCACTCCTATGGCAGAGAAAGCATGCACTGACTAGCTGTGTATCCCTGGGCAAATTACTTAACTGTTTTGTGCTCTAGTTTCCTCTCCTGTAAAATGGGAATAATGATAGTGATAGTACTTCTTTCACAGGATTATGGAGACATTAAATAAGTAAATATCTGTAAAGTACCTAGGATGCCATCTGGCACAGAACTTGGTAGATTTGCATGGCAAATCCAGAACTCTCTATGCCACCCCTTCAGCCACGCTGCAGACCCCACTCTGATCACACCTGCTAGCAATCTGGTCCTTTGACCCACCTTTCCTTCCAGTTGAATCCTTGCTCTTTAGTCTGTGCTTACTCATCCCTGACTGTCTCTCCTGCACATTCACCACTTCTAGAACATTTCTGGCAAGCACTACCCTCTTCCCAGATCTTCATTTCCTCAGCAGTTCTCTACTTTTAGGCCTCCTTCAAGGCTTGCCAAGGGTTAAGGGCCTGTATGATTTGGAGGCAGGTAGCAAGCAAGAGGTCAGAGCCTGGATTCCCAAAAAAGAGGCAACGTAGAGGAAGTCTGGGAGCCCAGTGATAATGTGGAGTTATTCAGAGCTCTGTGAACCACTCAGGTGATAAAACTTCCCCTGTACTCACTGACCTTTGTCTCCATGACCCTGGCTTCTGTCTTTTCCAGTTGTACCAACAAGTTTGTAAACTAGATCCTGTATTTTGCATCTTATTATAACTATCTTTGCCCCAGGAGATCATCAACTCCAAAGGGCCAGGAGTTCTTCTTACTTGTGTCTGTAGCTACCACTCCCTCCCTTCCTCTCTCCTCCCTGATCCCTTCACAGCAACCACAAATCTTTATGCGTAGGAAGACCTTTGTATTTGTTGAATTAAATATTGCACCAACCTGAGGGAAATTCACCATTAGGGTTACTGTCGGGGATGAACTGCCAAAACTCGTTTCTCCCCTTCCTAGAGTACCTTGGATATCAAGACATGGGAGAAATCCACACGCATATCCCCGTTCCGAAACACACACACACACACACACACACACACACACACACACATTTAGAGTTTAATCACCCTATTTATCCTCTGGGTTACCAACATTTGGGGTGAAGAAAATGTGAAAAAGAACGACTGAAGAAAAAAATGTCTTATTTTAAACATTGCAGCTAATTCCATTAATTATGTTGTGATGCACTTAAGCATTTAATTTCAGAGCTATTAAAACTTAAATTATTTATTAATAATTACAGATCATTACCTGATAGTGTTCACTCCGCAGAACAGGTGATGAATAATTTATCAGCTTTGACATGGCTCTCTCCTCACAGCCCTGTTTAGGTGTGTCTATATTTGTACATGTCAGCTTGCCAATATATGTGCCTGTTTGTGTGAACTGACCTGTTCTTTCTGTTTATACAGGATCTTCCTGAATCCTGAATGTCATTTAAAACTTTTCACTGTTAAAGTTTTATAACATAGATTATAGGTGAGATATAAATAATGGTAATTGTTGTGTAGATAAAAATGTGCATTTTCTTCTCATGGCTGAGATGGACTTCGGCTCTGAGTAAATTAAAATTACATTTATTCATTACAGAAGCTTTTCCTCCCCCTCTTCTCCTCTATTTCGGGATCTTTAATAATAATTATGATTGTATCATTACTATATACATTATTGCTGTATACAATCATGAGCACCAATTAATACTTTGGTTTAAGCCTGTTTAAAGATTATTTTTCATGAAAATTAAAATAAAATTATTAAAATTCAAGTGTATAAAAGAATTTCATAATGAATCAATGCAAGCAGCGATTGACAAATGAATACTGATATTACAATGAGATAAAAACCAAAGTCTAGTTATTACTAAGCCTATCCAATCAATTTTAACATCATCTAGAATGGTTCAACCTTAAATCTATGAAGAATTCTATGTGGTGTCACTAATTACCCACACTGGAAATTACTCAAGCTATATATATACCAAAAAGAGCACTGTTACACATGAGTGATTTGCTCACATACCATGTATATGGACATAAGTGAACAATTAACTATTTTAGGAGTTTAAAGTAGAGGGCATGTCTTTACTCAACACATACTTTTTGAGTATCTAGTTATGCCAACACGATGCTGGAGATACAGCTGTAAGTTGGCTGAGGCAAGAGGCTTTAGTAGATTCAAAACACAATTTCTAATAGCTTTATAACGTGCTCTTTCTCAGTTGATCTTCCATCATTTCTCTGCCTTCTGGTGAATTTCCCAGGAATGAGACAAGCTCTCCCTTCTAAACAAGATTTATTTTTGTCACAAAAATCAATCCGTTTACCATGGCATGTCCTCTGCCTCAGCCTCTGTAGACCTGCCGTTAGCTCTTCAGGGCTGCGTGTCTTCAGTGCTATGAGTATCTTGTGGATGGATTCAGGTACTTAAGGAGATGTGCCAGCCCTTTTCCAGATTAATCTTCTAAAACTCATATTTTAGGCATACTGATCTCTTACCCAAGGTTTTCAAAAATTTTCTCCTGCCTAGGGATCTAGAACCATAGATATCATATGGATAAAAATCAGCATAAAAAAGCAAGTTTCAGGAACAGCCTTGCATTATGATAATATTTATATAAAATTTTGAAATATGAAACCTCATATTCAGCAGATATGGCCTGATTCCTAGCCTATGAAAATAGATTTCAGAGTGAGACTGAGAGACAGGAGTTGAGGATTTCCCAGTGAACTTGGACCCATCCTCATGTTCTTTGTGCTCCAGCCTCTGGGGCCTCTTCACATGAACTACATGATGATTCATTACCAATGAAAGGCACCTAAATTCTTTGACTGCCACAATACCAACTATTTTTCTTCCTTTTCAAATAGTTTAGTCTGATTCACCAGAATTTTGACTAAACTGTCAGCTATGTATAACCCATTCTTCTTATCAGTACACATTTTACTTCTGAACATTATACAAATTAACAATTACTTTCAACAGCATAAATATATATCATTTTAGTTTCTCTGGGGCCACATCGACTGAGAGCACAATCACTGGAAATTGGTCACAGTTTTGCTATAGTCTTTTATAGCAAAAAACCTGGAGAAGCAGCACTAAAAATGTTGCCTATTAAATTTAGGGGACCCTGAGATTGTCTAAAAGTGAAATCTGAGTAGTTTTTGTGATCTTCCATTTGGCCACTGGGTCACCTCTTGTTTTGTTTTCTCACTCACCTTTGGTGATACAACCTTTCATTTTATTGGAACCCTTACATCTCTCTTTCCATGAGATCTTGGTTCAAGATCACAATGGGCAGAAAGGGAAGATAATATGAGTGACACCAGACAGTGCTACTTTTGAAATCTTCCTTCCCGCAAACCTCTAGGCAAGGTTCCTGGACATGGTAGGTAAACCCTAAGGTCTGCCCAGGTTCCCAGCAGAAAGCAATTGATACATTCAAACAAGAGAAGAGAGTTTAATAAAGGGACTATGTACAAAGATGTGGCAGGGTTAGGGAACCCACAAAGAATATTACAATATCTCCAGGACTGGCTACCTTGGATTTAAAGGGCAGGGGTAGAATGGTTACTGAGACCTGGAGAGGGTAGTTCTACAGACACAGCTGCCAGGCAAGAGCTCTGACCTTTGAGAGATGATGGAGTCAACCCGTGACAACTCAACAAGGAGGAAGCTGGAGGCCCCCTCCGCCAAACTCCTGCACGTGTCTCCTATTGGCCAAATCTAACCAGGAGCCAGGGGACAAGAGAGAAAGTTGTTGAAGTTTATACAGTCAGCTTCCTAGAGTATAGAGCTGGGTGGATCAGGGCAAAGCATAGATCTACAGGGACAATCAGAAATGTCCGGTCCACCCTATCTCTCTTTTCCCAAAGAGTGAGTGAGAGAGTGGCATGGACGTATATTTTCTTGTCTTTTATACCATCTGGAAGGTTAAGAAGCATCCCTTGCTTTCTGCCCTCAGAACTATTCCTTAGTGGAATAACTATCTGCCCATTTCTTTCCCTTTCCATGAAAAGGCTCATCAGAAATGTACTTCAGAGTAGTGGCAACAAGTGGATTCTGAAGCCAGGCTGCCTGTGCTCAAATCCCGGTTCTACCACTTCCTGCCTGCGTGCTTGAGCAAGTTATTTAAAGTTTCTGTGTCTCAGTTTTCTCATTTACAAAGTTATGACGGTAATAGTACCTACCTCGGGAGGTCACTGATGACATGTAAAATGCTTGGCAGGGTGCCTGGCACATAATAGGTGCTTATAGATGCAGGTTAGCTACTTTTTATGCAGACTCTGGCTGAGAACACAGATAGTTTTTTACACATTCACATCATCATAGTAGCAAGCCTTGGGTTGAGCTCTGAGATCATTGCTCTGGGTACTACACATGACAATTAAATGTGTGGGTATCAGGACTGTGATACTCTTGTTTCATGCCTAATACTTTCTGACCTGAGAACTTTGTGGAATCTCATTCCAGAGAAGCTAAGAGAACTGTCTTTGGTCTGATTTTGGCTGAGTCCTTTCCTTTGCTTCATGTTCAGCCTCAGTTCACTTCCTGTGTTAACTCACACCTTCATTGTATCAGGGCTGTTTATCTGTGATGTTAAGAAGTATTTCCAAAGCTCTCTATATTCCAATTCCAGTCAGCTACTATACTGATCTGTGCAAAGCTGGTGTGTAAAGGAGTTCATTCCACCTCAATTTGAGTCTCTGAGATGTTCTGCTGCAGCTTCCTGTTAACAGCTTCAGAGAAGAGGTCCACTTCTCTTGCCTTGAGGTACTTGAAGTGATGCATTAGTTATCTATTGCTCTGTAACAAATTACCCCAAAATGCAGTGGCTTAAAACAATAGGCATGTATTATGTTATGGTTCCTGAGGGTCAGAAATCCAGGCATGACTTAGCTGGACGCCTCTGCTCTGGGTCTCTCGCAAGACTGCAATCAAGGTATTGGCTATGAAGGCTCGACTAGGGGAAGATGTTCTTTCAACCTCACTCCTGTGGCTGTTGACAGACTCAAGTCTGTTGGCCAAAAATATCAGTTCCTTGCTCACAGCATAGTGACTGGTTTCACTCAAAGCAAGTGAGTATATGAGCCAGAAGGAGTGCCCAAGATGGAAAACACAGTCTTTTCTGTAACCTTATCTCAGAAATGGCACCCATCACTTCTGCTGCATTCTATTTGCTTAAAGAGGGTCACTAAATCCAGCCTATACTCAGGGAGAGGGCTTATTTAAGGGTGTGAATCCCAGGAGGTGAGGGTCACTGGAGACCCTCTTAGAGGCAGCCCACTAAAAATGGCATAAGGTTTTATATAGGTTTCCATGATTTTGGGGGGGAAGAGAAAGCCCTTCCACATTGAGTTCTACTGGAAAGAGTCCTCTGAGTATTTAAAAATAATTTCTCCATGGTTACTTTCTATTTTGCAAGAAACAATGCAAAATAATTTTGCAACAACCTACAGACTACAGCCACCTGGGGGTTCTTTTGTTTAACCTTTTCACACTCTTATATGTGGACCACAGCTATCAATGTTGGTGTTTGTCAATATTGGAAATTTCAACTACTACTAACACTTCAGTTACTACTTCTGAAGACAACTCTGAAAATCTTCCACTATATCTCCAAGCTCACTTTGTCACCTCGCACCTTACTTTTCAAAGGTCCTGTCAGAACCTCAAAGTGGCAAGTCTAAAATAGAAATTTCCAACTCCTCTTCCTGTCCTTAAGCAGTGACATTACTATTTCCTGATTCATTCCAGTTGGAGTCTAGAGTGATGGTCAAACTGTTCCTTTCCTCTGCTACCCATATCTAACCTGTTGTCAAATTGTATTGATTTGAGGAGCAGAGTAGTATGGTAGAAATTATATGAGCTTTAGAAACTGGCAGGATTGGATTAAAACCCTGGATCCACCGATAATTTACTTCATTATTTAAGTGTGTAAAGTAGGAATAAGGTGGGGACTGTAATGGAAAAGACAGTTGGAAAAGCTTTGAACGCCCATCTAAGTTATAATGTATTTACGTAGTAGAGAATCATTAAAATATCTTTCAGAAAATAAGTGAATTTAGAAAGCTACCTCTGGCACAATTTTTTTTCTTCCTCCCTCCCTTCCTTCCTTCCTTCCTTCCTTCTTTTCTTCCTTCTTCTTCCATCTTACCTACCTTCCTTCTCTCTCTCCTTTCTTCCTTTCCTTCTTCCTTTCTTCCTTCCTAATTTTGGGTTGGAAAGAGCAAAGGAAGCTTTCCATGATTGATCTTTGCAAAAGAATTAGCTTCCTCTTCAGGGTCACAATAGCACTGCTGGTTCCTCAGCCTGAGCACTCAAGCTGCTTTCAGGATGGTTACAGGTAGTCTTGTATTATCTCTTCCATGGATTTGGGACCCTCAAGGAAGTAAGGAGCTCTGTTATGAAGTGGTGTTGCATTCCCCATGGTATTTACCACAAGGTGTTAAATATGATAGATGCTCTATGAATTACTGCTAAATTAGTTATTAAGGGCAGAAAAAAGAGGAGGGAAAAATCCAGAGGTACTTTGGATTCTTGAAAGCAGCCTCTGAGATGACCCCCAATGACCCTCATCTCCTCATCATGCTTTGTGTAAGCCAGGACCTGGTGACTCACTTCTATCAAACAGAATACAGAAAAAGTGATGGGACATCATATCTGATATGTGACAAAATAACTGCAGCTTCTTACTTGGGGACCCTCTCTTTCTCTCTTCTAGATTGCTCAACTTAGGGAAAAGCCCTTAAGAGAGGTACTGAAGTCCACCCGCATGCCCATGACCACATGAGTAAACTTGGAAGCAGATTCCTTGCACCTTGTTAGCCTTAGATGAGCCCAAGTTGTCCGCCAACAGCTTCACTGCAACCTCAGCCTCTTAAGAGACAGTGAGCTAGAGGAACCCAACAAACCATGCTGGATTCCTGACCCATGGAACCTGTGAGATGACTGACAAATGTTTGCTGTTCTGAGCTGCTAAATTCTGGGTTAATTTGTTACACAACCACAGATAATTAATACAGTCAGCAAAAAAAATTGACCTTTTCTAACTGCCACTCATCCTTGTTCCCATTGCAAATTGGGAACATATTCTAAGTATTTTACATACTAAGTATTTTACATACTAAGTATTTTACTGGGCCTTTGAGGGTGAGGGTTGTGGGAGGGGTGGAAAGAAGGGAGTTTAACCAAGCAGGACCCTATTGGGCCTTGCCAGGACAGACTCGCCCCATGCCCCCAGGTCCTCTGCTTTACCTTCTCTCCAAAGTACTGAGATAATAGTATCTGATGCACATTTCCTGAGTTGTTTTCCAGATGCTAAAACCAAGTGGAAGAAATTAACTACTTGATGACCATGAGCATGTAACCCCCAGACCTACTGGAGCCTAAGCACTGATAATGTTAACCCCTGGACACTGCCCTGTTACCTCACCGTCAACCAATCAGAGAATTGTGCACAAGCTGATCATGTACCCTGGGACGCCCCTCCCTTACCTGGTCTTAAAAATGCCTTGCTGAAACCCATCAGGGAGTTCAGGCTTTTTGAGTACTAGCTGTCCTGAATTCCTTGCTTGGCTCCCTATAATAAACGCTGCACTTACATTCACCACAACTCAGTGTCAGCAGACTGGCTTTACTGCGCGTGGGCGAGCGGACCCAAGTTAGGTTCAGTAACAAGAGGACTTAGTGATGCAATCGGTCAGCTTCCGAGTGGGGGGAAGAAAAGAGTTGGCATTAGCAGTTGATAGCAACAGTTAACAGTAACTCAGTCAGACCACAAGCTCCTCACAGCCCCATCACCAAGACACTGTGATAGCTGGGAATTTTGTGGATGCACTGACGCTGTGTCTTTTGTGACTTCTGCTCTCCCTCAGGCTGTTCTCAAGAGACATCTGACCTGATTTCACTTGTGAAAGTGTCAGTGAAAGGTTTGGTGAGAGTTGTTTAAAGCCACCCCCGCCTTGAAGGACAGCCTGCTGGCTGTTCTCTGCTTGTATTGATGTTCTTCTTCAGCCTATATATTTGTGTCCCTAATGATAGGGACCATATCTGCGGCATTCCTGGGTGTCTCAGAAATACCTTAGAGAAACAGACCTCAGTGTAGGCAAAGAAAACAGACTGTGAAGGTTGATAATGTAGAACGCTCATGTCTTCATCTAGCTTAGCTACTTAGTAGAAGCTGGCCTGCCAGGTGACCCAATCCCAGGGGTGGCAGATATACATGCCAGCTCCAAGCTCCCTGGTGGGGCTCTCGCTCCCCTGGGAAACAGCTCGCTCCATTAGCTAATGAGAGTGCCAAAGGGAGCAAAACACCCATTAGGCAGGCTGTCCCCAGGGCACTGACCTTTCCTGCAGAAGTTGCTGCAGGCTGGCAGGCCTGGGAGGAGATGCGGAGAGCTGAGGAAGGCCTGACTGCTGCCAAGAGGACCCTGCGAAGATGCCATGCCTTTGTAGCTTGGCAAACAGAATTTGATGCTGTTTGAACTTGCAAACTAATGATAAGAAATAATTGCTAAATAGCTCAGTAACTGACAGGAAATTACTCTTTTTTCTCCATAACAATGCGGCAAGAAGATTCAATTAGGGCTACTGTAGATTTTAAAAAAAATAGTTTGTTTACATGATTCATTTCCAACAATGACAATAGATGGGAGAGATAGGAGGATTGGGGAAAGGAGGGGCTGGAAGGGTTTAAAACCCTCCCAGCTTGCAGCTATCTATAGAGGCAGGGGGAGGGGAAAAGCTAAAGTATATTCGTCTCTCCACTCCGGCTCTCTGGCTCTCCGTGGACCTGGGAAGAGGCAGAGGAGAGATGAGCCTTGAGGTAACATCTGATCGGACAGCTTGATGGGAATAAGTGGAGATCAGTTGGAAACCAGTGAGAGGAGTCACCTGACCCCACCCCATCCCACTGATCTCCGGTGGCCTCGGCCTGCAGCAGCTTGAAGCAGGATTTGGGTTCCCGATCAGAGATTGAGGTCGGGCAGTGGCAGTGAGAGCGCTGAATCCCAGCCACAAGACCACCAGGGATCAGTGGCCAGTGACAAGACCCTGGGCTGTCAGCTATGAAGAAATGAATTTATACATAGAGATGGAAAGTAGTGAAGCAAGTAAAGTGTTTATTAGGAGGAAAAAGAGTACAGTACGTGCGGATAGACACATGGGCTGACTCAGAGAGAGAGAGTCGCGCCCTCGTGGCAGTTTGAATCACTTTCATGGGGCATGTCTTCCGGGTTTCCTTTGACCAATCATCTTGCTTTGCCTGGTTCTGAATCCACATTTGGTGTATCTCAGGGCTCTCCCCTGTGCGCCTGCGCGCTCATCTCTTAGCCAAGATGGATTCTAGTGAAGAGGCCTATGGGTAGCTGGCATCACTTACTATGAGATGGCCCCCCTCTCTTTTTGACCTCCAAGGAGCCTTTCTGCACATGTGTAGTCGGGGAGGTCTTGACTTTGAGAATGAGGAATATGTGGTCTCTAATCTTCTATCTGGGAAGGACCCAGCCTCCTCCATCATCCTGCTTTTATGGAGTTTTTGCTATTATGGAGTTTCTGTCTACAGGGGAGAAATTGTTCAGCCTTGGGCCCGAATATCTCCTGCCTCACCACCTCCACCCAAGTTGCTCTAGATGAGTGGCTTAGAGCTGGTAGGAAGGGTCCATGGGCACTGGGTCACCAAGAGCTATCTGGGGCTGAATGGCATCTTCTCTCAAACATTTGCCCCAGCCCACCTATTACTGAATCTTTTCCAGATTTGAGTTCCCTGATCCCCAGAACCAAATCTTGGTCCTGGGTTTCATTCTCAGGGTCCTAGACCTAACTGCAGTTTTTGTTGCATCCAAGGATGTTTGAAATTTGAAAAAGAGATCCCCCTTTAAACCCCTTTAAAACTCAAAAGAATGAGCCTCTTATGATGGGATTACTAATAGTGGTGGGGAGATGATTTAGCTCAAGGGGTCCTATTAGACTCCCCTTAAAGAAGCATCCTGGGTCATTAGCTTTTCTGTCCAACTGAGCTGAAGAATAGTGAATCAGGGGCTGGAGAAGAAGAGAAAATTCTAGAAATCACTGCAATAGACACATGTCTGAGTCTGCTCAACATCTCTGAGCTGGAGTCTCAGTTTGGCTTTGAGTGGATGAGTCTGAAATCAGATACTGGCTCTGCCACCTGCTGGCTGTGTGACCTTGGGCACAACAATCAACCTCTCATTTCCTCAGTTTCCACATCTGTAAAACGGGGGTAACTGTGACAAAGATTCAGGAAGATCTAGTATGTGTGACCATGTTCAGGGCCGTGCCTAAAACACAGTCAGAGGTTCTTGATAAGGGTTAGAAACTCATTCTCCAGACATGGTTGCGGTGTCTTCAACTTCCCCAGAACTTTTAGCCCACAAGTTGCCAGTGTAGCAGCGTAAGGGCTTTGGGGCCAGAGGGACAATCTCAGCTCAACTTCTACCACTGAACATCCAAAATAAAGTACCCTTATAAATCAGTCCATTTTGGGGGGCAAAATTATCCACATAAGTCAGAGTTTCCCCCCAAATCTCTCCTTGTGAGTTACCCTAACATTTGAAGGACAGGAGAAAAATGGGGAGGCAGTGTAGGTTGGGTAAGGAGATTATTTATTTAAGGGCAAATAGCTACTCAGAATCACTCTTCAGTGCTCTGGACGCCAGGTGTCAGGAGCCCTCCTCAACCCCATGGTTTAGGGGTATCTCAACACAAGCAAGGCCCAGAGACTCCAAGGAAATGGTAGCCAGGAGAGAAGCTGTAGCAAATGTCACCTTTAATGCAGTCAGGTTCCCTGGGTAATCCAAAGCACATTTTTTCCCCCTTATAAATAAACCCAGGGAACCCGGCTGAGCTTGGGTTTGCAGTCCCTTGCCACTTAGAGAAGCAAATCTGCATTGCAATTTATTGTTTCTTATTGCAGGAGTTTTTAGAGCAGAAAGTTGAGCTTTTATCTGCACATTCACATTCTAGTGAGATCCAATCCATTCTCTCTTTCTACCTTTTTCCTCTTCCTCCCCCTTCATTCTCTCTTCCACCCTCCCCAACACCAGAGAGGCAAAATCTGTGGGGGAGGGGGCTTTATTTTTATTTTTTGGAACTGTTAAAATAAAACTCAACTGAATAAATTTAATTTTTTAATTGAAGTATGATTGACATACAATACTATATTAGTTTCAGGGGTACAAAATAGTGATCTGACATTTATATACATTATGAAATGACCACCACGATAAGTCTAGCTACTATGGCACCATACAAAGCTAATACAATGTTATTGACTATATTCTCCATGCTGTACATTACATCCCTGTGACTTATTTATTTTATAACTGGAAGTTGGTACCTCTTAATCCCCTCCATCCATTTTGCTCACTCTCCAATCTCCCTCCCCTCTGGAAACCACCAGTCTGTTCTCTATCTATGAGTCTGTTTCTGTTTTATTATGTCTGTTTGTTTTGTTTTTCAGATTTTACATATAACTGAAATTATACAGTATTTCTCTTCCCCTGTCTGATTTATTTTACTTACATAATACCCTCAAGGTCCACCTATTATTGTAAATGGCAAGATTTCATTCTTTTTTTATGGCTGGGTAATATTCCATTGTATAAATATACCACATTTTCTTTATCTATTCATCTATCAATGGACATTTAGATTGTTTCCACATCTTACCTATTGTAAAGAATGCTGCAATGAACATAGGAGAGCAAGATCTTCTAGGCTTTATTCAATGATTCATGAATTGGGCAGCATTCCATCTAGCAGGTAGAAAGGACCTCCAAGGAGCTGTACAAAATGAAAGACTTTTATAGGCAGAAGGGAGTGGCACGAGAAAGCTATACTAGCAATAAGTGGATTGATTGTGACACGGTCACCTTCCTTTAGGGGATGGCAGGGGTCTATCAGGTAGATGACCTCACTAGGGCTGACCAGGTCATTCCTGATGACTGGTTTAAGATTCCATTCCTGAGAGAGGCCAAAACTCTAATTAAGTATTAAGTCTTGGTTTGGTGACATCAGGTTTAGCATAAGTGACTCAATTTGGGGCCTGTTGTCTCTTTTTCAACAATCCTCCCATTCCCTTTTGATGAGACTCTCAGCCAAACTGAGAGATGTGATCAAAATTTAAAGCAGAAATAGAGACACAGATGTAGAGAACAAACTTATGGATACCAATGGGGGAAGGGGGTGGGGAGTAGGATGAACTGGGAGATTGGGATTGACATATATACACTATTATGTATAAAATAGATAACTAATGAGAACCTACTGTATAGCACAGGGAACTCTACTCATTGCTCTGTGGTGACCTAAATGGAGAGGAAATCTAAAAAAGAGGGGATATATGTATACGTATAACTAATCCACTTTGCTGTACAACAGAAACTAACACAACATTGTAAAGCAACTATACTCCAATAAAAATTAATAAAATTTAAGGCGTTAATGCCACTCGCAACTAGTGCTCTGAAGTTCTTGCAGTTTCTGCTGATTCTCTGTGTGATATTCACTGGCCATGACTTCAGGTTCACATTTTTAACGTTGGTCATTCTCTTCATTCTTTTTCTGGTGTTTCAGTCTTAGGGAGACTATTTGCTTGAACGTCAGTGGCTACGAACACGCATTTGAAGTAGTTGAGAGAATATATTGCACCAGGAAAACTACAATGTTCTTAATGTCTAGAGTGTATGAGCCATGGTCTCCAAGACGCTAGCCAGTTAGAATCAAATAAATCAAAGAAAGATGCTGTCGAAGGAGTCACTTTCTTAAGACAACTGACTTGGTCAGTGATCTTACGTAGCTGAGTCTCAACTTCCCCAGAAGTGTTAATCCAGGTGTAGCAGGTGGTGTTGGCCACAGCACAGATATTGCCTTGCTCAGCTAAAGGATAATCAAGGGCCATTCTAGTATCAAGAGCAGCTTTGTCCAGAGAGTCTAAGGATTTTGGGGGGCAGCTATTGCTTCAGCACTGGATTCTGCAATATCTTCAAGAATTAAGGAGAGGTTCTTGATTATAGCCTCATTTGTACTCACTCCTAGCCAGGGAAGTTGGGACCTGCTAAAGGAAGCAAATCCTGAATCCTGAATGTCTCCTGTTAGGTCCCTTCTAACTCAACGATTTCAGGAGAGTTGACCAAAAAGGTGTCTCAGTTTGATTGTGGACTGTTAGGGCCACACTTAGATAACCTAAAAAGCATTGCCTGGTTATACACCAGCCATCTAGGCATGCATAGGCCCAAGGAGAATAAGAACTACCACGGACAGAGATAAAACCTGGTAGGGCACACTCTCACTGTTGACACTGTTAATGGATTCATTTGCAGGGATTGTTACATTTGCCTGTTCAGGCCAGGGGTCAGTTAGATTTTCAATACATTTAGGAAGTAAATTTCCTAGCTTGAAATAAAAAGTTGTTCTAAATTCCTTGCAAAGAAGGGTGCTGCTGGTGAGATCCTTTTGTGACTGGCAGCAGATCTGCTTTAGGTAATCATAAGAGTGTTGGGGGTGCAAAAGTACTACAATGTGCATAGGTATTTGTGCCTAGTTGGGCAAGTACAGTTATAAAAATAGAAAGGTGAAAACAAGGCACTGGATGTTCTGGCCATAAAAGCCAGACTCTGTAAGTGAATTCTGAGGAGGGTCAATTATGGTTTATGGTGACATTGGGAATAAAAGAAAAATTGGTCACAGGGAGAACCAGGGGGTCTTTAGAGTCATGGACAGATTGGAGTTTTTGAGGAAAGATCCAGCAGTCTGAAAATTTACCCCATTTAGCAATGGCCTGTGAGATGTGAATGATGATGTTACCTTTCAGACCAATACCAGAGTAAAAAGAAAGAGAAGAAAAAGCGTTCATGTTTAGTTAAAGTATGAAGCCTTGATCCAGCATCTTAAGTGGAATCAGTCTAACTCGAAGTAAGCTCCTCTTCCTAGTTGATTTGATTTGGGGGTCTCCAGCATTTACGCAGGGCCAGATGTCTGGTGGACCCTTCTTCAGCTGGGAGATGTGTACCTAAGGCTCAAGGCCTTTTAGTTTCACAGCAGTATCAGTGGTCAGGAGCACTCGGTAAGGTCCTTTCTATGAGTCTCACTTTTGCAAAAACATCACAGTAAAACAATAACTATAAATGACAAAACCTTAAAAATGGTTAAAGATCTGGTAAAAGTTCATTACAATGTTACTGACAAGGGAATTTGGTTATTTCTATGATGTACAGCATTTTAAAATAATAACTAAAATTATGACTGATAACACTACACTAGGATATATCAGAACATAAGAAGATTTAGCATCATTTATTTGACAATGCTTCATGTGCTTTAACATATTGAATAAGTGTAATTAGTGTAACATCTCTCTCTTATAAGGAGAGAGAAGAAACCTTTTGCAATTTTCCAGGTGTCCTCTGTAAAATCCCCAAATTACTTACAGGTCAAAAAGACTTTATTTAGAATTTAATTTGGGTTATGTTGTCAGAAACATCAAAAGGTTTTAAAACACTTGGTCAAATAGGATCATAGGGCTCTGAAATAATACTTAGTTATCCATTTAACCATAGTAACAATAAGGACTTCACAGTCAAATAGAAAATGTTAAATACTTGTGAAACAAAACAAATCAAAACAAAAAACCCTTAGCTCTTTTAATAAAGAAGTCTCAGTTTTCTTAAGAAACCAAAGACCTGATACAGACAACTTGAAACATAGGAAATTATTTTGACAAAACATGGAATCTTTGTTTTCTAGGCAGATTACTAATTGGTAAAGAAAAACTTTTCACAATTTTTTATCAAGAGCAGATCAATAGTCTAAGAAAACTTTGTTCTCTTAGCAGATGAAAAAGATTAAGTTCCAGTTTTACATAAGTACACTATTGATATTATTATTGATATTAATATAAGCTTATTAAAAAAACCTTAAAATATTAGTTCAATTTTAGCTAACTTAACCACACTCTCTCTTCCCAACTTTTTATACCATTTTGCCTTTATTCTCCTCTTTCTCATTTTGAATAACCAGTTTTACTTTAGGATAAATTTACTTTCTTTTCTATTAACAAAAATGTATCTCCATACCTCATACCTTTTCTTAGCCAAAATACATCCACTTTCCTTGCATACAGAGTTGTTTCCCTTATTATTTTTAGTAGCTTTAATAGCATGTACTAATTAGAATATTTAACCCTTAGAAACCTTAATTTCTAGTGAAAACTAAGCCATTATGAACTGTTATGCCAGCATTCTTGAGATTGCAAATACATGAGTGCATTTCATAATTTTTAGGAACAGATGATTCTTCATAGTGCAATCTTTCAGTATGGCACAGGAAATGTTCACTAACAGATCCAAATATCTTTAGTGTCTCTGTAATAAGCCAAAAGTAGATAAACCTATGTTCAGTAATTAATATTTCTGTAGATGTTTGGAAATAATCTAAATATTCAAAGAATTTCTGTCATTTAACTTAACATTGCAAAATTTTAATGTTTAAAGTTATCAAAGAGATTTCGGAAGCTATTTCAAAGTAGACATACCATAACACATAATAATTGCTGAAAAGTTCACCTAAAAACGCTTATCCCACTTACATCTATTTAATTCACTTGTTCTCAACAGTTATGTTTAGATTACTCATGAAAATTTCATCTATCAAGTTATTTTTCTTGCAAACAAATTTTGAAACAGAAATAACATGAACTTATTTGACTAGTAAACCCAGGTGGAATAAAAGCTGAATTTTTAATGCTAATAACTCTGAAGACATGCCTATTTTAATTAAATGAACAAACTTAAATTAGCTTTTATTTACTAAAGATTATTTCAGGTCATTTGAACTTGAAAAACATTTGGGTTACTTTCTGTATTTCCGAGAGATTTTGGAATTCTTAATTCAAATCAACATTTGTTTGTTATTTTTAAGATAATTAAATAAAGCTCTTTTTATAAATTAATCTTAGCAATATCACCTGAAGGTAGAAAAATATCACACATTTGTAACATATATAGACACACATAGGCATACAGACAGCTGCAAACAGAAAGCTTTTAACTTTTGTTTTAAAATTTTAACCATGAGACAGGCTCGATAATGCAAAACTCATTAGTTTATGAAAGAGCAGTTTGATCCAAATTGTGTTTCTGGTAGATGGAATAAGTTCAGATTACCTGATCAGATGACTAAAACTTTTTATTAATATTTCTGGAGAAGACACATGATTGTTCATTTGCATATGTCCCAAATAACCTTCCCTCTCTCCTTTTTTGAAGACCTGATAGACCATTTACATTTCAAAGGCACAGGGAAAGAACACAAGTACCTCCAATAAGAACTCTCATTTCTTAAAGGTCAGAATGTTTACAATATTCACAAGCCCTTTGAGATGAATAGGGTAGTTTTGTGGATTGGTAGAAAAAAAAAAAAAAAGGTGGATTTTGAATAGTTTCTAGATCTGCATTTCCGGTTTTGCAAAAATCTGTAAGATAAGGACAGTTGCTTTTAATTCCTCAAAGAATTGAGTTGCAGCCTAAATGATATCAAGGGGCTGATATACCCAGGCAACTACATTATCTTCAATGTTCTTTTTTTTCTATCAGGAAGATTTCCAACTAAGATTGAAATCAAAAGATTTCTATGTTCTGGATTTAGAGCTGTTTGTCTTTGGAATGTTTTAGTAAATCCTTCCACAACAGCTACAAAAGGTTTTTCTTTCCCTCTGTGTACATTAAAGTTAGGAGAGTAGGCCTAAAAGAAAGTTCCTACCAGGCTCTGAATATTAGCTTCCAATTTAACAAACTTCTGACCATAAAGTTACTTAGGCAAAAATCCTTTCAAATATCTTTTCAGGTTTGAGCCAGGACAAACAGTAAATATTCCTAGCAGTAATGTATTGAATGACCACCCACCTTGGGTGCACCTAAAAATGGTGCAAAAGATATTACTCTTCCAAGATCCAGAGTTACTCCCAAAGATAGCCAAAAGAAAGAAGGAGAGATAATTCCCTTGAGGGCTGGCAGCAGTTTGGTAGGACCTTACCTGCAAATAGGATGCAACTCACATTTCTGCCTGGCCATAATTTGGGGCCTCCAACCTGACGGTTACCAAGCCAAGTTCTCAGGACACAAAACAAGACCAACAAGAAGGTAACAGCTGTCCCTGAAAGAGAAATGATCAATAACCAATGGGTCTGGATTTAGAAGGGAAGGGACAACATGAAATTTTATTTTTCTCTTGCAACGGGGCTTTGTGGACTGATACTCAGGAGAGCTGACACCGGCAAGAATCTTCACCCTTCACTGGCTTCTGCCAGTTTTCCCAGGATCTCATCTGCAGGCTCTGAGTGGGGTTTAAACAGAAAGTTCAGCTTGGGCATCTACCATAAATTGGCAAGGTTTTCCATTAATTCTAATTTTAGTTTCCCTTGGTTATTTAAGGGAATAATGTAGGAGTTTACTAGAAAATTCCTCAAGGTTCCATCAAACCTGGGAGGGACCCACACAAGAACCCTCATTTGAAGGTAGATATGGGGGTGTCTGTAAGACCACTAACTTGGTGGACTTTGTGTATGGTCATGTAGTCTCTTCAGAGTGGAAGACAATTCAGAGAGAGGATTAGCAGCATGAGTAATCAAGTAAAGGAGGATAGAGGGAGAGCAGTAAGAGTTGCATTCATTATATGGTCTTTTGTTCCAGGTACCTCTTGTGTCTTTAATTTTTCATTAAAGATTTCTTTTGCAGCAAATCTTCCAATGAAGCTAATTTGGAATTTCGAAGACTTTTTGGAGGCTTCTGGGTACAAATTAAGAGGAATCCCATTCTATTATATTCGTTTGATTTGGGAGCCCTTGCAGTCAAGAGCACGTCTTAAATGATTTTATCTATTTGGAATGTTCCTCATAATTGCCATTGTAATTCTAGTTGTCCTTAGTAAGATTTTGCCATTTTTGTAGACATCTGTGGTTTCCAGGACCACAGTTCTTAGACATGAAATAAGCAGGTATGCCAAAAGGTAACAAGCTTAACTCTTTGGAAGTTAAGGATCCCATTTCTTTAGTTAAGCCTTGGGTCCCTTGGAGCCAAATTAATACCTAAAAGGGATGTGCTGCTTGATTGGGGATTGTGTGGTGTTTTACGATGTGGTGTTTTACAATGTCCAAGCAGTGTGCCTCATTGCTTGGAAATTTTCTTGAGGTTGGTGGCTGATCTAGTGTCAGTCTAACCTATTTTGAGACCAACTTATCCTAACACAGGAGTCTTAAGAGTTAGGTGGTGAGTCCTCTAACAGCTTTAAGTGCTCCATCTGTGCCCAGCAATTTTGTGGCTTTTGGCTTCTGAGATTCCCATTAGCAATAACCTTTACTTCATGTGCACATTAATCAGTAGTAACCAAAAGATGTTACTGTGGAATGGCAATTCCCAGTGTGGAAGTGGATGATCTTGGGTGGCCTTGGCCTGCAGCAGCTTGAAGCAGGATTTTGGTTCCCAGCCAGAGATTGAAGTCAGACTGTGGTGGTGAGATTCCTGAATCCTGGCCACTAGACCGCGAGGGCCAGTGGCTAGTGACAAGGCCCTGGCCTGTCAGTTTTGCAGACATCAATTTCCACAGAGATAGAAAGTACTGAAACAAGTAAAGTGTTTATTAAGAGGAAAAATAGTACCTGTGGATAGACACAAGGGGGGACTCAGAGAAATAGTTGCGCCTGCGTGGTAGTTTGAATCACTTACATGGGGCATGTCTTCTGGGTTTCCTTTGGCCAATCATCTTGCTTTGCCTGGTTCTGAGTCTGTATTTGGTTTATTTCAGTGTCGTCCCATGTGTGCATGCACATGTCTTAGCCAAGATGGATTCTAGAGAAGAGGCCTATGGGTAGGTTGACATCACTCCCTTTTTGACCTCCAAGGAGCCTCTTTGCACGTGTATAGTCAGGAAGGTCTCCTTGACTTTGAGAATAAGGAATATGTGGGTTTTTTTTTTTTTTTTTGAGCGGGAGGCTCAGCTTCTCCTCCCTCCTGCTATTATCTTCATCTTGGAGAATCTGTCCACAGGGGACAAACTCCAGCTGCTTAGCCTGGGGCGCATCTACCTCCTGCCTCATGGGGGTTGGAGAAAGAACTGAACCAGCAGTCCCCCAACAAATGAGGACTGAGGACGAGGATTCCAATCACATGGGAGCTGTGGTTTGAGCTTAGGGCTAAGGGCTTGGGTTCCAGATGGAACCATCTGCTAGCTCAAGTTGACCTGCCCTGGAATGGAAAGCTGATTAGATTGGAAACTCAATGCAAAGAGTGTGGATCTGAAAACCAAGAGGAACTTAACCACAACCCTCAAAAATGGTGAAGAAAACAGAGGATTCAAAGGGTTCATGGGTACCAATGCCTGTGTTTCTTGTCCCTGAAGCCGTCAGAATTTTCCTTTGGATTCTGTCACTACCACCAATACTGTTAAAAAAATAAAATTCAACTAAGTAAAATCTAAAGATCTAATTGGCTTTATTCAGTGATTTATGAATCAGGCAGGATCCCATCTAGCAGAGAGAGAGGAGCTCTGAGTTGCTGTACAAAATGAAACATTTTATAAGCAGAGGGAGCAGAATAAGAAAGTTATACTAGCAAAAAGTGGATTGGTTGTGGCAAGGTCACCTTTCTTTAGGGGAGGGCAGGGGTCTATCAGGCAGATGACCTCACTAGTGCTGACCAGGTCATTCCTGATTGACTGGTTTAAGATTCCATTCTTGGGAGAAGCCACAACTGTAATTATGTATTAAGTCTTGGTTTGGTGACGTGGAGCTTGGTGTAAGTGACTCCCTTTTGGACCTGTTGTCTTTTTAACAGAACCCAATTACAGTTAGTGTCACAAAATCAACGTTCACAGCCATGAAATTATGCTGTAGATGCTTTATAGGAATCACTCAAACAGAGTGAAATCTTTTTTACATGGTAATCATTTCCCACCATCAAATTTCATAGGAAAGAATAGTTTGATTGAACTACCTAGTTAAACTGTGTATGAAATTAGTCATTCTCACTATAAACAGTGTTCTGCTGCCTTCACAGACAAAAGCTAACAGAATCAAGGTAGTAGTAACTGGCTGGGAAACGACAGGTCCTAATTCTGCCTGAATTGTATTCCTGCTCTTTTTACCATCAAACTGGAAACCCTAGAGTTATGTGTTTCATGGTGTGGGTATTTTTTCCCTTCATCTAAGGTGGTCCCACATAGCGGCAGAGTCAGGGAAAAAGCTAGTGTTTGACCTTTTTCTTATTAATTAGAAATGTGACCACAGGTAACTGACTTACCCTCTCTGTGTAAAATCAGGAATTGGACTCAATCTCTTCTTGTTCTAAAGCAATGTTATTTAGTGGAATCTGTTTTGAATTCTGCTACATGAAAAGATCCATTCTTTAGGACCAGTTGAATGAGCCTGCTTCCTTGGGCCAAAGATAAAGAATGGAATGGAAGAAAATAAAGAGATAACGTTGAAATCAGCTCCTTGGTAATAAGACAGTGTTATGTGTTAGTAGACGGAAAAAATTAAGGACTCAAAAATGAGAGAGGTCTAATTTTCTTTCACTAAACCAACCCTGAGTCATTTTGAATGCATGCTCTCAGCATCCCCTTTCCCTTTCAAACAGTGGTTGTAATATTCACTCGTTTATAACCACCAGGGCTTCCCTTCCCTCTTTTCCTGAGTTTCAAGAGTGCCTTCTACCCAATCTGAGTGTCACAAAGCCTCACCCACCCTGCCAACCAGCAGGCAGTTCCAGAGAGGGTCTAGGGTTGTACTCATGCATGCATAAAAGCCTATAATTTTGGTATGTTAAGATTTAGGCATAACAGTTTTTGACTGGGAAATCTTTTTTCCTTCCAGGAGTGTTGTTAGTTTATGACAAAATTTTACAAATTCTGATCTTGTGGTCTTAAGCAGGGATTCCAGGTAGGTGCTTTGGTAGTGATGGAATTTATTTATTTTTTTCTAGAGTGTTTAACAGTTTATAAATCAGTTTTACATACATTATTTCATTAAATTTTCTCAACTACCCCCATAGGGTAGATACTCTTATTATCCCTCATTATTTTGAGAAAATAAAGGCTCAAAGAGATAAAATGAGTTTGTTGAGTCACTCAGCTAGAGAAATGGTAGCGTCAGAATGAAGACTCAGAGAATGGCAGAGGCAAAGTGAAGACTGTGCACATTTGCAGAGAACTTAAAATAAAAAAATCACAGCAATAAAAAGCAGGATACAGATTCATCTCCTTATGGTCTGTCTCTCTCCATAGGTCTCCCATCCTCCAGGCTAGTCTAGACTTCTCTGGAGCATGGTGGTCTCCGGTTCCAGGAGCATGAAAGTAGAAGCTGCAGGGCCCCATTACGCCTTTACTCTGGAGCTCAGACATCAACTCCACCACATTTGATGTGTCAAATCAAGTCATAAGGCCAACCTAGATTCAAGTAGGGGGGCAATAGACTCTACATCTTGATGGAAAGAGCTGCAAAATACCGAGGCAGTGGTTTTCAATCTACCACAAATGGTGGTAGCAGTTTCAATTTGGACACCACCTTTAGTACATACTCACATTGTACCTGCATAGACCTGGGTCTCTTGAGTAGACAGATGAGCCTGGACAGGACAGGAACAAATTCCTTAGGCATGTTCTAAAATGCAAGGCAGGGCTATGGAAACATCCCAGGTTTAAGGAAAGAGCTCTAGATTAGGATGTCTGAGACCAGGGTTCTTGCTCCAGGTCTGTTGTAAACCAGTTGAATGAGCCTGGTAGGTCACTTAGCCTTCTGAGTTTCAGCCTGGTCTTCTGTAATGAGAATTTGATGTACCTTCCAGTCTCCCAGGACAGTTGACATGACCAAGAGAGACTGGATGAATAAAGCATGGGTAGGCTATTCTATAGCAGTGACGTATAACAATATGGATGAACCTCAGTAGTCTAATATTAACAGGAAAAAAAAAATCCCAAGCAATTACATACAGCATGCTATACTGCTTATAAAGTTATAAACTAATAATTACTTTTTAAGAACACATATAGATACAATAAAACCACATAAAAATAAAGCAGAAAAGAGGAAAATGGTTCAGAATGGTGCTCACCTCTAGTTGGGGAATAGAGATGGGGGGTGGGGAGCATACAACATCACCTAGATCATTGTCATGGTCCTAGCTTTTGTTTTGGGTGGAAGATTTGTAGGTATTTGGCATACAATGAAAAATAACTAATTTTTTTAAAAAAATCCATATGTGAGCCCAATATAAGAGTGTGCCATGGGCTAAGATTATGATTAATTCAATTCTAAGCCCCTGAGGTCCACAGGGGGAAAAATCTCTCCAGAGAGGAGTATAAGAGTTTTAAAACATCTCCAAGAAAATGACAGAACTAGCTGCATGTTAGACGTCTTCCTTTCCACTCCTAAGTTGATAGGAGAACAAGATTACATAGCACAAGACTACTTTTGACCCTGTGCAAAGGTCAAACTCATTGCCTTCTGTATTAGTCTCCTATTGCTGCTGTAACAAATCACCACAAATTTAGTAGCTTAAAATAACACAAGTTCTGTAGGTCATAAGTTGGACATGGGTCTCACTGGGCTAAAATCAGCATGTCAGCAGAGCTGAATTCAGTTCTGGAGGCTCTAGGGGAGATTTCATTTCTTTGCCTTTTCCAATTTCTAGCGGCTTCCCACATTCCTTAGCTCTTGGACCCTTCCTCCATCTTTAAAACCAACATGGCAGCTTGAGTTCTTCTCACATCACATCACTTTGATCTTCTCTTCTGCCCCCATCTTCCACTCCTAAGGACCCCTGTGATATTGGGACCACCCATAATTCAGGATAGTCTTCCCATCTCAAGATCCTTAACTTAATCAACCTGCAAAGTCCCTTTTGTCATTAGGGTAACATGTTCACAGATTTGGGGGATTAGACATAGGCATCTCTGGGGCTACTATTCTGCCTACCACACTCCAATGGGAACTCATCTGATCAGCTCATTTATATAACTTGTTCCCTGTCCCCCCTCCTCTGCTCCAGTTGTTTTGGAACCAGCTGCTTCAAGGGTGCAGTACTGGAAGGAAAGAAAGAGGAATTAATAGACTGGGGAAGCAGAAGCAGGATACATTAAGGGTTTGACTCCATTTCATAAATCAGCAGCCCCTAAATGAAGTCAGGCTGACTAATTCATTTCATTGAGCAGGATATTGGAAGTCTGGGGCATGGGAGCTCGGTGCACTGAGGTATGCAGTCTTGCTTTGGAGGTAGGAAGCCCCAAATTTAAGAGGAGAGTTAAGAAATTCAAACTCTTTCATATAGATGTAATATTAGAGCTGGCAAACTATGTATTGGAACCTAGATCAACGGGAAGAATCAATAGCCTCTGGCCAATAACTGGCAGGGATTTCAACTTTCTCATCATCCTTTGCTTTGTAAGATTCTTTGTGGAGCCCATTTTAGGGCAGTGAAACTTAGGGACCTAAGGAGAAGTATGGAAAATAGATGGGGGATGAGGGAGTTCCCAAACTATATAGAAACTATAAAAAGACTTACAAAATTTGAGATCGTTCAGTATAAAGGAAAATGAAACACTGGTAAGTAACATAGTCATGTCTTCAGGTCAAGCTTTATCACAAAAGTCACCTGGACAAGTCAGTTCCTCTTTCTGGACCTCAGTCTCTTATCTAAATAATGAGGAGTTTATATGGGTCCATTCTGTGTTTCTTTTTCACTCTGCAGTTCTATGATTGCAGTATTTTTGGCATAAAGCGTGTTCAACCAATTCTCTGTTGTCCTCAGCTTAACACCAGAAATTGTCTTTTCCTGCTGTGACCAGCTTCACTTCTCTTGGTGCCTCTTTGTGTGCTGGAGCTTCTTAGGAGCCACTGTGGCATGGTGATCGGCAAGAGTTAGCTCATGCTGACTCAGAGAGTCCTCTTCCAACTCCACATAGGTTCACACTGGTGGCTAGACCCTACCACTGTGGGAGTATTTACACTGCAGAAATAAGCAAACACTACAAATCATAGTGTCCCCCACCTTCCACCATCAGAGCTAATTTACTGGTACCCACCAGCTGGATGGCACTACTCCTTTTCCTACTTCCAGTAAAAGAAGCACAACAGCAGTGTTAAGAGTACAGGCTGTAAAGAATATTGTTCAGCTTTCAAATCTAGATTTGCCATTTTCTACCTGTGCCACCTTGGACCTCATGTAATAATGCTTCATCTTTAATAAGGTTGCTATCAAGATCAAAGGAGATAATGCAAATAAACCCTTCACCCATAATTTGGCACATAATAATCCCTCAACAGGTGTGTTGTTATTGTTCTGTTATTATCAGTGTCATTGCATAGGAATTTTCCCAAAACCATTCTGGGAAAATAAGAGAAAATACCTCTCTACTTTTTGCATTTTGCATTATTGAGGTGGGAGGGGGGATTGATGCAGCAGTCTTGTGTGCCAGTAATTTATAGAGTTTTCAGTGAAAGTTTGATTTCACTATTCTGTGTTTCTTTCTTCCTCAGATGCCAGGATTCAAACAACAGTCTGGTGGGCTGGGTTAGGAGGTAATCCTGAGAAGTATTATGTTGTTCTCAGAATCAGTCCTTCTCTCCAACCTCTAAGGCTTCCCTATCTTACAGACTAGGCTTCTCTTTCCACTTCCTCTTCCCTTAGGATGAGTTCTTTCTCTAAATCCTCCCCAGTCCTTCCGGACAGGACTTCTGATTGGACTGCCCCATCAAGATTCACATTTGTAGATCCTGACACCAATTCTGGGACCCCAAGCCCATAAATCAATAAAAAGATTTCTGTTATCAAGTGGTGTATGTGTCCAGAGATGCTCCATCCTCCTGAGAATTAAACAACAGAAAATCAGGTTAAATTGTATCTTAATTGCCCAAAGTTCTATACAAAGAAGCATCTTCTCCAAATGAAAGATGTAAAATGGGAATTCTTGAGGGAAGCAGGCATTCTTTTCAAAGGTAACTTTAAAGTCAGAAACAAATTCTTGTTTTTCAGGATAATGATGTTGGGGAATGGCGAATATATGGTATGAGTGCTTAATCTTCCCATGGGTACCCGTGGTAGACACACCTAATTGATCACAACCCTCTTTTTCTCTGAGCTCGTAAGCAGCTTCAGAATGCCTCTCAATGCAATACTCTAGGCATCAACCATCAATCAATTAGTGGCATGTGATATTAAAATATATTTGCCATCCCGAGTTTAGATGAACTAGGGGAATGGACAAGATGCTATCATAAGGTTCTTTCTAATTCTAGAATTCCATAACATTCAATGAAAGCATTGATATAAAATTGGATCCTCAAGCTACTGTTGTCAGATCTGTATAAATATCACAATTAATTTGTGAAATATACTTGCAATGTCTACTAAAGATAGTCTGTCCTGACGAGTAGAGTTTTTAATTTTCTCTATCATGGATTTGTCATTTGCCACATATTTTCTGCTAATGAAATATTGTTGATGGTGATGTTGATGGTAATTATCACTACTATTATTAGTAATAATAATGATAATAATAAGTCATTCTATATTTCCTTATAAAAAATTAAAGATAATGACCCAGCTGGATAAAGTATAACATTCCTCTCTGATTTCCCCCTTCCTGACCTTGGAAATCACCAAGCCCATCGCTGGTATGCAGAAGGACCTCAGTGACTATGAATCTCTTCTTCTACCCCTTTTTCCTCCTCATCTTCATTTGCATTTTCAAGTGATATTTTGGTTCTTCAAATGTGTCAATCAGGATGGCTAAGTGTCAGTTCTTGAGCTGTTGTCTGTCAATTCAGCTCTGAGAAAAAGACACTGGTCCGTGTGACCAGCAGGTAAATGCACATAAAAAAGTACCAACAATTCTCTACATACTGACCCACATTTGCTAGACACTATCTTTGCTCTGTTGGACTCTTGACTCATGACCACTCTGGGATTTAGAAAGGAGATTCTTTATTTTACTGATGACAAACTAAAATCCAAGCTGAGACAGTGACTGTCCAGGTCTGCAAGGAAGTTGGCATCGGGGCATGACTAGAACCCAGACCTCCTAGCTGCCATGCAACTTGAACTTTGTACCATTACTTTTTGCATCACAGCATGCTAGCTAGCTAGTTAGATGCAATCTATGTTTGGGTTGAACGGGTGGATGTGCTCATGAAATCAGACCTTGTTCTCAATTACAAATTGAATTTAAAGTCACTGTGTGTTGACACGAAGTTTTCAGACTGTGTGGGTCAGGACACACTCACTGTGGAATGCGTTCACAACTACACATGGGCGTATACACATATGTGTTTGCATTGCCTCCCACACAGGAATACCCAGCACAGCACACACTTGTTAATTTAATTTATTTATAAACATAACCTGCCAAATTTCAACATGATGGATGATTTGGGGCTTTAATAAATCCAACATTGAATGAGCCCAAGAAATTGCCTGGTGTCAGCTTTTCACTAAATGCAATTAGTCATGTGGAAATATTACAGATATAAAAAATAATCTTCAGCTGAATTTCATAAATTTGGTAGAGTACACAGAATGTAGGCAAGCTGCTTGTTTAGAAAGCAGGAAAAGAATGGCAGAGAGGGGAGAGAGAGGATGAAGAAGGAGGAGGAGGATGGGGAAGAGGTGAAAAAGAAATATTGACAAGAAAGAGAAAAAGAAAATTCTACTTGCCCTCATGATTGCACTAAAGTTATTCTTCCATTGATGTACCACAGAAGTAGTGCTATTCTTTGCCTATTCTTTGCCCAGTACATATTGTTAATGCAGGTGGAATGACAGCCCCTCATTTTGATGACCTCACTGCCTCACTATAACACTTTTTCATTTCCCCTGCAGTCATTCGAGAAGGAGTCAAACAACTTCCCAAAAGAGACAAAGCCAATAGCAAAGATAGTTGGCCTAGAAGCTCGTTCTGCCCTCCATCAGAAAACTGCACGCACCACTAGAAATTACCCTGCTAGTCTCAGATTTTGCCTGCCTCCCATGTCTTCTTTCCCAGTATCATCCATCCTCTGGACCTTAGGTTGTAGGTCCTGGACAGAAGCAGCACTGGTAGAAATGATCTTGTGATGGTGATGGGTCATTTCTCCCTGTGCTGGTCCCTTTCTCATGCATTTTGGCTGTGAGTTTCTTGAAGACGGGGCTGAGCCTTTTACATTCCTGGGTCACCAGAGGCTGGTTCAGAACTTGGCACACGAGAGCTTCTCATGAGTATTTGTTGAATGAATGAATTGTTTTGACTTTCCTCATCTCATCTAAGGTGAGGAAAGATTCACTAGGATCTTATAAATAAGTTCTTAGAGAGGTATATGTCTTCCCTGCCAGAGAGAGATGCATTTTCGCAGAGTACAGAAAACAGGAAGAGGGCAATTTAGCTCAGAACCTCTATTCTCTAACAGCGGGATTAGAAGTTTTGGTGGAGCACCTTCTTGAGGTCATTCTTGAAGTTGACCTGCAACATTAGGCTGAGCCTAAACTAAGGTGATTGGAGTTTTCGCTTCACTGTGTGTTGTTTGTTTTCACTGCTTGGTCCTGTGATACAAATACGCCTGGGAGACAGCATGGCATAGTGGTCTCACTGCTCTACCATCAACTCACTCTATAAACAAGGCCACCTTAAGTCACCTAACCTCTCTGTGCCTCAGTTTCCCAATCTGTAAATGGGGATGATAGTGCTTATATTAGATGGCTGTTGGTGAGGATTAACCAAGCTAATAAATGTAAAACACTTTGAACAGTGCCTGGAACACAGTGGCTACTCGGTAAGAATCAGCTATTATTTTTCTTAGATCTCATTCTGTACGACTGTGAAATGGCAAAAATAAACAACTTTCACATTTCCCATTTGTATGATACTGAGCATAAAACATAGCAAGTGCTGTATCTGAAATAGGGGCCCCATTTAGTAGCTTGGGGAGATGATGCCATTCATATTTTTGAGTCTAACACTGGCAATTAGTACAATGGGAGAGAATTTGCAAGGAAAATCCTCATCCGGGGAAAGTCTGCCATCAAGAAGGAAACAGAGAGATGACCTCAGATTCTGAGTCACTAAGTGTGGGGACAGAAATCCCGATAGCAATAAACAGAATTTGGTGTGTAAACTGTGATTTCAGGAGCAGGTCCTGTGGTGAAGTTGGGGCTGGTTTTTAAACTTAATTATGCACATGTTTCTCCGGCAGAGTTTATTGAATCATATGGTGTAAACCATAAACAAAACACTAAAAACCTGGCTGGGTTGACGGCTGCAAGCTACAAAATGATCTTTTAAGATCAAATATTTATTCCAAAATCCCAGGAGCCAACCTCGCCGCATTAAAATCAAAAGCAAGGGATCCATTCTTCCTCAACAGTAGATTATGAATCTTCTTCCTGATTGGAATATGCACAAATTCCCGTCCCCCTCATGCCACTCCACACGGAGGAGCCAGTTTAGGTGACACGCACCAAATGCATAATCTAAAGGATTAGTAGGTCGCCTTGGCAGTGAATTATTGCTACAGAGCTTGACATAAATCAACCTCGAGATGCACCATGCCATTAGGTTAATGTAAACGTCTGGGCTCCCCAATAGTTTTCTGGATTCCCTCTGCCAGGAACTCATTAGGCTTGGGACGTGGAAACACTTGGCAGGGTGGCTTTGAGGGTGGCTAATGGGGAAAGGAATGCAGACATTCCATCCCCTGCCTACTACAAACAACCTCCTGATTAGTTGCTAAACCCAGGCTTCCTCCTCATTGTCTAGGGACGGGGAGGCTCTACTCCCGGTCTCCATCCCCTCCCCAAAGCTGCTGCCTCATTACTAATTTCCATTCCATTTGGGAGCCGAAATGCAAGCTGGTATCACCACCGAGAGTTTTGCTGCAGTTCTGGGTTGCTCCTTAGAAGACTTGGGGTTTTTATTTTCTTTTTATGGAGCAATTCACAAGGCACATTAAAGTTCATAACTCTGCCTGTGGCTGGTGACTTGGACTGTGTGTTTCACCATAGTTATAGATATATGCTCATATACATATTGAAGCGTAAGTATCAATATCTCTGTGTTGTGGCCCAGCTGAGGGAAGCCGCCCTCCTGCGGGGAGGTTAGGCTATCTCCAAATGACCACCAGGCCTGCTCATCTGCCACGTCCCCGCAAGTCCAATTACCCCTCCCGGATAATAAAAGTTTGATAGAGATCCATACATGCTGAGATGCCAGTTCAAGCTAAATCAGGGAAAGCAAAAGCAAACAAACAAACAAAGCCTACTTGGAAGATCCTGCTGACACATTTAGGTTTTTGAGGAGCTTTTCTATGATGGTTTTGAAGCACATATAGGGACACAAGGGATGCTTGCTGTGTACAAACCGAGGGGAAAATATTATTATTGTTGTTGTTAGGACCATCACTTTCTCTATCTTAATACTGGCTTGTTTTGTCTACTTTAATAAGACTTTGTGCTCCTTAAATAGATATTCCCAGCTGAAGTCCCAGGGGCCACATGTACTGGGAAGACAGATTTTGTTTATTCTATTTTTTTAAATGGAAGCCAATATTTCAATTAAAAAAACAGATTTTCTACTAAAAAGAAATCATAAGATTAGGTCTCGCAGGGCCCCCATTGCTTTGTGGAATACCCGCTCAGCCGTCCCCTTAGTTGGGCATGCTTTCCACTGTAGCACACTCCCAACCGTTCCCAATTACCCTGCAGATACTGAAGCCCAGTCCTCTCCACACCTTTAGTACCTCTCTGGCCACTGTAGACGTGTAAGTGCATGACCCCTGCACTAACTTGATACCTGCATGGTGTGGCTAGAGTGGGACCACCCTGTTTGAGAGGAGCACCAGCTCCAGAGGCCTCTATCCTCACATCCATCTCTGTTCCAGAGGGGTTCCTGTTCCCAGATGTAGGAGTTCTTTACTTTCTAGGTTGTCACTGAGACTTGGTGGGGACTACGTCAGCTCTCACATCTCTGTAGCAGTGTCAGCCAGGAAAGACCTGGGACCTCAGTTGCTGCTGGACCCAGTGGCCATCTTTGGCCATCTTTACTTCCACAGTTCCTCTGAATCAGGCAACTGAAACCAACTGGATAATATCCAGACCCAGGAGCCAGAGTAACAGGATGGGACAAATATCCACTCCAGGGAGTCCTCCCCTTAGAGAGATCTAGACAGTGCCGGCGAGCCCTAACACAGGAGGTCCTGCGTGGGCTGGGTGGGCACCCAAGTACAAAAATACCTATATGAGTTTGTTGAAGATTGAGGAATGCAGAGGACTTCCGATGCCAAGAGAAGCACTGGTACAGCACTTCTCCATGGATGGTGCCAAGCTCTTTCAAAACACTGACTGGGGTCTCTGGGTCTTTGGTGACTCTGTAACTGACCATGTTTCTCTGGACTTTTACACCAGGAGAGTCTCTTTACACACAAGGTATGATTTCACCCTGTCCCAATTCCTGAGCACTCAAGATATGGTTACCTTAGATATAACTGTTCCTTGCCCCTTCTTACATGTATATGGCTATATTTTATAAAACATCCTAGTGGAAATGCCATGTTTAACCCACTCTTCACTCCTGCTCTGGCCTCCATTTGTAGACAAGTCATTTTATCCCTGTGCATTGTCAGGCTGCCTGAGAGTGGACAGAAGCCCCAAGGTTTTGCACTGGTTCTGGAGAGCCTAAGTCAAGCCTCCTGAAGTTCTTGTCTACCACTCTTCACTTGGGAGTGACAGGAAATGGAGTTAATGAATATGATTCTAATGAAACGCACATAGCGCTAAACCTCCTACTACTGACAACTCAGTCTCATTCACTGCATTCCTTCACCAAACACACCTTACTTTATTGCCACCTTCTCATATTTTCTGCCACCATTTATGTCCTGGAAGGTTGCCAGTAACTAAAGGACCTGAGTGCTGTTCAGAAGGCCCACCAGAATACCAGTTGGTGGCTAAAGGACAAGAGGAGGTAGACCTTGATTGGCGGCAGTCATCCTGGAAGAACATCTAGAGGAGATGTTGCAGACTCTCAGACCCATGCCCACAGCTGTCTTCTGCAGGGGACTGGTATTCAGGACCCTCTGCGATGATGGCACCTTGTGCCCTCCTGGCTCTGGTCCCTCCCTTGGGCTCATCTCCACTCCACAGAGTCCAGTTCACAGGGGCTCTGCTATCTGGCCAAGCCCCTGGAGAATTTGAGTATGTGGTGCAAGAGATGATGGATTCCCAGCAGTGGCAAGCCCGCTCTATCAACTAGTTTTCCTGGAAACCAAACAAGTCAGAACCAAAGTTTCGGAAATCTATCTCGCACACTCAAAACATGGCAGAGTATGTTGGAGATTTCCATTAAATAAACCTGGGAAAGCCTGATCCTGCTCCATCCAAAGGAAGAGATGAGTTGTGGGAAAGAATGGTGTCAGAGACACCACTGGTTTCTCATCATAAGCAGTTGCAGCTATGTTCACACCGCTCAGGAACCTTCTCCAGAATTTGCATTCTAACCTCTGCTTTAAAACACCTGACTTTCACGTGGTTTCCCAATTCCACTCTGGCTAGGCTTCGACACAGCCCATCCAAGCCAGGGCCAGCAAGCTCAGGCCCTCATTCATTTGAGATAAAGGATCAAAGCTTAAAGGAATGTTTGTTTTCTAGCTCAGTCTTGGTTGCTCCTGGTAATGGAAGAGTCTCTCCTTGCTCCCACACCCTGTCTAGCAAGTACTCTCGCCTTCCTCCTCGATCTGTTTTGTTAATCAAAGCCACTTATAGCATGTTTTTGAGTGTCCTCTGAGCACCTACCCACTCTCTGGCTGAGGTGCTAAAGGAATGAAGAAATGTCCCAAAAGCAGCCACAGACAGAAGCAGCCACTGCCCTAAGGAGGGTAGATAATCCACAAATTGGATAGTGAGCCAATGAATAAATACACATCGATTATGTTCATTTAACTACCAGTAGAACTGCCTATGGGAGGAGGGACTAGTGGAAAAAACAATTGGTGAGCTGTGTAATGTGGCTTACTGGCGAGACAGTTTTAAGGTCATGCGGCTTTAATAGTCCTGTTTAAGAAAAAAATTAATGTGGAGATTGCATTTTAATGGGTCTGAGTCCATAGGCAGCGGGTTGCAAATACGGGTCTCTAGGGGCAATTTGCATTAAGTTCTTTGCTCTGAGATCCTCTGAGGGGGAAGAGGGTAATGCATCAGGCTGAACCTTTGTTAAGTGCCAGTGGTGCTACACGCAGAATGCAGAGTGCAGTCAAGTGGGAGATATGAACAGCGGTGTGGCGGCTCCCAGCTGCTGAGCAGGTAACCTAATGGGATGGCCTAGGGCTGGGGAGCTGGGATGGGGTTGAGACAAGGTGGATGAATGAGTTGGGCAGTGAGTGGGCCTTGATGTTAAAAGTGATGGAAAGGGGAAATCAAATCCTAATGGATTTAGAGGAGACTTAGATGATGTTGGGTGGTATCAAGAGAAGAAGAAAGAGAAAGAGAAAGAGAGGAAAGAAGAGAGAGAAAAAGAGGATGAAGAAGGAAGAGGAAATTAACTTGCCTCATTTATTCCCTTATCACTAAAATTCACCCTGACCTGTACCTCCTTGTTCACAACACTTTTACCAGTAGATTTAACTTTAAACTTTACTCAAGTCATTCAAGAAATCTTTACTGGACCATTGCAGCTCACAAGGATTTCTCATATTGATTATCTCCTTGGATGACATTTCATGGATCATTGTAACAATATTTTGTTCTTGTATTAAAATTTATCTATTTTTTTCAAATATTCCATAAGCTCCTTGAGGGCAGATCTTGTCATTTACTTATCCCTGCATTCCCTACAGTTCCTGGTAAGATGTTGGAAGATAGAATGTGCAAAGTTGGTGGTTATAAACTGTACTTAAGGTGAAATTGAAGTCTCATGCAAGTTAAAGAGACTCTCACACCCCCAGGGCTGAGGCCCTTTGGTGTTCTTGACAAATACCTAGATGGCTTACATTCCTCTCCTAGTTTCCTCTCTGCCATAGTGTCTGCTCTCTAGAACCCTCCGCTTCCTCTCCTTGATTTCCAAGTTCCAGCCCTAGAAAGAGCGAGTCAGTGGCAAGGGACCTTCCCACCATTTCTGTAGTAATCTTGAACAAGCATGCTCCCAGCCACAAGGCTTGTCTTCGGGAGCCCGGGGACTCTCTTCCCACCCAACTGAAACTCTCAACGTTTCATATAAAGCCACTGCACCACCTCTCGCTGGGTCAGGAATTTCTGCAGGTTCTCTTTTCTGGTTTCCTCATTCCTGAGCTACGTCCTTGAATCTGGAGTCCCCTCTGTGAGTCTTTGAATTACCAATTAGATAGGAAGCCCTGCCTGGTTCTGGGTCCGCAGGATGCCACTGCTCACTTGGATCAGCCCTTTCGGTTCTTTGTCCTGCATTTCAGGAACAAGTAATCCTGGCCCTTGTGCCAGATCCTGTTTCCCAGATACCCTGCTTGTCAAAGAGGGAGAACGGAACAAGGTTTGTCATTAAACGACTCACCTGAGCAAGAAAAACCAAGCAGTGATCTCTCCTGATCACCCTGCCTCTCTGTGGAGGCATCAAGGAGTGAAATGCTGGTAAAAAGAGTTTCATTTCATTGCTATCATTTGGAAGATGCACGTGTTCCCAGAAATATGGAAAACTCTCACTCTCCTTTTTACCTCCGATGTTCCCTTTAAACACTGAGCTCCTTTACATTTGGCTTAAAAGCAATCTCTTTCAATGCTATAGAGCTTTTAACTTTTCAAAGCTTTTTTATACCTTTACTCTCATTTGATCCTTATAATGTCCCTGTGAGGTAGGCAGGGCAGGCATTATTAAACCCATCTGAATAATGAGCAAAAAAGGCCCAAGAAGATGAAGTGTGTTGCTCCATGTCCCTTGAGAAGAGGCCCCTGTTTCCTGACTCCTGGGTCAGTGCTTTTTTTTTTTTTTTTAATCATTCCAGGGATTCTAAGTGACTTGGCCATCCTCTTTTCAAGCTCTCTTGTGTCCTGGCTCTGTCAAGAGAAGGAAGAGAAGGGAGGATGCATGGGGATGGGTTGTGGGGGAGGTGAAGGGTCCAGAAGGGGAAAATGCTTACATGACTTACATATCGATAGCTACTCATTAGCCAGGGAGAGGTCAAGGCATCTGTCGATAATGATGTCTCCATTATGGTACTTAATGGAAATGGTGCAGTACCTGCCCCATCAAAAACTAATTTGCCTGAGAGATACCCAGGCCCAGCACAGCAAGAATGAAATTCCCGCTGGGACCAGCTCCTGGAACTGAAGCCAAAGCCATTAGTATCAGAAGGCCCAGGCAGTACATCCAGCATGTCCTGCTGATTCAGACAGTGCAAAGACTCCAGCTATTAGTGGGGCCAGGTGGGGACTGAAGAAGCAGCCCTGGAGACTGGATGCTTAGTTAGATGTATCCAGGCTGCCTGCAAATACGAGCTGTGGAAAAGGGCATAGAGGACACTCTCTGCCCTAGTTCCATGGGGTCTTGGCATAAAAGCTCTGCCAGTTCTCTAAAGTGTAGCCAAGTAATTTTTTCCTCTCTGAACTCCATCCTAAACATAACTATGCCCAGATCTTACCCAGGGCATCATGAAGGTGTGTCTCCCTATTTGCTGTCTTGCTTCCTCTCAAGTTCAAGGTGGGTGGGTTGGCCCCTAGACCTTACAGAGCCACCAACACCCTCAACTCTGGTAGCCATGGCTGACATAGAGCAGGAAGGCTGCTGAGGTACACTGGATGGCAACAATGTAAGTACTGGACTGGGAGTCTGGATGCTTGGGGGCTAAGACTGTCTCTGCATTAGCCAGTTGTGTGACATTGGCTAAGTCTCTGCCCCTTCATGTGTGACTATTTTATCTGATGATGGGGTATCAATAGCTGCTCATCAGGTGGCTGTGAGGCCTTGATTTCATTTGGGAAGAGAGGGGACAAGAGAGGCTATAAAAGTATAAAGAACTCTAGAGGCAAAATATTGCTCTTCTATAGATGAGAGGACTTCCTTTTTTCCCCTAAGGTAGCACTGCCAGCTGGCATCCCAGGAGACTACCAGGTAGACAGTAGTCATGACACAGATTTTCTCTTGGGGTCCTGCTAGTTCATACAGAGCATAAGCTCCAGTCAATAAAGGAGTCAAACATGGGGAAGAGAAGGACACTCAGGACCTGTCCATGGGCCTGCAGCCTGGCCCCTGTCCAGGGGCCTCAGGGGCCAATACCACCCAGGTGATCTCTTAGTTCTCCTCTCTGCCTCTGGTGTTGCCAATCCCATGGTAATAGATTGACAGGTGGCAGCTGTCACATGGAAAAGATAACGTGTCTTCTCCAAAGGCCTGTCCCTCTCTCATCCATGTATCCTGAGGGTCCACAGATAGTGGGGGTTGGGAAGACTCAGCCAACTTAAATAATCCTCCAGCTTTATAGAAGAAGGAAACAAAGTCCAGAGAGAAGAATCTGCGTCCCCAGTTAGGGATGGATTCAGAGTAGAACACCATTCCTTCACGTCAGGAAGGAGCTCCTCATATGGAATTAAATGACAGGGTGAAAAAGATGTGATCATACTATCTCTTGATCCAGCTAAATCTCTGGACCAATCCTATGTCATAAAATACCCTTTAGAAGACCCCTATCACCTTACACATTCAATCTACTTATTTCATTTTGCAAGAAGGTCTAGATCTGTGCTGACCCAGATGGTAGCCACTGGTTACATGTGGCTATTCAGTTACAATGAATGAAGTTAATAAAATTAAATTTCTCAGTCGCACTAATCACATTTGAAATGCTTAATAGCCACATGGGGTTAGTGACCACCATATTGGACAATAGATATGGAATATTTCCACCATGGAGGAAAGTTCTATTGTGCAGCACTGGTGGAGGGGTGGGGATTAGTTCTTTCATTTTGCAGTTGGGAAAACTAGTGCCTGGAGAAGGGAAAGGATAGTACATTGTCTCAATGCTGCAATCAATAACAAGAGACACTCTACATTTTATTATGTCAAATACCAAGTCTTTGGCAATAAAAGAATGATCGCTTCCCATCTGATGGTGGGAAATGGAGGCTCTCAAATTTCTATAAGGAGTGGCCTCGAGAAAACAAACTGATTGGAATGAGGTTTTTGATGCATGTTTTCATATTAGTTTAGGTAAGATTGAGAAAATGTTGACTATCCACATCAAAGATTGGAGAATAGATGAAGATGTGGGGATTGACTACAGCCACACTTCATGCCATCCCCCATAAGCTGCCTTTCTACATCATTTTTATAAAATAAAGAGAAAGTTTATAGAGGGTTACCCCTCTTCCCCAAAAACAAACAAATAAAAATTTGCTTAACATACTAGAGATATTCTTAACTTGTTTGGTGGAGATTATCCAACTTTGACCATACTGACAACAGCTAATACATACTATATCGTTATTAATAGAAAAGTAGTATTTAAAAGAGGGAGATAAAGACCCAGATTTACAATAATGGTCAGACTATACCTATGTTGTTCTATGGGGCCTCATTTAAGGAGGACTAGAGACAAACAGATGGACATTATAAATGTAGAGTGAAGCCTACAATAAGAGACTGGGAATGTTTAACTTAGAGAAAAGAAGGTTCTGATGGAATACACACACACACACACACACACACACACACACACACACTCAGTGGCAAAAATTATGCTTGTTACATGTTTGCCTAATGGGTGCAACTTTGGCTTATTTCCAGCATTGCTATTATTACTTTATATTAAAATCTCATTTTCTTTAAAATAGCATTTTAAAAAGTTCACTGGGAACTTCATGTTAAAGGGAGGCTGATTTCAGAAATAAGATAGCATTTGACAAAGCTGTTGTAAAAAGGTCCACAATATGAAATAGACAAGGTTGAGCTTATTCTTTTCACATGAGTCAGGATATGTTTTGCTATTGTTTGTTTTTATTTCTTATCTGTCCTAAGGATTTTAAAGATATGAGGAAGTTTCAGGGAAGAAACAAATAAGGGAGTTTTGATTGTGCTGCCCTTCAGGGCAAGCTTGGGTGAGAAGGAGATCTCTGATTTGAGGCCAAGCTGAACACACTGCAGGCAAGACCTCATCCAGCCCACTGCCCAGAGGCCCCATCCCTCTCCACATCTTTCTCCAGTGCCGGGGAGTGGCAGAGCTACTACAAAGCTCTCCTTTTATTCTGGAATCGACAGCTTGGCTCCAGACATAATCTGACATAAATAAATGGTGGAAGTGGTGTAGAAGTCTCAGAGTTTGATTTCTAAAAGTTTTTGCTAAACTTTTAGCAGAAATAAAGGAAATCAAGAAAGATGGGACTGATTCTGTATCTCAAAGCTGCCACCTCTGCAGACTATCTTCCTTCCCTGTTCATCCTCACCTAGACAGTATTTGTGAAGAACGTTTCTTACCCTTCTGTAGCTTCTACCTGCCTCAGACCCCCAGCCCACCCGTAAGAGCTCTATTGTCACAGCCATTCACAAAGAACAAACTTTGAGTTATTGACGACACACAGATCATCATCATCACCATCATCAAAGTTCAACAGGTCTGCTTGCTTTGGAACATGCTTCACATGGTGTTTCATGGAGCCATTGAGGGGATTAAAGGAAGTCTGAGCAAAGAGGCCTCACAGCTGCACCTCCCCACTCCATACCAGAGCATTTTTATGAGGCTGAAAGATTTCAAAGAAGCAGGATCATAACTGGCATAAGAGTCTTGAACCAATAATACTTCTTTCTGAAAAGTCTCCCAAATTATTTTTTTAAAGTTTTTAATCTTTTATTTGGAAATAATTTCAAAATACAGAAAAGTTGCAAAAATAAAAAAACAAATAACTCTTGTATACCCTTTACTCAGATTCATCTATTGATAGCATTTACTCCGTTCACTTTACTCTTTGTGCATTTGTGCTCTAGGTATGCATTTTTTTTTTCTGAACCACTTTATTAACCTACACGTATCATGGCTTTTTACCCATAAATAGTTTAAAATGCATTTCCTAAGCATAGCGATATTGGAGAGATTGGTTCAAGATGGCAGAGTAGAAGGACGTGCTCTCTCTCCCTCTTGTGAGAACACCAGAATTACAACTAACTGCTGAACAGCCATCAACAGGAAGACACTGGAACTCACCAAAAAAGATACCCCACATCCAAAGACAAAGGAGATGCCACAATGAGACAGTAGGAGGGGTGCAATCACAATAAAATCAAATCCCATAACTGCTAGGTGGGTGACTCACAAACTGGAGAACACTTATACCACAGAAGTCCACCCACTGCAGTGAAGGGTCTGAGCCCCAGGTCAGGCTTCCGAACCTGGGGGTCTGGCAATGGGAGGAGGAATTTCTAGAGAATCAGACTTTGAAGGCTAGCAGAATTTGACTGCAGGACTTCAACAGGACTGGGGGAAACAGAGACTCCACTCTTGGAGGGCACACACAAAGTAGTGTGTGCATCAGGACACAGGGGAAGGAGCAGTGACCCCATAGGAGACTGAACCAGACCTACCTGCTAGTGTTGGAGGGTCTCCTGCAGAGGTGGGGTGTGGCACTGTCTCACCGTCAGGACAGGGACACTGGTGGTGGAAGTTCTGGGAAGTACTCTTTTCCAAGAGTCCTCCCAGAGTCCCCCATTAGCCCCACCACAGAGCCCAGGTAGGCTCCAGTGTTGGGTCACCTCAGACCAAACAACCAGCAGGGAAGGAACCCAGCCCCCCCCATCAGCAGTCAAGCGGATTAAAATTTTACTGAACTCTGCCCACCAGAGCAACAGCCAGCTCTACCCACCACCAGTCCCTCCATCAGGAAACTTGCACAAGCCTCTTAGATAGCCTCATCCACCAGAGGGCAGAAAGCAGAAGCAAGAAGGACTACAATCCTGCAGGCTGTGGAACAAAAATCACATGCACAGAAGGACAGACAAGATGAAAAGGAAGAAGGCTAAGTACCAGATGAAGGAACAAGATAAAACCCCAGAAAAACAACTAAATGAAGTGGAGATAGGCAACCTTCCAGAAAAAGAATTCAGAATAATGACAGTGAAGATGATCCAGGACCTCAGAAAAACAATGGAGGCAAAGATCAAGAAGATGCAAGAAATGTTCAACAAAGACCTAGAACAATTAAAGAACAAACAAACAGAGATGAATACAATAACTGAAACAAAAGATACACTAGAAGGAAGCAATAGCAGAATAACTGGGGCAGAGGAACGGAGAAGTGACCTGGAAGACAGAATGGTGGAATTCACTGCTGCAGAACAGAATAAAGAAAAAAGAATGAAAAGAAATGAAGACAGCCTAAGAGACCTCTGGGACAACATTAAACACAAAAACATTCGCATTATAGGGGTCCCAGAAGGAGAAGAGAGACAGAAGGGATCTGAGAAAATATTTGAAGAGATTATAGCTGAAAACCTCCCTAACAGGGGAAAGGAAATAACCACCCAAGTCCAGGAGGGGCAGAGAGTCCCAGGCAGGAAAAACCCTAGGAAAAACACGCTGAGATACATAGTAATCAAATTGGCAAAAATTAAAGACAAAGAAAAATTATTGAAAGCAACAAGGGAAAAACAACAAATAACATTCAAGGGAACTCCCATAAGGTTAACAGCTGATTTCTCAGCAGAAACTCTACATGCCAGAAGGGAGTGACATGATATACTTAAAGTGATGAAAGGGAAGAACCTACAACCAAGATTACTGTAGCCGGCATGGATCTCATTCAGATTCGATGGAGACGTCAGAAGCTTTAGAGACAAGCAAAAGCTAAGAGAATTCAGCACCACCAAAGCAGCTCTACAACAAATGCTAAAGGAACTTCTCTAAGTGGGAAACACAAGAGAAGAAAAGGACCAACAAAAACAAACACCAAACAATTAAGAAAACGGTAGCAGGAACATACATATCGATAACTACCTTAAAAGTGAATGGATTAAATGCTACAACCAAAGGACACAGGCTCACTGAATAGATACAAAAACAAGATCCATCTATACGCTGTCTACAAGAGACCCACTTCAGACCTAAGGACACATACAGACTGAAAGTGAGGGGACAGAAAAAGATATTCCATGCAAATGGAAATCAAAAGAAAGCTGGAGTAGCAATACTCATATCAGATAAATAGACTTTAAAATAAAGAATGTTACAAGAGACAAGGAAAGACACTACATAATGATCAAGGGATCAATCCAAGAAGAAGATATAACAATTATAAATATATATGCACCCAACATAGGAGCACTTCAATACATAAGGCAACTGCTAACAGCTATAAAAGAGGAAATCGACAGTAACACAATAATAGTGGAGGACTTTAACACCTCACTTACACTGATGGACAGATCTTCCAGAAAGAAAATTAATAAGGAAACACAAGCTTTAAATGACATGATAGACCAGATACATTTAATTGATGTTTATAGGACATTCCATCCAAAAACAGCAGATTAGACTTTTGTCTCAAGTGCGCACAGAATAGTCTCCAAGATAGATCACATCGTGGGTCACAAATCAAGCCTCAGTACATTTAAGAAAATTGAAATCATATTAAGCATCTTTTCTAACCGCAACGCTGTGAGATTAGAAATCAATTACAGGGAAAAAAACGTAAAAAACACAAACACATGGAGGCTAAACAATACGTTACTAAATAACCAAGAGATCACTGAAGAAATCAAAGAGGAAATCAAAAAATACCTAGAGACAAATGACAATGAAAACACGACGATCCAAAACCTATGGAATGCAGCAAAAGCAGTTCTAAGAGGAAAGTTTATAGCTATACAAGCCTACCTCAAGAAACAAGAAAAATCTCAAATAAACAATTTAACCTTACACCCAAAGGAACTAGAGAAAGAAGAACAAACAAAACCCAAAGTTAGTAGAAGGAAAGAAATCATAAAGATCAGAGCAGAAATAAATGAAATAGAAACAAAGAAAACAGTAGCAAAGATCAATAAAACTAAAAGCTGGTTCTTGGAAAAGATAAACAAAATTGATAAACCATTAGCCAGACTCATGAAGAAAAAGAGGGAGAGGACTCAAGTAATAAAATTAGAAATGAAAAAGAAGTTACAACAGACACCACAGAAATACAAAGCATCCTAAGAGACTACTACAAGCAAATCTATGCCAATAAAGTGGACAATCTGGAAGAAATGGACAAATTCTTAGAAAGGTATAACCTTCCAAGACTGAACCAGGAAGAAATAGAAAATATGAACAGACAACTCACAAGTAATGAAATTGAAACTATGATTAAAGTCTTCCAACACACAAAAGTCCATGACCAGATGGCTTCACAGGTGAATTCTATTGAACATTTAGAGAAGAACTAACACCAATCCTTCTCAAATTCTTCCAAAAAATTGCAGAGGAAGGAACACTCCCAAACACATTCTATGAGGCCACCATCACCCTGATACCAAAACCAGACAAAGATACTACAAAAAAAGAAAATTAGAGACCAATATCACTGATGAATATAGATGCAAAAATCCTCAACAAAATACTAACAAACAAAATCCAACAACACATTAAAAGGATCATACACCATGATCAAATGGGATTTATCCCAGGGATGCAAGGATTCTTCTGTATATGCAAATCGATCAATGTGATACACCATATTAACAAATGAAGAATAAAAGCCATATGATCATCTCAATAGATGCAGAAAAAGCTTTTGACAAAATTCAACAACCTTTATGATAAAAACTCTCCAGAAAGTGGACATAGAGCGAACCTACCTCAACATAATAAAGGCCATATACAACAAACCCAGAGCAAACATCATTCTCAATGGTGAAAAACTGAAAGCATTACCTCTAAGATCAGGAACAAGACAAGGATGTCCACTCTCACCACTATTTTTCAACATAGTTTTGGAAATCCTAGCCACGGCAAACAGAAAGTAAAAGAAATAAAAGGAATACAAATTGGAAAAGAAGAAGTAAAACAGTCACTGTTTGCAGATGACATGATGCTATACATAGAGAATCCTAAAGATGCCACCAGAAAACTACTAGAGCTAATCAATGAACTTGGTAAATTTGCAGGATACAAACTTAATGCACAGAAATCTCTTACATTCCTATACACTAATGATGAAAAATCTGAAAGAGAAATTAAGGAAACACTCCCATTTACAACTGCAACAAAACGAATAAAATACCTAGGAATAAACCTACCTAGGGAGACAGAAACCTGTATGCAGAAAGCTATAAGACACTGATGAAAGAAATTAAAGATGATACCAAGAGATGGAGAGACATACCATGTTCCTGGATTGGAAGAATCAATATCATGAAAATGACTATACTACCCAAAACAATCTACAGGTTCATTGCAATCCCTATTAAATTACCAATGGCATTTTTTTTACAGAACTAGAACAAAAAATTTCACAATTTGTATGGAAACACAAAAGACCCCGAATAGCCAAAGCAGTCTTTAGGGAAAAAAAGCAGACCTGGAGGAATCAGACTCCCTGACTTCAGACTATACTACAAAGCTACAGTAATCAAGACAATATGGTACTGGCACAAAAAACAGAGATATAGATCAATGGAACAGGATAGAAAGTCCAGAGATAAACCCACGCACCTATGGTCAACTAATGTATGACAAAGGAAGCAAGGATATACAATGGAGAAAAGACAGTCTCTTCAATAAGTGGTGCTGGGATAACTGGACAGCTACATGTAAAAGAATGAAATAAGAACACTCCCTAACACCATACATAAAAATAAACTCAAAATGGATTAGAGACCTAAATGTAAGACTGGACACTATAAAACTCTTAGAGGAAAACGTAGGAAGAACACTCTTTGACATAATTCACAGCAAGACCTTTATTGATCTGCCTCCTAGAGTAATGGAAATAAAAACAAAAATAAACAAATGGGACCTAATGAAACTGAAAAGCTTTTGCACAGCAGAGGAAACCATAAACAAGAGGAAAAGACAGCCCTCAGAATGGGAGAAAATATTTGCAAATGAATCAACGGACAAAAGATTAATCTCCAAAATACATAAACAGGTCATGCAGCTCAATATTAAAAAAATAAACAACCCAAATCAAAAATGGGCAGAAGACGTGAATAGACATTTCTCCAAAGAAGACATACAGGTGGCCACAAAGCACATGAAAGCTGCTCAACATCATTAATTATTAGAGAAATGCAAATTAAAACTACACTGAGGTATCACCTCACACCAGTTAGAATGGGCATCATCAGAAAATCTACAAACAACAAATGCTGGAGAGGGTGTGGAGAAAAGGGAACCCTCTTGCACTGTTGTTGGGAATGTAAATTGATACAGCCACTATGCAGAACAGTATGGAGGTTCCTTTAAAAACTAAAAATAGAATTACTATATGCCCCAGCAATCCCACTGCTGGACACATACCCAGAGGATACCATAATTCATAATGACACATGCACCCCAATGTTCATTGAAGCACTATTTACAATAGCCAGGACATGGAAACCACCTAAATGCCCATCGACAGACAATTGGATAAAGAAGATGTGGTACGTATATACAATGGATCATTACTCAGCCATAAAAAGGAACGAAATTGGGTCATTTGTAGAGACGTGGATGGATCTAGAGACTGTCCTATTGAATGAAGTTAAGTCAGAAAGAGAAAAACAAATATTGTATATTAACGCATATGTGTGGAACCTAGAAAAATGGTACAGATGAACCAGTTTGCAGGGCAGAAAGTGAGACACAGATGTAGAGAACAAACGTATGGACACCAAGGGGGGAAAGCGGCGGGGTGTGGTGGTGGTGGTGTGATGAATTGGGAGATTGGGATTGACATGTATACACTGATGCGCATAAAATGGATGACTAATAACCTGCTGTATAAAAAAATAAATAAAATAAAATTCAAAAATTCAAAAAAATAAAAATAAATAAATAAACACACACACACAAAAATATATTACTGAGGTCAATTGATGAACAGTAAATTGCACATATTTAAAGTGTACAATTTGATGTTTTAACATGTGTATACCTTCTACCACAGCCAAGATGCAGAACAAAGGCATAACCCCCAACATTTTCTTCTTTGTGCCCCTCTGTGAACCCTCCTTCTGTCTTCCCTACCCCTTCCCACTGCCAGACAACCAGTGATCCAATTTCTGTCACTATACTAGTTTCCATTTTCTATAATTTTATGTAAATTATCTCATACATTATATGCTCTTTTTTTGGCCTGGCTTATTTTGCTCAGCATAATTATTTTAATTGTTCTTATGCCTCATGTATCAATAGTTCATCCCCTTTTATTGCTAAATAGTATTCTATTTTATTGGTATATCACCATTTGTTTATTTATTACCTGTTGATGGACCTTTGTGTTGTTTCTATTTTTAGCTATTACAAATAAAGCTGTTATGAATCAAAAAAAATAAAAAGAATAGAGATATTAAATGGCCATAGCACAGTCATCAACTTAAGTAAATATCATATTTTTTCTCTTTATTTTTTTTATTGAAGTATAGTTGATGTACAATGCTGTGCCAATCTCTGCTGTACAGCAAAGTGACTCAGTTATACACATATAGACATTCTTTTTTAATATTTTGTTCCATTATGGTTTATTACAGGATATTGAATATAGTTCCCTGTGCTATACATTAGAACCTTGTTGTTTATCCATTCTAAATGTAACAGTTTGCATCTACCAACCCCAAACTCCCAGTGCATCCCTCTCCCTCCCCTCTCCCCCTTGGCATGATCTCTATGTATGTGAGTCTATTTCTGTTTTGTAGATAGGTTCCTTTGTGCTGTATTTTAGATTCCTTATATAAGTGATATCATATGGTATTTGTCTTTCTCTTTCTGCCTTACTTCACTTAGTATGATAATCTCTAGTTGCATCCATGTTGCTGCAAATGGCATTATTTTGTTCTTTTTTATGGCTGAGTATATATGATACATATATACAATGGAATACTACTCAGCCATAAAAAAGTCCCCCAAATTATTTTAGGCATGGGACATTAATATAGAGTTCTAATCTGGTTACAGAGAAAGAAGGTAGTCATCCAACAGCATTCTATGGTGTGATGCGGTACAGTGTGATGTGGTGTAGTGTGGTGTTATGTTAATGTCTGTCTCCTGTTCCCCGTTACCCACCTCTCTATGAGGTTTTCTCCTCTTAGCTTTTAAGCTTTGCATCATCCTCACAGGGCTACCTTGCTTCACGGAATACTTGCCCTTGTAGTAAAGACCATCAGGGGTCATGCCACACAGAATCTCTTCTGGCCTGCACCCACTGACAAGCCAGGTGTCACAACTTCCCAGGAATTGTTACCTGATAATAGCTTTGAAGTATTCTTCCTCCTTTCAATGAATAAGAACACTGGAAAACCATAGTCACCCAAAGGATTGAAGAAGTGAATATTTTCAAGCAGAATAGGGTATTCAACAATCTTTGAATTACACCCAGTACATGACTATTCATGATACCCTCTTAAATATCAACCAATAACCAGGGAGCATAGTAGCTATTTTTATGGCTTGTTTCTGGCTCCAATCCTGTAAGGTCAATTGGCACAGTGGCCCATTGCTGGAAATTGCAACAGAATTTCACTCTTCCAGTCAGTTTTGGACAAAGACAATGAGATTTCCCTGAAATTACATGAACTAGACTAAATTGTATGTAAACTGAACTAAAAGAAGTGTAAGACTCTCCCACCAAGTAACAATGTCTAGTAGAAGTTAAAAGTCGTTGTATTATTCACCAGTTTAACAAAGAGGTCAGTCTGTACCTGCCTGTCTCTACACAGTATGGTTAGAAATCTGAAACTCAAAAACTCTTCTACAACAGAATTCATAACCCCCTGAGCTGAATCTACACTCACAACCTGAAGAGCTATTTTGAAGACTGTCTTGATCCTCTCAGTTGTGTTTTTCAGTAAATGTACACCCCCATTGCGTTCTATGCTATGTATTCATGTGGAGTCCTTCCTCCTCAGTTTCTGCTTGATCAAGAGAGAGAGAAAAGGGCTCTGTGTTCATCAAGATCCCTCTTCTTTTTCTGCTAGACGCATAGCTTGATCTCATTTCCCAGTCTCTCCAGTGACTGAGTTGTGCTCTATGGAATGTGGACAGGTGTGATGTATATAAATTCCAAGCCTGGCCCATAAAAACCTCTGCACCTCTCACTACACTCCCTCCTCACCCCACCTGCTGGCTGGATATGAGCATCCAGTAGAGGACACCAGGACCCCAGGAGACGGAAGAGTCACGAACTGCAAGGATTCTGGGTCGAGCCACTCAGGAGAGCTGCCTGACCAGAATACCAGCAATGGACTATTTCATAAAACAGAACTAAAATTTCATAGTGTTAGGTCACTGAGCTGTGGAACTGTTTGTTACCGCAGTTAGCCTATCTTGACTAATACATCATTTCATTTAAGCTACCATCTTTATATCTAAAAAGACTGCAGTTTGCACAAAATTCTAAAAATAAGAGAACACATAGTTATGAAATATCATTTTGCTATAATATATCTGAAGTGGGATGGATAGAAGATGAAGAATTTTCTGGTCCTATGTAATCTGGTCAGTTGAGTTGACTAGAGGTCATATTCTAATGGGATCACCAGTGAGGGAGGGTTTCAAGTCCAGGTTGATTCAGGAAGGGTTTTGTCAGGAAACCTCTGGCAGTGTTATCGGGGTTGTAGAAACTGGAGAAATCTGTCCATGATACATCCAGGGCCATAGTCAGGAAGACGACAGTGTGGGTTAAGTCTGATGGCCCATTAAAGTCAGCACGGAGAGGTGAATAGGAAAGCTAGGTAATCCTAGTCGGGAATATCAAGAGCAGAGATGGCTTGCTGCCAGGGGCAAGTTGAGATAAATGGTTCAAGGCTGAGGCTATGAGAGGCACATATGTGCTGGAGATTTATGGTGCTGGTTTTGTCTGGGGCCAGAGAACCTGGTGGCTTCAAGGCAGAATAGTTCACGAGCCAATCAAGAAATAATCCTATTTAAGTTTCAATCATTCTATGAGACTTATTTTCAATATACTTTTTAAAATCAAAAATATCTTTCAGACCATAATTGATTAATAGAGAATTAGTTCCATCATTCAGCCAGAGAAATATATTGTTCCTTGAATAATGTGTCATCTATAAAAAAGGTATTTGAGAGAAAATATTGTAAGAATTCTAGGATGTATACTCCAAAGTACATTGGCAGAAAAGAGTTAGGAGCTCTGGTTTTGAACGCTAATTTGACTACTGTGGTATAACATTGGGTAAATCACTCATCTTTGTTTTAGTTTCCTCACCTGTAAAACAAGGGAATTACATCTGAGGGCAAATGAAAGTCATTTTCAACTCTAAAGTTCTTGGAGTCTAAGATATTACCCTTCATAAGTGTGTGTGTGTTTGTGTGGTGAGATAGAGGAGAAGGAAAATGTGTCTGCCTTGGTATGGAAGACTGGGGTCTGACTATAAATTCTGGTTGGCTCTGGGCACAGGCTGTCATTCATTAGGGAGTTCCCTGACCCCAGTGGTCCAAACAGCCTAGCCCCACTGCGTAAGTAAAGGGGACTCATACAAGAGCTATCTCTGAAAATTTCTCCTGAAGCACGTGTATGGCAGAGAAAAAGCTTTTGAGGTAAACAGAAAGGGCTGCCGATACCCTTCCCTCCTCAGCTCTTTGAATCTTTGACAAGGGATTTAACTTCCCTGAGCCCTAGTGCTCCCATCTATAAAATGGGGGAATAATCAAGGTTTCCCAGAGTTTGAGACCAGCACAAATCGATTCTATTTTTTGAGTTTCCTGGTTCATTAAACAAATGAAAAAAAATGCCAAAAGCAGCTTCTCAATAATCAGAACATATTTTAAATGTTTACATTCAATAAAATAATATTTTAAATGCATACAGACATGTGGGGTAACATCATTTGGCAACACTAAGGCCCTTTGTGAAAGTGGGGGCCAGATAAAACAGCCCTCCCCTCTTTATCCCCACCCCGACCACGCCACATAGTTTCCTTATGAAAAAGGATTCAATGAAAAAATGTTTGTAAAGTGCCTGGCATCACATAGACAGTAGGTACACAATAAATGGGAGCTTTATACTAAGGATGGCGTGTGGACGAATCTGAAGTTCAGTAAGGCCTTGCAAACACCTCCATGTCACCCTGCGGAGTGTAGTGTAGACTGAGAGTTTGCCTGGTACAGCCCTGTCCTTGGATTTCCACCCCTGTCTCCAACTAATCCTCTTAGCAGCCATAAATGTCCTTAAATGCAGCCCCTCCAACCTGGACCTCCATCTCCCTGGCTGTGGTGCCAGACAGCACCAGGAGGGCCACTTGAGTCTTTGTGAAAGTAGTAAGAGGATCCCTCCTGCTCTTTGGCATTTATTTACTGTGGATTATTTATTGTGGAAATATGAGATGGATGGTTAAGGAAGGAGAGAACAAACAAACTTACTTTCCTCGCTTGCCTTAACGTGTTTGAGTTCCTACTTGTACATTCTGAAATGTCTATAATTTACTTTTCAGTTTTGCAATGTTTATGGCTTTTATGTCATTTGAAGGTTATTTATAACAATTATATAAGGAAGCAAAGTGCCATAAACTGAAGTAATTTACTGTAAAATATCTGAAATGCTAAAATATCAAACGGTGCATTACAATAGTGTTAGTACTGCTCTTGGAAAAAGGAAAAGGGGAAAAATCAGCTAAAAATATAGCCTCTACCCCATCAGCCAGTCTCTTACATTCATCTTGCAGAGATTTATAAACTCGGGAGCAACTGACAAATATTAGTTTAATTGCTTTGAGGGAGGGGTTGGGAACAGAGAGAACAGGAGATGTCTTGTTACGGCACTCATGAACTTAGATGGATTATTTTGTAGCGAAAGGATGCAAAGGCAGCCAGACACAGTGGATATCAAGTCAGCCATGACTTCTGCTCCTTCTACTAAATCCTGATGTCTTGAATTCAGATGACATATTAGAGCTGGTAAGGGCAGGAGGGAGAGAATTAAGGAGTGATGAGTCTGAGTCTGGCTTGTTAGTTTCAGGAAGCCAACAAAGTAAACGAAGTAACTTGAGCTGTCAGGTCAGTGAGAGATTAATGTCTGATAGGTGTCCATCCCAAGACAGGCAAGGGCCTCCCCAACCAGGGACAGGACTTAGGTCTTTTGTAAGACCATGGCTTGATAAACAACTTTTTCTCATCCATCCTTTTATTTATTGATTCAGTAAATGTTGAAAACCTACTATGAATCAGGTGTTGGAAATGCAATGGTGAGCAAGAGAGCTGCAGCCCTCAGGAAATTTAAAATCTGAATAGTCCATATTTAGAACTATGGAGATATGTTTACTATAAAGCTGATAATCCAACAGATACCATTCTGAGCTTAGAACAAGTTAGCTTATTGAAGCAGCCAACGAGAATATGATCGTGCTGTGGGAATATGAAGAATGCTTCTTCTAGACTAATGCAGGGTGGCCTGCTTTCTGAGGATGTTGCTGGGACTTAGAGCTGGTGAGGAGGGATCACTTCACAGACAGCTGCCCCCTGCCTTTGCTTCAGCTGTGAAAAGGAAATAGAGTTTCTGCTATGTCTATTTATGCAATGCTCTGCTAAAAGGAAAACTGCCTTGTGGTCATTTATCAACCTGAACTAGCCACAAAGAGACTAATGAATTTCAGGTCCATTATCTCCATGTGAACCAGGGCACAAGGACCCTAGGGACCACTTCTCAGTTGTAAACCCCTTGCTGAAGCTCTGGAGTGGTGGAGATATAGAGATTTTCTTAGTTACTAAAATAGGAGGGTAATAAAGAGATGGGCAGCTTGGTATTATATGCAGGCTGTTTAGACTCTTCTCTACTAGGTGTGAGTTAGTGGATGATGAGAAAGGCAGCTTCTGCCCCCAAAACTTCCCCTCCTCTGGTGCACAAAAAAAATCCTTCAAATTCATAGTACCTAAAAATCCTCATTATCTCTGGAGGTTAACCTTAGCTCCTCCCTATTGGGACTCTTTGTTTGTTTTTTTAAATAAATCTATTTTTTGAAATATGTATCCAAAAAAGTGAAAACATGGCAAATGTACAGCTTGATGAATTATCACAAAGTTAACGACCCATTTAAGCACCACTCACATCAAGAAGTAGAACATTCTCAGCACCCCAGAAACCCGTTTATGCTCCCTCCTAATCATTACCCTGCCTCCTTCCCAGACATCAGCACTGTTATATCAATGCAGTACATGTCCCTTTGTTTGCCTTCACTGACTGTTTCAACATTATGTCTGAAAATGTATCCTTGTTGTTGCTTACAATAGTAGCTCATTCATTTCCATTGCTGTATACTATTCCATTGTAAGTTCATATCACAATTTACCCATTCTATTGTTGATGGACTTTAGGATTATTTCCAGTTTGTACTTATGAAAAACAGTGCTGTTATAAATATTCTTCTACAAATATATCTTTTGGTGAACACGTATACACATTTCTGATGGGTAGAAGTGGGATTGCTTAATCATAAGGTATGTGTATGTTCATCTTCATTACATACCTGCCAAACAGTATGTTTTCCAAAGTGAATTGCTCCTACTTACATTTCCCCCAACAATGGATGAGAGTTCTGGCTGTTTCACGTCCTCATCGAAACTTGATATTATCAGTCTTTTACATTTTAATCATTATGGTGAATGTGTATTGGTATTTCCTTGTGTTTATTGTTGTTGATTTTATATATCAATTCTATTGAGATATAACTTACATGAACTATGTACATATTTAAAATACATACTTTGATGAATTTTGACAAATGTATGCTTCTGAATAACTATCACCCCAATGAAGGTATAAAACTTTTCACCACCGTAGAAAGTTACATCCATTTGCAGTCAATCCTTGCCCCCTGCCACCCCAAGACAACCACTGATCTATCTCCATCACCACAGGTCAGTTTCGCTAGTTTAGAACTTCATATAAATGGGATCATTACAGTACATATGCTTTTGTGTCTGGCTTATTTGACTCAGCATCACATTTTTGAGATTCATCCACGTTTTCACTATATATTATACATCAGTAGTTTGCTCCTTTTTATGGCAGGGGAGTAATCCACTGTCTATAGTTCACAATTTGTGTATCCATTCACCTGTTGACAGGCATTAGGTTGCTTCTCATTTGGAGCCACTGTGAATTAGGCTGCTATAAACATTTGTGTCCAAGTGTTTTTGTAAACATATATTTTCACTTCTCTTAGATAAATACCAAGAATGGAATTTCTGGGTTATAGATGAGGTGTATATTTAACGTTATAAAAAACTCAAAACTATTTCCCAAAGTGCTTGTGCCATTTTTCACTTTACCATCAATATTTGGGAGTCCCAGTTGCTCCACGTCCTCACCAATATTTGGTATGAAAATCTTAGACATCCCAGCCGATAAGAGCTATCTCCTTATCTTTTAACTTTTCATTTTCCTGATGCCTAATTAGGAAATAATAATATTATTAATAATATTTATTGTCCATTTAGATATCTTGTTTCATGAAGTGCCTATGTTATTTCCCATTTTTGAATTTTGCGTTGTCTATCTTTTTACTTGTTGAATTTTAGGACTTATTTATACATCTTTGATACTTGTCCTTTGTTGGTTATATGTTACAAATATTTTCTATGGGATTTCTTTCACAAGATAAATTCCATTGGACATACTGAGTCACGTCCATGTAAATTAATGTTTAAAATCAATTCTGTTTTTAGAGGAGGAATTGGACTGTAGAATTGATTGAGCTATGAAGAAGGTAAGAGAAGGGAACAGCAGAACAGGCCAGAGCGATAGGTTTTGGGTGGAGAAAAGGAGCAAACATGATGTTGCAGTGGAAAAAGCTATGGGAGCTGGCATGACAAAATGCTTCAACTCATACACAATTGGTGGTGGTTGCCCATGCTGAGCAGGATTATGGTTGAATCTGAATTTAATGGGAATTAGTGTTACGACTAATAATGAAATCACCATTGGCCCCGTAGTGGTGAAGTGTGTGTCATTTGCCAAATCTAGTACAGAACTTAGAATTTCAGAACTCTGAGAAACCTGGAATTGTCTATCCCTCTCATTTTTCAAATGACAAATTTAAAATCCAGAGCAAAGTCAGTTGCCCAATGTCACAACATTGACCTATATGCTAAAGACTTACGTAGCCTACTCTGGGTCTGAAAAATGGGAAAATACATGGACTTAGCACCTTGATAGACAATTTATGGTGTTTATCAAAGATATGTAATATGCAGTTCTGTACTCAAGGAGCTTGCAGTTGAACCAGGGGGGTGATACACCCCACATAAGCCTTGGGAACAAAAGAAGGGGCTCTAAGGTCAAGTGGAAGTACAGAGTTTAGATTTGGAACAGAGAGCTCTGACAGTGACTGGCTTTGATGGCCCTGGGAAAGTCATGGTAGGTCTTTCCCACCAGGGTCTCTGCCTATAAAAAGGTCTTCAGAGTCAACCATATTACTTCTTTCCAGAGATCAAACTATATTTACCTGCTTGGTTAGCTAAGCTCTTGAAGGCCTGCCCTGGATGTGGGTTTGCAGGCACTTCAACAGAAGTGGTTGCTCGATAAACACTTACCCATTGATGGATGGATTGAGCTTGTTGAGAACAGTGGTTGGGAAAAGAAAGTGCACTAGGCTTCAAGTCTATTCTCAAGGGCTGTTAGTCTAGGAGATTCTATCCCAGAACATGCAGGAGACAAGGTTCTGCTGAGACACGTCATTTTCAAGGGGTGTCAGTGCCACATCTCAGCACTCAATGCATATGCCCCGCGAAGCTAGCAGGTTTGCAAGAAAAGCAAATACCGCTTCTGAAGAATAAGCAATAAAAATGGATATTTATACACCAGCTTGTTTTTATTAATGATCGCAATAATAGGTGCTGCTTATGGAGCAAACTCTGTTCAAGGCAGAGTTTTAGACACTTTCTGGTAACAAACTGCCTTCACAAGTTTTTCTCATCTCTTCCCACAAGCACCCTATGACTTAGGCAGAATAAAAAATGTTTTCATATAACAGATAAGTAAACAGAGGCAATGGTTTTCTTGTATAAAATGTATGGAATTTGGAGGCAGACAGGCCTATGTTTAAATGTTAATAAGTTCTTAGGTTTTTCATAGTTGATTTCATTTAATATTCACAGTTGACCTGAGAAATAGGTATTGTTATTTTCAGATCACAGATAAGGAATTTGAGGCACAAAAAATGTAAGGATCTACAAGAGGAAATGTATGGCAAGGCTTAAACTAAACCAGGCCCCTAACTCTCAGGGAGGCTGCCCTCATGATCTGATGTGTTATCATCTTCATTTTGATATCTTTCATCCATATTTTTTTCAGTGCATATACTTTCTACACTTGTGATCCAACTGTGTACACAGTTTCATAAAGAAGGGAATGGTATGGGCTGGGCCTGTGGACACTCATTATGGACGCTCAGCCCAATCAAAGAATAGGAAGATGTTCCTGAGTGTAGAGGAGAGAATAGTTATGTCAGCTCTACTGTGGGCTAGCCCTGCTTGTCACCTTATCCCTCTGAGATTCCCTTCCCTAATATATGACATAAAAGTGTTCCATTTTCTAAAGGGCTTAGAGTTGAGAAAATGAAGGAGAAACCATACCTATTGTGTGTTGGCCACTGCTGGGTACAAAGATGGGCAAAGCACCACCTCTGCCCTGGAGGAAAGAGAGCTCTTCAGTGTAGCCTGCCAAGGCCAACGTCTTGCCAACGTCTGCCTCCCCCAAGTGTTCATTCCTGCGCATCCCTCATGGACCATGCTTCACTTTCCCCTTTGCTTCCCCCTTCTTCCTACTCTCAGCACACCCTATCAGTCTGTCTCCCATCCTCTTACAGCCTTGCATCTGTTGTACCAACCTGATACATTAATTGGTACTAAGGTGCTCCTGACCGATGGTTACATGTGAGGTTGTAGTGGAGGCTACATGGGGCTGATGAGTCAGGTAGGAAGAGGTTTGCATCCCAGCCTCATCCCATCCTGTGACTTTCAGCAAGGTATGTGGCCTTGCTAAGTTGCAGTTTCTTCATCCATTATCACAGGGATTATCACTTCTAAGTCTCAGTGTATTAAGCGCTCTGTAGATGCTCTCTGGCCACAGACAGGATTATTATTGTTCTTGCACAACATAACATTTGCAAAGATGGGTCTAAGGAGCTGACTCAGCCTCCAGAGCCAGCCAGGGCACCTGCACCACTGACAAATTTAAGATAATGAGCTGGCTATGGGGCAGCTTCTTGAGAAAGCCACGTATGGTGGTGATTCTCATTCTTAAACATGGAAACAGATATTCCATTAAGAATTTCAGTCCTTGGATTGTTAAGACTTAGTATCTTGGTGGGAGGCAAAGGCCCCCCAGGAAGTGAAACCAGTAAAGCCTTATTAGGTCTCTTCTGGATCGGTGTTGATGAGAAGGCAAAGAAAGCAAAGGGTGGGCTTGGAGGCTGAAGGACTCAGTTCAAACCATCTGTCCAGGTGAAGGACTTCAAAGTGAGGATCACCTCAGGGAGACCACATCCCAGCTCTGACATTTGTAAGATGCATGGCCGTGTCACTGGGGGCAAATTACATCACATACCCCAGACTGGGTTTTTGTCTGTAAAACGGGGTAAGTAACACCAACCCACCTGGCTGTTGTAGGGAATTAAATGGGAAAAGATATAAAAACTCTTTTGTGCCTCCTCCAACGTGCAGACCCCCACTGTCCTGGAGGGAGAGGAGGAAGCAGGAAATTAGAATCATGACCCTAACTTGGAAGACCCAGAGCCCTGAGCCCTGGCTGCCCGGCTCTTGCTCTATAAGGATTCCCAGGCTTCTCCAGGCAGACCCGTGCCTGGCAGGTACCTGGTCCTATAAAGAAAGGTCTTCTCCCAGTGCCACTGCCTGAACTCTGTTTCCAGCCTGTCATGACTGCCATGAGCCTGTGTTTTAGGGGGCACCTCTTCTGAGAGCATTGCCTCCCAATATCAGGAAGCAGCTGGCACCAAGGAAAGCATGGTCTCAGGAGACTGGGGTTCCAAGCTCCAGCCCTACCACCAGGGAACCCTGTCACAGAGGATGAGGACCCCCTTGCCTTCTCTGAGGCTCAGTTTCTCCACCTGTCAAATGAGGGGTTGAGTAGATGATGTCTCAGGGTCCTTCTAGCTTGAAAACTCTCTGACTCCTCAAAGGCCAAATAAAATGAAACAAAATCCTGGGGACAGATAAATTCCTCAAAATGAAAAACCATAACTCAGTTATTAGACACAGGCATTGGAGGGAAGGCAGGAACACTGGCACAGCTCTCACTTGCAAAGGCAATCTCTCCATCAATTCCCCTCTCCGTCTCCCGCCCTTGTTCCACTGCTACAACTCACCACACTCAGGAGAAGCATCAGTGTTCCCGGCACCCACATGGAGACAGGCTCTGGGGGGGTCCCAGGTAGAAGAGGTACCTGTTTGTTGCATTGCTGAGCCTCGGAGTTCCACCCTCCCTGACAATTCTAGGGAGCTTTGAGCCCTCCCCTCCCCAACTGATGGCCCAGATGGCCTTCAAAGTGGAGGGATATTCTTGATTCATCTCTGAGATGCATGAGGAAGTCTTGGAATGCCTTTGGAGAAGGCTTGGTTAGCAATCAGTCCCATCACTTCCTTGTTGCATGACTTTGAAGAATGCTTAATCTCTTCCGGAACCTCAGTTTCCTCAACACCAAAATGGGGCTTACAGCTCTGCCTACCTCAAAGGCGTTGCTTTGCATGTCCAATTTAAAAAAAAAAAGTACACTTGAAAGTCTTAAGTTAGGGCTAAAGCACCAGGAAAGTGTCAGGCCTCATCATTACTGGTATCACGTCAGTATTTCAGGCTTTGGCCAGCCTTCCCATCACCCCTCTTCTTTCGATGCTGCCACCTAGATGTTGGCACTGATTCTGGATGCTATGAGAGCATCGGTGCTTGGCAGCAGCAGAGAAGGAACTGGGGATGCCTGCACCCTGGGCTGCCTGCGAGAGGAAGCTGAGCTCGGTACCCCTGGGAGGAACCACACAGGTGGTCCATTCCTGTCCCAGGGCCACTCAGCACAGGTGTCAGAGTGGCTGTACCTGGTCATCCGGGTCCCTCCTCCTGTACTGCCCAGCATGAGGAAACTGTCACTCATCAGGACAGGCCAGGAAACCTGGCAGAAGAAGGTACAGCCTTCCCTGGAGATGTCGCTGCTTCCCACCTTTACTCTCGCTAGGGTACAAGTAGCCCCCACCCTTCCGTGTGCAGGAGCTGGCTAATTCCCTAGGAATAGGGTTTATTAGAAAACAGGAGTATCTTTGCTCTTCCAACTTCATGCGCTCTGCCCAAGTCACACAAAAGGACAATCAGCCCACCTGTGGAAGCACGCCTGCTTACTCTGGACGCTCGCAAAGGCCAGGCCGTCATGGTCACTGCCCCACGGCACAGCCCATGCTGTGCCCTCAGGTCAACTGAGCCCGTGTCTCCCCAGAGCCTGCTCAGCGTTGGACATGGTGGTGGGCTCTGGGCAGGGGAATCAGGGACCACAGCCCTGAGCAAGGGTCTTGGAGGCGCCATCAGCACCTGTGAAGTCGGCGCTGCTTGTCACTGTCAGGTAGTCAAGTAGTTTTCCATCTGAGAGAGTTCACTGCAGACACGGTGTTCATGACCGCCTCTAGATAAACTGAGTGCATTCGAAGCCATTAAGAAAAATGACCTTTTAATCCCACTTGTAGTTGGGAGGGCAGGCTCACACAGCAGCCTGACTAACTCTCGCCATCTCTCTTCCCGAGGGCTGCATGATCATCATGCTGGGACCCCTGGTCCAGCTGCCTTTGAGGACGTTCAAGGCCTGGGTAGCCAGTAATGAGCCGCAGCTCTGAGACCTGATCGAGTATTACTGTGAGACTCTAATGTTGCTGTCTCCCCTTCCTGAGGGTCCTGTGTGGCCCATCCTCTTCCTCCACCCCTTAAATAGTTCTGCTGCTGAAGGACCATTGCTGGACCTTTCAGCACAACCACTGCTGCTGTACTGGGCGTCAGACACAGGCTCACACAGCTGACAGCGCTTTCTCGTATTTCTTTAGCGAATACATCATCTACTTTTGCCTCGTGGGCATTGCAAATCTTCCCTCCTGAAAGCTGATTGATGCAGGACTGGGGAGGTGGGGAGGTTTGGTTTAGGGTCCCCGACCTCAGGATGCAGGTTGGAGGAGCCCCGTACCCAGGCAGCAGGGCAGTGTGAGGGCACAGGTGTTTGGCTAAGACGCTGTCCATCCGGGACACCAAAGGGTGTGTTACCAAGGTGATGAAGGCCACTGGTCAGTCTCCCAGGAGCATCTCTCTCTCTCTCTCTGTCTTTCTCATCACTCTTTTGTCACCTGCTCTCACAGCCTCCCAAACACAGGCACTCTCTCTCTGTAACTCCTGGTCATGTGCTCACTGTATGTTTGGCCCAGGGAAAGCCACTTTCCTGTCCCTACTGATAAAATAAAGACCTTGAACTAGAGATTCTCAGGACTTTTTGCCCTGACAGTTAATGATTCCATGACTTTGCTCTTTCTTTCTCTTTTTCTTTCTTCCTCCCTCCCTCCCTCCCTCCCTGCCTCCCTTCCTTCCTTCCTTCCTTTCTTTCTTTCTTTCTTTCTTTGACCCTGGAAGCTCAAATTTCTTCCTTTTCTTGCAAAAAAGTGGTTCTGCTGGTCAAGGCTTCTCAAAAAATGAGATAACTTTTCCTTCCACTGACTGCGTGGCAGGATGTCAGCTCTTCCTGGGAGGACTCCAGGCCCAGGAGCCTGTGCACCCACTGATCTGTGCTTGACTCATGGTAGACAGCTGTCTTTATTTTGAGTTACTGGGTCAGCTGTCTTGCAATTGTTTTCCCACAGTGTGCTGGGCGGTCTCTGCTGTGTCAGGAAGTGTCTCTTGTTTGAGTTGTTCTGCAAGAACACAGCCAAGGAACAGGGCTAGATGGCCTCACCATACAATAGCAACCGTGTTCACCAGCCAATTGGAGTCCATCTCAGCAAGGAGCCTGGCCTGAGAGAAGCTGTAAATGAAGAAGGAGGAAGCACATCTCCTCCCCACATAACCCTGGGGGATGCCACACAGACAGAAGCCAAGACACTGAATGGAGAAGCATGGCCACAGTTGGAGGCAGTAGCTGGAAAAATCACCTACGCCCTCCTGTCTCCCAGGGATCCTGGTGACGTGGGTGTCTCTAATTGTCTAATAAACTGTTATTACACTAGTGCCAGAAAAAGCAAAGCTGTTAAAAGAAGAGGAAAGGGGTGGGGGGACAAATAACCTAAACCCAGTGGCTAATTGTAGGTAGAGGAATGACAATCTATGTGTCTAGAAGCTTCCTTCAGGCAAAGCAAAAGGAGAAATAGGGTGGATTTGCCCGTTTTATCTGATAGAAAGAAAAATAGCATCTTCAAGAGAAGCAAAAGCCACCTCTTCCCCACAACAGGTGCCAATGACTAACTGGGATGTCCTTGCAGTTTCTTTGCAAGGAGCGGCCAGTGGACAGTGCCCTCCACTAGGGTTGTGGATGAGGAGAAGGGGAGGCTAAAAATTGGGGAGCAGGTGTTGGAGCTACCCTGCAACCTGGGGCAGCGGGTGGGGGAGATGGCCGGGATGGGGAAGGGCAGCAGATAGATGCCCTGTCCTCACCCCTTCCCTTCCCTCTCTTGCCTCCCTCTGCAGTCTCTGCTTTCTGGTTTCTCAAAACTGAGCAGAGGGGAGAGGGCTGGGCATGGAACAAAGCCAGGTAGGTAGTGCAGACGCTGAACCGAAACAGCTGGGAGATTTAAGGGAAGCTTGGAGGGAAGTAAACTAGATTTCTATTTCTTGTTTGTACTGTTAAAATGTTCCTTTAACGTGGAAGCCTTTCTGTTAAATGAAGGGGAAAGGGAGCTTGACAACAAGTAGCAGCCGTAAAACAAAGGGAACAAAAGGAGGAAACCGCTGAGATGGGTTTTGTTGCTATAGATAAATGGAGACATAGAGCCGGGCTGATGGGTGGAGCCAGCCTCACTCCTAGCAAAGAACCAACTGGAAGCAGGGAAAAGGAGCCAGTGAGTAGAGGGAGGAAAGAGCCTTGTCTCCAGAACATCACAGGGAGTTAAGTTGAGTTTCGGAAAATAAAATAGCCAGGTAAGCTGTGCCTTACAGCACAGAGAAAGAAAAACTAAGAGCAGGACAAAGCTGGAGAGGAATTTTGGCCCCTCCCGTTCAGTTTGCAATTACAAATTCCCCTCAATCAGCTCTGACTGCAGCCACAGAGATGATCCAAAGTCTAGAAGGTCTCAAGCCATTGGATGGAAAATACTTGCAGTAAATGGATCTCAGAACGGCCTTCCGTGTTCAATCCAGCTCCCAAGATACACACACACACACACACAGACACACACACACACACACACACAGCTTCAAAAAGGAGCAAATAAGTTACAATAGCAAGAAACACGTAGAAGTATAACCGTCTTGCTGTAGGTACAGAGGAGCATAAATTTTGTGTGGGACCAATAAAATAAAGCCACTCTCCTGCAGGAATGGTACCCGTTATTGCATCCGAGGCGACCTATAGCCACAGAGGCCTATAAATCCAGTGTTTATAGAGTCTTTCCACATTCGTGCTACAGGTAATTAAATTGTGGGTGCACGTCGCCTAAACTCCAGGGGCTTCCCTGTAAAGTCCCCAGGCCATCAGACAGAGGGCAGAAAGATTCCATCGGGAGCCCAGGGCCCAGACTGGAGAGCCCACCCCTTCCCCCACCCTTGGGCCCGCTAAGCGCCTCTATGCCTGTTCATCCCCCAAGTTCATGGGCTTGCTCTGCAGAGGACACAAGAAAAGTGAGACAAAAGCTGCTTACTTGAGCTAATGCTTCTAGAAGCTGGGGGTTGGATTGGAAGTGGACCCACACATTTCAATTCTTCTGTCTTCTGCTGTCCTCAGAAAAAAATTTAAACGTGTGATGCACAAACCACTTCCTGTGGTCTGACCTCAGTCTCGTTCGGAGATGACGTCCCATCAATCCCTTCCGCAGATATCTCTCGCCACGCTGAACACCACCCAGGACTTCAAAGACGCTCCTCCCTCCTGGAATGCCCTTTTGGCCTCCTTTCCCCTTCCTTTGAGCAGCCTATGCTCAGCCCCGCGCTCAGGTAGGAGCAGTTGCCCTTTCTACCTTCTGTCCCCTCTCACTGTCTCACTTCTGCCATTGATGTTAGTCATGCATCTTCCCCTTAAACTGGAAGGTGCCTGAGTGCCAGGACTGTTGGGTTTATCTCTGAATTTCTGGTGTTTACGGCAGTGCCTGGAATACGGAAAGGGATTGATCAGTGATTGTGAAAGAAGGGACAGATGTCAAGAGGTATGCCTCTCACCATTGGCACGGAAGAAGAGGTGGTCCCAGCACACGGAGATGCAGAGAATAGACTGGCCACCCCAGCCTTCCTCCGGCGCTCACAGATCATCACCACTCTGCCTGGGAACGTTCAAGACAGAGGCCAGGGGTCCTTTATTCCTTTGTACTTTACATCAGCCACTATAAGGAGGCTGGGACTGCCAGGTGACCCCCTCCCCATCCCTTGGATAATAATCTTCAAACAGTTCTGATGGCCGAGGGACACCCCAGCTTCCCTCCCGCCCTCTCCACCCTCTCCACCTAGGTCCTCCCAGTCCACTTCCCTGCTTCATAGTACAGACCACCCCCTGAGGGACTGTACATTTTAATTCTAGATTTGTCTCCCCTTGCTTGAGTGTTAGCTCCTTGAAGGCAGCTCAGTTTGTCTTGCTGTTTACTGCCTTACGCTTGTATACGGGAGAAGCCCAGTAAGTGTCAGTGAATGAATGAGTGAAGGCAGGTGGTTCTCAGAGTGGATGTCATTGCTGTCAAGGTCACGCATTCCTTCTGGATTAAACCCGTAGCCCCTTCCCCATGTCCCCTGGAAACCTGAAACTTGGCAGAAATGACTCAAAGCTAATATTTATTTAGGGTGGGAGTGACATCTAACTATCCTCCTTTCGATTCAACCTCCCCATGCATGTCACCCCCTCTGCTCCCCAGACCCCAGGGGCCAATTCTTCAGCTGTCCTACAATGGCACTGTGGACCCACAGCCCTCCGCCTGCTCCTGGGGTCTCACTCAAGTCCTGAGCATTTCATCATCCTCATCTGACATCACGAATCAGGGGAAGGGGCCTAGAGACAGGCCAGTCCTCACACACAGCTTGACCAGAGCTCCTTCCTGCCCCAAAGCTCAGCTTCTCCTGGCTGACTTATTTGTACAGCCTGCTTGGGAAAAAGGATGCTAGGCTGAGCAGGAGACCAGAAACCAATGTGCATTAGAGCTAGATAATTCCATGGCCATTATCTTACTATTTTACCACATTTTGTAGGGGTCACAAATTATACACCTATTTTAAAAATCAGATAAATGAGGCAAATCAGATATCTTGCCCAAGGTCACACAGCTAGTAAAGAGCAGATCTTTAGGTCTAGATCTCTTTGACTCTGAAGGCCAGTCTCCTCTTTTTTTTTTTACAACTTTATTGGAGTATAATTGCTTTACAATGGTGTGTGAGTTTCTGCTGTATAACAAAGTGAATCAGCTATACATATACATATATCCCCATATCCTCTCCCACCCTCCCTATCCCACCCTGTGGGTGGTCACAAAGCACCGAGCTGACCTCCCTGTGCTATGCAGCTGCTTCCCACTAGCTATCTATTTTACATTTGGTAGTGTATATGTGTCCATGCCACTCTCTCACTTCATGCCAGCTTACCCTTCCCTCTCCCAGTGTCCTCAAGTCCATTCTCTATGCCTGTGTCTTTATTCCTGTTCTGCCCCTAGGATCTTCAGAACCAGTTTTTTTTTTTTTTTTTTAGATTCCATATATATGTCTTGGCATGCGGTATTTGTTTTCTCTTTCTGACTTACTTCACTCTGTATGACAGCCTCCAGGTCCATCCACGTCACTACAAATAACTCAATGTTGTTCCTTTTTATGGCTGAGTAATATTCCATTGTATATATGTGTCACATCTTCTTTAGTCATTCCTCTGTCAATGGACACTTAGGTTGCTTCCATGTCTTGGCTATTGTAAATAGAGCTGCAGTGAACATTGTGGTACATGACTCTTTTGGAATTATGGATTTCTCAGGGTATATGCCCAGTAGTGGGATTGCTGGGTCGTATGGTAGTTCTATATTTAGTTTTGTAAGGAACCTCCATACTGTTCTCCATAGTGGCTGTATCAATTTACATTCTCACCAACAGTGCAAGAGGGTTCCCTTTTCTCCACACCCTCTCCAGCATTTATTGTTTGTAGATTTTTTGATGATGGCCATTCTGACCGGTGTGAGGTGATACCTCATTGTAGTTTTGATTTGCATTTCTCTAATGATTAGTGATGTTGAGCATCCTTTCATGTGTTTGTTGGCCATCTGCACATCTTGCTTGGAGAAATGTCTGTTTAGGTGTTCTGCCCATTTTTGGATTGGGTTGTTTGTTTTTTTGATATAGAGCTGCATGAGCTGCTTGTAAATTTTGGAGATTAATCCTTTGTCAGTTGCTTCATTTGCAAATATTTTCTCCCATTCTGAAGGTTGTCTTTTTGTCTTGTTTATGGTTTCCTTTGCTGTGCAAAAGCTTTTAAGTTTCATTAGGTCCCAGTTGTTTATTTTTCTTTTTATTTCCATTTCTTTAGGAGGTGGATCAAAAAGGATCTTGCTGTGATTTATGTCAGAGTGTTCTGTTTTCCTCTAAGAGTTTTATAGTGTCTGGCCTTACATTTAGGTATTTAATGCATTTTGAGTTTATTTTTGTGTATGGTGTTAGGGAGTGTTCTAATTTCATTCTTTTACATGTAGCTGTCCAGTTTTCCCAGCACCATTTATTGAAGAGGCTGTCTTTTCTCCATTGTATATTCTTACCTCCTTTATCAAAGATAAGGTGACCATAGGTACATGGGTTTATCTCTGGGCTTTCTATCCTGTTCCATTGATCTACATTTCTGTTTTTGTGCTAGTACCATACTGTCTTGATTACTGTAACTTTGTAGTATTGTCTTATTGCCGGATTCCTCCTGCTCTGTTCTTCTTTCTCAAGATTGTTTTGGCTATTCCAGGTCTTTGTGTTTCCATACAAATTGTGAAATTTTTTGTTCTACTTCTGTGAAAAATGCCATTGGTAGTTTCATAGGGATTGCACTGAATCTGTAGATTGCTTTGGGTAGTAGAGTCATTTTCACAATGTTGATTCTTCCAATCCAGGAACATGGTATGTCTCTCCATCTGTTTGTATCATCTTTCATTTATTCCATCAGTGTCTTATAGTTTTCTGCATACAGGTCTTTTTTCTCTTTAGGTAGGTTTATTCCTAGGTATTTTATTCTTTTTGTTGCAATGGTAAATGGGAGTGTTTCCTTAATTCTCTTTCAGATTTTCCATTATTAGTGTATAAGAATGCAAGAGATTTCTGTGCATTAATTTTGTAAACTGCTAATTTACCAAATTCATTGATTAGCTCTAGTAATTTTCTGGTAGAATCTTTAGGATTCTCTAGGTATACTATCATGTCATCTGCAAACATTGACCATTTTACTTCTTCTTTTCTGATGTGGATTCCTTTTATTTCTTTTTCTTTTTTGATTGCTGTAGCTAAAATGTCCAAAACTATTTTGAATAATAGTTGTGAGAGTGGGCAACCTTGCCTTGTTCCTGATCTTAATGGAAATGGTTTCAGTTTTTCATCATTGAGAACGATGTTGGCTGTGGGTTTGTCATATATGGCCTTTATTATGTTGAGGTAAGTTCCCTCTATGCCTACTTTCTGGAGGGCTTTTACCATAAATGGGTGTTGAATTTTGTTGAAAGCTTTTTCTACATCTATTGAGAAGATCATATGGTTTTTCTCCTTCAATTTGTTAATAAGGTGTATCACATTGATTGATTTGCGTATATTGAAGAATCCTCACATTCCTGGGACAAACCCCACTTGGTCATGGTGTATGATCCTTTTAATGTGCTATTGGTTTCTATTTGCTAGTATTTTGTTGAGGATTTTTGCATCTATGTTCATCAGTGATATTGGCCTGTAGTTTTCTTTCTTTGTGACATCTTTGTCTGGTTTTGGTATCAGGGTGATGGTGACCTCCTAGAATGAGTTTGGAAGTGTTCCTCCCTCTGCTATATTTTGGAAGAGTTTGAGAAGGATAGGTGATCTTCTCTAAATGTATCATAGAATTTGCCTGTGAAGCCACCTGGTCCCGGGCTTTTGTTTGTGGAAGTTTTTAAATCACAGTCTCAATTTCAGTGTTTGTGATTGGTCTGCTTATATTTTCTATTTCTTCCTGGTTCAGTCTCCTAAGGTTGTGCTTTTCTAAGAATTTGTCCATTTCTTCCAGGTTGTCCATTTTATTGGCATAGAGTTACTTGTAGTAATCTCTCATAATCCTTTGTATTTCTGCAGTGTCAGTTATTACTTTGCCTTTTTCATTTCTAAATCTATTGATTTGAGTCTACTCCCTTTTTTTCTTGATGAGTCTGGCTAATGGTTTTTCAATTTTGTTTATCTTCTCAAAGAACCAGCTTTAAGTTTTATTGATCTTTGTTATCATTTCCTTCATTTCTTTTTCATTTATTTCTGATCTGATCTTTATGATTTCTTTCCTCCAGCTAACTTTGGGGTTTTTTTGTTCTTCTTTCTCTAATTGCTTTAGGTGTAAGGTTAAGTTGTTTATTTGAGATGTTTCTTGTTTCTTGAGGTAGGATTGTGTTGCTATAAACTTCCCTCTTAGAACTGCTTTTGCTGTATCCTGTAGGTTTTGAGTCGTCATGATTTCATTGTCATTTGTTTCTAGGTATTTTTTGATTTCCTCTTTGATTTCTTCAGTGATCTCATGGTTATTGAGTACTGTATTGTTTAGCCTCCATGTGTTTCTGTTTTTTACAGATTTTTTCCTTTTAATTGATATCCAGTCTCATAGCGTTGTTGTCAGAAAAGATACCTGATACGATTTCAATCTTCTTAGATTTACCAAGGCTGATTTGTGACCAAGATTTGATCCTGGAGAATGTTCTATGAGCACTTGAGAAGAAAGTGTATTTTGTTGTTTTTGGATGGAATGTCCTATAAATATCAATTAAGTCCATGTTGCTTAATGTATCATTTAAAGCTTGTGTTTCCTTATTTATTTTCATTTTGGATGATCTGTCCATTGGTGAAAGTGGGGTATTAAAATCCCCTACTATGACTGTGTTGCCGTCGATTTCCCCTTTTATGGCTGTTAACATTTGCCTTATGTAGTGAGGTGCTCTTATGTTGAGTGCATAAATATTTACAATTGTTATATATTCTTCTTGGATTGATCCCTTGATCATTATGTGGTGTCCTTCTTTGTCTCTTGTAATAGTCTTTATGTTAAAGTCTATTTTGTTTGATATGAGAATTGCTACTCCCGCTTTCTTTTGATTCCATTTGCATGGAATATCTTTTTCCATCCCCTCACTTTCAGTCTGTATGTGTCCTTAGGTCTGAAGTGGGTCTCTTGTAGACAGCATATATATGAGTCTTGTTTCTATATCCATTTCAGCCAGTCTATGTTTTTTGGTTGGAGCATTTAATCCATTTACATTTAAGGTAATTATCGATATGGATGTTCCTATTACCATTTTCTTAATGGTTTTGGGTTTGTTATTGTAGGCCTTTTCCTTCTCTTTTGTTTCCTGCCTAGAGAAGTTCCTTTAGCATTTGTTGTAAAGCTGGTTTGGTGGTGCTGAATTCTCTTAGCTTTTGCTTGTCTGTAAAGGTTTTAATTTTTCCTTCAAGTCTGAATGAGATCCTTTCTGGGTAGAGTAGTCTTGGTTGTAGGTTTTTCCCTTTCATCACTTTAAATTTGTCCTGCCACACCCTTCTGGCTTGCAGAGTTTCTGCTGAGAAATCAGCTGTTAACCTTATGGGGATTCCCTTGTATGTTATTTGTTGCTTCTCCCTTGTTGCTTTTAATATGTTTTCTTTGTATTTAATTTTTGATAGTTTGATTAATATGTGTCTTGGCATGTTTCTCCTTGGATTTATCCTGTATGGGACTCTCTGTGCTTCCTTGACTTGATTGACTATTTCCTTTCCCATATTAGGGAACTTTTCCACTATAATCTCTTCAAATATTTTCTCAGTCCCTTTCTTTTTCTCTTCTTCTTCTGGGACCCCTATAATTCGAATGTTTATATGTTTAATGTTGTCCCAGAGGTCTCTGAGTCTGTCTTCAATTCTTTTCATTCTTTTTTCCGTATTTTGCTCTGCCGTAATTTTTTCCACTATTTTATCTTCCAGGTCACTTATCTGTTCTTCTGCCTCAGTTATTCTGCTATTGATTCCTTCTAGAGAATTTTTAATTTCATATATTGTGTTGTTCATCATTGTTTGTTTGCTCTTTATTTCTTCTAGGTCCTTTTTTAATGTTTCTTGTATTTTCTCCATTCTATTTCCAAGATTTTGTATCATCTTTACTATCATTACTCTGAATTCTTTTTCAGGTAGTCTGCCTAATTCCTCTTCATTTGTTTGGTCTGGTGGGTTTTTACCTTGCTCCTTCATCTGCTGTGTATTTCTCTGTCTTCTCATTTTGCTTAACTTACTGTGTTTGGGGTCTTTTTTTTGCAGGATGTAGGTTCGTAGTTCCCATTGTTTTGGTGTCTGCCCCCAGTAGGTAAGGTTGGTTCAGTGGCTTGTGTAGGCCTCCTGGTGGAGGGGACTAGTGCCTGTGTTCTTGTGGATGAGGCTGGATCTTGTTTTTCTGTTGGGCAGCACCACGTCCGGTGGTTTGTTTTGGGGATCTGTGAACTTATTATGCTTTTAGGCAGCCTCTCTGCTAATGGATGGGGTTGTGTTCCTGTCTTCCTTGTTTTTTGGCATGGGGTGTCCTGCACTGTAGCTTGCTGGTCGTTGAGTGGAGCTGGGTCTTAGCATTGAGATGGAGATCTCTGGGAGAGCTTTCACCGTTTGGTATTACATGGGGCCGGGAGGTCTCTGGTGGACCAGTGTCCTGCACTCGACTCTCCCATCTAATAGGCTCAGTTCTGACAGCCGGCCAGAGCACCCAGACCCTGTCAGCTACATGGCTGCTAGTTTTGGAGGGTCTCCTGCAGAGGCAGGGGGTGGCTGTGGCTCACCATGGGGACCCAGTCTCCTCTTTTTAACAGACATGAAGCATCCTGAGGAATAGGAAAGGCCACTGTTGGCATTTATTTTGGTGCCTGTCTTGAGTGTGACTTCTCACGTCAGCATCTGAAAGTTCCATTACTTTGAGCTGTCCATTTGGCTAAAAATGACATGGATGTGACTCTAGGGAATCTTGGAACAAAAAAGAGTCTGAATGATCATATAGGGCCCTACCCATCCATTATATAGATGAAGAAACTGAGGCCAAGAGGGAAATGGTTGCATCCCAATTCTCACAAATAATGATGAGTCATGGCACTTAGAATCCCAGTCTTCAATTTTTATGCCTGTGTACTGACCCCGTCAGGTCTGCTTTTTATGGTCTCAGCACAGCAAAGGGACATGAGCCACCAGTTTCTCCCCATGTACCCATCCCAAATCGGGTGGAGGATTCACTGAATGGGCCATATCCCTGCACAGATAAGGATTCCCAGAATGTCAGAGGTGGGCCAATCCCCCAGGGAACCAGGGGCAGCAAACATTGGGGGAGGGGTTGGAGGAGGGGCTCACATGTGCCAAAGGGCAGTGACAGGTGACACTTGCCAGAAACAGATATGGGGACAACCTGAAGACAATTTGGGGTCCCACCCAGCTCCCAGATTGATTATACTTCCAAAATGGACCCTGTTCCTGTTTTCCAATAGCTGTCTCACTTTTGAAAGGGGAGCAGTGAAGTAGTGTGCTTGGCAAAAATCACGCCGCCCTGGTCTCTCTAACTCCACCCAGTAGGGCCACAAATCAGGCAGCCTCCAGGGAGCCGCCTCAGGATGGGACATTTATGGCCCTCCTTTGGAAATTCAGCTCGTGGACAGTTTCTGCCTCATAAGCAGACCTGCCCACGTAGAACCTAGACATCCATATTGTTGATTTACACCTTTAATACCGCGAGCTTCATTTAGCCAGTCTGGAAAACACATTTTGTTGTGGGAAGCTGGAGATGTTCTTTCCTCTCCCATCCTCACTAGACATTCATTTTGATAGTGGGTTTTGCCCTTGTTGTTTTCCCTGCTCCTTTTCCGACAGGTCTATTCTTCTGTCTTGGGCAGTGTCCCTTCCGGTTATGCCTGGTCTGGGGCTTCTCCAGGAAAGGAGGGCAAGGGGGCAGGGGCCAGATCCTGGTTGGGATAGGTGAAGAATGCTCGCTGAGATTTTAACATTTTCACAAAAGGCACTGTAGTCATAATAGTAATTACCCTCCCCCACCCCAGAAAAAACTGCAGCACACTAAAAATTTCCACCATTTTCATTTATCCAAATAAATGCACCGTTTTCACACTTGCAATTAAGCTTACATACATGCTTAAAAATACTTTTAGTCAATATTGCTTCATGTGAAGAAATGTACTTCTCATGGTAGTGAAGTTGCTTTCTGTGGGGAGGGGCAGGGCAATGAAAATTTTGTAGATTGTTTTATTCCAATATATCCTGAATCATTTTCCAGGGTAACACACAGTAGAATAGCATACGTGATAGCTCCAGAGCATTAGCTCCACATGTTCCCTGGGGGCCAATTCATTTCCTTTTCAGGGATTCTCCTTAAGTTATACATCAAACCATGCTTTTCAAGTTTTTTTTAGATTTCTCACTTTCAAGTTGGTATGTCTTTGTTTTGCTGTTTTTTCTTCCATCCTTTTTCTTCGTTTCTCATGTGCTTTTTAGTTCTTTTCATAAGATCTCGTGTTCTCTGCCCCCTCCTCCCACGCACACACGTATCCTCAACTCCCCCATCTCAGTCTCTTCTAGGCACCCATGCTATTTTTTTCTCAGCAGTGAAGTCACTGAATCTGCTGGTGTCTGTGCAAGCTGATGAGGGTGGGGAGGGAGAAAAGTCTATTGTCCCATCTTCGCCAAGAGGACATTGTATCTTACCATGACTGGGGCTTGTTTAAGGTGACAGGTCACTGGGTCTAAGCCCACAGGTTTACTCACTCCTGTGCTCTCATTTGGTCATGTTGGGAAACCAGCATGGTTAGATGGACTCCAGGATCGCCAGGGGGAGCCACCAGGGCTCTTACAGGGATATAAGCCATATGTGACATCCCAGAGAGTGAGAGAAGCAGGTAGTTATGGGACTGGGACCGGGTTAGCTTAGAGCTTGGAAACGATCCAGATAGATGCCCCAGGCAGGTAACTGGGGAGCTCAGCTCTGAGAATGAAATGACAGAGCACAGAAGGTGCCCACATTCTCCTGCATCCCCTCGTCTGAGTGTGGCTTTGGTGTGGAGGGAAGTTGAGGTCAGAAGGACAGTCTTGCTGGGAAGGAACTGTGGTACACGCACCTGCTCTTCCATGAAGAAGCTCTGACAACTTCGAGGGAACGTGAGGATAGAGGGAGGCATAGTGACGGCCCTTCCCTGTCTTCCTCCTCTGTTCCACCCCAGGATGTGACCCAGAAGGAAACTGAGGCGGGCAGGAGGACATGGCGGGGAGGGGGGATTCTCTTGCTTATGTTTCACGTTGTGTATGTGTTCTTCTTCTTCGTGTGTTTTCTTTCTCTCTTCACCTTCATCTCTTACAAAAACAGAGCAGCCTCTTCTCTAGCAGGCACCCTCTCTGCCACCCATCCTACCACGCCAACTGCAGTGACAAATGACACTCACTGGAGCCCCCGCTCAAGGCGTTCAGCTCTTAATGAGAAAAGGGAGGGCCGAGTGAGCCAGACTAGGACTTGAGAAGGGGTTCCAGAAGCTGTCTCCGACCTGCCACCTGAATCTTCCCTCCCTTCCCCCCACCTCCAGCTTGCACCACCTCAATTCCTTCTGTGGGCCAGAGACGGACCGTCATCAGCCCTCCCTCTTCTTATTTGTTGGGGAAGGGAGGTTGGAAGTCACATGTGTGTGACCAGTGCAGCAGGGAGGTGGGGGCAGGATGGGGTTACTTAGAGAGTGGATGACAGAGAGGAAGTGAAGGAAAGGAGAAAGGAAACAGGAAGCGGGAGGAAGTGGAGAAAAGAACAGGTGGGAAGAGGCACATCAGGCAATGGATAGAAGGGCAGGAACAGGAGAGGAGGAAGAGACCGTGCAGGGAAAAGAGAGCATGTGTTCACTGTATATTTATGCATGTGTTCGCTGTGTATTTATGCATGTGTTCGCTGTGTATTTATGCATGTGTTCGCTGTGTATTTACGCATGTGTTACATGGAATGGGAGGAACAGGGAGACTGACTCACCACAGGACAATCTCCAAAAAAAAAAAAAAATATTTGAGGGACACTGTTTTCTTTTTGAATCTGGCTCTTAGGAAAGGGGCAGAGCCTGGGGAAGAAAGATACCTTTATGTTCCCTTAACTCCCAGCTGATTGCACTCCATTTCCTTGCTCCTATTCTCCAAGAAAAGTGCAATTGCTATTTTGCTCTCAAATGGGATCTATATAATTAAAAACAGCTTTGTAAGTAAGCATCAAGAGGGGGGAAAAGATGTCTGTCTGCACGCATGGAGCTGGGGGACAGCCTCCGAACCCACCATGCCTTTCTTGGGTAGAAAGGTTGCTTTTGTTTCCCTGAGGAAAAATGCCCCCTCTTCTCTGCACTGTTTGCTTTGCAATGAAAGAAAGAGAGCTTTATCTGGATGCAGCCTCGGCGGGGAGTTGCCTTCTATCTGCTTTGCATGCTGCGTACAGTAAATTGATACTGTGCTGATAATTCTGGGGAGGGCGGGGTGCGAGCCGGAGGACCCGGCATTGTGAGCATCTGCAAAAAACCACTTTGCTAGGAAATGATCTTTTCCCTCCACACAATGGCAAGATGTTACCCTTGGAATCTTCTCCTGACAGTGACGATGGTGGCAGAGAGTGAGCATAATTTCCATGTTTCCACTGAGGTAGTTATTTATACAATTCTGTGCCGGAGTCAAAGTCTTTTATTATTTTTTTAACTTTGCCGGCTGCTGCGGCTTTTGCAACAAAATAATTACTTTTGTGCCAAGTACTTAGGTAACAAGATAAACAAGAGGCAACATAAGTGGAATGTAAATATGGAACAAGTGTCTGTGAAGGGAAAAGGCAGCCCAGAGAGAGAGAGCCTGGCTTGTTTTCCTGCATCTGGTAAATCCCCAAGGAGCCGAGAAAGCGTCCTTCATCTGCCTCTCAGTGGTTCTGCAACTCCTCAGGGAAGGACTGCTGTCCAAATCCTGGTGAGGAAGCCAGGTGGTCAAGGATCAGGATTCAATTCATATTATGGACAAGGGTGTGTGTAAGCCAGGCGGGGGGAGAACACAGCACTGTCTGTAAAACACAGAAAGCTGCCTCATGGTCCCAGCTCTGACGCCCATTCTCCAAGTAACCTTGAGCAAGTCATACCTCTTCCCTGGATCTCCATGTACTCATATCTAACACGAGTGGTGAATTAGGTGAGCTCACGCGATTTCTACCAGATATTTTCATTACTGAATAGTCTTTGGAATTCACAACTGAGGAGTAGAAAATGTGGAATCTAAATTCCAAATCTGAACCTTTACCTGGCCAGGCAGCTGTTGTTTTATAATATCATCTGCAGTAGGTTGAATAGTCGTTAGTACCCCCAAAGATATATCCTCCCAGAATCTCCTGTGAACGTGACCTTATTTGGAGAAAAGGTCTTTGCAGATATCGTTGTTGAGAATTTCAAAATGAGATGGATTAGGGTGGACCCTAAATGCCATGACAAGTCTTTGTAAGAGAATAGAAGGGGAAACAGACCCAGAGGCTCAAGGAGATGGCCATGTGAAAAGAGAGGCAGAGATTGGAGTGATGCTGCCACAGGCCAAGGAACGCTGGGAGCCACCAGAAGCCGGAAGAGGCAAGGAAAGATTCTCCCCTAGAGCCTTTGAGGGAACACGGCCTTATTGACACTTTGATTTCAGAGTTCCAGCCTCCAGAACTGTGAGAGAACATATTTCTGTTGTTTTAAGCCGTCCAGTTTGTGGTACTTCATTACAGCAGCTCCAGGAAACGAATACACCATCCATAAGCCTGAAATGAGGACCCATCCTCTTGGCTGGGTCTCCCCCTGTCTCTCATATTTTAGGAGATTAAAATCTGTCCACGTGGGCATAACCAGAAAAAGGAAAAAAGAAGAAGATCTGGAGGCGAAGAAGGATAAGAGGCATTGCCCTGCCCAGCGCCCACCTTGGCAGAAGTCTCTCTGGAACATGTCATGAGTGGGTTCCAGCTATGGAAATATGGGGACAATAATGCCCCACAATTACCCTAAAGTGAAATTTAAAAACAATATCATCTTGATGATATAACCAATCTGTATTTATAATTTCAAAAGTAAAATTAGTATACTAATAGTGACATGAAGGAGGAATAAAGAAAAAGTAATTTATAATAAAATGTTGTTTTCAATATCTAAGTGATTGAACTGTCTATACTAGGAAATATTACAAGGTAATACTTAAAGGTTTTCACTATATTTGGGTCACTGTGAATGCAGGGCTGATGCAGGTGAGTTGTACTGATAACTCAAATAGCACAAAGAGCTTTGCCATCAGTGACATCTTTTCTGGAAAAGTGAACAATCTTTCCTTGATTTGTAAGGAGGTTGCATTTCTGGAAAACACAGAATATATTAAAACAATATTTTAAAACATAGTATGGTTTTATGTCATACAGTGGAGTTAAGTTCTGGGACCAGGTAATTATAAGCAGGTTTTTCACCTACATATGTGTCCTATAGGACATTCAGAAGTCACGCAGGGCACGGGACATTTCCACCTTGAGAAGACTTCTCCACACGCTGCAGTGGATCCAGCATCTCTGCTCCCGCCCTGACTGTCAACACTACCACCAGTCCCTGGGAAATGTGAAAAACACCTCAGATTTCCCAATTTACCCCCGAGAAAGGCACCAACCCCCTTGAGAACCAATGGAGTCAATATTCCTCTAAGGCCTCACTCAGCCCTGTGCTGCACCCCACGTGAATCCACGTTCTCTGGACCATTGTACATGGTAGCAGTGCTTAAAGTGTCAATCAACCAACACGTATTGAATTTGCAGTCTTTGCTGTTGTGCTGAAGCTAGACAAGAGGTAAGATATGCTTGTGCCCAAGCAGGGCTTGGAATGCTCTGAACACTGGGACCCAGCTCCCCTTCCTCTCCATCCTCTCTCTTCCCTCCTCCCTCTCTCCCCCTTCCCCGACCCATTCTCCGTTCTTCCTCCCTCCCTCGTCTCTCCTCCTTTCCTTCCACACTTCCTTCTTTCCTTATTTTCACTTTTTCTCCATTGGTTTCTTTTCCCTCCCTTTTCTTCCTTTTTCCTTCCCTTCCTCTGCCACGTGCATTCTAAACTCCAGTCTAAGGAGCAGCGTCAGGCTGATTGGATAAGAATGTCCAGGGACTAAGTGCACCTTCAACTTCCTGGAACCGCTTGCCCACAGAGCTTCAGGCTCAGAAGGTCTAATTCTTACACAAAAGCTGCTCCCAGACAGGACATGACAGGACATAAGTGGACACCATTGTCAGCTCATTTCTAAAGGAAGACTCTCTCTTGGAGCCTTGTATATGGAGAATCATTTCAGCTAGATAGTCCCCCCTAAACATGTACAAATTATTCACCTGGAAAAATATCAAACTCATTCTTTGGCACAAGAACAGTTACAGAAAACAGCTCTCCAGGAGTGGACATCTGAGGCCAGGTGTAGAATCAGTGGAGGTCACGCACACATGTAACTGACCCACACACGGCGAGGCTGTTTGTTGATATCAGCTACCGGCTCTCTTCCAATAGTTGTGTGGCATTTAATGAGAAACAAAGGTCAGTTACAGACATGAATTGTACATGCTAGTGACTAAACGTAAAAAATAAGATGCATCCAACCCAAACAAGGCCACAAGTAGGAGAGACGTGGACACATTTTCAAACAGGGAGAAATGAGAGAAAGAGGCAACTTGGGAGGGATGAGGGCTGCCTTGTGATTTTGTCAGTGATCACTGGCTGTGAAGGTGGAAGCTGGGTGAAAAAATGAGGCTGGAGCAGTAGAAACCATGTTTGAGTCTGGCCTACGTGGGCTTGAATCCTAGTTTTGCCCTTTGCTGGGGCCTGGGAACTCAGACAAGCTGCTTCACCTCTTTCATAAACTGAGGGTAATACCATCTACCCTCTAAGACAGCCAGGTGGCCAGCTGGGAAAATCAATGTGGAAAGCTTGTTACAGTTCTGGTAAGTTGCAAATGCTCCGTGAATTTTATTCTGTCCTCCCATCAACCTTCACTTCACTAACAAAAAGCAGAAGAATAGGAGGGGACAGCACCCAACCAGAAGAACCCAGAATTGGATGGTTGAATGGATATATTTACCTAGGAGACTGAGAATAGAGGAGGGGTTCTGAGAGCAACCTTGGGTCTGGATTCCAAATGCTTAGGCTCAGAGTCAATTCTGGCAGAGTCTGGCTTCCATGTAGAGGAAACACTTCCCTAGTCAAGGCTGTTTAGGTGAGTCTCTTGTGGAAGGGAAGCTTGGGAAGAATGTGAGTGATGTCTTGTGAGGCTCTTTACAGCTCCAGAGCACCCAAGGTCATCACTTTTAATTTATCAACCTGAATGCGGTCTCCTCTAAAGCAGAGAACCCCTCTGGAATCCTCTCTGCAGAAGAAGATGAATCTAGAATGCCTTAAGCTCATCCCAGCCACAGCTTTCCAAGAACAAAGGGATCTGTATCAGCAGCCTACATTGATCAAACCACAAGCACTTACTGAGTTTTTCTAGATGCTTTATCTTCCCAAGTGTAAAACTGATCATGTCACTTCCTTGCTTAAAGATTTCCATTGACTCTCCACCACCTACGGGACACAGCTGAGATTCCTTAGTGCAGCTGACAAATCCCTTCATCTGACCACATGCCCACCTTCAAATCCCAGTCCCCAAATGAGCACACTTGTGCCACATACCAGCACACATTGTGACACAAGACTTCTTGTCACACCTGGAAGAAATCATGCTTCCTCATGGCTCCGTATTTTTGGACGTGTTTTTCCTCTGCTTTAATTCCTGTTCCTTTTTTTGTCACTAGACAGATCCATCTCACACATTGTCAGCTGTGTCGTGCCTTCCCCCACAACCACCGGCAGAGCTAGCCACCTCTCCCAACCAGAGATAATGAATTATTCCTATTCCTTATTATCTCTTTTTTTCGAATTCTGATTCAATGTTTGTTGAACTTCCTCATTCTACCCTCCATGTCACTGAATCTCTCCTATTTTCCAGCCCTTTGTCTCTCTGTGCTGCATTCTGGTATTCTTTACATCTATCTCCAAGTTTATGACTGAGTATGATGTGTTAGTTATTTTGTCGCTAATTATGTTTTCAATTTCTAGAATATTTTTTCTTTTGTCAAACCTGATCGATTAACTTTAATATCCTCTTGTTTATAAGCCATACTTACAAATCCCACTTTTATTTCTTTAAACATGTTTAACAAAATATCACAGACTCCTGGCTTAAACAACAGGAATTTGTTTTCTCAAGTTTTAGAGGCTACAAGTCCGAGATCAAGGTGTTGGCAGGTTTGGTTTTCCTGGGGCCCCTCTTCTTGGCTTGTAGACGGCTGCCTTCTCATTGTGTCCTTACGTGGTCTTTCCTTTGTGTGTGAGCATCCCTGGTGTCTCTTTGTGTGCCCAAATTTCCTCTTCTTATAAGGACACCAGTGATAGTGGATTAGGGCCCACCCATATGACCTCATTTAACCTTAATTCCTCTTTACAGGCCCTATTTTCAAATACAGTCACATTGGGGGTTAGGGCTTCAACGTATGGATTGGGTGCAGGGAACAATTCAGCACATAACATATGATAAATGTGCTTATTTTGCATTTTTGTTTCTTATAACTATTATCTTTATTGGTCTGATTCTGCGGTTTGAATGTTCCTGGTAGCTCTTGCTTGTTGTCTTATAAAAATGAGTGATTTTCCTTCAGGAGCATATATTCTTTGGGACTCATATGTAGAAATTCTTTGAGGACTGTGTTTAAAGTATGCTCCTACACAGAGAATTTCCTTTTGCTTCCAGCAGGCACCTGGGGGTGATTCTAACTCATGGCCACTTACAGCTCCTCTTTGAGTTTGGATTTTATGGGGAGTTTTTTTGAGGGAAGGGGAGGGAGGAGGGTGTAGTACACAGAAGTAGTATGAGTTTCAGCCCTTAACTCATAGGAGGGTGGGTTTGGAGTTAGCAATTATTTGAAGAAAGTTTACTTTTTGTTACTCTCAGATAGATGGCCAAGGAAGCCCCAAACCCTCACCATTGCTCCTGCCTAGCTGATTTAATTTTTGAGGTTTACCCTCTGTGATCGATTAATTGTATACATGGCCCCGGTTCTTCCCTCTTCCTCTCTTATTTTACGAGGACCACAGTAACAAATTACCACAAACTTGGTGGCTGAAAACAACAGAAATATATTTTCTCACAGTCCTGGAAGCCAGAAGTCTGAAATCAAGGTTTTGGCAGGGCCATGTCCCCTCTGAAGGCTCTAAGGGAGAATCCTTCCTTGCCTCTTCCAGCTTCTGGGTGGCTCCTGACATTCTTTGGCTTGTGGCAGCATCACTCCAATCTCAGCCTTCATGTTCATATGGTCCCTGGCCTTCCTCCCATGTATCCCTCTGTGTCTTCTCCTCTCTTAAAGGGTGCCACTCATTGGATTTAGTCCCTCTTGCCCCGAGTCCAGGATAATTTCACCTTGAGATCCTTAACTAATCACACCTGCAAAGATTCTCTTTCCAAATAAGTTCATATCCTGAGGTTCAGGTAGACATAAATTTTGGGGGAGCACTTTTCAAACCACTACACCCCCTATGTATATATCCTATGCCAGGTCACTTTGTAGTAACCTCTCCCTCTGACTCTCATCCTAGCCATGTAACATTCTTTCAGCAAGGGGATGCTACCCACTGTGGCACAAGCAGACACTTGTAGAAATGCCAGGACATTTCCTCTTGTTGTTGTTGCTCTCTGCCATTGCTATGAGGGACCTTGTGCCTGGTCCCAAGCAGAGGCTTAGAGAAACAGGTAGCTGCTCATCTAATGGGATCCTAGTAGACAGCCAGATGATCTGCATACCTGTGAGTGAGCCCAGACACGATCAGCAGAACTGCCCCTGTCAGGCCAGTTGTGTGGGTAAGAAACAATTATTCCCTGTGCCACTGAGGAGTTGTTAATATGCAATAGACTAGTGATAATCCCTCCAAATGGGTCTCCTTTCTAGGGTCCCAGTTTTATGATGGGGTCTCCTATCTGACCTCCACCATACTCAGATCCTAGGCTTTATTTCTTATCCCTTGATACTCTAGGGTCACATTAAAATCGATTCTCCAGGAAAGCAAGGATCTGAAAAGGATCCCCCAAGGAAGGTCAGCTCCAGGGCACACCTACCTTTGTGGAGTCACACTGAGACAGGCTGGGACCTGGGACTCTTTAGTGGAGTGCTTCAACCTGAGAAAACATCTCCTCAAGCAAGAGAATACAAACAAAACTTTAAGGGACTAAAAGTAACTACATACATGCACAGTTAGGGCAAAATAAGAACAATAAGATTTTAAGGCCAAAACCCAACTGCCACTTCTAAGATGTCAGGAGCAAAAGCAGGGTACCATACGTGATCCCTGCATACAACATCACCAAGGCGGGGGGTCAGACCACCTAAGCCACCCCTCTGGCCCAACCCATGGGTTTCACCCCTACCTTTACCCCATTTAAGACACCAGCTCGACCCCCCCGCCCCCCTTGAGAAATGAGCAAGGGAAACCGTTTTGCTTCCTTGTGCTGCAGCATGAGACCCAGTAAAGCCTTGCGTGAATTCCTGGTCTGGCCTCTTATCAATTTCTATTGATTAAAGAGTCCAAGACCCCGAGTTGATACCAACACTGTCTTGTCAACTTCTGACCTCCGAAGAAGTCCCTTACTTTCTTGACAACCAACAATTGAAAAATATTTTTTTAATCCAGAATTTTCAGGTATGCAGTGGCGGAAGGTGTTGTTAGGCATGAAGCTCTCTTTTATCATTAGTTATCTAACTGCGTCTACCTCCTCACCAAGCTGTGGTCTTCCAAATAGGAGAGACACTGTAAAGTGCCTTGCTCTACTTGTCTTTCTCTATGAGTCCTCCTCCAGGACAGTTCATTAACTCTTACCTAGACAGTCATTGTTCCTCCCAGAACTCTCTTTGGGGTCTTTTCTGCAGGAATAGTCAAGGAGAACCTCTCGGAAACATGCTAGAAATTTCACCTGCTTCTGTGAACATACAGGAAGCCTCCTCTTCTGGGATCTCCACCAATTCAAGAGTCAGAAATTGACCTGGAGACTCAGGCCATTAAGGCACAGCCTGAGGGTCACTTGTATTCTCCAGAATCAGGGACTCACATGTCACTGAAACAGCCTCAGTCCTCAACAGCCAAATCCATAACCATGATTGTTACCTGCTACCAACTCAGAGAGGACATTTCTCTATTTCAGCTCACATGGCAAATACTTTCTTTCCTGTACAGGTTTAGCATTTTCATAGTATAGACACTGGTGTTTTCTCATGAATAAATCTTTTGTAAGTACCCACTGGCTGGTTCTGTTCAGTCTGAATCTACAGGAGATGATAAGCCCCCCTTCCAGTTCAAGACGTTCTCCTGTACTTTCCTCCAATATGTATCCTATCTCCTCCTCCACCTGCAGGCAATGGGCTCCTAGGAAGTAAACACAGTGATAGACCTGGAAACAGGTGTATCCAGGAACCCATAAGTCCCTAGCATTTGCCACTGGAACTCACTGCTGGCTGGGTCTTTGCAGCTTTTACCCAAGGGGTTGAAATGGACATCTTCCCATGGATGCCATATGGGCTCAGTTGCTTCTTGGAGGATGGGAATAGACACATTCAAGCCAGAAGTCAGGAGACCTGCATGGCCAGACACCTTTTTCACCATCAATTTACTGATTGATAAGCACTGATTGAAGGATGAAGTACATAAGCATGTACCTGAGATAGAACTGAAACCCAATATGAAGAACAGGAAAGGAGGCAAGAAATGAAAGTTTAAGTCAAGGGAGGGCGCCTCAACTCTGGCTGATAGAGGATCATACTGCTGACTTATTAGGGGTTTTCAGGTTGACATAGAAGAGTGAGAAGTTGAAGAAGCATCCTGCTTGGGAAGACAAGGCATTTCAGGTGAAATCCAGGTTTCCCAGTATGCACTGCACTATTCTTTTCCTCATTCTCCTGAAAAAGCAGATGTAGCATGTTTCCCACTTGAGATGTGGTGAGCCAGGTCTGAGCAGTGGAAGGTGGTTCATTTTTAATACTACATATGTTTCATTCCACCCTCATTTGCAAAGAAATTTGATTTGGTAGACTGAGGTCTATAATCAGAATCCCAAATTATTAACTTATATCAGCATGAGCAGTCAAGTTTCAGGGAATCCAAAGTTCAGACTGAAATTTTATTAATTTACAATAAAAAAGTACAACTGTTCCAGAAACTGCCCTTAAAAGCTGACCCATGTGGAGCCAAGTCAAAATTTAAAGATTCTCTGAGAGCTTGGAATTAGAGCAAAGAAGTTAGTCAGAGGGATGGCACATGGCGGTGGCAGCTGGTGACCACAATCTGATTTCCTATCTTTCAATAGGGTTAATCCGGCATACATGTCAGGAATACAGAAAGCCTACTGACGTCAGCCCCTGGCATCTACTTCCCATTAGGATGGTCCTACCTTTGGGATGGGGTACTCTTTTGGGTGAGAATCCTCTGCTCCATTAGTTGGACTGACAGTGCCACTGCTTGATTTGGGGAATCTGTTTTCTTTCCTTCACAGCTGACCAATTCTCTTCCAGTCAATGAACTCTTTCTTTAGATTTGTCCATGCTTCCCATAGAGTTACAACAATCATTAGACTACATCATTAGGAAATTCTCTCTTAGCTTAAGCCTACCACCACCTCTCTGTAAGTCTTTCCCACTAGTGGTCCAGATTCTAGCTCAGCATGAAACACAGAGGACCTCTATGCCTTGTTCCATGGGACAGCTCTTCAAGAATTTGAGGTATGCTATTATCAAGGTAGCCACATACCACTGTGTAAGTTGTATGCTGAACAAGGGAATATGGTTGTGGAGAGGAATGTGGGTGAGAAGCCTGGTGTGAGGATGCCCCTCTTTTTAGAGAGGTGCTTTTCTCTTCTTTGCCAGAGTCTCCGTATGAATTAGCAATGGACATGGCTATTATGGTGCTTCAGTCTTGACATTTAGGGGCCCAACAACTATTTTTCAAAGCTCACAGCATTCTGAAATCTGTACGTTACCCTCTTAAGATACATTCAAACTAATCAATGTCCTACGTAAAAGTGACATCCAGAATTGGCTAAAAGCCACCAAAAACAATAAGATGCCTACATTCCCCTGATTCATATATTACTATTCACATGGCTGAAAGTCACACTAAATATTTCTAGCAGCTTCATCACACCATTGGCTCATGCTGAGCTTATGGTCCAAAAAAACCTCAGGTTTTTTTCCCTTGAGAAGTGCTGGTCATATCAGGTCTTCCAAATCTTGTGCAAAACATGGATGATAAATTAATTTATCTTAAAACTCAGCATGTTAATTTTAACCATCAATGTTGCTGACTGAGGTCTTTATGAATAGCACAATTCTGTCTATCAGTGTACTGTTCTCTCTCCTGCATTTGTGTCATTCACCAGATTGATAACCTACTTTTTACAGTTTTAAAGAAAGCAAGGCAGCAGGGAAGGAGAAAGAAATGGCAACAAATATTTTGGTGTACCTTCTATGTTCCAGGCACTGTATTCTTACAATAGCATCTTCCTTAATCTTTACAACAATCCATGCAGGTATGCAATAGTATTACTTGCAAGTTCACAGCTAATAAGTTGCAAAGCCAAGATTCAAACCCAGTCTCATTTCATTTAAGCCAAGTTCTTCCAACAACTTGAAAAAGCCCCTTAAGTATGAGGGGGCCCCTTAAGATATGAGGCCCCTGAAGTCATTCTGTAGAATGTCTCACCGGTAGGGCCAAGAGGACAGCTCTCTGGCATAACCTCTAAGGTCTTTGGTCAGGGGATGGCTAAGGCCACTGTGATTTGGGAAACTGTAGGTCTTCTATTAGGAGCCCCAGGTTGCATTCCCATAACAGATTTGCTCAAGGAAAGGATGGTCTCCCAAACTTCAGAACATATGCCCTAGTGTTTGTCAATGTCAGTATATCCTCGTTATGCTTATTTTGAGTTCAACTCTATTTTTCTTTTCTCTCTAATTGGTACAGTTGAACTCACACCAATATTTATCTGTGTTCTCCCTCTGGGAGACTCAGTCAGAAAAAAACTATGGACAAATTGGGATTTGTTTGCCTTATACCATTGCTTTCTGAGCAATTCAGAATAAAGCAGAATATTTGATTTGGAATGCTAAGATCACTTAGTTCAATTCTGTTATTTTAGTTAACCAAAGAGGTTAAGCAACTCCTTTAAGACTGCACCATAGGCTACAGAAGAGTCTTGTTCCTTAACTTTTAATCCAAGAAAAATTTTCATCACACCACACTGCCTCTCTTTTTATTTCAAAATGATGAAGTGAATTTTCTAGACCAGTTTAACTTCTGAAGATCCCTGGTAAATGGTTACTGCTTTGCCGTAACTGTCATTCTAGAAGGTTCTAAGGGGACTAGCTTTTGCCCAGGCTGTGGTCCAGGCCTGGCTCCACCCTTGCCCTGTTCTGTGGCTATGGTCCTCAGTTACTTTTTCTTACCTAGCCCTTGTGCAGTACTCCATATATGACAGCAATCAATAATCTCCTTCTTAATTAAATGACACTTTATAAAAGCACTCCTCCAGGGGCTCTGAGAAAGCCAGCTTTGGCTAACTATAAAGTTTTAGATAATCATTTAAGAAAAAAATTGTTATTCATCATCTTTATGGCAGATCACAGCTGCCACATTCTCCCCAGGAGTTCAATCCATCAAGCTCCTCAATGCAAGGATGGCTAACAAGGTCGCTGTCACTTCAGGTGAAATATACAGGTATCACCAGAGGCTCCTGACTCTTACAAAGGTGTAGCCACCTTCCCATCTCAGCAGGCTCCATCCAGGAAGCCACCAAGATGGCCTTGCCCTGCTTTCCATCTCCATTTGCAGAATAGGGGTGGGTAAGAGGAAATCCTCTCATGAGAATGGTTTCCTTTGGGCAAGATGTCTGAGGTTATAAGCCCAACATTTTATGTCTGAGATATTCATAAGAAAATGGTTTGGTTATGGTAACAGGCTTTTGTGAGACTTTCAGCTATCTGGTCCACATTCCACATTTACTACTACTACTACTACTACTACTACTGTCTGTATAATATTTTGCAAAGTGATTTCAGTTATGTTATCTCACTTGGTCCTGACCTCAGTCGTGTAAGATAGGAAAGGGGTTATTAATCATTCCCATTTCTCAGAGCAGGAAACTGAGGCACAACTATAGTCACTTGGATTATGGTGGCATTGTAGGATTTGAGCTCAGATCTGGCTTTAGATTCGGTGCATTTTAAATGATTATATCACCATACCTTCCATCCTCACCAACCTTGTTTCTTTTCTGGATGTAGTGTAATTGCATTTTAAATTAAGGATTTTTTTAGCCTTTTCTGTTTGCCTGAACACCTTCCCTTAAATAAAATTTTCAGAAACAAGACAAGACACCATGCTTGGACTCTTCAATCAACTCTGGGTGGCCAGAAGCCACCATGTGGTTCTCACTGTTATGGAGAAACTTCAGATGGTGTGGCAGGCCGCCCACTGTCCTGAACCCCTAGGCTACTGTGAACAGACCCGAGCCTTTCTCTGACCACTGGGGCTCAGGTGAAGGTGACTCAGATCATTGTCTCAGGGCAGGCTTGCTTCCTGTTTCTCCAGCCTTTGAGAAAGGAGACTGGAATAGATCTGAACTGAATCCAGAGCACACCTAGAAGTCATGTGTTTGTGTGTGTGTGTGTGTGTGTTAAGTCAATAGAAACATATCCAGATTCAATTTATAGTCTTTGTATGCACTCCATTAAGTGCTTTCATATGGGTTATTTATTTAATTCTAATTCTTTGCAGTGGATATTACTGTCTGCTTTTTTCAGACAAAGAACTGAAGCTCAGAGAGGCCAAGTGACATGATACTTGGTGATATGCCTCCCTTTCCCCTCCCTCAGTGTAGATGATGAAAAGCTGTTTCTGTAAAGTCCATGTAATTATGGGTCACTCCACTTCTTCCTTTGTGTTTTCTTTCTTCACTGGCTATGAGCCAATGAGCTGCAGGTTAATTCTTCTCTCACTACTATCCATTCTTGCCCTGGCCAGCAGGCTGTGGGCCAGAGAGGCAGTGTAAAAGTTGCCCAAGGCTGGGAGGAGGCCTGCTGTCCTGTCTCGAGCGAGGGTTCAGCTTTTCCTTGCGTGGTTTGGGCTGTAGATCCTGGGAGATGCGAGTGGGAGGCTCCTGACGGAGGATGTGTGGTTCCCTGTTCTTGTTATTCCCTGACATGCTGATCCTCTCCAACTGATTTACCTGCCACCCTGGGGCCGAACGCTGGTGTTAAAATTCCCTGCAATGGGGACTTCCCTGGTGGTCCAGTGGTAAAGAATCCACCTTACAATGCAGGGGATGCAGGTTTGATCCCTGGTCAGGGAACTAAGATCTGACATGTTGTGGGGCAGCTAAGCCCTCATGCCACAACTACTGAGCCTACATGCCACAACTAGAGCCCGTGTGCTACAAACTACAGAGCCCATGCACTCTGGAGCCCACGTGCCACAACTACAGAGCCCACGTGCCCTGGAGTCTGCATGCCACCACTAGAGAAGAGAAAACCTGCTCGCCACAACTAGAGAGATGCCCACGCACCACAATGAAGAGCCCGCATGCCGTAATGAAAGATCCTGCATGCCTCAACAAAGATCCCACGTGCCACAACTAAGACCCAACACAGCCCCAAATAATAAATAAATAAATAAATAAATAAATCACAAATCTTAAAAAACTGCCCTGCAATGGAAATGGTCCATGCAGGCAGGAGGGGCAATGTGTTAAGTCATAAGAACAGGTGTTTGTTCAGAATGATGGTGAGTGAGTCTGACACATTCCTCTGCACATTCTCAGGGGCAGGAGAGCAGAGAGGGAGAGAGGGAGAAAAGGATGAGAGAAAGGAAAAAGTAAAACAGAGAAGAAAGAGAACAAAAGGACTTGAGTGAGGTTAAGGAAAAACAAAGGAAAAAGGGAGGGAAGAGAAACTGTAATGGAACATATGAGTTTTTCAACTGTCCTCTTGTGGACTTTCCCTGTGCCCTGGCACCCCTGCCTCCCCATTCCTGGAGATGGTCCATTGGTGTCACTACTAGCAAATTCCCAGAGTCAGACCAATGTCCATGCCCTCACTCTCTTGAGAAATCTTGAGGAATTACAAAATTCCTTCCTCTTAATTCAGTAAAGGTGGATGAGAATCTCAAGAGAACATTTGGTAAATGATAGATAGATATATGATAAATAGATAGATATAAATGATACATAGATATAGATGACAGATTAGATAGATAGATAGATAGAAAGATAGATAGATAGATAAACATTCATTGCCTACAGATCCATTAAAAAATGAGTGAGTCTATGGGGTCCTGGTTCCTCAGTCTAATTTAACCAAAGACACAGTAGGGAACGAGAGCAACATAAACCTTGTCACCTGGAAATCCCCAAAGCTCCCTCTTTCCAAATCTTTCCTATTTCTCCATCCCACTTTCTCCTTTGCCCATCTTCCTTTTCTAGAGGAGAATAACTAACATTTTTGAATGTTTATAATGTGAAACCTCTGTATTAGCTTTTGTATTTATCAGAAGTCTTCTAGTTTTAAGTGTCATACTTTCTAACTCAAAGTAGCTTAGACATAAAAAAGGAAATTCATGGGCTCCAACCAAACCTTGAAATGCAGGAGGGATTGCAGTCCCCAGGGTTGGTGGGCCCAGGGCTGAAGAACAGCAGCGGGCCTTCTGGCTCTGTGCCTGTCTTTTCCCCTCTGTCCAGGTTGGAGCCCATTCCCTCAGGCTCCTTTGCGTGGAGGAGCAGAGCCACTGTTAGTTCTAGACGCCCTGGTCTTGGAGCTGACAATCAAAGGGAAAAGAGGGCAGGCTCTGAGTCCCAGCTTCAGAATAGAAATGCTCAGGGAATAGACCAACTCTTGTTGGTCTCACGTGGATCACATACTTTACCCTGGACCAATCACGAGGCCAAAAGGATGGGCCAAGTGACTTGCAAAGACTGGGTCCCCTGCCCCAGTCTGCCACCAAAGGGTTGGGGGACTAAGATTGGCAACTTTAAGGGATATAATAGTGAGAGCACGGGGGATTGATATCTAAGAGGATGTAGAGGGTAATATTGCCTAGAAAAAGGGAGGAAATGAGCCACGCAAACGAAAAACAACAGGTGTCCACGGCGTTATGTTACATTCTTCATTACATGTACTCCTCAGGTCAACACTAGGATTTACTAAGCTTGGAGACGCAGGGCCATGTGTGTTGTTTAACATGGACCTCCGGAGGCTGGAATGGGGCCTGGCTCATAGTATGGACTCAAATATTTGTTGATTGAAGGTGAGGTACATGTTCTCATTAAGCCCATTTAATGAGGCTCAAGCGGGGAGAATAATCAGTGTAAGAAGAGGGATTGGGCCTCAGGGCTGTCCAGCCACCTTCTACCTCATGTCACTGCCTCCTACTGTCCAATGACAATGACAGTAGCTCTTTGACAGTGACAGATTTGTGCTTTCCTATCAGAGCAGGACTCCATACAAGGTCTGCTCAGCAGGGCACGTCCTTCTCTCCAAGGAGGCAGGGGAGAGAGATACTGCAGGTGGGACCAGCTCAGGTATGAGGCAGGCCTGGCAGGAGGTGGAGGACTAGAAAAGAGCTTTGAATCAGTGCTGAGGGGACCCTCCTTGCTTTGAAAGCTGATGCCCTGAGCTAGAGTCAGGCAGGCCAGGGCATGGCATCTAATACACCTGTTGGATTCAGAAGTAGCTCAGGTAACTGTCAGTATCCAAGTGATGCTTGGAGGAGGGTGGGTCAGCTGGTGACACTGGAAATCAGGCTGATGGAGGCATGTATTTTGAGCAAAGGAGCTATTTCAGAGCAGGATGCCAGACACAGGAATGGACCTAGGCCTGGTGACCAGGCCCCAGACAAGCCAGCTGGGGTCCAGGGAAGACTGGCCAGCCCCAGCAAAGAGCTGCCATTCTGGGCAGAGACCCAAGGCAGCTGCTGGGTGGTAGGGGAAGGTCATGGATTGGCTGCCAGTGGGTGCCCAGAACTCACCCTAAGATTCTCAGAGCGGGAAAGTAACAACCAGTCTCATTGCAGACCCCTTACTCACAGCAATGCCTGCTGGGAAGGCTGGAAAAGGAAGAGGATGGGAGGAGAAACCAGCAGAGAGAATCAAATCCAAGTCAAAAGGAGTAAGAAAAACCCTCCCATTCATCTAGGGAGGCAGTTCTAGAAACTTCTCCATCTTCCTCTTTTGCTCTAGCCAGGACACTTAAGAAACCCCACCATACATTGTTTTCTTCTTGCCCAGCTCTAAAGGCTGAGACCACACATCCCCACGTCCTTCCATTTTCCAGTCAAAGACAGCAATCAATCGGCAGCTGTATGTTAAATCTCCTTCTCTCAAGACCCAGCTGGGCCCGAGCATTGGGCTGTGCAAATCTAACCCCACAACCTTGATGCAGCACCTTTGACAGAGTCCCAGCTGGGCTGCCTGGAGGTGGTGAGCCTTCGCAACAGTCCACACTCCAGTGAGGATGGTCCCCGTGGCTCTTTGCAGAAATATGCCTGGGTGACACGCAGCTGTAGAATCTCTGAAGCCAGCTTTGAAAACTAAACTAAAGCAAGAAGTTAAAACATCCCCGTGAGTGTTTATCTCCCATTTCCCCATTAAAACAGAGAGAGAAACCAGTGTCCCGTTTCAATTCGTACTTTAAAAACTGGGTTCAGCAGCCAAGAGCGGATGAGTGTTGGTAACTGGCTGCCCCAAAGGAGCTGTTGAGGGGGCCACTGCCCAGGAGGGCCGTTCTCTGTTCCCTGTTCTCTGGGACAGGCGGCTCCAGCCTCACCGTGAGCCTCCTGGTCCACTGTCCCCACGGGCCTGGCCTCTGGCCAGTAGGAGGTGGCCTGGTTCCGCCCAGCAGTGGGGCCTCCCTGGCCATGTGGCTGGGCTCGCCAAGCAGCAAGAGAAGCTCCAGGGCCGGAGCAGGCTATTAGCTCCTGTGAAGAGCACTCCCTTGACCAAATAAAAGCTGCACTGTTTACTGTGTAAACTTGGACCGAAGCAGCAGCACAGAGGGGGGTTCATAACAAGGGCTGTTAATGTTTATGGCTGACATTGCGGGTTCCTCGAGCCCCTATGATGAACCCACTGCAGCCTGAGTAGCTGCAACCTTCCAGGGGAGGCAAAGAGGAGGAGGAAGAAGCAGAGGGGAGGAAGGATGCTGTCTGCCTTCCTGATCTGGATTGCAGGGCCCCTTCCAGTGGCAGAAGTGTCTGCTGAGTATCTGCTGTGTACAGGGCATTGAACCACATGCTGGGATATGGAGGTGGATAAGGAAAACTGTTACCAAACACAAGTTCATGTCCCCGATGCACAGTGAAGCCAAACAAACTGAAACATCAGCGTTTGGGACCGAGAAAGGTTTATTGCAGGGCCCTGCAAGGAGATGGGTGGCTTGTGCCCCCAAATCCCCAAACTCCTCGAAGGGTTGCAGCAAAGGACTTTTAAAGGCAAGGTGAGGGAGGGGTGTTGTTAGTTGTTTCACACTCCTTGGTGTAGGAATCCTCTGTTCTTGCAGCTGTCCACGTATGTCAGGTTGGCCACAATGTTCCTGTAAACCTCCAATAAAACAAATGTTATTCTCTGTCCTGCAACTTTTTATTTCTATATGAATGGAGTCTTAAACGTCAGAGCCCTGAGAATAGGCTATCCTGTATATTTCAGACTGTAGGCAACATTCTTTTACAAAAGGTGCAGAGCCAGCATGACTAAGTACAGGCAATAGAACAGATCTAATATGGAGTCAGATTTGTTTTTCCCTATTGCAAAACCACCAACGATCCAAGCAAATGAGTTCTAGGACAGGGGTGCTCAGGGTTTGGGCTGGGTAGGCCCCTATTCTCTGCATCAGGGAAGATGCCCCAGAGCAAAAGCATACGGTTTCCAGCTGAATAGCCTCAGTTGAGGAAAACTGAGGTGATTCTCTTCTTTAAGAAGAAGTGGGTGCCCATCATCCCAGGGACTCGGTTTCTCTCCTGAACGGCTGCCTCATTCTTCCATACAAGAGCCCCTCTGAGCTCTTTCCCTGCAATCTTTTGGATGGTCAGTTCCATATTAAAACCCTTAAATTTGATGAGACTGGGCTGGTAGTGAGGAGGCAGCACATGGCAGCAAGGAGACCTTGAGAGAACCCAGTGGTCCCCCAAGCTCTTCAGAAGACCCACGTGGGACCATGGGACACTCTGCGAGTGGCTGACTTGACATCCACCAAGGTAGGACTGTTTAGCCCTGAACCCAGGTGCGCTGACTGGGCCCGGGACACTTCCAGCCTAAGTGGTCCAAAAGGAATGGTCCACCCTGGCTCTAGTCCTGCTCTGCTAGTCCCATTGACTGTGATGTTGGGCAGACCACTTCTCTGGGCCTATTTCCATGTTTGCACAAGGAGGGATTTGGGCCAGACAGGAAGCACTAGCTTGGGTTAAGCAAGCCTGACTGGTTATAATGCCAGACACAGGATGTGCGTATGCATGGGGAAAAAAACACCATGGGGAGGTGCTGGACAAGGCCCCAGGCTGGGCTTCTGGGGCTCCAAGAACCACCAGAGTGTAGGCAACAGTGTATGGATATGTGTGTATTTCTTGGCAAGAGGGTCAATAGCTTTCATCAGATTCTTAAAGAGCTCATAAATAGTTAAGAACCACTGTGTTTAGATCTAATTAAGGTTCTTTCAATTTCTAAGCTCTTCTAGTTCTAAAACTTCCTCACTTCCATTGGATTCTCTCTGTGAGTATAAATTCTAGATGGAGCTGCCCTGAGGTCTCTTGAGTGCATAGTGGGGCCACATTCTGGGATGGAGGTAAGGGGACTCGCCTGCACGTGATGGGTTTACATGGCACAGGGTTGTAGGCATGGCTTTTGGAGTTACACAGAGCTGAGTTTGAATTTCTGTTCTCCTATTACAGTGACATCTGTGAGTCTCAGTGTCCTCATCTGTAAAATTGGCATAATAATGCAGGGTGGCTCCAAGCCTGTAAACATAGGCAAATATATAATAGGCCATGTATGGAGAGTACATTAAGATCCATGATAAAATAACATTAACAGTATGTTTAGACTTTATAGCCACTCTTGAGTAGCATCTACATCAGAGAGTGGTTTAGAAGATTGTGTATAATGGTAAATATAAATTGTCTGGCGTGGTGCAAGTACCAATAAATGTTACGAACCATGATAATTATCATTTTTATGTTTGTGCCATGGTCTTCATCCTGGGCTAAGAGTTTCCTCCTGTCTCCAGATGATGCCCCTGACTACAGGCACACCCCCAAGTTTCCCTGCAATGCTGTGTCAGGAGAAGTCCTCACATTTGAGGTCTCATTGGGAGCAGATAGACCCAAAGAAGATGGACCAGGAGTTCAGGCATCCAGCCAACAACTAGAGGCCCAGAGGAGGACCCTGCAGGGATAGCAGACAAGTGGTTCAGAGGGTGGAGGGGCAGGCAGGTACCAGGGTCCTGCAGCAGCTGAGAGAGTAGTACAAGTGGATGTACCCTGCAGTTGGTCCCCAAGTGTTGATTGTGGCCAAGGGAAGATGAACAGGAGACCAGCAGGTGAGTTCTGCTCCTGATGGCCACTGTGATTACTTCCCTTCAGGGAGGGGGCTGCAGAAGTAAATGCAGTGCAAATCAATGCGGGTGACTGAGCATTCTCCAAGAGCAGAGATGGCCCCATTCTGCCTGCAAACCTGTATCTGCAAAAGCCTCTCCCCATCCACTCTTTTCTTTTTTTTTTTTTTTTAACATCTTTATTGGAGTACAATTGCTTTCCAATGGTGTGTTAGTTTCTGCTTTATAACAAAGTGAATTAGCTGTACCTATACATGTATCCCCATAGCTCCTCCCTCTTGCATCTCCCTCCCACCCTCCCTATCCCACCCCTCTAGGTGCTCACAAAGCATGGAGCTGATCTCCCTGGGCTATGCAGCTGCTTTGGGAAAACTGGACAGCTACATGTAAAAGAATGAAATTAGAACACTCCCTAACACCATACACAAAAATAAACTCAAAATGGATTAAAGACCTAAATGTAAGGCCAAACACTCTAAAACTCTTAGAGGAAAGCATGGGCAGAACACTCTATGACATACATCACAGCAAGACCCTTTTTGACCCACCTCCTAGAGAAATGGAAATAAAAACAAAAATAAACAAATGGGACCTAATGAAACTTAAAAGTTTTTGCACGCTTTAATTAAAATGGAGTGCAGCCTTGTGGGGATGGGGTGTAGTAGTTGGGGGTGGGGTGGGCAGAGATGCTTAGAGAAGCTAGAAAGGCTCCCCAGGTTCTCTGCATTAGAGTCAGATCCCCAGGGGGAAGGGATGAAGCAAAGTTTGGAATGAGGGGAGGTTGTCTGATGGATGGCGGCAATGAAAAAAACATCTATTAGTGGTGCCTTTTTTTTTTTTTTAAAGACTAGGAATTTATTATAGGAGTAAGATTTTACATGGTTTTGGAAGAAGGTGGAGAATTAAGGCCCTGAAGGGGGTAGTAGGTGGGTCAGGGAAGAGTTACTGACAAGCTCTCCTGAAGCACTGGCACAGGTGGAGAAATGAGACCTTGCAGGGGAATCTGGAGAACCAGGCACATCCAGCTGCCAGAATGTGACTGGGAGGCTGTTGTTCGTACATCCAGTTGTGGGCCTGGTGTCACTCCAAAGCTTTTCATTCACAAGGTTATGGTAGAGACAGGAATCTTTTTAAGTTCCACAGGTAATTCTGATGAGAAGCCAGGTTTAAGAATCACTGTATTAAATAACTCAAAAAGTCCATTCTAACGTGGAGACTAGAGGATCTTAAGGTGACTTCAGGCTGACAAATGTATGTCTCTTAAATGGTAGTTGGTGTTCTCCTGAGAGAACAGTTCCTGAGGAAGCTAAGTAAACAACTTCCTGATACTGGAGATTTGCTAATTAAACACTTGGAACAGGCTCTGGGGGGAGAGGGCCAGACAACTGTGGAATCTGACTTCTGAGAGTCTTCCAGCTTTAGGAGAGAGGGCAGCAGCTCTCAGGGCCAGTGACCTGAGGTTTCTCCCAGACTCAGTCTGAAGGCCCTGGCTGCTGTCACTACAGGAGGCCATGCTCATGGTGGGACCACATATGGGGGAGGACAGGGGAGGGGCTGACCTGGGCATGCAGTGACAGGCATGGTGTGCTGTCCACCTTGATACCTATGAGCTGTGTGGCTTGCAGAGCCAGCAATATCTGACATGTCCAGGGGGAAGGCCACCCAGACATCACCCAAGGGGACACTGGCAAGAATTCTGCCCGTGGATGCCTAGAATTTCTGCAAGACTGCATCACGACTTTGGTTTAAGCACAGGACACCCCTGGGCTTCTCTTCTGGAGTGCATATACTCCTGGGAAAAGTAATGTATTAAAATCACTGTCTTCTGTAAAGAAAGTTGTTCAGAGCAGATAGCTCCTTGATTGGAGAAATGGGACCTCAGAGGGTGAGTAATCAGGGACCAGGGAAGGAGGGGAGCTGCAAGCCACCTCCCCACTGAGAGCATTGGAAAGATGAGGAGGAGTGTGCCTAATCCACCCCCAAGCTCCCTGTCATCCTGCCCAGAGGCCCGAATAATGCTCCAGAAAGAGAAGCACAAGTGAGGAGAAAGAGGAGAGGGAACAGGGGGTCATAGATGAGAATTCCCACGAGCTCATGTCAGGAATTTGCTTTTCCCAAGGGGTTTCCAGACAATTTGGGCCATTGTACTGGTTCTGGGGAGTGGACCTGGATGAGCAGTTCCTTTTCTTCCTACCTCCCACTTTCACTAGGTGACAACACTGGGTGTTCCACTCCCCATCCCCACAAAAGGCTATGAAAATAAATGTTTGGTAAATGGAATCATCTTCTGGAGGAATCATCTGCATCCATTCCATGCAGGGGATGGAATCCTAGGAGGAACCCTGCAGGGAAGGGAAACTCCTTTCTGTGAAGGGAGTGCGTCCAGCCCTCCTCCCACTCCATTATCCAAATCTAACGCTCATGGCCCTTCCCTAGAGAGAAGGCCCAGTCTCATCCCCAGACAAGAAGCATAATTCATTCTGTCTCCAGCCTTCCAGGAAATGCCCCTTCTTCATCAGGTAGAAACCCAGCACCTCCATCTGACAAGAAAGCTACCCTGTCTTGCACCCAACAACACATCCCATAGACCCAGAGTTGTGCAAAGCCAGATGGGTTTGAAGGCAGAGAGGAGCTCTCTTCTCCCCACATGGAAGACACCGTCGCACAGTTGAGTACATGGCAAGGAGACAGCTCCCAGGAAAAACGTATTTGCCTTCCAAGATAGATTCACCAATGTCCAGCGATGTCACACTGAATCCTTGAGCACAGAGGAGATTAGTCAGTTAGAGAGGAGGATGGCAGTGGGGAAGCTCTTGGTGAAATCTGTGTTGGCTGCAGTCGGTGTCCACAAAGAAGGGTCTGTCCATACTCTCTGGGCACCATTTCTCCAGTGAGCACCATGACAGAGCTCCCTGAGAAAAGGTGGGCAGGGGAAATGGAAGGGAGAAGGGAAAAGTAAGCACAGGGCTGAAGCTAGCGATGTTTTACCATCTCCTCACTTGCTCTTTTTTATACAGCTCTATTTTAGGATGTCCACTTCTGTCCTGGTGTTTCTAGCTGGGAATAGGGGGACTGTCTCCTTTTCCCACTTTTTCTCCCTGAATCTAATTTTCTCAGCCTCAGCAAGCAGGCTCAGCCTTACTTCTGCCATCTTATTTATTCGTCACAATGACTGGGTGAGGTCAAGATGTTCATGTCCTTGGGAAGATAAGGAAATAGAGGCTCAGGGAAGTTAGATAACTTGTCAAAAACCACACTACTTGGAAAGATCAGTGTCGGGATATGAACAAATATTTCCTAACAATAAGACCAGCCCACTGGTTCTTCCATTATGCATACTGCACCTGTAGTACACTCTTGGAGGTCCTCCTGTGGGACCTCATCTAAATTTATCCTTCCCGACTGGCCCTAAGAGCAACTTGTCAAAACCCTCACCAGTGGACCATTGTACCTTCCAGAGTAAGAAGCAGAGATGTCTGGATCTGTGAATTCCACTCAGCAACAACTGCTTGTGGGAGATCTGTAGTGTAGGAAGCCCCTGGCTTACGTGAATTTGTCTCTGCTTTCCAAGCCTCAGGAGACTACATGAACTGAGAGAGGAGGAACCATTTCTGTGGGTAAATTTCCAGGGACTGCAGGATCAATAACCATAGACTCCTCTAAACCTCAGAGACAAGAACGCTTCCAGTTGTTCAAGGTGTTGTGGGCCAGCCAGGTGGGTAGAAGGGCAGTTTCATTAAAGCTATCAAGCAAATCCAAGATTGAACGACCAATATTGTTACGATGTAAATTCTCTCCAACTGATTTATAGATTCAACATGATTACAATCAAAATCCAAGCAGGCTTTAAAAAAAGAAAACAAAACAGAATTTGACAAGCTGGTTCTAAAATTGGTATCGAAATTCAAGGGATCTAACATAGCCAAAACAATTTTGAAAAATAATCAAGTTGAAGGACTTACACTACCTGATTTCAAGACTTACTACACAGCTGTACTACTCAACACTGAATAGTACTGAGTAAGGATATACCTATATCAATGAAACCGAATAGAGTAAGAAATAGACCCATACTCATATGTACAATTTATTTTTAACAGAGGTGGCAAGGCAACTTGATGAATGAAAGGAAAGTCTTTTCAACAAACTGTGCTCATTGATTGATTTGCATATATTGAAGAATCCTTGTATTCCTGGGACAAATCCCACTTGATCATGGTGTATGATCCTTTTAATGTATTGTTGGATTCTGTTTGCTAGTATTTTGTCCAGGATTTTTGTGTCTATGTTCATCAGTGATATTGGTCTCTAGTTTTCTTTTTTTGTGATATCTTTTTCTGGTTTTAGTATCAGGGTGATGGTGACCTCTTAGAATGAATTTGGGAGTATTCTTCCCTCTGCAATTTTTTGGAAGAGCTTAAGAAGGATAGGTGTTAGCTCTGTAAATTGATATAGCCACTGTGGAGAACAGTATGGAGGTTCCTTAAAAAACTAAAAATAGAACTACCATATGACCCAGCAATCCCACTGCTGGACATATACCCTGAGAAAAACATAATGCAAAAGGACACCTGTACCCCAATGTTCATTGCAGCACTATTTACAATAGCCAGGACATGGAAACAACCTAAATGTCCAATGACAGATGAATGGATAAAGAAGATGTGGTACATATATACAATGGAATATTACTCAGCCATAAAAAGAACAAAATTGGGTCATTTGTAAAGATGTGGATGGACCTAGAGTCTGTCATACAGAGTGAAGTAAGTCAGAAAGAGAAAAACAAATATTGTATATTAACGCATATATGTGAAATCTAGAAAAATGGTACAGGTGAACCTATTTGCAGGGCAGGAATAGAGACAAAGACGTAGAGGACAGACATGTGGATATGGGTAAGAAGGGGAGGTTGAGACGAATTGATTGACATATATACACTACCATGCATAAAATAGATAGCTAGTGGGAACATGCTATAAAGCACAGGAAGCTCAGCTCAGTGCCCTGTGACGACCTAGATGGTGGGGTGGGAGGGACGTTCAACAGGGAGGGAATATAGGTATACATATAGCCGATTCACTTCATTGTACAGCAGAAACTAACACAACATTGTAAAGCAATTATACTCCAATAAAAAAGAAAACTGTGCTCAAACAACTAGAACTACAGAAAAGGAAAAAGAAATGAACCTTCATCCTTACCTCATGCCATACAGAAAATTAACCTGAAATGGATTATAAACCTAAATATAAGAGCTAAAACTATAGAATTTTAGAAAAATTCATTGAAGAAGGACTTCAAAACCTTGGATTAGGCAAATATTTCTTAGGACACAAAAAGCATAAAACAGTGAAGACATAATATGGTAAATTGGACTTTATTAAAATGTAAAACTTTTGCTCTTTGAAAAATACTATTAAGTAAAGATAAGCCATAGGTCAGAAGAAAAATATTCACAATACATACATCTAACAAAGAAATTGTATCCAAAATATATAAATAATTCTTACAACTTAATAATAAGATGACTGAATTAAAACATGGCAAAAGATTACACAGACACCACTCTAAAGAGAATATATGAATGTCCAATAAGCATATGGAAATATAGATACTCAACAGCATTAATACATCAGGAAAGTGTAAATTAAAACTACAGTGAGATACAATTACACACTCATTTTAATAGCTAAAATTAAAAAGAGTGATAATACCAAGTGTTGACAAGGATCTGGATCAACAATCTCTTGTATAATGTTGGTAGGAACATAAAATGTTATAACTACTTTGACAAACTAGTAGAGAGTTTCTTGTAAAGTTAAACATATACTAACCATTAGAGATACCAACTTCACACTTGGGTATTTATCCAAGTAAAATGAAGACATATGTCCACACGAGGACTTGTATATGAATGTTCATAGTAGTTTTATTCATAATCGCTCTAAACAGGAAACAACATGGGTCAATCCATATGTGAACAAGAAACAAATTGTGGTATACCTGTGCCATATGATATTGCTTAGCAATAAAAAGAAATGAGGTAATGATACATATGACAATATGGATGGATCTTACCACATTCTGCTGTGTGAAATAAGCAAGATATGAAAGAGTATACATGGTAAAATTCCATTTATATCAAGCTCTGAAAAACACCATCAATAGTGACAGCACATCAGGGTTGCCTATGGTCAGTGGTGGGGATTGACTATAAAGAGGCACAAAGAAACAACCTTTTGGGGTGATAGAAATATTCTACATCTTGATTATTACACAAATATATACGTGTGTGTATGAGTATGTATTTGTTTTTTACACTCATCAAACTGAACATTTGAAATGAGTGCATTTTTATAGTATGTAACTCATACCACAATAAACTTGCTATAAAAAGATAACATATACCCAATCTTCTCTCACTCTGCTTGCTAAAAACCATAATGGCTCCCACTGCACTTATAATAAAGTTCAAACTCCCTACATGTTCTACAAGGTCCTGCACGGTCTGGTGCCATCCCTCACCACTGTCCCCAAGCTCACTGTCTCCCAGGCACACCAGCCTGCTGTCATTTCTCACTGTGGGACTTCCCATGGGTAATTCTGCCTAGAATGCTCTCTGAGCAGCTCCATGTCCCCTGCCTTCTGGCCCCACCCCCAACAGTTTTCCATAAGCCTTTGCTTCCTCTGAAAATACTTCCTTCACTCCCCCATTTAAATATGGTCCCCGTATTATCTTTGCTCATGACATTCTTTTCCTACTTATCATAGTCCTTATCATAATTTGTTCATGTGAATTAATATGGTGTCTCCTTCTTAGGTAGACTGTAAAATCAGTCTAGATTATAAAATCAAAATAGAACCTAGAGTGCTCTGCACACTACCGATCCCTAGCATATAACAAAGTCCCTGGCACATAGCAGATGTTCAATAAATATTTGATGGATAAATGGACGGATGAATGGATAAATCATTGAATCAGTACTTTTTCCTCAGGGAAGAAGTCATTTGGAATGAATGAAGCACTACAGTGAGGACAGCATATGGTAGAATAAAGCACCAGACTTGAATCTCAAGTTCTGGCTTTCTCACTAGTGCACAGACCAGATCTGATTCAGTAGAACTGGGTTGAGGTCCAGGAATCCTAACATTTAACAAGGGGACCAGGGTAATTCTTATGCTTAAGATGTATGGAAATAACTAGGTGAGCACATATGCACATATTCCTATAAACACAAGCAAATCCATATGTAGAAATTTTTGACCCATTGTTTGTTTCAAAAAATGGGATCCTATTTTCCTCATTTATCTGTATTGTATTTTTCTCACTCAGCAGTCCCTTGTAGAAGTACCTCTAAGTCATTTGGTATAAAAGAATTATTACTTCTTTTTTCTTTATTAATAGATACATAATAGAACATGGGTGATGTGGCAGTCCTTAGTGCTACTGACCAACACTTTAAGTTCCCTTCCCTCCCCAGTACATGGTAGGATTGTACTTTCTGGCTCACCTATGGCTGAACGGGCTGAAACATTTAATCATCTGGTGCAGACCCTCCAGAACTCTTTTTCCCTCTGTCATAGCAGCTGGCAATATTCAAGGTGGTGGTTGCTGCATCAGCCGGGGTCTCTGAATGACCATGAGGAGCAGAGTCCCTTACTGGCTTGAATTGGACATATAGAAAGAACAAGCAACCCATTTTTATTGATTTAAACCACTGTGACTTTGAAATTGTTTACTCCACGTCAATACCCAGCCTAGCCTAAGGGAAACATGTTGTTGTACCAGAATTTCTTCAACCATTCTCTATTGATAGATGCTCACTCTGTTTCTAGTGTTTTTGCCACTAACAACGACACTCCAATAAACATCCTTTTATGTATATTCTTATACACTGGTATGAATATATACAAATATAGAAAAATATGAATGGATACATAATAGGTTGAAAATGGGTTATAAGGTTTGGTAGAGAAGGGCTTGTGGCTGAGGATTATGAGTATGGAAGGGGTTGGAGAGGGGAGAAGGAACTAAAGGAAAAAAATCACAATTCATATCAAAAGCTATGTACAACATGATCGCTTTTATGCAATTCTGTGAAAGTATAAATCTACACCTCTTTCCAGTTCAACTTAAAGATATATACGTATATTTGAAATTATAAAAAGTAAATTACTTAGTAATTTTTTTAAAAAAGAAAGCCACTAGATTATTTAAGACCCTAATGAAAATGCAAATGTTATTTGGGATGATCAAATACTAAGGGATTATCAAGCAGTTATTTATACTTGTATTTAGGTTACATTAACGGATTAGTAAGTGCATGCTGACTGAAGGAATAAAGCGGCAGCACTCACAGAAGCCTGGTTTTGATGTGGTGGAGGGGGGAGAAGGAGAGGGAAAAGGCTGGAATGCCCTTTGATGATAGGTCAAAAGGGGGACTTTAAAGGGGCAAGGAGCAGCAGGAGAGCATTGAGAAGGCAGGTGAGGACTCCAGATGTGATGGAGAGGGGTGTGTGAGCAAAAATAGTGGGGCAGAACTGGTAAGTAAAATAGACTGGTGAGATCATCTGGTCTAGTTTAACTTTACAAGAAGGAATTATTTTCTTTTCAGATTATCTCCAGTGACTTGCACAATGCCTGGCCAGTCAGAGGAAGAACCCAAAGAGTGTTTGATGATTAAGGCGGGGGGGAGGGGTGGAGAAAGAGAGAGAGAGGGAGGATGAGAGGGAAAGAGAACAAGGAAGTGACTGTTTCATAGCTTATCAGTTGCAGAGTCAGGGGTAAAATCTAGATGCAGTTTTTTAAAGAGTACTTGAAATAGAAAGAAACAGGAAAGAAGGGAAGAGGGAAGGAGGAGGGGAGGCAGATCTCTTTGTCTCTCTTTCTCTCTCTCTCCATGCTCTCTTCTCCCTCTTAGGAGTGGAAATGGAGGTGTATTGGGTGTGGGGAAAAGGCACTAGCTGGCCTTTCTCTCGTGTTCCAGGTTGTATAGCAGAAAGGACTTCCTGCCTCTGGGTGAACACTACACAGACCCCAACAGCATGAGCCTCTCAAGTCACTGCCCATGAGTACTAGTGTCTGTCGGTCACACTTGCCCACTAGCTGCCTCTGTTGTAGCGGCCACCTCCAGGTCTGTAGACTGTTCCTGTCAGCTAGGCTCCCAGTGAGATCAGGTACAGTCACCCAGCCCTTTCTCGGCTCAATTCTTTAAAGAAGATTTGTTGTCCAATCTACTGGTTGATTATACCCAACAAAACTGATTATAGATATGTTAATGAAACAGTCATTTTACTGTTTGTAGTCTTCATCTCTCTTTCCATTTGTATTTTCCCCAAAAAGTGATCCTCAGTCTTAGGTGCCCAAATCTATCCTTTTCTCCATACATGACCATTCCTTGAAGATAATATCTCCTGGACTGGCTATGCTAACTCTTTATGAAATGTAGTGAACTGTGCAGGGATTCAAAAGGGGTTTAACAAGGGATCTAATAAACTCATCTATACCAAGGTTTTAGGGTCTGATGACCCCTTAATGTGTTATCTCTCCAAGCAGATTTGCAATATTATAAAGCACAAAGGAAGTAAGTTGTTATACATCAGCTAATAAGGCAGTGGACTCAGGCTCAACTTTCTGAACATGAATATGTTTAATATAAGTGGATCATAGAACCTAGGTGGTTAAGTATCAGATGATTTGGGATGTGGTAAGTATAGAGTGGATACAGGCTATTAAGAATTGAACTTGGATTCTGTTTTGCATGGGATGCTTTTAACTAAAAATAATAGATTATACAACTAAGTGTGACTAAAGATTGAGGGAATTTTATTATATCACAAGAATTCTAGAGTTTGGTTAATTTAGCAGCTGGAAATATCTCCTCTTTCTTTTGTGTTACATTTGATTGCAAGGTGACTGTATCTATCCTATGTACTGTGCAAATACGACATTCATTAAAGAAACTGGAGGAAGGACCTCTACTTTCATTCCTCATGCATCTTTTTTTCAATAGGGATAAAAACCTTTACAGAACTGCTTTGTATTAATCAACATGAACTTACTATCATAACACATACCACCAAAATTCCTATGACCAAACACAATAAAGGTTAATTTCTTGCTCATGTCATAGTCTGATTCAAAATGACTGGGGTGGGGAAGATGCTCTGCTCCATGCAGACACTTAGGGACCCAGGATCCTTCCAGCTAGTGGCTCTAGCATCCTCCAGGGCCTCAGAAAAATCTTCTGGATTGTCAACATCTGGCCTGTGGGTGAGAGAAAAGATGGTATAGGGAAGGTGCAGAAAGTAATATACCTCACTTCTATTCACATTCCATTAGTGAAAACTAGCTATACTACCTCAGTAAGATGTAAAAGGGCTAGAGAATATAATCTAATTCTCTGCTCCAGAAGAAGAGGAGAATGTGGATTCTGGCAAGTACCATCAGCCTCTGCCACACACCCCATCAGATATCCTCTCACTTCCCACTGGCCAGGAGTGGGTCACATGCTCATGACTAAACCATCCACTGTCAAAGGGAATGAGGATGATTGGATTGACTTGTGTGGTTCACAGACCCTCAGGTGATCCTCAGTGCTCCCCACTTTCTGGTATTCATGCCCTTGTATAACCCATTCCCCTTGAGTGTGGGTGGGATGTGTGACCTTCCTCCAAAGAACAGAATATGGCCAAGGTATGTGAGGTCACTCTTTTTGGCAAAGGTAATGGAATGTCACTGTTATAATTACTTCATATCACGTTATATAAGACTCTGTCTAGATATTCTCCTTGCTAGATTGGTGAAATAAGCCTCCATTTTGAAGAAGCCACATGGCAAGAATCTGTGCGCAGCCTCTAGGAACAAAGAGCAACCTTGGGTCAACAGCCAACAAGGAATAGAAGCCTCATATTCTACAGTTGCAAGGAAATGATTTCTGCCAACAAGCTGAGTTAGCTTGAAAGCAGATTCTTCTCCAGTCAAGCCTCCAGATTAGAATGCAGCCTGGGAGACCTTCAAGATGGTGGAGGAGTAAGATGCGGAGATCACCTTCCACTCCACAAATACATCAGAAATACATCTACATGTGGAACAACTGCTACAGAACACCTACTGAACGCTGGCAGAAGACCTCAGACTTCCCAAAAGGCAAGAAACTCCCCACGTACCTGGGTAGGGCAAAAGAAAAAAGAAAAAACAGAGACAAAAGAACAGGGACAGGACCTGCACCTAGGGGAGGGAGCTGTGAAGGAGGAAAAGTTTCCACACACTAGGAAGCCCCTTCACTGGTGGAGATGGGGGTGGGGTGGGGGGGAATCTTCAGAGCCATGGAGGAGAGCGCAGCCACAGGGGTGCGGAGGGCAAAGCGGAGAGATTCCCGCACAGAGGTTCGGCGCCGAGCAGCACTCACCAGCCCGAGAGGCTTGTCTGCTCACCCGCTGGGGGGGTGGGGGGTGGGGGGTGGGGCCTGGGAGCTGAGGCTCTGGCTTCGGAGGTCAGACCCCAGAGAGAGGACTGGAGTTGGCTGCGTGAACACAGCCTGAAGGGAGCTAGTGCGCCACAGCTAGCCAGAGGGAGCCCGGGAAAATGTCTGGAGCTGCCTAAGAGGCAAGAGACCATTGTTTCAAGGTGTGCGAGGAGAGGGGATTCAGAGCACCAACTAAACAAGCTCCAGAGACGGGCACAAGACGTGGCTATCAGCGTGGACACCAGAGACGGCCATGAAATGCTAAGGTTGCTAAGGCCATGAAATGCTAAGGCCATGAAATGCTAAGGTTGCTAAGACAAGCACAGGTCACTATCCACACCTCCCCTCACGGGAGACTGTGCAGCCCGCCACTGTCAGGGTCCCGTGATCCAGGGACAACTTCCCTGGGAGAACACAAGGTACACCTCAGGCTGTTGCAATTTCATGCCGGCCTCTGCCACTGCAGGCTCACCCCACATTCCGTACCCCTCTTCCCAACCCTGGCCTGAGTGAGCCAGAGCCCCCTAAAGAGCTGCTACTTTAACCCTGTCCTGGCTGAGCGAAGAACAGATGCCCTTAGGCGACCTACACACAGAAGTGGGACCAAATCCAAAGCTGAACCCCAGGTGCTGTGCAAACAAAGAAGAGAAAGGGAAATTTCTTCCAGCAGCCTCATGAGCAGCAGATTAAATCCCCACAATCAACTTTAGACAACAGTAGACAATGAATCACCTCAAAATTGGGAAAAACTGTAGACTTGGGGTTTGCTTTCTTCATCTAATTTGTTTCTGCTTTTATGTTTATCTTAGTTTAGTATTTAGAGTTTATTATCATTGGTAGATTTGTTTATTGATTTGATTGGTCTCTTCCTTTTTTTAATATATAGATATGTATATATTTTTCCTTTCTTTTTGTGAGTATGTATGTGTATGCTTCTTTGTGTGATTATGTCTGTATAGCTTTGTTTTTACTATTTGTCCTGGGTTCTGTCTGTCCATTTTGTTTTCTTTTTTTAAATTACTTTTAAACTTTATTTTATTTTTAATATTTTTTTATTTTTCATTTCAATAACTATATTTTATTTATTTATTTATTTTTCCTTCTTTCTTTCTTTCTTTCTTTCTTTCTTCTCTCCTTTTCTTCTGAGCCGTGAGGCTGACAGGGTTTTGGTGCTCTGGCTGGGTGTCAGGTCTGTGTCGCTTAGGTGGGAGAGCCAAGTTCACGACACTGGTCCACCAGAGACCTCCCAGCTCCATATAATATCAAACGGGGAAAATCTCCCAGAGATCTCCATCTCAACACTAAGACACAGCTCTGCTCAACAACCAACAAGCTACAGTGCTGGACACCCTGTGCCAAACAAATAGTGAGACAGGAACATAACCCCATTCATTAGCACAGAGGCTCCCTACAATCATAATAAGGTCAGAGACACCCCAAAACACACCACCAGACATGGTCCTGCCCACCAGAAAGACAAGATCCAGCCTCATCCACCAGAACACAGGCACCCGTCCCCTCTAGGAGGAGGCCTACATAACCTACTAAACCAACCTTAGCCACTGGGGGCAGACAACAGAAACAAAGGGAACTACGAACCTGCAGCCTGTGAAAAGGAGACCCCAAACACAGTAAGTTAAGCAAAATGAGGAGACAGAGAAACACACAGCAGATGAATGAGCAAGGAAAAAACCCACCAGACCTAACAAATGAAGAGGAAATAGGCAGTCTACCTGAAAAAGAATTCAGAATAATGATAGTAAAGATAATCCAAAATCTTGGAAATAGAATGGAGAAAATACAAGAAACGTTTAACAAAGACCTAGAAGAACTAAAGAGCAAACAAACAATGATGAACAACACAATAAATGAAATTAAAAATTCTCTAGAAGAATTAAAAATTCTATAGCAGAATAACTGAGGTAGAAGAATGGATAAGTAATGTGGAAGGTAAAATAGTGGAAATAACCACCACAGAGCTGAATAAAGAAAAAAGAATGAAAAGAATTGAGGACAGTCTCAGAGACCTCGGGGACAACATTAAACAAACCAACATTCGAATTATTGGGATCCCAGAAGAAGAAGAGATAAAGAAAGGGTCTGAGAAAATATTTGAAGAGATTATAGTAGAAAACTTCCGTAACATGGGAAAGGAAATATTCAATCAAGTCCAGGAAGTGCAGACAGTCACATACAGGATAAATCTAAGGAGAAACACACCAAGACACATATTATTCAAACTATCCAAATTAAATACAAGGAAAAAATATTAAAAGCAGCAAGGGAAAAACAAGAAATAACATACAAGGGAATCCCCATAAGGTTAACAGCTGATCTTTCAGCAGAAACTCTGCAAGCAAGAAGGGAGTGGTAGGACATATTTAAAGTAATGAAAGGGAAAAACCTACAAGCAAGATTACTCTACCCAGCAAGGATCTCATTCACATTTGATGGAGAAATTAAAACCTTTACAGACAAGCAAAAGCTAAGAGAATTCAGCACCACCAAAACAGCTTTAAAACAAAGGCTAAAGGAACTTCACTTGGCAGGAAACACAAGAGAAGGAAAAGACCTACAATAACAAACACAAAACAATGAAGAAAATGGTAATAGGAACATACATATCGATAATTACCTTAAATGTAAATGGATTAAATGCTCCAACCAAAAGACATAGACTGGCTGAATGGATACAAAAATAAGACCCGTATATATGCTGTCTAGAAGAGACCCACTTCAGACCTAGGGACACATAGAGACTGAAAGTGAGGGGATGGAAAAAGATATTCCATGCAAATGGAAATCAAAGGAAAGCTGCAGTAGCAATTCTCATATAAGACGAAATAGACTTTAAAACAAAGACTATTACATGAGACAAAGCAGGACACTACATAATGATCAAGGAATCAATCCAAGAAGAAGATATAACAATTATAAATATTTATGCACCCAACATAGGAGCACCTCAATACATAAGGCAAATGTTAACAACCATAAAAGGGAAAATTGACCGTAACACAATCATAGTACGGGATTTTAACACCCCACTTTCACCACTGGACACATCATCCAAAATGAAAATAAATAAGGAAACACAAGCTTTAAATGATACATTAAGCAATATGGACTTAATTGATATTTATAGGACATTCCATCCAAAAACAACAAAATACACTTTTTTCTCAAGTGCTTATGCAGCATTCTTCAGGACAGATCATGTCTTGGGTCACAAATCAAGCCTTGGTAAATTTAAGAAATTGAAATCGTATCAAGTCTCTTTTCCGACCACCATGCTATGAGACTAGATATCAATTACAGGAAAAAATCTGTAAAAAATACAAACACAAAATACACTACTAAATAACCAAGAGATGACTGAAGAAATCAAAGAGGAAATCAGAAAATACCTAGAAACAAAAGACAATGAAAACACGATGAACCAAACCTATGGGATGCAGCAAAAGCAGTTCTAAGAGGGAAGTTTATAGAACTACAATCCTACCTCAAGAAATAAGAAACATCTCAGATAAACAACCTAACCTTACACCTAAAGCAATTAGAGAAAGAAGAACATTAAACCCCAAAGTTAGCAGAAGGAAAGAAATCATAAAGATCAGATCAGAAATAAATGAAAAAGAAATGAAGGAAATGATAGCAAAGATCAATAAAACTAAAACATGGTTCTTTGAGAAGATAAACAAAATTGATAAATAATTAGCTAGACTCATCAAGAAAAAAAGGGAGAAGACTCAAATCAATAGAATTAGAAATGAAAAAGGTGAAGAAACAACTGACACTGCAGAAATACAAAGGATCATGAGAGATTACTACAAGCAATGCTATGACAATAAAATGGACAACCTTTAAGAAATGGACAAATTCTTAGAAAAGTACAACCTTCTGAGACTGAACCAGGAAGAAATAGAAAATATAAACAGACAAACCACAGGCACTGAAATTGAGACTGTGATTAAAAATATTCCAACAAACAAAAGGCCAGGACCAGATGGCTTTACAGGCGACTTCTATCAAACATTTAGAGAAGAGCTAACACCTATCCTTCTCAAACTCTTCCAAAGTATCACAGAGGGAGAAACACTTCCAAACTCATTCTATGAGGCCACCATCACCCTGATACCAAAACCAGACAAAGATGTCACAAAGAAAGAAAACTACAGGCCAATATCACTGATGAACATAGATGCAAAAATCCTCAACAAAATACTAGAAAACAGAATCCAACAGCACATTAAAAGGATCATACTCCATGATCAAGTGGGATTTATCCCAGGAATGCAAGGATTATTCAATATATGCAAATCAATCAATGTGATAAACTGTATTAACAAATTGAAGGAGAAAAACCATATGATCATCTCAGTAGATGCAGAAAAAGCTTTCAACAAAATTCAACACCCATTTATGATAAAAACACTCCAGAATGTAGGCATAGAGGGAACTTTCCTCAACATAATAAAGGCCATATTTGACAAACCCACAGCCAACATTGTTCTCAATGGTGAAAAACTGAAGCCATTTCCACTAAGATCAGGAACAACACAAGGTTGCCCACTCTCACCACTATTATTCAACATAGTTTTGGAAGTTTTAGCCATGGCAATCAGAGAAGAAAAAGAAATAAAAGGAATCCAAATCAGAAAAGAAACAGTAAAGCTGTCACTGTTTGCAGATGACATGATACTATACGTAGAGAATCCTAATGATGCTACCAGAAAACTACTAGAGCTAATCAATGAATTTGGTAAAGTAGCAGGATACAAAATTAATGCACAAAAATCTCTTGCATTCCTATACACTAATGATGAAAAATCTGAAAGAGAAATTAAGGAAACACTCCCATTTACCATTGTAATGAAAAGAATAAAATACCTAGGAATGAACCTACCTAAGCAGACAAAAGACCTGTATGCTGAAAACTATAAAACACTGATGAAAGAAATTAAAGATGATACAAATAGATGGAGAGATATACCATGTTCTTGAATTGGAAGTATCAACCTTGTGAAAATGACTATACTACCCAAAGCAATCTACAGATTCAATGTAATCCCTATCAAACTACCAATGACTATTTTCACAGAAGCAGAACAAAAAATTTCACAATTTGTATGGAAACAAAGAAGACCCTGAATAGCCAGGGCAATCTTGAGAAAGAAAAAGGCAGCTGGAGGAATCAGGCTCCCAGACTTCAGACTATACTACAAAGCTACAGTAATCAAGACAGTATGGTACTGGCACAACACCAGAAATATAGATCAATGGAACAGGATAGAAAGCCCAGAGATAAACCCATACACATAGGGTCACCTTATCTTTGATAAAGGAGGCAAAAATATACAATGGAGAAAAGACAACCTCTTCAATAAGTGGTGCTGGGAAAGTGGGCAGCTACATGTAAAAGTATGAAATTAGAACACTCCCTAACACCATACACAAAAATAAACTCAAAATACATTAAAGACCTAAATGTAAGGCCAGACACTCTAACACTCTTAGAGGAAAACATAGGAAGAACACTCTATGACGTAAACCACAGCAAGATCCTTTTTGACCCACCTCCTAGAGGAATGGAAATAAAAACAAAAATAAACAAATGGGACCTAATGAAACTTAAATGCTTTTTCACAGCAAAGGAAGCCATAAACAAGAGGAAAAGACAACCCTCAGAATGGGAGAAAATATTTGCAAATGAAGCAACTGACAAAGAATTAATCTCCAAAATTTACAAGCAGCTCATGCAGCTCAATATCAAAAAACAACCCAATCCAAAAATGGACAGAAGACTTAAATAGACATTTGTCCAAAGCAGATATACAGATTGCCAACAAACACATGAAATGATGCTCAACATCGCTAATCATTAGAGAAATGCAAGTCAAAACTACAATGAAGCATCACCTCTCACCAGTCAGAATGGCCATCATCAAAAAATCTACAAACAGGGCTTCCCTGGCAGCACAGTGGTTGAGAATCTGCCTGCCAATGCAGGGGACACGGGTTCGAGCCCTGGTCTGGGAAGATCCCACATGCCGCGGAGCGACTAGGCCCGTAAGCCACAGTTCCTGAGCCTGCACGTCTGGAGCCTGTGCTCCGCAACAAGAGAGGCCGCGATAGTGAGAGGCCCACGCACTGCGATGAAGAGTGGCCCCCACTTGCCACAACTGGAGAAAGCCCTCACGCAGAAACAAAGACCCAACACAGCCATAAATAAATAAATTAATTAATTAAAAAAAAAGCTACAAACAGTAAATGCTGGAAAGGGGTGGAGAAAAGGGAACCCTCTTGCACGTTTGGTGGGAATGTAAATTGTTACAGCCATTATGGAGAACATTATGGAGATTCCTTAAAAAACTAAAAATAGAACTACCATACGACCCAGCAATCCCACTACTGGGCATACACCCTGAGAAAACCATAATTCAAAAAGAGCCATGTACCACAATGTTCACTGCAGCTCTATTTACCATAACCAGGACATGGAAGCAACCTAAGTGTCCATCGACAGATGAATGGATAAAGAAGATGTGGCACATATATACAATGGAATATTACTCAGCCATAAAAAGAAAGGAAATTGAGTTATTTGTAGTGAGGTGGATGGATTTAGAGTCTGTCATACAGAGTGGAGTAAGTCAGAAAGAGAAAACAAATACCATATGCCAACACATATATATGGAATCTAAAAAAAAAAAGGTTCTGATGAACCTAGGGCAGGACAGGAATAAAGACGCAGAAGTAGAGAATGTACCAGAAGGCACGGGGAGCGGGAAGGGTAAGCTGGGACGAAGTGAGAGAGTGGCACGGACTTATATACACTACCAAATGTAAAATAGATAGCTAGTGGGAAGCAGCCACATACCACAAGGAGATCAGCTCGGGGCTTTGTGACCACCTAGAGGGTTGGGATAGGGAGGGTGGGAGGGAGATGCAAGAGGGAGGAGATATGGAGATATATGTATATATATAGCTGATTCACTTTGTTTAAAGGGGAAACTAACACACCATTATAAAGCAATTATACTCCAATAAAGATGGTAAAAATAATAATAAAATAAAATTTAAAAGAATGCAACCTGGCTGACATCTTGATTGCAGCTTTGTGAGACCCAGAGCAGAAGATGCATCTAAGCCGTGCATGCCTGGACTCCTGACCCACAGAAACTGTGACATAATAAACGTGTGTTATTTGAAGCCACTACGTTTGTGTTAATTTGTTGTGCAGCAGTAGAACACTAATACAGCTTAGATCCATTGTGGTTAACCAGTGGAAGTAGAAGGACGCCAACCTATCTGACCAACTTGAGAATGAAGACCCAATCAAGATCAGGCTCTACCAGGAGGCACTGTGGGATGCTTGGCTATCGCTACACCATGTACAGTGTTTGCTATAGACTACATTCTACAAAAACAGGTGGCAAAGCCCATGCTGCAGTACTCTCTGGAATAAATACATCAGTGTAGGCTCTTATATATAGCATTTTACATTTTAACAGAAGTAGAGGTAAGTTGTCTATTAAATGGAAATGAGTATTATGAAGTTTTAACTGGGTCATGTAAAACTACCAAGACATCAGTGTTTGTAAGGTCCAGGGACTCTTTGAGAATCTGATGAGATTCTGGACACCCTCTCCTCAGAAAAGGATGTACTTGAATACCTACACATAAAATTTTGCCTGCAATTTTAGAAGATTAAGAGATCACTTGAGGCCTATCCAGAGGCCCCCAGGTTGGCAACATATATGGGGTTGAGTGACCTGACTTTTGGGGCACGTAGATATGAGAGAGTAATAGCAGATGACAGTTGTACAGAGTCAGAAAATGTTCTGGAAACCTCAGCTTTGTATGACAGAAATTTTTTCAGAGTGTGACTCAGGGCTCACCTAGAAGAGTTGAGGCTGGAAAGAGTAGAGAGAGCATCCCAAGGCTAAAGACTGATGAGCAAGGATAGAGACAGACTTTCTGGATTAGTCTAAACTTGGAAACAGCTTGAGGGAAATACAGAATAGCCAGGGGTCTTGAATGGAGGAAGGCACATGACAGCACTGGAAAGAGAAGATGAGAAAGTAGAAGAGCAAGAACTGGAGGAAAAAGAGCCACACCTTCCAGGTGGAGGACGGCATTACCTCCTCTACCTGTCCTGTCCCCTGTCCAGGAGTGAGAAGGTGGAAATAAAAAAGACAAGTAGGTCTTCCCTGGTGGCGCAGTGGTTGAGAATCTGTCTGCCAATGCAGGGGACACGGGTTCGAGCCCTGGTCTGGGAAGATCCCATATGCCGCAGAGCAACTAGGCCCGTGAGCCACAATTAATGAGCCTGCGCGTCTGGAACCTGTGCTCCACAACAAGAGAGGCCACGATAGTGAGAGGCCCACGCACCGCGATGAAGAGTGGCCCCCACTTGCCGCAACTAGAGAAAGCCCTCTCACAGAAACGAAGACCCAACACAGCCATAAATAAATAAATAAATAAATATTTTTTTTTTAAAAAAAAAAAGGACAAGTAAAAGCTGCATCTCTAAGGGATTTTTGACTTCTCTATGACAATGCTTTAACTTTGTTTTTAATTCAATTATAATGCAAAAAATTAATATAAGCATTTTCTGGATCATATAGATAACTACCTTATAACCAACTGCCAGTTTCATTGCCCACATTTGCCTTTGCGCTGTGATTGTGTCAGTAAAAATTAGCACTGAAATAATTGACGTGGTCCAGTGAGAAAAGAACAGAGCAGAAATTACAACGTAAATGGTGCGCTCCTGCCAAGTGAAAGCCAAATGACTTCATAGATGTTGGCGTATTAGTGGGAGAACTGAATCATCACATGGCATATGGAAGCAGAATCAGGCCAAACTCAAAGGACCTCTTGGATGTATTCATATCCTTGGGGGGGTGACTCAGTTTGAGCAAGCAATATCTACTGTAACATTGAATTAATTTTTTAAATTTGAATTGTTTTGGTTCTGTAACTTTCTATGTATTTGATCTGCAAATTCATTTTGATTTTGTGGTGGTCATTAGGGCTGCTCACAGATATCCAGTTCTTCTTTCTTACTGAACACATGGCAGCATGGAACTTCGGGGTCCCTCTGTTGAATAGGATACATGATTAGTTCTGGCTAGTGAGTTGTGAGACATCCTTACCATTTTTTTCATCTTCATCCCTATATCTTTGATCCAAGAACTCCAAGAAAAGCAGCATTGCAATTATCCCTAAAATAGGCCATCCAGAACCAGTGCACAGTACTTGCCTTTGTTAAAATCTGATAGAGCGAGACAGATCAAAGGCAGGACTTGGGTGTTGTCAGCACCTTGGTCATTCTAGACTTTGGAATTGTGACACTTGTCAGATGGGATGCTGAGCAGTGTAAAGGTCACCTATAGCCAATCCTCTTGAGACTCAGGGTTTCTCTTTGACCCCCTCCGAGGTAGGATGTGCTTAGGGCTGGCTGTTCCCTCTTGGCTGAGCCAGCTGGGGTGGAAGGAGGCTCTGGGTCTACACTCCTCAGAATCTTTGCATCTCCTCAGCATCAGTTGCAGTAAAAAAGCTTATCCATTGCCCTGTGCTGAGGAAAATCCTGGCACTCAAACACATTTTTATTATTGATGATGGTGGTAATAATAATAATAATAAATAATTTTATAGCACTTTCATCCAGTGTAAGTTGCAAACAAAAATAGTATATTCAATCAGCAAATGTGTCCTGCCCTCTGTTCTTTTCACTCAGAGCCTCACCCCTCCACCCCCTATACATACATCACACACCCTTTGCATCCCTGCCCCCAACACACACACACACACACACACACACACACACACACACACAGTGCTCTTGCTTCATGGTAACAGCTCACATTTGCCTGAAGTGGAAGTTTACAAAGTACAGTTCCTACATTTAATCTTCTCAACAAGGCTATTAGTTGTCATTTTCCCCAGTTCCACATAAGACAACTGATCAGAGGATGAGAAAGTGCTGATTCTGGGACACTCACTGAGGTCCCACAGGAGAAGGGCCAGGCTGAGGTCAGGGAGGGAAGCCCAGAATCTGAAATGCCAGCTGGGCCTGTTCAAGTGCCCGCTTACAGGAAGCTAAGTCTAAAAAGCTGTGACCGGAAAGCAGAGTCAGCAGGACAAACCAAAGTTGGAACAGCACACAAGAAGACATGATTGGAAGAGAAGGTAAGTTTGAAAAGCTAATGCAAAAAGAAAATGAGACAGACAGAGGCTAAAGAGATCCAGGACTGTCAGAGGTTAGTGGGGAGTTTAAGGATGCTCTTTTCTTGGGAGGGGGTTGGTCCTTACAGCAACATGATGTCACTAGATATTTTGACTCTAAATCTGGGCCACTCTTGATTTTTATCCTGAGGTTCATGTATATACAAAACTTTGTTTCTGTGTGTTTTCAGATGTGTGCTCTTTAGGGCACACAGTTCATACACAGTTCATAGATTTTATCAGATTCTTAAAGGGAACTTTTTTGTCTCCCACCTAAGCAACTGAACTGCCTTCACTGTGTGACTTGGCCCCCTTCCCTGGCCTCCTGAATTCCGAGATTTAATGTCCCACCCCATCCTTTCCAGTCCTGGAGGGTTCTCCATGAGCCACTCTTCTAGCTCATCCCCAATGAATCAATTAATAGATTGATTAATTAATTGACAGAGAACCTCTTTGGTATCTAAACCAGTACTAGACACCATTACAGAATATACATAAGACATAGTCTTACCCTCATACACCTTAAGATCTGGTCTTAGGGACAAGACATACAATGAAGGGCCAAGAGTAAAAGCCAGCATAATAGTCAGTTGGTAAGATGCAGACAAGTTGCTGTCAGAAGAGGAGAGTTGAGTGAGGTGTTGGGTTATCAAGCAGCCGTGTGTGTTGGTGAGGTAGAAAGAACCATGCCTGTGGAGACAGATGATCTGGGGCTCAGTCCTAACTACCACCTGCTGCATAGTCTTGGGTGAGTTATTAATGTCTCTCATTTGTAAAGTCAGGGACAGTAACACTACCTTGGTGTGTGTTGTCATCATTACAATGGGGGATTATGTAAACTGATGTGAATGGAAGTGCCTAGCTCAGGGCTGATGTTCTGAGAGTGAGCCATAGTCACCAGGATCTGAGCTACATAGGTATTTACTTAAAAATTATATATTGTTTGGTTTTGCATGTCTACAAACATATTATAAATTGAATCAGACTTTGTGTATTCTTTATCACTCAAAAGAATATGTGTAATGGTCATTTATTTTGATAGATGGGGCTCTGGTTAATCCATTTTTACTTGAATGACTTTACCACACTTTATTTATACTGTCTTCTGTTAGTAGACCTTTTGTGTTTTTTCCCAAATCTTTGCTACTATAAATATTTATGTTAATAAACATACTTGTAGCTATGCAAGAGTTTCTCCAGAAGTGGAATTGCTGGCTTCTTGGGTAGAAAACCAAATTGTTTATCAAATATTTGTAACAATTTACATTCTCATCAACAATATATGAAAATTCCCATTGCCTTGCTAATACTTGATCTTGTCAGATTCAAAAACTTCTTTGTGCCATTTGATGGCACAAAATGGTGGATGTGTTTGATTTGCATTTCTCTAATGATTAATATGATTAAATAACTTTTCATGGCTGTAGCAGATTTTGTTTTTTTTATTGATATGCCTTGTTATGTCTTTGTCCAACTTTCTATGTCTACATTTTTAGGTCTTTTTCTTATTGACTCATAAAAGTTCTTTTTATATTGTGAATACTAATTCTTTGTCAGTAAGTGTGGCAAATATCTTCTCAAAGTTTTTGGTTTGTTTTTCTAATTTCTTCATGCTCTTTATGATAAACAGAATATCTTAGTTATAAGGCCGATAAATGTGTCAATTTTTAGTAATATATGCTTTCTAGAACATGTTTAAGAAAATCCTCCGCACCCTGAGGTTGAGACATTCTCTGACATTTTCTTGAAAATGTATAGTTTTACCTTTTACATTTAGAAACTTTACCCATCTGGACTTGATTTTTGTTTTTGTTTTTGTGGTTTAAGGTAAGATTCCAATTTAACCTTTTTATATTGGTGAACAAATATCTCAGCACAGATTATTCAAAAATTTAATCTTTTCCCCATTGATCTGCAAAGTTATCTCTGTAAAATTTCAACTTTCCAAGTTCACAGATTTGTTTTTCTGCTCTCTACTCTGCTCCACTATATTAATCTGTACCAGCATTATATCACACTGTATTAATTACTATAGATTTAATAGTAATTGTTAGTATCTAGTAGAGAAAACCTTTGTCCTTTTTTTTAAAGAAGTATCTTATCTATCTTGGCCCTTTGCTCTTCCTTATTTATTGTCATGTTCCAGTTAGAAATCTATTGGTATTTTTATTGAAATTTCATCAAATGCATAGATCAATCTGAAGACAACTGGAATCATTTTGAAGTTGAACCTTCCCATTTATGAACATAGTATATCTATTTATTTAGGTCTAATTGAATGCCTTTTAATAATGTTTTAAAATTTTCTCCATAAAGAATTGGAACAGTTTTGGAAGATTCATGGCTAGATAAATAATAGTAATAATAATAATATGACAGAGTAAATTTCTTTTTGTAAGTTTTTTGCTAGTATATATAAATTTTAATTTGTATATTAATCTTTTATCCAGCCACCTTGCTAAATTTTCTTCTTCTAACAATTGATTTATGGATTCTTTTAGATCTTCTATGGAGATAATGTTGTCTTTGAACAATGATGACGTCTCTCTTTCATGTTTTGGACTGTCTTTCAGCAATACAGATCATTTCCCCTTTTCTGCACTCTCCCCTCTATCACTGGAGTTAGAAGCCTAGAAAGTATATTTATCAGAATCTCTACCATCAGAGTTTTCAACTAGGTTCCACCATTGAGAGGCACTTACATAAGGCTGAGAAGCTGTAAGAGAGGCCAGAGCTAAATCAATATTCTTCCAATAGCAGCAGGCACATTTATGAGCTTTGGCAGTGTGAGACTTCATATGAGCTTCCTACAAATCAATCACCTCATGGCTAGAGGAGTGTGACTAGTAAACAACTTCTTGGATTTCCTGCAACTTCCTGACAGCTATCTCCCTACCACTGAGATCTAATGACAGCCTTCCTTAACCTTTATTTCTCTAGCCCTTCCTATATTTTTAAGTACTTAAGTGACTTCCTACTTGAAATACCAAAAGTGGTTCTTATTGGTCAAACTGACTGATTATATTATTTTGCATCAAGTGTTTCCAGGAAACAGATCTAGAATGATGGAAATTGGATTTATTTTGTGATCTGGTTATACACAGAGGCAGTGATAGTTTCTCTATTGGTAGAAAATGGTAGACAATGCTGGTAGTTCACAGCCTGAAGTGGCAAAGGGATTATGAAATTTATCACCTGAAACTCATAAAATGAATTACTATTTAAGGCAAGGATATGAACTACCAAGTATCTGGCTACATAAATAAGAATATCAAGAACAGTGGGGTGGGTTGAATACATATGACTGCCCTGGAAACTGTAGAGAAAGAAAATGACAAGCTTCATTCTTTTAATTCTCACTCAAGTTAATGTCAGGAAACTCGATTTTCTACAATTGCACTAAAATAATTTCTACCATAGTTATATAACTAATGTACCTAAAAATCAGCTGCAAAGCTTGATGTTATAGGTTGCAGAATTACAACATAAATTGAATTCATGGCTTTCTACGAGCTCTTATGTAAAAGTGAGGGCACAGATTGAGAAAAAATTGGATCTGAGAATTGGAATAGGGATATTTTGGTCAATTTGGATATATGTAATCACAATGATGATTCCTTCCTAAAAATTCCACTTGTCCTCAGAACCAGCCCATCTTCCTCTGTTCAAAAACACAAGCTTGTCCTTGCTTAAAAACCAAGTAAAGATCTCACCTGAAGCTGTTACCTTGCATGAGAATATTGATTTTCCTCAAGACCCACCTTCATCACTCCTCATCGCCTACAGGACTCAAGGAATGAATACATATTGTTATTTTACATGCTAAAAGAATTGCAGGATTAGGCTAATTTACATCAAAGGAAACCAGATGAATATGTGTGGGAATAAATTCTAGGGGTGCTAGATCAGGACAAGAGTAACACAAAATAAGATTGGGTCAAATGATTGACATGAGTGCATTTAATGGATATTCTAGATTTAGTGTGTTAGCTAGAACAGCTGGGAATTGTTCTAATACTGTGCTTGGTAGGTTGACTGCAACCCGAAGTCAGTGGAACTACAGTAAATGTAGAAGCCAGGACTTCTTTGGTATAAGGTAGAGGAAGAAATCCAATGTCTTAAGAGACATAGGGAAATTGCAATGGATTTATCACATGTGACACTGCCTCTTCCTCCCTCTACTATTTCCCTGGAGAGCTCAAAGGACACTTCCTTCATCAAAAATCCTAAGAAACAGATTAGTGAAGGGGACACCAGACTCATTAAAAAGCTCCACAGTCCTCTGTAGAAAGGTTTGATGGTGTAGATGCCTCCTTAATTTCAATGGAGATAATGATATCCTGGAGTGGTAGGGGTCAAGTGGCAGCACTCAGCTAATGAAGACAAAAGGGCATATTTACTCAAATAATGCAACACGGTCAGAATGGTAGTCATATACTAGCCCCACAGGGGTCTTTGGTGGAAACAAATTCATTTTAATATCTCTAGGGTTGAAAGAGAGGCCTTACCTGATATGGATAGCTGGAACAATTTCAAGCCTGGTAAACCAAATCTGGGAACCAAAAATCATGCTTTTCACCCAGTTCCAAGATCTGAGATAGTTCACAGACTCAGAGCCTCTTGATTAAAGGCAAGAACAGGTGTCCCTAAGGAAAGACTCTACATCCCTGCTACAAGTATGCACTGCAAATCTTTTACCAAAACTTCACCTAGAGACCTATAGCCATTTATCAAGATGCCTGTGTACAAAGGAAAGGGAACTAGACTCCAGACTTTGGGGGGATTACTAGATATTCTCTAAGAGTAGTTACATCCCTAGAAAGCCCAAACTTCACTATTGCCCACCAATAAGAGCAAGACCTTACGAGAGCCTACCATGAGACTCAACACAGTGAGTCTAAACCATCTTTAATTGAGGGTGAGATCCTAGGGCCTTAACTTATGTGGAAATCTCTAATGCAACTCCCCGTGGTCCCTTGTATGTGTCCAAATTGTGTCCCTTGGCCCTCTACAACTGTGGAAATATAGGTCCCAAATCACTGAGGATTGGCAGAAGCCAAAGATAGTCACTGGCTTCAGCAAGCTCACATTTCCAAATTTGTGCTTTCACTTTTTTTTTTTTTCCTTCTGAGGATTTCATTTACTTTTTTTGAAAACCCAGTGCATGTATTTAAAAATATGGTTTATTTTCGTAATTTTATCAGGACTTCTTATTTTACAAAAAGGGAGTTATAAAATCTAGTTTGCCATATTGAAAGAAACAAAATTCTCTATCATAGTATTAACAGCATTTAGTATACTTGATTTTGTGCCATAAACAGATTAGATAGATAGATAGATAGATAGATAGATGATTGATAGATGGAGATATTTTCCGTTCTACTGAATGCTAAGTTCCTTGCAAGCCAGTGACTGTTAAATTTATCCTTTCATGAGTTCAGTTTAACAAACACACGGTGAATGCTTAGTTCATGTTCAGCACTGTGCTGGGTGCTAGGGAGCAAGCCTGGGGTTCCTGATTTTCATGTTTAAATAAGGTTGACTTTCCAGCCAGTGCCTCTATTCTAGTTAGATCAGTCTTTACTGGGTGCTGAAACATCCCATGCTCATTCTGTGTTTTTGCCTATGCTGTTTTTCTCTACCTGGAATGCCTTCTTCTCTACCCCTTTCCTAGCCTATTCCTACCTGCTTTTAAAGGGTATTAAACCTCACCATCTTCATGAATCTTACTTAATATTGAATAATAGAGAAGCTCTGTTTTTCCTCTGCCTTTCAATATGCTGCTTTTGCTGACCAATTTAAGATTTGAGTACTTATTTCCTTATGTGGTTTAATATTGCCAACCACCCTGTCTCCAATCCACTGCTAGATTTCAAGCTGCCTGAAGATGAAGGCTGAATCGTATACCTCCCTTGTATTCTCTACGGCTCATCGCACAATCACTGGCTACATGGAAAGTGCTCAATAAATATTGAATAATTGAAGATGAACTCAATAAACAACAATTGCTTAATTGACTAGCTCCACCAATAAATCTTGCTTTGAACAGAAGCAGAGCCAGTAAAGATGTTCAAAAGGCAGGCTGGTTCACTGTTACTCTGGACAGTGAAACTCTCCATGAAAATAAGAGCTGGTAGAAGAGGGCTGGAGAGTTGGCCTGTCCTGACTCCTGCAGGGTCTCTGAGTCACTGAGAGCATAGATGTGTGATTCAAATCCCAGTTTCACTACTTTCCAAGCATTTGAACTTGGGCAAGCTGCTTAACTTCTCTAAGCCCCAGCTGCTTCATTTTTAACCTGGAAGACTTAGCACCTACCTCTCATGGTCACTGTGAGTTTGCAATGAGGACGACGCACATAAAGCATTTAGCACAGTGTCTGGGCCATTATAAATGCTCAATACATGTTCATTGATTTTAGCTGCGGCTTGATCCTGAGGAGTGGACGGAAAGAGACACAATGAGAAAACTTGCATTCTGTACTGGTTAATGCCTTCCACTTTCGTATTTTACAGCATTGCACCATTTTAATCCAATCATGTTCTTGTGAGGGAGTTAAGAATTAAAGGAACTTGTGCAAGTGAGTGAGTGGCAGAGTCATTTGGAAACTGTCAACTCCTAGTACGGGTCCCTTCCTCCATCCACATCTGTACAGTGGGATGGGCCCAGGGAAGAAATATAGATTTCACTTATGCATCTCATCATTCCACAAATACACAGTGAGAACCTATTGCATACCAGGTGCTGTGCTGGGCAGCAGGTTTACAGTTGTGAACTAGGTATCCAAGGTTTCTGCTTTAGGGTCTAAATGCACAGCCAAAGAGTGTGACAGGCCCTTACACACCATTGAAGGTATGTCTCCAGGAGCTAAGAAGCTCATAGCCAGAGCCCCTCACCCAGTCTGCAGGGAGAGGCTGTCAGGAAAACTCCAAGGAAGTGACATTTGGTATGAGACCAAATAGATGAGATGAAGGTGGCAATTTTATCCCCCACAGCAGCTGGCATTTGAGTGGAAGATGGAGAAGACAGAGTCTCCATGGCGGCTTTCAGACCCAGGCCCATTGGCACTGGGCAGGAGGCATGGACATCCTGTCTATGCCTCCTGCTAGGCAGAATCAGGCTATCAGTAGCACAAAGCAGCACCTTCACTCAGGGTCTCTGAGTCCCTGCTCTCTCCTTCCCATATCACCCCACTGCCTGCTGAGAGAAAGAGAACAAAAAGCTATTGTCTCCCCACTCCATGTTTCATGGGGGAGAAAAAGAGAGAAGGTGACTTCTGGATCTCTTACTTGAGATAGAGTGTTGCCATGGAAACAACCTTTCCCCTGGGATTGCTTGGACTGGCAGGAAGTGACAACCAGAGCTGGGGACATTGGCTGGAGAGGTCATGAAGGGCCGTGAGAGGTGCTTTCCCACCTGGCTGCTTCCTCCACTATTTAGCCCTTGCAGCAGTCTCTCCTATCAACCCACACCCATCCTCTCTCCACATAAACAGCTCCCTGACTTATCTTTCCAGTTCTGAATGAGAAACATGGGCAAATCACCTGTCCACAGCTTTTCACTTAGATTTGTCTCATTCAATCCTCTCAACAAACTTGGAAGTCATTCATTTATTCATCCAAAAAACATGTATCAAGAACCAACTGTATACCAGGTGTAAGATTTACTGTGCTACTGTCATTTTATGAATGAAGAAATTGAGCCTCAGGAAGGTTAAGTGACCTACCTTGGGTGACATACTGAGAAAATGATAGAGTAAATGAATAAATGGTAGGGCTCAAGTCAGCCGACCTGACTTTAAACCAGTTTGGAAAACACCAGAATTCAGTAATCTTTGGGTTATTCCATTTTGTAGTACATATAAAGACAGAATAAATCTTGGACATGCAAAGCAAATAATGGCTAAGCTGTTACATCAAAGAATGCATTGGCAAATTCCATTCCTTCTGTGTTGAGCCTATTAGAATCCAAAAACCAAACCAAACAAAAACATGAATTCAAGTCCTTTGTCTTTTCTTCAATGCTTACTCCTATCTCCCTTTCCAAGAAAAGCTCTAATACTTATTTACACAGAGGTGTATGTGGCAAAAATAGCTTAAAATGCTACCCTACCCATGGATGAGAATGGTAAGCAGGGGTGGGGCTGAAATCCCATCTGTTACTGGGCCCACAGAAGAGGTCTGTTTTTGCAAAGTCAGCTGGAATGGAAAGCACCTGTTCAGTCTTAGGCATGGTAGAAATTTGAGTGGAGGGGTGTAATGAGAAACCCATACTCCGTGATGTGTTGGAAGCAGGAGAAGGTGAAAGATCTTGAATGCAGTGATGTCACAAAGCCAGACAGAGAAACCAGACTTTGGGGATTAATGCAGACTATGTTGTCACATTCACTCCTTCTCCACCGCCCCTCCCAGGAGCATGGAGATGAGGAAATCACTAGGAAAGCAGCAAGCAGTATTCTGATGGAATCAGAGGGAAAGCTCCTCTGACCCGCTCTCCCACATAGGGGCATGGTCCCAGAGCTTAATCTGCCGCTTCTTGATTGTGTGTTTTTGGGAAAATTATTCTCTAGCAACACTTTTCTCATCTGCAAAATGAGTGTAGTAATATCAGACTTGCAGAGTCTGTGTGAGAGGGAAACCCACCACCTGTGTGACGTGGGAGGAGGCTGAGCCTTAGAGTATGGTAGGATTTGGGATGAAGACCCCTGTTCCCGAGTCTCTAAACACTCAGCTATGCAATCATCTGAAAGGCACCGCTTCTCCAGAGCCTCAGCGTCCTCAGTTTTCAGATGAGAAAAGTAACAAACATGTGCCTTGTTCGAATCAAAGGAGATAACAAGTAAAAGTAAACGTGCTATTAAACTATAAAGTCCTATTCAAATGGAAAGACCCGTCATCGCCTCTCTCCTAAATGGGACATTGTGTAGCATGAATACCTATAATCTAGGTGCTCTTAGCCTCCAGCATGTCCCACCAGGCCAAGGGGATATGGGTGGGACCCCAAAAGCATCTGCCAGCTTCAGGAGAGAAGAGCCAGGGGCACTCCAGGCTGAAGGGCCAGCATAAACAAAGGCAGGGGAGAGGAGTGAACACTGTCATGTGGGACCCATGGTCATTGTCTAGAAACCCAACATGAGGATATGTAGTTTGACACTGGTGTGTAATTATGGCTCGAAAGTGTCAGCAGTCAACTCTAGCTAATATCTCGGGTCAACTTAGCCATCGGACACTATAGGCACAGTATTTAGCACCTAGTATAGTGGTACTTTTAGGGGCCCATGCAAATGTTTTCATTCCTTTTAAAATCAGAAGAAAAGCATGGATCATATTCATATAGCAACACAGTTGTAAAATATGGTTCTTAATATTATTTTATGGAGAAAGGAGCCTATGAAGGTAAAAGTGCCTATACGACCCAAGACAGTCCTAATGTGATCCTGTCAATGGTTGTAACAAGCAAACCTTAAAGTTTCGTTATCTTAGCAAAGCCGAGGTTTATTTCCCAGACACAGCAGGGCTGCCATCTTCTACATATGGCTTCCATGGTACCCCAGCTGTCAGCATTCAGGCGACAGATGAGGATGAACCAGGGAGGATTGCACATGGGAGTTTTCACAGCCAGGCCCAAGTGATGGACACCTCTTCCACCCACATTCCATAGGCTGGACGTCAATCACATGGCCACACCCAACTGCAAGGGCTACTGGGAAATGTGGTCCCATTGTAGGCCTGGGAGAAGAGGAACGGGTTTAGCGAGGAACTAGCCAGGCTTTATACAGAGGAAAAGTGTATTTGAAGTGAGGACTATCCAGGTTAGTCCCAAAGAGAGCCAAAGAGACACCGCATGGAGCAAACCTTGAGATCTTGTTCCCTGACTATGGAAAGGCAGGGAGGTCAGGGCGAGGGTATTAGAGGCAGTGCCATTGCAAAATTGAACTGTTCTGCTCCAGTTCCCTCTATGTCCAATTGAGAACGCCCAGAAGTTGCCCCCTGCCCATCGCTGTGAAGGTTTTATTTAAAGCACAAACACTGCAGCTCTTTTCTCCACTAAAACACTTAGTCATCCCCTCTCAGCAGTTGGAAGGGTTCACCACTCACTTCTCCCCACAGGGCCCGCCAGCACCCAGTGACTCAGTCTCATCATGACTGACACAGTCAGCATCCCTATTTTCTTTGTCACTTTGCACTCTGTCACTTTCCCGGCTCTGCTGGTATATAACGGGTTTTTTCATGACTTTAATTTCTCATCCTCAGTCTATAGCTCAGTGAAACCATAGCAGAGGTCATGTTACCAGGGCGCATGCAGAAGCCAAGTTTGAATGACTTGCTCAGGGTCGCCCAGCTCCAGGATCCTGCAGATGAGGTCACACACCCACCAAGGTTACTATACTCTCTTTAGACCCTCTTGTCCTTCCCCAAGGAGGAAGCTCCTCTATACTTATCACCTACGAGTTTTCACTCACTTGTCACACTGGGAGAAATTACACCTCTCTGAATGATAAGCCTGGGCACCCATGTGCATTAAAACGAAGTGGAGGTCAGGGAGATGGCTGTGCATCGCAGAGGAGTAAGCAAGGCTGGGCTGGGCTGGGCTGGGCTGAGCAGAGACAGCAGAGCTCAGCTGCCAAATTCTACTTCAACAATGGCAGATCTACAGGGAATTTCTGTAGAATTAGATATATTGCCGGACGTGAATAATTAAGGATTCTGCTGTGGTCAGGTAGATTAATGTCCCTCTGAAAGCTCTGGATCAATGTTGGAAGGGAAAAAATAAAAGACATACATAATTTAAAAAAACTATCAGAAACTTTGTTTGACATGATGACATTACTGATTTTTTTATGATCTTCTCAAATATACTCTATAACCGTCATTAATTTAGTATCGTTAATAGCTCATCCTTCAAATGTCAGGCAAGAGCCAAAGCTGAAAAATAGAAATGTTTAGGACTGGAAAAAGTCCAGGGAGGAGGGGGAAACTCCAGGACCATGAAGACCTTGGCTGCTTCTAGCTTCGTCCCAACTCCCAGCCAAGCTCTCTGTTGCTGTGGCTTCTCTCCCTTGGGCTCCTTTTTTTGTGGTTCATAAAGATGGTCAAAGCTGACCCATTCTGGACATTGGCTGCCTTGGCATTGGCCGGCTTTATGCGTGCATGAAGTGGCCAGGATCCAGTGTGGGAGGACTTTGGGGTGCTCCAATAAGTCTGTCCTAAAAAATAAATACCTCCTTATGGTGACTGATCTTCAAGTGTTCATGACCAGGTTAAGCACCCTGCTGGTTTAAGTGTTGCCCTCTCACAGCAAGGTCACTTTTAAAATGCAGCTGCCTCTGGAAGGAACATACACTAAGAGTATTAGTAAGGAATGTTTACAGAGCGCTTACAATGTGCCAGGCACTAGTCTCAGTATTTTATATGCATTAGCTCATTTAATCCTCACAGCAACCAAGATTATTATTATTCCCAATTCTATGTATAAGAAAACAGAGACAGAGATACTAAGTAACTTGCTTGAGGTCATAACAGCTAGTAAGTACTGGAGCTAGGACTCAAACCAGGTCTGATGCTAGTAAACTATATCTTTTCTCTCTCTCTCTCTCTCTCTCTCTCTATATATATATATATATATATGTTATATATATCTCCATATATATGTACACAATGTGTGTGTATTTCAGGATTCTGATATGGTCAGGAAGATTAACCTCCCATATATATATATGTGTGTGTGTGTGTGTGTGTATATACACACATATACTCTTTATATGTATGCCATATATATGTATATGTATATGTGTGTGTCTATATATATATACTCTTGCTAAGTTCCTGATGTATTAATTCAGTGGGTTTCTCTGCAAAGTAGAAAACACTCAGCTCTTCCAGAAGGAAGGGGAGCTGAGGTGGCCGGGGGTAGGTGGTGGAGCTGTGAGGGGGTACAGAAGGTGTTTTTAGACAGAGGTGCAGAATACGGTCCCTTTCTCTGACAATAGCCAGCCAGCTCCATCTCTTCTAAAAGACTCTGCGAGTGTTCCCCTTGTTGCCTTACTGGGTCCCATGTTGGGATGGAGCCTGCCCTTCACGCTTTCCAGATGGCTCTGCGTTCTGACTCTAGCGTCTAGAAAGGCACGTCTCATGGATAACTGTTGGTAATAGAATTTAGAAGTTTAGGTTCTCCGAAGACTAGGGGAGACCAAAAAAGGTCAAAAGTCCAAATATTTAGACCCGAACAGGACCTGCCACTAGGGAGCAAAGGTGGAGCGTGGTGGGGACAGAATCTTTAATGAGAGACAGCATGGAAAACAGTGCCCACTGGAAATCAGAAACCCTCGGGTTGAGTAGATGATGTTGGACAAGCTTTCTCTCTAGACCTCAGTTTTTGCCTCATGAAATGAGAGTATGGCCATTGAGGCCTCTGGCTGGCTTGTGTTCCTATGACATGGATCTCCCCGCCCCCAGCGCCCCCAGGAGCCTGTGGCTGAGGTGTGGTGCTGTCCAAGGAAGGCAGGGTGGGAAGCAGTGTCCTCGGGCATCCGCTCCTCAGCACAACCTGTTGCACCCATGGGACACCAAGTAGTTCCTCAAAGGACCACAGTATCACACCCTCCTGGGGACAAATTCAGAGATAGTCCTTAAGAGAAGGGATGGCTAATCTCACATTGAGTCAAAATACAGATTTGATTTACCAAGTCAGTACAGTTGCTCAGGGGAAAAAAACATCCTGAGTTGTTTGACTGATCTAATGAGTCTTCGTTAAAAATGAGCAAGCTGGTTGCCCATATAGACACAGGCTGAGCCAGCAGAGGATAGTTTGCTCAGCTGCCTGCAAAAGGGGCTGGATGACTTCACAAATCACAGCGCACAAGCATGAGAACATGCGTGCATGCGTGCGTGCACACACACACACACACACATGCACGGTCTCTCACTATTACATTAACCAAGTTGGATCTCAGCTATGGGAAATCTGCATTTTAACATTATGTAAGTAATTAATAGCCAAGGCACTTAGTTCACTTTGCTTTTATTGGCTTTGCCATAGATACAGATTGGAAAGGGGTGTTCTTTCTTCCAGCCAGCGAGCTGTCTCCTACCCACCCACCTCCTAAGGATGAATATGTTTGTCTCATTTGCATCTGATTATTAGTGCATTGAAGCTACAGTCACGTAGATCCTCTTTATATTCACTGGAAATTAAGTTACAAATTTTTCCTACGTTGTAATTTATGTTCTGGTTGGAGCCAATTGTTTTTTTGCATTCTGGCAAATATCACAGTCTCTAAGACTTAATGAATTCATGAGCATTGATTCCTAGGGGAAGTAGCATGCAGAGTATATTGGAAAATACAGAAGCTCAGCCTAATGTCAAAATGTTTTACCTTCTCCCACCCAAGCCTTACACACACTGGGAAGATTCTTGTGCGCTCCAGGCAGCTGATCTCTGCAGGCACCTGTCTAGACAGCCTAGTGAAGTGGAGTGTTCAAGGGGCACCTGCAGAAAGCTATGCCTTTTGAATGCATTAAGTGATGGATACCATAGGAACTAGATATTTTATGTAATCTATTATTTTAGGAAAAAATAAGGAATCAGTGTCAGCCCCCACCCTGGCTATTCCTTAATTCCTCAAAATTGGTACCACTGCCTCTGCCAGTACCAGAAGTCACAGATTGACAGCCTCCTGATCTGTTTTGTTTGGGTGATATATATATATATATATATATATATATATATATATATATATATAGCCAACATTTCACTATTTGGAGATGTCATAAAACAAAATCCAGATTTTGATGTCCTTCAAAAAATCTGAAGGTCTGACAGCACTGAGTTGACATTCAACCTGACAGCAATTTGGGGATGTTGGGAAGTAGCTCCCTTTAATCAGGTCAGGGGGATACTCTGCAATTTTCCACAGTCCTCACCACTTCTGGATGGAGGCCCAACATGATTTGCCATTCTTTAAAATCACACATATGCTCTTGTTTTTTATGTGGGAGAGAAATATATCTGTCTACTACAAAATCTCTTAAAAGTAGGAAAATAAAAATAGACCTGGAGACCTAATATTTCAATAAAAGGGAAGAACATATTTCTTAGAGCAGGTAAAACTATGTTTCTGCTTATTTTCCAAAGGGAGTGCCATTACAGATTTTTCTTAAACCTGGCCTGCCTTACTCGACTTTGATACTTGCCTTTACCCTGGAGGCATTTGAATTTGAGACCCTTGACTCACATCTCAGCATTGGAGGTTCTTAGGAAAACCCTGACATGAAGCAGGCCTTTTCACCCTGACGTGGCTCCCCCATATGGGGGTACTCAGTGTCAGACACCCTTCCAAACCCAGGGGCTGGGCCCTCCCATCCCTGGGCCCTCCCTCCCCTGGACCCTCCCTCTCCTGATACTCACAGCTTGCTCTGACAACTCCCACTTCCCTAAGTCCTGAAGCTCAATGCTGGGCATCAGCTTAAGAGCTGGGATCCTACTGTCTGTAGAGGGACCCTCCAGAGGTAACAACTTCTGGGCCTCATCCCCAAGTGTCTCGGTAACACCATTTGATTGGTACCCATCACAGTCTTCCTATTGAAGACGCCTGTGTTCCTATAACCAGGATCATTCCTGAGTTACATAGCCTGTCCAAACTCTTAGCCTGTACAACCCTCCACCCCCTACTTCTGCTGGGCATTACCCCAAAAAGGATGAGGGGATGAAATCCATTGGGAAAAGAAGGGCAGTGTCCTAGAGCTTGAAGAAAGTGTCACAATCAATCACTTCAGATAAGAGAGGTAACCGGTGTGGGGTTTTTCACAGGTGGGCCGAGGAGCTCTGGCTCTGTCCACTGCCTGTCATCTCTTTTTGTTCATACAAACAACATGCATAAACATTTCCAAAAAGACCATAGGCTGCCTTTGAACCTCAAGTTACAAGGCCCACCTGGTCAATAAGGCTCTTGTGCTAGAAAGATGGATGGAGTCTAGGGCAGTTTCACATTTCACCAGACTTGGAGTGTTTATGAGGGACCAAAGTGCTGACAAGCATCTTCCCAGTTTTTTTTTTTTTTTTTGCATCTTTCAAGGAGTTTGTGGATGAACTAAAGGGTGCATGTTTAGACCCAAGATGACAGCCTTCCTCTGGGTGGTTGAGATTCTGAACCTGAAGCACAGAGAGAGGTGATCTCCTAGAAGGACAGGTATTCTCAGTTCCTGGGGGATGCACACCTCCTTGCTGTGCTCTCGTTCTGTTCCCACCCAAACATCACAGCAGACACCAGCAGCAGCTGCCATGACTCCTGAAGAGGAGGCTGTGTGCCGCACAGAGTCATCATAGCATATTTTGAGAAAGAAACCTGTCAGGGCATAATATTTCACTCATCTCAACCTGGACCACGTGGGAAGGAATCCGTGCTCTGAGTGAGCGTCCCTGCCTCTTCCTGTCTGGCGCCATTTCATCAGGAGCAGCAATTCCAGAGACTAATCCTGGGGAAATCTCAGTGTTGCAGGTGTGTCTCCCACCCAGCAGGTGTGGCATCCATCTGGCATTCAAGGTGAGGGTAAGCCATAGGACAATTCATTAAGTAGGTGGAGTTGGTATTGGCAACTACATCCTGGCTAAGGATGGCTAATTCCTTCTACCCCAGAACGTGAATCTAGACCCGTACTAAGGGGAGTCCTGATCCTGGGTTAGAGTCTACAGAATGGCTGCCCCACAATGCCAACTCCATTCTTGCTCCTGGCTGCCCACACCTCTTGTCTGGGGCCTCTTACTCCCATCTCCTAGTTTGGCTTGTTTGTTTGTTTGTTTTTCTGATTTCTAACATTTGACCTTGTCTGTGTTATATCCTTCATTTCTTTCCCTTATTGATTCCCCTGACATGTTTCTTTTTTTAAATTTTATATTGGAGCATAGTTGATTAACAACGTTGTGTTAGGTTCAGGTATATAGCAGAATGATTCAGTTATACATATACATGTATCTCTTCTTTTTCAAATTCTTTTCCCATTTAGGTTATCACAGAATACTGAGCAGAGTTCCCTGTGCTATGTTTCTTTTCACCTACCTGTCACAGACATGTGAACTGGTTTTAGCCAACAAGGTGGAAGTTAATATCCATTAGCTGTGTTTCCAGGGAGGTTATTGTATTGTATATGTACATAAACACAAATATGTACATGCACACATAGATACAATAGCTGCCTCAGCTTGTAACAAAAAAGAACAAACCTGGCTCCTTATTGGATCTCTTCCTTTAGCTATAATCTTTGTGCTCTGTTGCCTGTGCTTAGCCATGCTGGCTCTGCACTTTTGTAAAATAATGTTGCCTGTAGCCTGAACTATACAGGATAGCCTGTTCTCAAGGCTCTGACCTTTAAAGGCATAGCACTTTTCTAGCCATATAGAGATTAAAAAGTTGCAGAACAGAAAATAATAATTATCTTATTTGAGGTTTATTGGAACATTGCAACCAGACTTACCTGGACAGCTGCAAGAACAAAGGATTCCTGATCCAAGAAGTTTGCAACAACCAGCCACACCGCCTCCTGTTTTCGTATAGTGTAGAATTCTAACTCAGGTAAGATGGTTCTTTGGGACACTAGTCCACCATTTTCTTGGTCTGCTGGCTTTCCAAATAAAATTGCTATTCCTTGCCCTAACAACTGTTCTCTCAATGTATTGGCTTGTTGTGCAGCGAGCAGTATAAGCTTGGACTTGGTAACAAGCTGACAAATACCTTTACCCTCACTCTTACCCCTTCTTCCTGACCAGAATGTACAAGCTATGCCTAGGGATGTAGCATTCATGTTGTGGTATTTGAAGAAAGCCCCACGAGAAGGGTGGCAGGGCAGAATAATAAAAGGAGCCAGGTTCCTACTTGGCATTGTGGAGCTACTGAACCCAACCTAGATTGCCATCCTAGACTTCTTGTCAGGTGAAAAAAAATAGTCTCTATTTTGTTAAGCTACTGCTGTTGTCTTTCTGTTACTTTCAGCTAAATTCAATCCTAATGAATGCAGAAGTCCTATACCTTTGTTCCCAAGTTTTATCAGAAACCTTACCTCAGGTATCTAATACTATGGGCTGAACGGTGTCCCCCCACCCCAACCTCACCCCTCCAAACTCATATGTTGAAGTCCTAACCCCCAATAACTCAGAATGTGACTGTATTTGGACATAGGGTTTTAAAAGAGGTAATTAAGTAAAAATGAAGTCATTAGAGTGGGCCCTAATCCACTATGATTGGTGTCCTTATGAAAAGGGGGAAACCTCGATGCAGACCTACGCACAGAGGGAAGATGATGTGAAGAGACAGGGAGAAGAAGGCCATCTACAAGCCAAGGAGAGACACTCGGCACAGATTCCTCCCTCACAGCCCTCAGAAGAAACCAAACCTGCTGACACTTTGATCTTGGACTTCCAGCCTCCAGAGCTGTGAGAAATAAATTTCTATTGTTGAAGTCACCCAGTCTGTGGTACTTTGTTATGGCAACCCTAGCCGACTAACACACAAATCTATATTCCCTTCCCATGGCATCTTGTCCTCTTTCAGTAAGGGGCTTAGCAGTTGGACCACTTGCATCTTCATCACCTGTAGTGCCAGTTAAAAATTGGGTGAGATTTAGGAATCTGTATTTTTACAAATTCCTCTGGTGATTCTTATGTGCATTATGGTTTGAGAACCAGTAGTTAAGTTCTTTAAGGTCTTACAGAACAAAAATAAAATAGAAGAGAGGTAAACACTCCACTGACAGGCTGGGGAGAGAGAGTATTGAGGGCAGGCAGGGTAGACTGAAGTGAAACCAGGAGAGTGAGGTACCCCAGGGGAAGTGTATGAGCCAAGACCCTAAGGTTGGAAAGTAATAGGTGTGTTTGGGGGTTATAATAATAATAATAAGAACCTCAACCAACATCTGTATAACAATTTGTAGCTTACACAGCAATTTTACTTTCATTATCTAGTATAATCCTCACTTTACAGGGGAGGTTAGAGGTGACCTGTAACCCTGTGTGGAAGTTAATATTTTATTCTCCTACCACAAGGTAAGACACGAAGTCTAGATATTAGAAAGAGCATGTGCAAGTTGTCAAGATCTCCATGGTTTTCTTGGGCAACCAGGAAGCCCAGATGTGAGAGCCACCTCATCTTGTGCCACAGTGCAGGAAGCTGTGTCCCCCTGGAGCACCACAGCTCTCTGCCTGCATCATCTATGGGCAGACAAGGGAGGAAGGAGAAGAGTGAAGGAATCAGAAAATGGTTCCTTGAGAGAGTCCTAGAGGGTAGAGGGAACATAGGACCAGGGAGGTTTTCTCCCTTCCATTTGTATATTTAGGACCCACTTTCAAAGGAGGGTCTCAACTACTATGATGAAGTAGAGGTCATTAAGCAGGTAGTGCTGATGGGGAGAGATGGGGAGATAGCTCCAGCAGTTATCACTCATTCTATCCCACTAAGGAAGCTCTCTCTTCCTCCGCTAACCTCACACCAGCCCTCTTGGGATTTGTTGGGTAGGGAAAGACTTCAGCCTAGAGATGAGCATCCTTCCTTGGCATCTATATGCAGCAGTGAAAAGGCAGTTGGAGAGTGATGGCTGAGCATGAGCAGCCTAATCACCAAAGCCATGGCACTTAGGCAGCGTGGACCCCAGTAGCTGGAGGATGAGTCTATCTGACTATCTGTCTCTCCATCTATTGGTCTCTCTATCTGTCTATATATATATCCTTGCCTCTTACCATAAATATTTGAGGCTGCTTATAAAACGCCCACAATATAAAAGAATGAAATAAATAGTCAAGGGAGTTATTGGGTTAAGGAGACTATGAAAGGAAAATATGGGAGGAAAAGTAAAAGTAAGCATACAGACCGCCAGGTGCAAACCATAAGATCTGTTGCAATAGACAGCTCCAAAGCCTGGCTGGGTTTCCCAACAGCCAAAATAAAGACAGGATAAAACACAGTTATAAGAAGCAAACTGGGGCTTCCCTGGTGGCGCAGTGGTTGAGAGTCTGCCTGCCAATGCAGGGGACATGGGTTCGAGCCCTGGTCTGGGAGGATCCCACATGCCGCGGAGCAACTAGGCCCGTGAGCCACAATTACTGAGCCTGCGCGTCTGGAGCCTGTGCTCCGCAACAGGAGAGGCCGCGATGGTGGGAGGCCTGCGCACCGCGATGAAGAGTGGCCCCCACTTGCCGCAACTGGAGAAAGGCCTCGCACAGAAACGAAGACCCAACACAGCCATAAATAAATAAATAAATAAATAAACCCAAAGTTTAAAAAAAAAGAAAACACACAAATCGCTTACAGCAGATGGTACAAGTATTAGATTAGGGGTATTACATGCTTCTAAAAAAAAAAAAAAAAAAAAAGAAGAAGCAAACTGTCCTTAATGGTAATAAATAAATAAATAAATAAATAAAACAATACCAGTTGTAAGCAGAAAATCAGAACAGGTTTTCTTGATGATGAGACCCAAGAGGAATATCTCCCATGGGTGTTCGTGAAGAAGACATCGTGTTGTAGAGGGAAACATTCTCAGCAATATCCCCAAAATGACATTTGCTGGACTATTAATCTGAGCCTCTCAATGATATAATGCAAAAGCACAGTACAGGAAAGGCAAAGCAGTCTGGATATGAAGCATTTTGATGGTGTTCTGAGCAAAAGCAAATATTTAGACTTCCTAGAACAGAGTCTTAAATGTGAGGGTGCACACGTTTCTCATGTACCCTTTGAGAATCCATTGAAAATTTGTTCCCTGTATAGTTAAATGCATATATGCATGAACTACAAAGCTTTACATTTAATTTCACAAGGGGGTTACAGGCAGCTCACACTCCAATAGACTGTCCACAGACCATGAGTTAAGAGGTACTGAAAAATGAGAATTTCTTGTTCCTCCCACTGGAAAGGTGATGCTACAAAGACCATCTGAAATGTTGCTGGATTGACTTAATCCTGTATTCCCTGCCACTATTTCATACACTCTTCACACAGTCCTTCTATGAGAATTTAGTTACCCAAATAGGATTCCCCTCTGGAAAAAGAAGAAGATATGTCTGGGATTTCCATGGTCTAGGTATAATTTTCCCTATTTCTCCCACTAAGGACAACTGAAAACCATGGCCATTATAAGACAACTTAAGTCAACTCTAAAAATGGAAAGAAAAAGTAAACTGCCTAGGGAACTGGGGACCCAAGGAACGATATGGTGGTGAGTTCCCTGGGTTTTCTTTTACCCTCATACACCACCAACTTGGAGCTGAAGAAACCAGCAACGTGGAAATACCTGTGAGTGCAAAAATAAAAACAAAAACAAAAACCTCAAACAAAAACCTGCTCTCTTTAGCTAAACAGCCTGGAGAAGAATAACCTAGAAAGACAGAAAATTTTTAGACAATAGCTGCTCTACTCCAGCCAAACACTGCAGGAAAAAACTGTGGCCCCAACCCCTTCCATGCCAGCAAAAACAGAGTTGGGAGCCTAGACTTCTAACTTTGCTAGAATATATTGAGGTGCCCTAACTCCTCTGCTGGGATAGTGTCAGAGAAGGCCAAGTAGGGAGCTGGGACTTCATCTGAGCATTATCTGCCAAGAGGTAATAAACTCCCCTCCATTTCCCACACTTAGTGTCAGTGTAGACCATGGGCAGAGCAGTAATGAGGTATTCCAACCCCTCTCAACCAGGGAGTAGAGGCCTAGTAGGAGGGGAGCTCCCACTCCCACTCAGCTGGAAAAAAGAGTACCCTCCTTGAGTGTCAACAGAGGCCAACAGGGGAGCCTGGACTTCTACTTCCATCTGGCAGTAATAAGGTGGCATATCCCCCTTTCTCTGCCTGGATGGTATTAGAGGAAGCTAGGTAAAGCAGAAGGTTTAAATGAAATCCAGTGTCTTATAACATCATACCCCAAGTATCCAGATTTGAGTAGAAAATCATTTGTCCTACCAGGAACTAGGAAGATCTTAAACTGAATGAAAACAAAAAAACAATCAATTTGCCAACACCAAATATGACAAAGATGGTAGAATTATCTGACAAAAATGTTAAAGCAGTCATTATAAAAATTCTTCAGTTAGCAATTATGAGTGTGCTTGAAACAAATGAAAAATAGAAAGTCTCAGCAAAAAGCTAAAAAGAAAAATCAAATAGAAATTTTAGAACTAAAAACATAATCATTGAAATAAACTCAGTGAATGGGCTAAAAAGAGGAATGGAAGGGGCAGGGGAAAGAACCCATGAATTGAAAGATAGAACAATAGAAATTACCCAATCTAAACAACAGAGAGAAAAAAATATATTGGAAGAAAAGAGAACAGATACTAAGGGATTTGTGGGACTATAGCGATGATCTAACATTTATGTCATTGAAATTCTGGAAGGAGAGGAGAAAAAAGGCAAGGCTAAAAAAGTGCTCAAGATAATAGTGGCTGAACATGACCCATATTTAGCATTAGACATAAACCTACAAATTTAAGAAGCCAGGTAATCCCTAAAGAAAAGGAGCCCTTCTAAAAATCCATACTACAATACATCGTAGTTGAACTTCTTAAAACTAAGGAAAAATCTTGAAAGCAGTGTGAGAGTAGCAGTCCCTTATCCAGAGAGGAAAAACTGTATAAATGACATGAGATTTCTCATGAGAAAGAAGCCAAAAGAAAGTGTCACATTTTCAAGTGCTGGGAAAAAACAAAACAAAATTGTTAACGTAGAATCCCACATCCAGCAAAAATATTCTTCAGGAATTAAGAGAAATACAAGACTTAGAACTATAAAACTCTTGCAAGAAAACTCAAAACTTCATGACATTGGATTTGTTAATAATTTCTTGAATATGACACTAGAGACATAGAAAGAAAAAGAAGAATAGACGAATTGGACTTCATGAGAATTTAAAATTTTTGTGCACAGTAAATCCCCAAGCTAACAAAACAAGCAAACAAAAAAACTACAAAAAATACCTCACAGAACTAATAAGTGACTTCAGAAAAGTTTCAGGATGCAAGATGAACATACAAAAATTAATTTTATTTCTATATACTAGCAATAAAAACATGAATTCCAAAATTAAAAATACAATATAATTTAAAGTCACTCAAAAAACATGAAACGAGTGTAAATCCAGAAAAAAATATGTGTAGTACTTATATGCAGAAAACTACAAAATGCTAATGAAATACATTTTTTAAATTCCTAAATAAATGGAGAGGCACAGTGGTTATGGATTGGAAGACTCCACATCGAAAAAATTCTCCCTGAATTAATACACAGGTTTAATACCATTCCTATTAAAACCCTAGGAAGATCTTTTATAGTTATAGGTAAGATTATTCTAAAATGTGTATGGGAAGGCAAAACAGCTACATTAGTTAAAACAATTTGATAAAAAGAATAATGCATTGAGAGGAATCCGTCGACTAAATTTGAAGACAATTATATAGCTATAGTAAGTCAAGACTGTGTGGATAGAGACACATAAATAAATGAAACAGAATAGAGAATGCAGAAATAGACCTACATAAATACAGCCAACTGATCTTTAACAAAGGCACAAAAGAAATTCAATGGAGGAATGATCACCTTTACAACAAACATTGCTGGAGCAATTGAACACAGGCAAAAAAAAAAGAACTTTGACCAAAGGTTCAAATCTTACACAAAAAATAATTTAAATGTATCGTAGACTAAAATATGAAACAAAAACTATAAAACTTTTAGAAATAAAAATTTTAACATCTGTGAGATCTAAGTCTAGGCAAAAGTTCTTAGGCTTGACACCAAATGCACAATACATAAAAGGAAAAATTAGTAAACTGGATCTCATCAAAATGAAAAACTTTTCATCTGTAATAGACCCTGTTAAGAGAGTGAAAAGATAAGTTATGTCAAATATGTCAATACTACCCAAAGTTATCTACAGATTTAATCCAATCCCTATCAAATATCCCAGTGATACTCTTTAATAGAAATATGAAAAACTCATCTTAAAATTCATCTGGAATTTCAAAGGATGTGAAGAGTCAAAACAATCCTGAAAAAAAGAAAAAAGCTGGAGGTCTCAAACTTTCTGATTTCAAAACTTACTACAAAGCTAAGGTAATCAAAACAGTGTGGAACTGGCATAAAGATAGACATACTGACTTACAGGATAGAATAGAGAGTGCAGAAGTGAACCATTGCATATATGGTCAATGATGTTCAATAAGGATGCCAAGCCCATTCAATGGGGAAAAGATAGCCTTCAACAAACGGTGCTGGGAAAACTGGGTATCCACACGCAAAAGAATGAAGCTCAACCCTTATACAAAAATTAACTCAATGGGATCCAGACCTAAATGCAAGACTTAGAACTATAAAACTCTTGCAAGAAAACTCAAAACTTCATGACATTGGATTTGTTAATAATTTAATAATTTCTTGAATATGACACTAGAGACATAGAAAGAAAAAGAAAAAAGAAGAATAGACGAATTGGACTTCATGAGAATTTAAAAATTTTGTGCATCCAAAGACATTATTAAGAAGATAAAAAGGTGACCCACAGAATGGGAGAAAATATTTGCAAATCATATATCCAATAAAAGATTAGTATCTGGAATATACAGAGAACTCTTAAAACTCAACAACAACAAAAACCCCACAAATAACCAATTCAAAACTGAGCAAAGAACTTGAATAGACATTTCTCCAAAGAAAATATACAAATGGTCAATAAGCATATGAAGAGATGCTCAACATTACTAATCATTAGGGAAATGCAAATCAAAATTACAATAAGATACCACCTCACACTTATAAGGATGACTATAATTTAAAAAAAAAAGAAAATAACAAGTGTTGGAAAGTATGTGGAGAAATTGGAACCCTTGTGCACTGCTGGTGGGAATATAAAATGGTACAGCTTCTGGAAAAAAAAAACTATGGCATTTCCTCAAAAAATTAAAAATAGAATTACTATATGAGCCAGCAATTTCACTGCTGGGAATATTCTCAAAATAATGGAAAGCAGGGTCTCAAGGAGACATTTGTACACCCATGTTCATAGCAGCATTGTTCACAATAGCTAAAATGTGGAAGTAACCCAAGTGTCCATTCACTGGTAAATGGATTAACAGAATATGGTAAGTACAGAAAATGGAATATTACTCAGCCTTACAAAGGAAGGAAATTTCGACGTATATTACAACATGGTTAAACCTTGAGGACATTATGCTAAGTGAAATGCACAAGTCACAAAACACACAAATACTGTTATGATTCCACTTATATGAGGCATTTAGACAGTCAAAACCATAGAGGTAGAAAGTAGAATGGTGGTTGCCAGGGGCTGGGGAGAGGGGAATAGTGAGTTATTACTTAATGGGTATAGAGTTTCAGTTTTGCAAGATGAAAAGAGTTCTGGAGACGGATGGTGGTGATGGTTGCACAACAATGTTAAATGTACCCAATACCACTGAACTATACACTTAAAAATGATTAAGGTAATACATTTTATATTATGTATATTTTACCACAATAAAAAATTAGAGAAAAATTAACTCAAAATAGATCACAGATTTAAATGTAAAACTAAAATTATAAAACTTTTAGAAAAAATACAAAAATTTTAGTATCTAAGGCTAGGCAAAAGTTCTTAGGCTTGACACTAAATGCACAACACATGAAAGGGAAAATTAAAAAATTATACCTCATCAAGCTGAGAAACTTTTCTTCTTCAACATACCCTGTTAGGAGAATGAAAAGATAAGCTATAAAGTAGTCAAAAATATTTTCAAACTGCATATCCAACAATGAGGACTAGTATCTAGATTATATAAAGAACTATCAAAACTCAGTGGTAAAAAAAAAAATCTAATTAGAAAATGGGCAAAACACATGCAGAGACATTTCACTGAAGACAATTTGCAGATGGCAAATAAGCACATGTAAAGATATTCAACATTGTTGGTCATTAGGAAATGCAATTTAAAAAACAATGATGAGATATTATTATACACATATCAGAATCGTGAAAATGAAAAATAGTGACAAACCAAATATCGACGATTATGCAGAGAAACTGGATCACTCATACACTGCTGATGGGAAAGTAAAATGAGTGGAACAGTCACTCTGGAAAACAGTTTGGCAATTTCTTTAAATAAAACCAAACATGCAACTACCATAGTCCTGGATATGCATCCTAGAAAAATGAAAACTTATGTGGACACAAAAATCTGTACATGAATGTTTATAGCAGTTTTATTCATAATAGTGGAAAACTGGGAACAGCCCAGTTTCTTTCAACATTATCATGGATACCACTCAGTGGTAAGAAGAAACCAACTCTCAATACACACAACAACCTGGATGAATCTCCAAAGAATTATGTGGATTGAAAAAACAAGTCAACCTCAAAAGGTTACATATTGAATTATTCCATTTATGGAATGTTCTTGAAAAAAATTATAGAAATGGAGAATAGATTAGTGGTTGCCAGGGGTTAAGAGAGGGTCACTGGAAGGAAGTGACTGTGTTATAAAACAGCAGCATGAGGGATCCTTATGTGATGCAAATGTTCTGTACCTTTACTGTATCCATGTTAATATCCTGGTTGTGATGTTCTACCATAGCTATGTATGATATTACTATTTGAGGAAACTGGGTAAAAGGTATAAAGGGCTGCCTCTTTTTATTAAAAAAAATTTTTTTTTTGCTATTGCATGTGACTCTACAATTAATTAAAAGTTTAACTTAAATCAATAGAAGAAATATGTCAAATCTGTTGTCTAATATATCTAATGTGATGTCATCAGAAGAATCTGGGACTGGAGGGCAAGAGACATGGGTACAGATTGTTGCTTTGTCTATAAAGTGCTCACGTCATTTAAGACTTTTCTACACCTCAGTTTTCTCATCTGTTAAAGGAGATACTTGTGTTAGATCATCTGTAAATGTTTTCCTATTTCATGAGAGCCATGTATATGATGGGATAGTGGAGGGGTGATAGAGGTTGAGCCCAAAGTGGCCAGAAGTGCCAAGTGCCTTATAGCAACTGCACCACCTCCCTAGTGAAGGCATAAATACTTCAGAGAGCAAGGAAGGACATTCCCACTGACTGAGCCTGAGATGGACCAAGTACATGGTAGGCAGGCCACTGCCACGTAAGTGCTATCACTCAGGTCAAGCAGCAATAATGAACATGTTAATAGTTTTATTTCTGTTTTTCAGTGAGTAAACTGAGTCTTAGACTGTAATTTTTTAGTGAGTGTATGAGTTGGTAATTACAAAGTATGGATTAAAAACCCTATGTGCCACTTGCCAGCTGAATGGTAAAGTACCTAATTTCTATAAGCCTTTGTTTCCTTATTTGTAAAACAGAGATAAAAATAGTTCATGTTTCTGATGATGTTTAGTTGAGATTATGCATGTGAAGCCTTAATATAAAATCTAATATATGATGAACGTTCCAAAATGCATCAAGATTATCATCATCATGATCTCAGCTAACAAGTGGCAGAGCCAGAGTTCTAGCCTGGGACGTTCTGATGTAATGTTCACATTCTGATCTTCACTCCTGACAGTTAAATTCTCCCTCATCAACCCCCTGAAGCCCTTCCTGGTAGATGGGAAAGGGAGAAGGGAGAAAAGAGTTCCCCAGCTCCATGCATCTCAGCTCTTACCAGCTGTTCTGACTCACCCTACAAATGGTGAGATCCTAGAAATCAGCAGTTCTGCATAGCTCTTCCCATATCTCTCTCCCCTACATCCCTGACACTCATCCCCACCACAGTTGCATACCCTCATTTCATAGATGAAAAAATAAAAGACCAGAGAAAACGAGGGGACTCGTGAAAGTTACATAGCTGGTTAGAGACTAGATCCAGGGCTAGAGCTTCAGAGTTCCTTTCTGTCCTTTGTCCACTGCCTCTACCAGGAGCTGGTCTCATGGTGATTTTCTCCTGGTGCAGGATGCACCCGCTGGTATCAATGATGTGCAAGACAGTTCAGGGAAGAGGAGGTAGATGGACACCACCACAGCTGGGGAAGACTTGAGGAAAGACTTGCATTGGGTCCTGAATGAACTGAGGACATCATTAGGTGGAGGTGAGCGGGGAAGACAGTACAGACCAAAGAGCAACTTAAAGAAAAGAATGGAGGTGGAGAGGAGTATATTTGGATGAAAAATGAGCAGACATGGTCCTGGAGCTCCCCTGTTCACTTTGATCCCTAAACAGATCTCACCTCTGTGAGTTTTCCCATTTTCAAAATGAGAGATTTGCTCTCCACCCGACTTGCTCTCAGGGCAGTGGTGAAGCAAGAATGAGATAGGAATTGGAGTTATCCTTACAAACTGGGAAGTGATGTGTCCCAGGGAGGGATTGCTGTCAGCAGGAGATGAGGTTGGATAATCTTGACAACCAAGCTGTGGAGTCTGGACAGGAACCTCTAGGAACTGGGAGGGGCAGAGTTTTCCTCTACGCGTGGCCAGTTCAGTTCCTGCCAGTAGGGTCCATGGTATCAGGTCCAATACCATGACCCGTGAGATCAGATGGTGGTAGAGATCGTCATGGCACACAAGGCAGAGCCCTGCATTGGATGTCAAAGCCTGGGAGGAAACCTGGCCCTACACTCATTGTTACAATCCCCCAGGCTCTCCCAGGCTCCCCTATTAGCCCCCAAATAGAATAAAACTCAGGCCTCAGCAGTGCGTTTGAATGTGCTTGGGAAACTGTAAAGCGCTGTCCCAGTGGAAGGGATGGCTGCTTTGGGGAGCAAAGACACCTGGGACGAGGATGGCAGGTGTCAGCTGGTGCCAGCCCTCCTGGCGCTTCTCCTGGGGCGCACGCTGGCTCCAGTCTCAAAGGGGATTACACTGCCGCTGCCGGAGAAGGCAGAGCGCTGCTGCCCAGGCTTAACTGAGCTCACAGGCTGGTATTCTCTGCCATATCTTCTAATTAATAGTCAGGATTAACAGCTGCCGCTGCTGGGACTAAGCCATCTAATCAGAGCCGCACAGGCTCCTGGGGGTCAGCATTCCCTGAGCTGTTCCACGGCCTCCCCCAGCCCTTGGAGAAACGCATTCAGAGATTAAAACAACAAAAACGAGAAGAAATCCATCCTCCTCCCTCTCCCTCATGCCTCCTGGGATTGGAATTGTGCCTGCCTCTCCTCTCTCTGAGATGAAAGCAGAAGGTCCCACTCCTCTGGGACCGCTTGGCGGAGAGGGTTTCTGGAAGCTTCTCTGAGAAGGCATGGGGAACCAGCCATGCCAGGACCCAGGTAAGACACACCCTGAGACAGTGGATCACCTGGAAAATAATGATAATCAAATAATAATGTCATTATTGTTACAGCTAACATTTGTTGAGCGCTTACTACGTGCCAGGAATAATTCTAAATGTTTTACATGAATCAATTATTTCACACACACAAAAGCCTAAGCGATACATATCATTATCATCCCTCTTATATACACCAGGACCTGAGGCACAGAACAATTAAATCACTTGACCAAAGTAACCCAGCTGATTAGTAATGGAGCTGAGATTTGAACCCAGGCACCCATGTTCTCACGCAACGCACTACACCCCTGTGGAAGGAGAAATAGGGGGACCAGAAACATGTCTTTCAACCTCCCCATCACTTTCCCGGATAGCCTCTGAGGCACCTCTACAGATCCGGGACCTCAGAAAAACATACTTTGTAATCTCTGTAGAAAGCCCTCTGTGTCAGTAGGTCTCTGGCTGTTTCCCAGGGTCAGTCCCTGTTCTGCTGAGAGCTAGCCAAAGAGACACCTAGAAGGTCCGCTCACCACCAGAAACCCTGAGTGAGTGATCAGGGATCCTGGGAAGGTTGCTCCCCCTCACCAGCACCCACAACCATAGAGACTCTTCCTACTACCTCCCATGGGTCGCCCCCCTATTTCACAGGCCACACCCTCCATACAGATCTGACTCTGGGTTCCTCTTAATGGACTCAACCTCCTTTCAGTGCCTCATCCACCTCCCCAGCCCATCCTCATTTTATGCATTCCCTCCACAAATATTCGAGGACCATCTTCCATATACTAGACCCTCTGCTAAGGGCTGATGGTAAAAAGATAACACAGTTCTCTGCCCTCAACCTACGTTCCTGCTGAAAGCTCCGATTGTTCATATGCTGCTTCTCTTCCCCCTGCTGTGTCTCTCGGGGCTCCCACTGGACCACTTCTCAGAAGAGATCTTCCTACTTCTCATCTAGTAGTTTTTATTTCCCCAGCGCCCCTCTGGAACCACGCAGTTCTGGGGCCCTGTACCCAGCCAGCACCAAATGTTTGTCATTCTGAGTCACACTCACCTTGTAGACCTTCCTTTCAGTTGGTCAATTTGGTTAGCTACTGGAGCTAAGGTGTTACCTGTCAGTGGTGATTCTATGCGGTTGCTGGAAACAATAGGAAAACACAAGATTTGGTGTCAAATAGAAACAGGTCTAGAGCCTAGTGAGGCTCCTTATTAGCTGTGGTGAGCAGCCTCGAAGAGGGCCCCCTGATCCCCACCTCCTGGTATTCATGCCGTTGTGTCACACCCCCCCCTTGCCCCCCCTTGCCCTGGAGAGTAGACTAGACTTAACTGACTTATTTTAATGAATAGAATACAGTAGAAGTGATGGGATGCCACTTCCAAGATTAGGTGAGGAAAAGACTGTGGCTTCCATCTTGGGCACTCACTTTCCTTCACTTTAGAGGAAGCAGCTGCCATGCTGTGAGTAGCACATTGGAGAAGCCCATGTGTCAGAGACCTGATATTTCCACCCACAGTCAGAGACCCTGATGTGCATGAGCTTCAAGATGGATCCCTACCACTCCAGTTGAGCCCTGAGATGACTACAGCCCTGGGCAGCACTGTAACCTCATGGAAAACCCTGAACCAAGGACACTCAGCTCATCTGTGCCCAGATCCTGACCCCCAGAAACTGAGATAATAAACAAGTGTTGTTTTAAGCTGCTGAGGTTTGGGGTAATTTGTTATGCAGCAGTAGATAACTAATACACTAGCTGAGTGACACTGGGCAACATTTTTGTCTCTCATTTTATTATGGAAAATCTTCAAAGATTTTAAAAAATAGAGAATAGTATAAGAAAGCTCCATTCACCCTGTTTCAACAATTCTTCACACATAGTCAATCTTTTTTTATCTCTATCCCCAATGGGAAAATTGTTTAACCTTTCTTGGCCTTAATTTCTTCTTTTCTAAAATTTAAAACCTTTACCCTTCAGCTATGACCTGAGTTAATGCAGGTAGTCTGAATAGTATGGTGACTTGGACATAGTGTGAGACCAGTGAATGTCTATTTCTGCCTTTTCTTCCTTTCACATCTTAGATAAAACAATGTGCACGTGGGCCTCCAGTGACAGTCTAAAGGATGACAGTCTAGATGACAGCTTACTGGAGGTGACCTTACCATAACATGAGGGCAAAGACCTGGCACAAAGGTTTTGTTCAGACTCTTAATGGATGCATCCTCATGGAAATTATCATGGCAATGTCATTCTCTTATTCTTCTATCCACGAAGTAACAACACACTTTCAGAATGATTATCCTACCAAAACTGAATACTGGATGACCAGGATATGGCCCCTTGCCTCCAAAGAACACAAAGTCTTAGAGGGTCAACGCACACTTTAGTAACCATTACAGCACTTCTGGGCTATAGGGAGACACACCAAGTCCTAGGAGATCGCCAATCTGAAATACTCCATTGGTACACTTGGAATTGCATAAGGGAAAAGGTGACATTCAGACTTACAGAGAAGGTGTTGAGGAGAGGAGACGTCCAAAGAGCTCCCGGGACCTGAGAGTGGGTAAAGTGGATGGCATTGCAGTGAAGTGGTGATGACAAGGAACAAGCAGAGGCAGCAGGAAACGATGACTCCAGAGAGAGGCTTGAGGCTGTACTGAAGATAGAATGGGGTCGGGCGGGGGGGATGCAGGATGGAAGGGAGGATTCCTCGGGAGTGTGTGGAGACAGAGAAAGAGCCAGAGGAGAGAGGGAAAAATCAAAATGCAGGAGAAAGGACATAACTGATGGGGCAAAGTCCAGAAGGTGACAAGTTGGGTGTCCTTTCCCCTGAGATCACTGCTGTCCTCAGAGTTTGGTGTGTAAAGGATTCTGTTTTCCCAGTTAAGTGTGAGGCAAGATTATCTGCTGGATGTGATAAGGGTATCGAGGAGAAGTAGTCACCATGAACAGTGAGTGTGAATCAGTTCATCAGGTCCCATCCCTGTGGGTCAACTACACTGTGAACAATGAGAAGTGGCAGGTTCCATGGACCGGGAAGAAGGAAGAGGTACATTTGGAGCCTGAGACCTCCTGGAAAAGTAGCTAGAGGAGAGAGACAAGGTGGGCACAGTACTGGGGGCGAGGATAGAACCAGTTGAAAAGAGAAGGGTGCCATGAATAAAACGGAGACAGGCTACAGGGAGACCTCATTTTCCCACAGAAAGTTGATGGGAAAATACGCTTTAAGAGAGAGCAAAGAGAATGATGCTGCGAACGTTTCTAGGGCTTAAAACCCTGGTGACAATAATCCACTCCTGTTGGAGAAGTTGTATGGTGCTGGGAGGGGACCTAGGGGTACAGGACTGGGGTTATGCAGCCCCAGAAGCTGATTTGCAGGGTGAAGAGGGGTGCAGGCCACTGCCACCCACTATGCCTTTCCTTCAGCACTCTGGCACAGATGAGCCCAAGATGTTTTATAACTTTCAATCCTTTTTTTATGATGCTCGGAACTTGTCGCCATCTGCTAGGCAGGGCTTTAATGCAAACCTGAGTTTGCTTTTATTGTTTCGATTAACCTAATAATAAAGCAGGGCAGGCAGGCTCCCAAAGAATCTTCTCCTCCCACCCTCCGCCCCCGAAATGAAAGACCATGATGGTCTCATCCTGCAACTGGAAACCCTTCCCCATTAACCATGTCCTGTCTGCACCAAATTAACCTCATCCTGTCGCTACCACAGTGGCAGCTGGGGACCTCCTCGGAGGGGAAATTCACAGCTCCAGGCCCAAACTGGGGTCTGGCACAACAGATGCTATTTTACTACAGAGGATCCTCGGGCCAGGAGGTGTTTCCTGACGTCCGATGTAAAGGGAAGATCGTGCACCTGAGACTGACATATGGCTTCAGATATCACTTCATGGCTAGACCACCTTGGGCAGTTGTCTGAGCTTCTCTGGGCTCACTTTCCTCAACTGTAATAAGAAGAAAATTACACACAGCTAGAAGGATGTTATGAGGATTAATCACCTGACTCCTAAGACGTCACCTTCTGGTTTCAGCGGGAACCAGGGGCTGGTTAGGAAAGTGTGTACAGGATGATCAGCTGTCCCAGTTTTCCCAAGACTGAGGGGTTTCCAGGGACTCAGGATGTTCAGTGCTAAAATCTGGAAAGTCCTGGGAAAACTGGAAGGAGTTGGTCACCCTAGAGGTGTTTCCTTGGGACACTCCACTGGTAAGCGGATAAGGTAGGATCCCAGTTCCAAGTTCCATTCTCTTGCTTGCCATGACTTGCTTGGAAGTTCCATGAAGCTTTGAGTAATAGAATGAAATTATTCTCCACACTTTTTTCCTAAAATATAATTTAAAATAACATTAAGACCCTATGCATTTGCCTAGTGCTTCATATATAGCACCAGCTACACTTAACATTTGGGAAACCGGATCCCGGCAAGATTGGAAAGTAAGCCAAGGCCACGCAGCAGCAAAAGCGCAGGGGCCCTGGTCTTGAGTGTTCACTTAATCGCTCTTCCTCCATTTCCTCAAAAAGGAGCTAAATACCTACCTTGGTGAGAGTCAGAGATAATACATTTAAATGCCTTACATTTTGCAGGTGATCCATTAAATGGTGGCACTGGCTCATTACTGTTTTTAACCTAACACAATTGCTATGTGTATCTATAAAAGCGTCTGACATTTGGCCTTAGGTGCTCATTCATCCTTTCTATGGATGTAAATGTCCTGGTATTTTCTGCCCTTGTTTGATTAGGCTGCTATCAGTTGGCATTTTTTCAAGTAAACACAGCCTTTGATTCTAACTTCCAGATTATCCTTTCTTGAAGCACGAGTGAAATGTACCCTCCTATTTAAAGCAGTCACCGATTCATTCATTTACTCTATGAGCGTTTTACTGGGCTTCCTGCTCCCAAAGTGATTTTCCTAGGTTAGACATTCCTCCACTCACCCAGAATACATTGGTCTCTGGTTTTCCTGCTGAAATCACCCCTAGGTTCAGAGTTTCTAGCCAAACAAAGCAGCACTTCTAGAAGGCTGCCACAGGGAGAGTACGGTTTGGATCTGGGAGCAGAGATCAACTTTAGGTCTGTTCTTTTAGTGATTGTTGTAGGTACAGTGCCTGGGGTTCACTATATGTTTAAAGGCCCACAAAAATGTTTTAATTTCTTTTCAAATAGAAAGAAAAAATGAATATAATTCAGCCTGGATGATGTTTGTCTTTATATCAACACAGTTGTAAAATATAATTATATATATAATATATATTTAATATGTATTTAAATATATAAAAATATATCAATAATTATAAATTACACTTATATGTTTATATTTTAAATAATGATTATTATTTTTAATGGAGGAAGAAGTCCCTGAAGGCCAGATGCCTAGGGCCCACGAAAGTCAATGTGGCCCTGAGCTACTGTCCTCTCAAGGCTGGAGCTCTGACCTATGTTGTATTTAGCAGAGTGGCCAGCTGCAGGAGTTATTAAAGTCTCTAAAATGTACCTGGCATCCTGAAAATGGAAGGTACATGGAGGCTGCAGAACAAATGAATGAATGAACGAACGAACCAATGAAGGAACAAAGAAAGATTTATGAAGGTGCAAAGATGAATCAGTTGTCAGGCCCAGAGTTAGAGGAGATTTACTGCCCTGAAAATTTAGAGGGAGAGGCGACCTTTTGTGCCCAGGCTGGTCTAGAATTGTTCCCACACTTCTTACCTCATCCTTCTTAACCAGACTTGGAGCTGCTTTTTCAAAATCTTACTCTGAGGTTGGTATTTAAAGCATGCATCTCTACAAGTCACAAACAGCCATTTAGCCTAGTTATGTGTATACCAGCAACTCAAATGAAGAGAACTGGCCCTCAGGCTAGTAAGTGCCAGATCTGAACCCAGGGCTTCTTGCTCAGATCTGAGTCTTTCCATAACTGTAAGCTGCCTTTTGGGAGGCGTGTCTTCCTAAAATTTTCTTCTCTTGATTCTATACATCATTTCACTCAGCTTAAAGACAAGAACCAGTTTCAACTTAAAAAGAAAAAGAAAAAAAAAAAGCAAAGCAATGGCAACACAGAAAACAGAACAAAAATATTTTCTGAAATGGATCTGTTAAAATTCACAGATCCTTGTTATCAAAGGATGTAGCTGAGAAGCAAAAATGAAGGCATTTACTTTCCAAGCAGTGATGGCACCAAGACAGATGGCAGAGTCTACAAGCGTGAAGAAGAGTCGTTTTTCACTCCTGTTTGGACATTTGGGCTTCTCCTGCTGCCCCTCTGAGAATCGCTTAGAGACAGCCTGGTTACTTATTCACCTGCCCTCTGCCAGGCTCTACCCAGGAACCTTCTTAACGCCAATAGCCCCAAGAGACCAAGGTCTCTGGAGCTGGTTTAGCTTCTGTTTCCAGCTCTTCTCGTGACCACTCTTTTCCTTCATATCCCCACTCTTACTCCCACTCTGTTACAGACCATATTTGATAAAACTTAGACACCCCAGAATGCCACAGTGAATGGTGCTAACATCTCTGGTGGTAACTAGGAATTGAAAGGAACACATTAAAACTAAGTAAATGGACCAATTTGTACTAAAACGTCATTGTAAATAAGCAACTTCAGAAGCGAGAAGGGCAGGGGCTGTTTGTTCTCATTCCTAGTAAGAGACAGAGACAAACTGGGTGCAAATCGACATCCAATAGGTGCTGGAAGTAACGGATTAAGATCTATGAAAATTAAGGGATACTTTAATGAATTATGTTGAACAGACACTAGAGAAATTGGCCTGGAGGGAGACCTCAGAGAGCTCGGTAGCCCTTCCTGTGCTTGGGTACATAGTGTGTCTCTCAATAAGTGGGCTTGGTGAACAAATGCCCAACTTTCCTTTTAAGAGTTCTTCTTGGGTTAGAACTTAAGAGGCCACCTTTGTGGTTTTCCTCTGCCGCAATCTGCAAAGTCTAAACTAAGAACATTATTTTGTCTCCATGTGCTTCAGTTTTGTTATCCCTGCAGTGGGAAAGATTAAATTGTGCTTCATACCTTAAAATTTGTGAGGAGGATGAAGATGATAAGAATGTGAAAGAACCATATAAATAGGGGGAAATGTCCCAGGATTTGGGAGACAACTCTAAAAGAATCCAGCTATGTGACCTACCTTGGGTTATTTATTTTACTTCTGGGGGCTCAAAGTTTCCTCATCTGTAAAAGGATCTCAGACTTGTCAGTGGTTCTCAAACCTGGCTGCACTTTAGAGTCACTTGGGGAGCTTTTAAAAGGTACTGATACCTGGGTACCTTCTCAAGCCAAATAAAGTAGAATCTCCCCTGGGGGTGAGTCCCAGACATCAATCTACTTTAGAGCTGCCAGATGATTCTGTTGTTCAGCCAGGGTTGTGAACTGCTGAATTTTTCCCTCTAACAGTTTGTGACTCTCTAATTTGTTTTATAATTGCTTGAGATATTGGGTTGGCCAAAAAATTCGTTTAGGTTTTTTTCCATAAGAGCGTACAAAAAATCCGAACGAACTTTTTGGCCAACCCAATATATCAGCCTTGATCCAGAGTCCTTCCTGCCTTAAGGGAAAATATCCCCCAAATAACAGTAGAAGGTGGCAGAAGGGTGAGCCAGGAAGCCGCATGCTGGAACAGTAGATGCCATCTGTTTCAAGACTGTAGTCCATATAAAAAGCTGGACAGGATCCTTGGCACACTTAGAGCTGTATTTTTCAGTATTGTTTCCTAACAATGGATGGGACTTTATATAAACGAAATCATACAGTCTGTAAGCTTTGGGGATTGGTTTTATTCATTCAGCATAATTTCCTTGAGATCCATCCAAGTTGTTCCCTGTATTAATAGTTAGTTCCTTCTTATTGCTGACTAGCATTCCATGGCATACTAGTGGGATATACACAATATATCTAACCATTCACCCATTGAAAAATATCTGGAACGGTTCCAGTTTGGGGCTCTTATGAATAAAACTCCCATGAACATTTGTGTATAGGTGTTTGTGTGAATATAAGTTTTGCATTTTGTGGGATAAGTGCCCAGGAGTATAATTTCTGGGTTGTATGATAAGTGCATGTTTAGCTTTGTAAGAAACTGCTAATCTGTTTTCCAGAGTGGATGTACGATTTTATATTCTCACTATCAATATGTGAATAATTCAGTTCTTCTGCATCGTCACCAGCATTTGGTGTTGTCGCTATTTTTTATTTTAGTCATTCTGTTAGGTATGTAATATCTCATGTGGTTTTAATTTGCATTTTACTAATGGCTAATGATGTTAAGCATCTTTCATGATTTTAATTCTTTGAAAAGTTGAGTTTTTTTAAGGATATAATTATCATGTTGAATGTTTCATGGGTGCTCGAAAAAAAACCTGTATTCTGCTTCTGTCAGATGGTGTCCTATGTATGCCAATTAGATACTGTAGATTGGCTATGTTGATAATTTCTTCTTTCCTTGCTCATATTCTAACTGTTCTATCAATTGCTGAGAGCGAGGTGGTAAAGCCTCCAACTATAATTGCAGATTTTCTATTTCTCCTTTCTTATCTATCAAGTTTTTGCTTCATGTATTATGAAGTTCTATTGCCTGGTGCATATACATTTAGAATTTTTATGTCTTCCTGGTGGATTGATCCTTTTTTCATTATGTAATGTACCTTTTGTACAGTAATTTTCTTCTGAAGTCTACCTTATCTGATATCAATATGTTAATTTAGACAACATACTAATATACTTACATACCATATATTTGTATAGCATATTAACATATATAAAATGATTGAGATGATATAATTATAGAGACAGATAATAGATTATGGTTGCCAGGGGTTAGGGAGGAGGATGTGATATGGAGGTAGCCGTGGCTATAAAAAGATGAAGAGGGATCCTTGTGATAGAACTGGCCTGTGCATTGACTCTGGTGGTCACATAAATTGACTCATGTAGAATTTATACGCACTATAAATGACATAGAACCAAATGCACACACACATACACGCAAATGAGTGTACCTGAAACTGGTGAAATCTGAGTGAGTTTGATTGGTTGTATCAGCATTAATTTCTTAGCCATCATATCATTTTATAGTTTTGCAAGATGTTACCACTGGGAGAAACCGGACGAAGGATAAACTGGATCTCTCTGTATTATTTCTTATGGTTGCATATGCATCTCAAAACAAAAAGTTAAGAAAATTAATGCTTAATTAGTTAATTAATGTTTTTCTGCTTTTATATACCTTTGAAATTTTCTATAGTAAAACATTTTGAGAAATTGATGGGAAATTAGAATAAATTCTACTCCTTTACGTGTTCCTGTTTATGTTTTCCCCATTCGTTTGGTTCTGCAGATACTACAGGAAGACATTAGCCTGGGACTTTGTGCATTTACCCCTGCTACCTCTGCCTTTTTAACATTCCACTCCAAAATCCTATGCAACCGTATGTTAAGTCTCAAGGAGTCCTTGGCCCGAGCAGAGGCCCCACTACCTAAGTAGGCTTCGGTTGGAGGGAGACTTGCCTGGGGACCTCTCACAGCCATGATCATTCCCATTTGGTGCTGTCCTCATACTTACCTCTTTCCTTGCTTGGCTTTCCTTCTCTTTTCACCAAGCCATGCAAATATGGAGGATAGGACCTCAAGATTTAGACCCTAGAGGTGTAGACTCTGGACCAAACTTCACTGCTGAGTCCAGATTAAGCAAGTCACTGACCCTCTGAGAGGCATTGTTTCTTGACTGTAAAATAAGGGTTCTTGTACAACCACCTTACAGGGTTGCCTTGAGAAACCAGTGAGGAGTCATGTTAAAGAACCTCACAAAGTGCAGTGTGCTGTGAAAATGCATTGTGGTCATTTATGTTTAGATACTTCTCATGACTCTTTTATAAAAAGCTCTATGATTCCTTTAGCGTGCACAGATAGCCTGGACAGTACTTATGTAACTTGGGACTATTTGCTGGTCATTGCATGCCTGTTTCCCCAGCTGAAATGGTGCACCAGAGGGATAAAGCCAGGGCTTCTGTTTTGGAGCACTTGTGGCAAAGCACATCCTCCTCAAAGCCATGAATAGAGTCCAGGGTGGGTCAGCTTGTGAGAAGTGGCTACTGATCTCCTTGACCTCGGGACTTTCCCAAGGGAACAAAAATGTCAGGTACAAGGTGCTCAGACAATGGGCAGGCTGGGAAGAAAGAGATGCTTTCAGAAGAGAAACAGTGAGTTTGGAGAGATACTTAAGGGAATTGGTCCTTAGTGGAAGGCCTGGCTGTGCCCCTGGACAGAGGGAGTGAGGGTGAAGGAGGCTTAGGAGAGGTGTCTTAGGTCCCTCCCTCCACCAAGGAGAAGCCGATTCCTGTGCTTCCTCCCAGGTTCAGCCCAGCTTCCCCTCCTCACTCTCTCCCCTCTGCCAGGCCACAAGACTGACCACACTGTGTGGTTCTTGCCCTTTGGTGCCTTGCTCTGTACGTGCCTTGAAGGCAGAGGCTGTAGCCTTCACATCTGTATTTCTCTTGCCTAGAACATAGTAGGTATTTAGCAAACATCTATTGAGTGAGTAAATGAATGCATAAACAATGAAAAGGGCAGGGAAGAAATGAGAAACAAGGAGAGATGGAAGAAGATCAGAGAAAGCTTTGGCGACCGTGGAGAGTGGACAGGCGGTGGGGAGAGCTGCCAGCTGGATTCTGAAGTCCTCCCGTCTCTTCTGTTGCCCTCTCTTCAGCTCAGCTCAGTGGTGTTCCTCATCTACAGTCCCAGAGCCACTGGATCCATGGGTCCCCACCCAGCTGGACAGACTGACAGCATAACTCGCAGCAGCAACTACCAAATCCTCACACCTGGGGTCTGAAAGAGCAGCCACTTACGGGTCCTCCTCGCCCACTCTGTTCCTCCCGGCACCCTCTGATACCAGGCTCCCACAGGGTCCGGGGCTCTCCCTGTCCGTCCTGCCGTGTGTGGGCTCACCCTGAGCCTGGCCCCCCTGGCTCTCCTCCTGCTGTGCCCGATGGCTCTCAGCTCTGGGTTCTCTCCAAGCTGAGGCATGTGATCCCTGCGGGGACCTCGGGGCCTCACCCACATCCTCTCAGCTTTAGTAACTGGGTCAGATCCCTTTTCTCTAAGCTGGGGGTCTGCTCACACAGGTGAGCACATTGGTTACAAGCACTGGCCACGCAATTCTAGGCTCAAATCCTGACTCCACCTCTGGGCATGCTTGTGACCACAGGCAAATTAAATAATGTCTCTGGGCCCGCTTCTTCCTGTTCCATGGAGCTAATCACAGCCTCCGGTCATAGGGTTGATGTGAATATTACCAGACCTAACGCAGGTAAAGCGCCAACCTAGACCTCCTGACATAGCGAGCATTCAACAGATACTGATTGCATCATTTCATTGTTATCATTGACATATAGCCCAGAACCATCATCACTGCCTCCCTTGACTGGACATCCTATTGGGGATGGTGACTGGTGACCCAGATGTCCTCCAGGAGGCATCACAGCCTGGCCAACCTCCCAGTGGTGACAGCACTGGCCTCACCACTGACGCTGGTTTTGAGATTCCCCAAATGTCGCTCGCTGACCCAAATTACAACAATGCCAAAAAAGGTCTGACATCAGACCCAAACCAGGCAAAACTCAAAAGTATTTTGCAAGTCTCTTCCTCACTCCACCCCCATACACACACATGCATGCAGCTGTGTGGCGCTGTAACCTCATAAGGAGGCAAAGGGAGCGTGGGTTTTAGACAGAGGCTACTCCAAGGCAGTGCCTATGCCCGGATGTGAGGACGGACATGAGGACGGACATGAGGACGGACATGAACAGAGGAGGCAGGAGGGGGAGGGGCAGGCTGTGTCCACTCGCCCTGGTCAGGGGAATCTGTCACTAGAAAATGAAGTGATCCAAAAGGCTGTGAGCCACAAAAGGCTTCACTTCTAGGGGCTGTTGGGAGGAGAAAATCACTCCAAGAAACCTGCTTGTTGGACAGCTAGCACAAAAGCCGAGTGCAGGGGCGCAGCGGCCCGTGACCCCCAGTGCCACCTTCAGAAGGGAAGTGGAAGAAGAACTTCCTCCCTCTCACCCTTTTTTTCCTTCCTCTGGACAAGGTGAAGTCAGAGGCTGGCTCCCTGACAACAGGAGCTGCTTCCATGACAACCCAAGATGCTGCCGCCACATCGGAGCAAGAATTACCATCCGCTGACGTAGCCTCGGGCAGCGCGTAAAAGGGGAAATCAGCACCACACTAAAGGGAAATGAGTATTTGTTTTGAAATGTATTTAAAAGCTCTGGCTGGTTAATTATTTAAGGACCAGCGGGTATCTCAGCTACCATGGAAACCTCTGGCTCTGTGATTCCTTCCTGGGCCCATTAGACACCCGCCTTCAACAACACACACAGACACACTCACACACACATTCACATACACTTACACAGGTGCACGCTCTTACACACATGCACACGTTCACATACATACAGTCACTCACACAGAAACACACACACACACACACACACACACACACACACACACACACACACACGGTTCTGTCAACCCCCTCAGGAAAGGACGGTCTGAAATGCTGTGTTTTCCTGCTCTCACTTTGCATGTGATGCTCAGAGAAGCCACAAGGACAGGAAGAAACCCATGACTTTTGCAAGATGTCCTGGGGACATCCCTTTGATTCCAAGCAAGTTGCAAATAGAGTCAGGCACAGAATGTCTCCCTTTCCAAACCACAGCCAGATACTCTTATGGACAGGTAATACAACTGCCTCTGCTACCTTTCTGTCACAGAGTTTAGGGGTATGGAAACAAGGGACCAGACATGCTAGGGACTAGAATCCTAACACCCCTTAGTAGCTGTGTGACCTTGGTCAGGTTCCATAACCTCTCTGAGTCATAATTGCCTCATCTGTCAAAAAATAGAAAAACACCTTTTTTATTTGGATTATCTCCTTTGATCTTCTGAGCAAGCCTTGAAGCAGGTGTCATTTCCATCCTCATTTGCTAGGTGATGAGGAAGCCCTAGTTCAGAAAGGATGAGAACCTTCCCCAAAGTGATACACGTGAACCTAAGTGGTTTACTGCCAGAGGCCACATCTCTGTACCACCTGCTCACTACCTCCGGATTGCTGTGAGGACTCTAGGGCCTGGCATACAGACTGTGGGTCTCTCCTCCCCTCCCTGTCCCTTTTTTGTCCTGTAGGGTATGGAAGTATGCACCATGCTCAGGCCGGAGGTGGGTGGAGCCTCACGCTGGCTTCAGGGGAAGGGGTCTCTGGCTCAGAGAGCACTCAAGTCCAGGGCCTAAAGTTTCCTTTCAAAGGAACTTTCCAAGAGCCAGAGTGAGGTGCCCCCCATACACTGCTGTGGCCCTGCACCACTGAACTATATAATTGCATATTTGTTCCTATTGGGTCTTGAAATATTAGGGCCCAGTGTATAATTCCAGGGCTCCTGCACTGAAAATACTGCCATGTAACTACAAAATAAAAAGACAAATAATGTGGCCAGGGCTGCAGCCCGTACCACTCTCCTTAATTAATGGGAAATTTTACTAAGAGCAGATAGAAAACAGTCAAACCTCTGGTGACCAGCCTTCTCAGAGGATCCTTAGAGGGATGGTGATGCCTCTTGAATAATCCTGCATCGAGTTCTACTGTGTCTGTCATCCTGCCTTGTCCGTGGGCATCTTTGATGATTTTGTGCTTGGCTAGCAAGAAGTGGGGTGGGGGCAGGGCCACGCTAGCAGGGCAAAGGCTGAGATGATGTGACCAGGGCGATGTTGGACCAGCAATCTGGTGGGTTTTCAGGTGTCAGGGACCTTCACCTCCAGGCAGAGAACACATCCAGGGATCAGAATGCAGGAAAATGGAGAGAAATCATTGTGCATGTGGATGTATGAGGTCCAGAGAAGCAATTTGCTGAAAATCACGTAGGCACAAAGAAAAGAGCCCCAGAGTCTAAAGCACAGAGGGAAGCAGTGTGGTGAACTCTGATTAGTAGGGAGAGGCAAGGAGGATGAGAGATGAGAGCAAAGCAAGGCGATTCGAGCCTGAGCAAACACAGTGCCTGACAAGGAGTTCATTACACTCTCCCTGCTGGAGCCCTGGGGAACCCCGCATGTGGCTTTTCAAAGACCCAAGACCAGAAGGACTATCTACCTAGGAAGTGAGAGCAAGTGTCCAGAGAAGGAAGCAGTGGCCAGGATCCTGTATGGCAAGACACAAGGGTCAGAGAGTTATTTATCTACGTATCACTTCAATAGCCCATTCTGGGTACGAGGCACTGCACTGAAGATGCTACGGATATAACTCAATCAGCACACCATCCTGCCACGTGTATTCTATTTCTCTCTCCAGTTTACACGTGAGGAAGTCAAAGCACAGAGAGGTTAAGTAGTTTGCCCAAGGACACACAGGAGGTAAGTGGTCTTGCTGGGAAGGAAACCCAGCAACCTGGCTTCAGAGTCTGGAAATCAAAGTCAAGAGGGGACCGTATGAGATGCTCCCAAGGGCAAGTGGATAGACTGAAAGCCATGCCTCCTGTTGACAACAACCTGGACACATGGGGGGGGGTGGTCAGCACAGGACAGCCACTCAGGGTGATGGGCAGAAGTAACACAACCTCTCTCTCTCTCTCCATCTCTCCTTCCTCATGCAAGTAACAAGAAGGAGGGAAGGAGGAGTAGAGGAAATACATGACAGGCCTGCGAAATTGCATCTAACTAGATGTTTCGCAAACTCGTCTACACCTTTCAGCAGCTATTTCCACCATTTAGGCTTATGTGGCACACGTACTGGGTGTCTGTTAAACGAGTCCTGAAATGCACCTTTCCTCACTTAAGAGCACCTGTGGGAAAATGGAACAGGGGCTCCGGCTTGGATCTTGCTGCCATTTCTGCCTCGGTTGAAAAGAAGAGACAACTTTGTTCTGAAGACAGCAAATTGCTGGGTAATGCGGTGTCGGGACAGGGTGGGGTGTACAGCGTCATAATCCATGGCTTCCGTGTCCCCAGAAGAATCTCACTTGCAAAAGCTTTCCTCATGGGTCCCTCGCCCAGCACGGGCCCTGCTAGTTGTGGAGGCCACTAGGGCAGGAGGACCCCAGGGTCACTGCTGTGCAGTGAGGTCAGGTTTCCAGGGAGCTGGCAGTGCAGGGGGCTGGAGAACCTTGTCCCGTGGCAGTAAGAGTATCTCCTCCTTCCTCGGCTGGTGCCTGGATGGGGCCAGGGCTACCTTCCCATTTACTGAATTATGTATCTAGAGATAATCCCTTGGCCTCTCAAGCTTTCAGTCTTGGGACAGTTCCTGAGACACCTGAGGGAAGATGCCCAAATACAACTTAAGATGCTTAAGAACCGCCTAGATCTATTTCATAGATTAGGTCCTCCTGCTCACAACTTTGCATAAGGTTATCCTGAATGATAATAGCACCGAGATATCACAAATACACTTCTATTCAGGGATAAACTCTGTATCTGTGTGTGTGTGTGCATGTGCATGTGTAAGAATACAGATGTGTATAAGAATGAAAAACACACTGAGCTCTGCATGGGAAGACCTGGATTCCAGATCTGTGTCTTGTTCAAATGATTTCCTATGCCCACTTTCCACCTTGTAAAATTAGCTGCCTTATGAATTTCTCAAATATCTCCTTTAGGTTTTCAGGAAGTATCTGTTATTCTAGTGAAACCACCAGGTAACCACGTCACTTGGGCCATTTCCCTAAATTTTTCTAACTTCTGTGTTCTGATCTGTAAAATGGGGCTGAGAGTATTTACCACGCAGGACTGTAGTGATGAATAAATGTACAGGAGTGTCCTTTTTTAGCCATAAGTCAAGAGAAAGTGCAGCCTGGGTGCCTGCATATGTGCTCACACAGATCTTCCCCAGAGACCCAACAATTTCTCAGTCACATCTGGCAAATTTCAATCACAGTGTCAGGCACTCAAGACAGAGCACCAACCCTCAGCTCACTTAGTCTCTACGAGTCTCTAGACCAGAGAGTTGACATCTGAAGCTAGTGACGTCCTATCAGGGGCCAGGGATCCCTCTTCCTAAAACTGGGCCAGGAAGGCCCTTCTCCTTCATTTGTACCCAAAAGGACCATTTCTCCCAACAAAGAAACTAATGGGGGAGAGAAAGGCATCTGTGTGGGGTAAAGGAGGGATGTTTCCTCATTCCCAAGGATCCAAACAAGTCCTTTTATTCATAATGAGATCCCTACCCCCTGTATATCTCTGTTTTCATCATGTGAGGTCTTGTTGGCCCTTTCCCAGAAGCAGGTGATGTCCTCAAGTGAAAATACCTGTACAAGTTACTAAACAAAAATCCAATTAAGCTGCTGGGTGAGAAACGAAATTGTTGTGAACAAAGTATGTCAACTCTACGAAAGGCTATTTTTTAAAAAGGTGATGGCTCCAGGTTTTCGTGCGGAGGCTCAGCTCGCCAAGGTTTTTAAGGGGCACAGGCACAGTTCTTCCAGGAGGCTGAAATCTTAAAGGTCATCAGGTCGTTCTGGTTCCAGGGGAGGAAAGCACTTAGATGTTACAGGCCCTCCAGGGCCCTGAGACGCTGGGGGTAGAATCAGCACATCCTCATCCAGACACATCTCTGCCCTGTTTACATCTCGGATGTCTCCCTTGACAGAGGAGATGCATATGAAATGAGAGCATGGCAAATTATTTGTCAGGTCAGTTCAACAGGGCCCGCAGAAGCACTGTGTCAGAGACCTTTTCCAGGTAGTGTGCAGATGTGAGAAACCACATGAATAATTAAACATTTTGTATTGAAGCTCCTTGTTCTTCGATGCTTCAACCCTTTTTCACACATGTTAATTCCCATTCATTTCTGCACTCTTCCTTGGAGCCAGGGCGGGTCAAGAACAAACAGGATTCGCTCCATTCTACAGAGGGAGAGAAGGAGGCACAAAGTGGAGAGGCAGAGGGCTCACAGTGAACCAACCATACAGGACCATACAGTCCAGGACTTAACCAGAAAGCACAGCCTAAGTGGGCCCATCCACAGTAGGTCTGTATGCATTTGGCTAGAAAGAGAAAAAACAAAAACAAAAACGTCATGGAAACCTCATGCAAAATTGTGTGAACCCTGAATGGGGGTGCAAAGGGGCCTGAGACTATAAAAGCAGTGAGGGGTCCCCTACGTGTAGGAAAGGGTCCCAAGGAGGTGGACCACGTTCTAGCTCCCCTCTCACCCTGTCCCTCTCATTCTTTCTCCTGGAGTTATCCTCCAAGTTTCTCTCTACCAACAATGCCTATTGAACTCAAAATTCAATCAAAGCTTCCTTCTCCCAGAAAGCTCATTTCAACAGAAGTGGGAAAGGATCTATAAAGGTTGGCCAGCTGAGTAGCTACCCAAACAACCTTAAACCAACCCTGCGGGCCTGTGCCATCCAACACAGTAGCCATATGTGACCCTAGAGCTCCTGAAACATCTGAATTGAGATGTGCTCTGTGAAAGATAGCCCAGATTTCCAAGATTTCCTATGAAAAAAAAAAAAGGATATGAAATATCTCAATCATTTTTGTATTGACTACACATTGAATTGATAGTTTTGATATTTTGTATTGAATAATATGTATTATTAAAATTAATTCCACCTGTTTCTTTTGAATTTTTAAAAATGTAGCTATTTGAAAATTTAAAAAGACATAGGTGGCTTGCATTTGTAGATGACACTTTGTTTTTTTTTTAATTTTACTTTATATTGGAGTGTAGTTGATTAACAGTGTTGTGTTAGTTTCAAATATACAGCAAAGTGATTCAGTTACACATATACATATATCTATTCCTTTTGAATGGCACAGCCCTAGGTGCTTCTGCCTAGTCTCTGAGAAATCAGTGATCAAATCTCCCCAGGGGCAGTTGATTTGTCTGGGTCAGCCCATTTTAACTAGGTGACTCCCTGTGATTCAGATGGAAGAGTAGTTTCCATCCTCAATGAAAGAGAAAACAAGGCTCAGAGGCAAAGAGGAGCATGCTGGAGGCCATGGAGCCCTGGAGGTCAGACCTGGGCTGGGTTTCACATCTCCTGGCTCCCAGACCTGTGTTTCTTTCCACAAGACACAGGATTTCCTTTGCTGTTAAAAGTTTGGTTCTTGGGCAGATTGGCTCAAGGTGGCAGAGTAGAAGGACATGTTCTCACTCCCTCTTGCAAGAGCACCGGAATTACAACTAACTGCTAAACAATCATCAACAGGAAGACATTGGAACTCACCAAAAATGATACCCCACATACAAAGACAAAGGAGAAGCCACAATGAGATGGTAGGAGGGGAGCAATCACAATAAAATCAAATCCCGTAACTGCTGGGTGGGTGACTCACAAACTGGAGAACACTTATACCACAGAAGTCCACCCACTGGAGTGAAGGTTCTGAGCCCCACATCAGGCTTCTGACCCTGGGGTCTGGCAACAGGAGGAGGAATTCCTAGAGAATTAGACTTTGAAGGCTAGTGGGATTTGATTGCAGGACTTTGACAGGACTGGGGGAAACAGAGGCTCCACTCTTGGAGGGCACACACAAAGTAGTGTGCGCATCGGGACCCAGGGGAAGGAGCAGTGACCCCATAGGAGACTGAACCAGATGAACCTGCTAGTGTTGGAGGGTCTCCTGCAGAGGCAGGGTGTGGCTGTGTCTCACTGTGAGGAAAAGGACACTGGCAGCAGAAATTCTGGGAAGTGCTCCTTGGTGTGAACCCTCCCAGAGTCCGCCATTAGCCCAACCAAAGAGCTGGGTAGGCTCCAGCCTTGGGTCGCCTCAGGCCAAACAACCAACAGGAAGGGAACCCAGCACAACCCATCAGCAGACAAGTGGATTAAAGTTTTATTGAGCTCTTCCCACCAGAGCAACAGTCAGCTCTACGCACCACCAGTTCCTCCCAACAGGAAACTTACTCAAGCCTCTTAGATAGCCTCATCCACCAGAGGGCAGACAGCAGAAGCAAGATGAACTACAATCCTGCAGCCTGTGGAACAAAAACCACATTCACAGAAAGATAGACAAGATGAAAAGGCAGAGGGAAATGTACCAGATGAAGGAACAAGATAAAACCCCAGAAAAACAACTAGATGAAGTGGAGATAGGCAACCTTCAAAGAAAAACTACTAAATTAAGTGGAGATAGGCAACCTTCCAGAAAAAGAATTCAGAATAATAATAGTGAAGATGATCCAGGACCTCGGAAAAAGAATGGAGGCAAAGATCAAGAAGATGCAAGAAATGTTTAACAAAGACATAGAAGAATTAAAGAACAAACAGAGATGAACTATACAATAATTGAAATGAAAAATACACTAGAAGGAATCAATAGCAGAATAACCGAGGCAGAAGAACAGATAAGTGACCTGGAAGACAGAATGGTGGAACTCAGTGCTGCGGAACAGAATAAAGAAAAAAGAATGAAAAGAAATGAAGACAGCCTAAGAGACCTCTGGGACAACATTAAACGTAACAACATTCGCATTATAGGGGTCCCAGAAGGAGAAGAGAGAGAGAAAGGACCTGAGAAAATATTTAAAGAGATTATAGCTGAAAACTTCCCTAACATGGGAAAGGAAATAGCCACCCAAATCTAGGAAGTGCAGAGAGTCCCATACAGGATAAACCCAAGGAGAAACATGCTGAGACACATACTAATCAAATTGGCAAAAATTAAAGATAGAGAAAAATTATTGAAAGCAGCAAGGGAAAAACGGCAAATAACATACAAGGTGACTCCCATAAGGTTAACAGCTGATTTCTCAGCAGAAACCCTACAAGCCAGAAGGGAGTGGCATGAAATATTTAAAGTCATGAAAGGGAAGAACCTACATCCAAGATTACTCTACCTAGCAAGGATCTCATTCAGATTCAATGGAGAAATCAAAAGTTTTACAGACAAGCAAAAGCTAAGAGAATTCAGCACCACCAAACCAGCTCTACAACAAATGCTAAAGGAACTTCTCTAAGAGGGAAACACAGGAGAAGAAAAGGACCTACAACAACAAACCCCAAACAATTAAAAAAGTGAAAACAGGAACATACATGTCGATAATTACCTTAAACGTGAATGGATTAAATGCTCCAACCAAAACACACAGGCTTGCTGAATGGATACAAAAATAAGACCCATCTATATGCTGTCTACAAGAGACCCACTTCAGACCTAGGGACACATACAGACTGAAAGTGAGGGAGGGAAAAAGATATTCCATGCAAATGGAAATCAAAAGAAAGCTGGAGTAGCAATACTCATATCAGATAAAAAAGACTTTAAAATAAAGAATGTTACAAGAGGCAAGGAAAGACACTACATAATGACCAAGGGATCAATCCCAGAAGAAGCTATAACAATTATAAATATATATGCTCCCAACATAGGAGCACCTCAATACATAAGGCAACTGCTAACCACTATAAAAGAGGAAATCGACAGTAACACAATAATAGTGGGGGACTGTAACACCTCACTTACACCAATGGACAGATCATCCAAACAGAAAATACTAAGGAAACATAAACTTTAATTGATACAATAGACCAGATAGATTTAATATATATTTATAGGACATTCCATCCAAAAATAGCAGATTACACTTTCTTCTTAAGTACGCACAGAACAGTCTCCAGGATAGATCATAGCTTGGGTCACAAATCAAGCCTCAGTAAATTTAAGTAAATTGAAATCATATCAAGCATCTTTTCTGACCACAATGCTAGGAGATTAGAAAACAATTACAGGGAAAAATATGTAAAACACACAAACACATGGAGGCTAAACAATATGTTACTAAATAACCAAGAGATCACTGAAGAAATCAAAGAGGAAATCAAAAAATACCTAGAGACAAATGACAATGAAAACACAATGATCCAAAATCTATGGGATGCCACAAAAGCAGTTCTAAGAGGGAAGTTTATAGCAATACAAGCCTATCTCAAGAAACAAGAAAAATCTCAAACAATCTAATCTTACACCTAAAGGAACTAAAGAAAGAAGAACAAACAAAACCCAAAGTAAGTAGAAGGAAAGAAATCATAAAGATCAGAGCAGAAAGAAATGAAAGAGAAACAAAGAAAACAATAGCAAAGATCAATAAAACTAAAACCTGGTTCTTTGAGAAGATAAACAAAATTGATAAACCATTAGCCAGACTCATCAGGATAAAAACGGAGAAGACACAAATCCACAGAATTAGAAATGAAAAAGGAGATGTAACGACTGACAGCGCAGAAATACAAAAGATCATGAGAGACTACTAAAAGCAACTATATGCCAATAAAATGGACAACCTGGAAGAAATGGACAAAAATTTTTAGAAAAGTACAGCCTTCCACGACTGAACCAGGAAGAAAAAGAAAACATGAACAGACCAATCACAAGCATTGAAATTGAAACTGTGATTAAAAATCTTCCAACAAACAAAAGTCCAGGACCAGATGGCTTCACAGGAGAATTCTATTAAACATTTAGAAAAGAGCTAACACCTGTCCTTCTCAAACTCTTCCAAAATATAGCAGAGGGAGGAACACTCCCAAACTCATTCTTTGAGGCCATCATCACCTTGATACCAAAACCAGACAAAGATGTCACAAAAAAAGAAAATTACAGGCCAGTATCACTGATGAATATAGATGCAAAAATCCTCAGCAAAATACTAGCAAACAAAATCCAACAGCACATTAAAAAGATCATACACCATGGTCAAGTGGGGTTTATCCCAGGAATGCAAGCATTCTTCAATATACACAAATCAATCTATATGATACACCATATTAACAAATTGAAGGATAAAAACCATATGATCATCTCAATAGATGCAGAAAAAGCTTTTGACAAAATTCAACACCCATTTATGATAAAAACTCTCCAGAAAGTGGGCATAGAGGGAACCTACCTCAACATAATAAGGGCCATATATGACAAACCCACAGCAAACATCATTCTCAATGGTGAAAAAATGAAAGCTTTTCCTCTAACATCAGGAACAAGACAAGGATGTCTCACCACTATTATTCAACATAGTTTTGGAAGTCCTAGCCACAGCAATCAGAGAAGAAAAAGAAATAAAAGGAATACAAATTGGAAAAGAAGAAGTAAAACTGTCACTGTTTGCAGATGACATGATACTATACATAGAGAATCCTAAAGATGCTACCAGAAAACTACTAGAACTAATCAATGAATTTGGTAAAGTTGCAGGATACAAAATTAATGCACAGAAATCTCTTGCATTCCTATCACTAATGATGAAAAATCTGAAAGAGAAATTAAGGAAACACTCCCATTTACCATTGCAACAAAAAGAATAAAATACCTAGGAATAAACATACCTAAGGAGACAAAAGACCTGTATGCAGAAAACTATAAGACACTGATGAAAGAAATTAAAGATGATACCAACAGATGGAGAGATATACCATGTTCTTGGATTGGAAGAATCAATATTGTGAAAATGACTATACTACCCAAAACAATCTACAGATTCAACGCAATCCCTATCAAATTACCAATGGCATTCTTTACATAGCTAGAAGAAAAAATCTTAAAATTTGCGTGGAGACACAAAAGACCTCGAATAGCCAAAGCAGTCTTGAGGGAAAAAAACGGAGCTGGAGGAATCAGACTCCCTGACTTCAGACTATAGTACAAAGCTACAGTAATCAAGACAATATGGTACTGGCACAAAAACAGAGATATAGATCAATGGAACAGGATAGAAAGCCCAGAGATAAGCCCATGCACCTATGGTCAACTAATGTATGACAAAGGAGGTAAGGATATACAATGGAGAAATGACAGTCTCTTCAATAAGTGGTGCTGGGAAAACTGGACAGCTACATGCAAAAGAATGAAATTAGAACACTCCCTAACACCATACACAAAAATAAACTCAAAATGGATTAGAGACCTAAATGTAAGACCGGACACTATAAAAGTCCTAGAGGAAAACATAGGAAGAACATTCTTTGACATAAATCACAGCAAGATCTTTTTTGAGCCACCTCCTAGAGTAATGGAAATAAAAACAAAAATAAACAAATGGGACCTAATGAAACTTAAAAGCTTTTTCACAGCAAAGGAAACTACAAACAAGATGAAAAGACAGCCCTCAGAATGGGCGAAAATATTTGCAAATGAATCAACAGACAAAGGATTAATCTCCAAAATATATAAACAGCTCATGCAGCTCAATATTAAAAAAACAAACAACCCAATCCAAAAATGGGCAGAGTACCTAAATAGACATTTCTCCAAAGACATACAGATGGCCAAGAAGCACATGAAAAGCTGCTCAACATCACTAATTATTAGAGAAATGCAAATCAAAACTACAATGAGGTATCACCTCACACCAGTCAGAATGGGCATCATCAGAAAATCTACAAACAACAAATGCTGGAGAGGGTGTGGAGAAAAGGGAACCCCCTTGCACTGTTGGTGGGAATGTAAATTGATACAGCCACTATGGAAAACAGTATGGAGGTTCCTTAAAGAACTAAAAATAGAATTACCATATGACCCAGCTATCCCACTACTGGGCATATACCCAGAGAAAACCATAATTCAAAAAGACACATGCAACCCAATGTTCATTGCAGCATTATTTACAATAACCAGGTCATGGAAGCAACCTAAATGTCCATTGACAGACGAATGGATAAAGAAGATGTGGTACATATATACAATGGAATATTGCTCAGCCATAAAAGGAATGAAATTGAGTCATTTGTAGAGACGTGGATGAATCTAGAGACTGTCATACAGAGTGAAGTAATTCAGAAAGAGAAAAACAAATATCGTATATTAACGCATATATGTGGAACCCAGAAAAATGGTACAGATGAACCAGTTTGCAGGGCAGAAGTTGAGACACAGATGTAGAGAACAAATGTATGGACACCAAGGGGGAAACGTGGCGGAGGGGGGTGGTAGTGCTGTGATGAACTGGGAGATTGGAATTGACATATATACACTAATATGTATAAAATGGATAAGTAATAAGAACCTGCTGTATAGTATAAAAAAAAAATAAAATTAAGAAAAAAAAAAGTTTGGCTCTTAACTTCCTCTGTGCAGTCATTTCACAGCAAGGCACAGCCCTGAGCTGTTCTCTGCAAGGATCAAACATCCCCATTGCCCTCTGGGACTCCAGAGCAGGCCAACCTCATGCCTCAGGGCCCTCATGAATCCTCTCAGAATTATAGTGCTTTCTTTCTCCTTCTACCAACGTATCCCTGTCTTACTCCCAAGCTCCTTAACTTAGCATTGAGTAGAAAGATAAACTAGATTCCCTTCATGTATATGCTGAGATTCTGAACTGTGTGTAGCTGTGGTCTGTGGGTCACCAGCCTGCTGATCAGGGGGAGTTCTGCCAGAGGAACAGGCAGTCAGCATCCAGCACCCTTCTATCAAGCACCTGAACCTTTGCCTGGAGCCCTGAACATCTGGATACTCTGAAAAGAGTACAGGCAATGCCCTTGGTGGCTCCACCTGCCCAAGGCAAGGAGCAGCTGGGACTTACAGACTTGTCAGCAAGCTCCAAGGAGCTCCTCATGAGGTAGACTGTCATACTCAATTATATAAATTCTAGTTGGTGGGTCCTATTTAAATTCCCAAAGTGACTTTGGTTTTTATGCTGCCAAGACTCACTGTATCAGCTCTCTCCTCTAGGATGACCCCTTCCCCACTGGCTGGGACAGGAGACTACAGCATGTTGACTACTGTTCTTCCAGATAAGTTTTCTGAAGGTGCAGATGAACACATTGGAGAGTCCATTCTTCTCCAAGAATGTCTCCTGCAGAAGCCTAATCTCGTTGATTCTCACACCAGTCTGTCACCACTTCTACCATCAAAAATTATCACTCAGGAGTAGACTGAAGAAGTTATCCCATTCTCCCTAACTATCAGAGACTGCTTTGCAGGAACACATAAGAGGAATAGATCATCTCTGCTCTTCAAGTCCATCAGTGTTCTTGCTGGACGCCCACCCAGGAGGAACAATGGCCAGAGTCCTGAATTTCTGAATGCACCAGAAGACTGGGAGGGTGATTGAACTCTTGGAAGTATATTTAGTCCATCTGAAAATGGTGAAGCACCCATGTCTACCTTGTAGCTCACCTCCTCAGAGAGAGGGTAACCAAAGAGATGGAGTGTAGAGGAGATGGCCGCGTACCCAACCAGTGAGTGACTATACAGGAGAAAATGAATAGGCTCGTGAATGCCAGGCTGAATGTATCCAGAGAGGAGTGAAGTATCACAGGAGGAAATGAAGTAAAAGAAGGACTTAGATTGTTAAGTCTCTGAAGTTGACAGAAAGAGACAGAATTATGGGGGGAGCCTGTTGGAACCCCTTCCAGGGGTTTTGAAATATGTTTAGAGATTCTCAGGGCCACGGCATGCTCAGTAGTCACAGACAGAAAGGAAACTTAGATTATTGGAGACCTTGCTTCAAAGTCACTTCCTTTGTGACACCTTCCGGACCCCCAGAGAGAGTGAGTTGCTGTCACCCCACCGTCATCCGCTCCCAAAGTGCTTCTCCCTGCCTGTTCAGAGCACTCAGCACACTCCTTTATGAGTATCTGACCTGAGGTCTACTCGCCCACCAGATGGTCAGAGCGTAGAGGTCAAGGCTGATTGATCTTTATATCCCCAGTACTAGGCACACTGGAGGTATTCAATGAATGCATGTTAAATGGATGGAGGAGTTCAGGGAGTGACCTGCAGTGAATAAGCCAATGGTAATAGAGCCAAGGAAAGAGCAGAGGGTCTCACAAACAGGGGAGGCAGGGAGAGAAAAGGCAGCTTCAGGACTGATGCGTGTGTTTGGATAGAGGCTTTGTGTGAGGGAAACTTCTGCAGGCTGCGTTTCACAGCTGGCACTCTCAGGAGTGATCAAACCTTTCCAGGAGGGTAATAGCATCTAAAAGGAAAAAAAAAATATGGTCGTCCAAAGAAAATTGAGAAAGGACCAGAGCCAGGGAATCTCTATCCAAATTTCTGTCTGGAAGGTTGGCAGGAAGATACACATCACCCCAAGCTTGACAAAAATGTTCTAGAAAGGGAGAGGATCTGATTCATTTTTCAAGTGGGGTTCAAGTGAGAAAGCAAATACCACGTAGACAGTATCATTTGAGAGAACCTCCCTGTTCCGAACATCCCTTTCTCCCAAGTCATGTCTACCTCTTTTTCTTTGTATGAACACATATGTATTAATTGAGCACATGGGGACCCAGCTCTGTTAGACGTAGCAGGATACAAAGAGGAGGGGGATGCTCTCTGCTTTTCTATTGCTTACAAACCCCCTCACCTAGTCAGAATCCTTCTACATCAGGAAAAAAGAGGATACCTTACCATCAGAAGATCATTTACAGAAAAGGCAGGGAAGGAGTAGAATCTCTTCTCTCCTCTCATTGGTGCCTTCCCCACTAGTTTAACAAGAGTCTGAGGGTATAACTTGTGGTGGAGAACACTCTAGTGCCAATTTCTGCTTAGTTGGAACCCATATAGGGTGTTAGACAGGGAAGGAGTAGGCTCTAAATTTGGGGTAGACCCACGATGGGAGATGGTGAAATCAAGATGAAGTAGGTACTGTCCACTTGAACAGAGTGGCAACTTCACAATTGCATCCTGGGTCCTCCTGCTGCAATCCCATCACAGAGCGGATCAGGAGAATGCTGCAAGCTGTTCCTCCATCCTAACAATTCCCATGTGTATGGTCCTATGTTCATTCAACAGATGCTTCTTGAACACCCAGGATGTGACAAGTAAATTGTAGGAGCTGGAAAGACAGGTGTGAACAAAACACACAAAAACATCCACCCTCATGGAGCTTACACTCTAGTGGGTGGTGATAGATAATGAACAAATAAACAAGGAAAGCCTTATAATGGATGAGAGGGTGATGAGAACAAGAGAGAAGCACATCATGGGGCAGGTAGAGAGGGAATGGAGGGTGTGGCAAATTTAAAAAGAGCAGTAAGGCCAGGCTTTGCTCATAACATGACTTTTGAGCAGGGACTTGAGGAAGTAAGAGAAAAAAACCATAAAACATGCAGGGGAAAGAGCAACTCCAGGCAAAGGGAACAGCAATGTAAACAGAGTTCCCAGGCACGATGCTATAGAAAAAGGATATGCGTTGAAAGCAGCCATTCTCCAGGTTGAGAGGTTATAATGATACTCTATTCTTCATAGCAACGAATTTAAGCTATTCAACCAACATCTCACGTCTCCCAGAACAATCCAGTCTCACTTTCTCAACTCTCCACCCTAGTTCTTCAGACCCCGCTGGGCCAGGCTTCCAATCTCTGACACTAAGCTCATTCCACCTCTAGGTTGCTATCAGGACCATTTCAATACCAGTCATGAAGCACGATCATTTGAAGATAGAATTGGGCTCAGATGTAAGAGGCAAAGACTGTGCCATTAAAAAAGACTCCTACAAGAAGAATCTGACCTCAAAAACTGATGTGGGAGGGGGAAGGGTAAGCTGGGACAAAGTGAGAGAGTGGCATGGACATATATACACTACCAAATGTAAAACCGATAGCTAGTGGGAAGCAGCTGCATAGCACAGGGAGGTCAGCTCTGTGCTTTGTGACCACCTAGAGGGGTGGGATAGGGAGGGTGGGAGGGAGGGAGATGCGAGAGGGAAGAGATATGGGGATATACGGATATGTATAGCTGATTCACTTTGTTATAAAGCAGAAACTAACACACCATTGTAAAGGAATTATACTCCAAAAAAGATGTTAAAAAAAACCCAACAAAAACTGATGTGGGATCCAGTTTCTCTCTCACCGGGTCTATCTATCCCTCCAACCCCATTCACTATATGCCCTGCTCCTTCTTGCTCCCTGGATCCAGGTAGGACTTACCTGTTTCTATAGAGTCTTCCAGCTTTAGCACTCTGGCTCCTCAGCTAGGACTAGATCTGGTTCTGCATTTTCTCCCCATCCTCAGTGATAGCATTTTTTCTCATGTATCCTTTCTAATCCGGACTCACTTAACCAATTCAACCTGTGGTCTTCATTTCCATCTCCATGACCCATTTTGATTCCTCTTGATTTCAAGTCCATACTAATAGAAGCCACTTGTTAGAGTTAATTCTTCCTGTGTATATTTGGGCAGGCAATTTCCTCTTTCTTATCTCCACATGCTTCATCCAGTAGAATGAGAGTGTTGGACTTGAAAATGTTTAAGATCTTTTCTTGTCCTGGTACTCTCAGATTTCAGGTCTAATTCCCATGTTCACTGTTTTGCTCACACTGCTTTCTGTCATTCACTCCTCAATCTTCATGAAGCCTCTGCTCTGCACTAGGCACTGAGTCATGTCCTAAATAGATGAAGATGAACAGGACACAGTCCTTCTTCTAAGAGAGTGCACCAACAAATCAGCCACTGATAGAGCATGGCACACTGAGTGCTATGAAACAGGGGAACACCTGCTATGGGAAGGAAAAAGCAGAAAGTGTCTGGGCAGACTTCTCCAGTGATGCCTGAGCTGCATCTTTGAGACTATGTAGGAGAGAACTAAGTAAGGGAGTAGAGAGAAGAAGTTGTTCCAAGCAGGGGAGACAGTTTATGCAGACAGACATGAGAGAACACAGACTATTTAAAGAACCTCCAGTAGAAGAGAAAGCTTGAGGCTTTCTCAAGGTACATTGGAAGAGATGACATTCAAGGGGTAGGCAGGGGCCAAATCATGAAGGTTCTTGAATGTCATTCTAAAGAGTTTGGTTATTAACTTAAAGGGAATGGAAATCTTTAAGAAGGAAGCTGGTAGGGGGCCAGTGGCAAAGAGAATAGTTAGGAGATTTTTTTTTAGTTATCCACGTAAAAGTAATAAAAGCCTGGACAGAGGTGAGACCAGGGAATTAGTTTTAGAGCTTTTTAAGGAGAGAATCAGTAGGACATGGTGACCAGTAGGCTTGGGGGGCAGATAGAAAGAGAAATCAGCCTTTCAGCTAAGTGACTAAGTAAATAGTTACTGCCTTTAAGAGACAGGGGTTGTTACAGAATAAAGAGAATGTTTCAGTAGAAGAGATTGAGTTCAGATGTATCCATGTTAAATTTCAGGAACATTTTCCTGCCTGTAGCCTTCCTACTTTTTACTGCATTGTCCCTGACTGTCACCTGAGGGCCACACTCTGGAAACTATCATTATCTCTATTCTGTTAGCATCTGGATATGATTCGTTCTTTTGTTTTTTTGGGTTTTTTTTCAAAATGCATTTCACTTTGTTTTGGTCCCATATGTAAATCCTTCTTGAATCTTGGGGAGAGCACACTGTCTGCTTCAGCCCAAATCCCTTACTTCCAGGTACTGCATGGTTCCCAGTACAGCGTTCAGCTCAGCCTGTAGCAAACACTGTCTAAATCCCTGCCTTGTCAGTGCCCCAGGAAGGGCTGGCATCAAAAGCCTCAGGAGATAATGTAGGCAGGAGAGACAAGACTCCTCCCCCCCACCCCACCCCCCGCCCCAGCTCCTGCACTTCAAGAACACATGTTCCCCCAGCATGGAGGGCAGAATCGAGCTGCTCATTTCATGTTCACTCTTTCAAGTTGCCAGTTTGAAATTTGACGTTCAAAAGCTCACAGGCTGTAGTAGGCGATCAATCCAAATGGAAATATATGAGGGCTGATGGAGCAAGGAAAACTTGTTTCTGAGGGTCAAGATTTTTTTTCCTTATGATTTTTCTAGCGCCACACAGAAGTATCTTTCTAATAACAAAGAGAAAACTTGTGAAGATGAATGGGATGATGAACTCCACTCTCTCATTTGTATGAACAGGAGTGGAGCTACTTGAATGTGAACGCCTGGGCGGAGTGAGGGCTGTGCCGGCAGCACGTGGGATCTGGTGGAGAGCAGCAGACAGGTACATCTTAACTCTGAAGACGGCATGGGGGGATGGGAGGGAAGGGAGAAGAGGGTAACAGACATTAGGGAGAGGGAGGAGAGCAAGGGAGGGGGAAAAGAAAGAAGGGGCAATCTGAGCGACTAGGAAGGGGGATGTTTGATTCTGTGTGTCCCCTCACTCTCTCTGGGGGTCCGGAAGGTGTCACAAAGGAAGTGACTTTGAAGCAAGGTCTCCAATAATCTAAGTTTCCTTTCTGTCTGTGACTACTGAGCATGCCGTGGCCCTGAGAATCTCTAAACATATTTCAAAACCCCTGGAAGGGGTTCCAACAGGCTCCCCCCATAATTCTGTCTGACCCAACTTCTCATGCCCTAATGTAGGGCAACACAGCTCCAAGTTTTCCAAGTCACACTGACAGCTAGCTGCCTTAGGCAACACTCCCAGACCCCTGGGGGTATGTGTTCATGTCTCTGTTAGGGTTCCTTCCATGGAAAACTTGTAGCTCACCTCCTCAGAGAGAGGGTAACCAAAGAGATGGAGTGTAGAGGAGATGGCCACGTACCCAACCAGTGAGTGACTATACAGGAGAAAATGAATAGGCTCGTGAATGCCAGGCTGAATGTATCCAGAGAGGAGTGAAGTATCACAGGAGGAAATGAAGTAAAAGAAGGACTTAGATTGTTAAGTCTCTGAAGTTGACAGAAAGAGACAGAAGTTGGGTTTAGGGGACCTACCAGCCTGGGGTTGAATGCTGGTTCTCATTTGCCAGCCACAGGACATTGAGCATTGTTTTTTTGTTTTTTGGGGTTTTTTTTAACATCTTTATTGGAGTATAATTGCTTTACAATGGTGTGTTAGTTTCTCTTTATAACAAAGTGAATCAGCTATACATATACATATATCCCCATATCTCCTCCCTCTTGCGTCTCCCTCCCACCCTCCCTATCCCACCCCTCTAGGTGGTCACAAAGCACCTAGCTGATCTCCCTGTATTGAGCATTGTTTTTTAAATCTTAGACAATTTAACCTTTTTGGGTTTCATTTTCCTCATCAGAAAAATTGTGCAAAAATAGTACAATTATTTCATACAGTTATTCTGAGGATTAAGTAGGGATTAAGTAAGTTACTATGAGGATATATATATGTATATATACTTGTGTGTGTGTGTGTATGTGTGCTTACAAAGGTGTCTGGAACATAGTAAGCACAACATAAGGGTTCTTCTTATCCTTGTTTACTCTGAGCCTTTTTACTTATTTATAAAATTGGAAAACTATCATATACCTTGTAAGAGTGTCATGAATATTAAATGAGATATTACATCCAAAACACAAAGCATAATGTCTAGCAGATAGCAAGTACCCCACAAATGGTAGTTATTCTGATTACTATCACATCAGTATTGTTTTGATGGCATTGGACCACTATTCTTGGGGAAGTTCAAGATACAATCTTAATCTGTTGATATCAGTTTCATGGATTTCAACTTGCTTAATATTTCACACACTTTCTAAACAGGTATATATAGAAGATAGAATTCTTGGCTCTTTGAATCGTAGATTTGAACCACTTTGGCATGTCTGAAATTGTTATGAGTGGTGGTGTTTTCTCTCTGATGCAAAGGAGAAATATCAGGCAAGACATGCCTTTAGTCCTATCTTTCCCAAACTTCCAGGGCCTTCTCAGCCTCCAATCTCCTCCAGGAAGACTTACAGGACGATCCCCCGATCCCTTGTCACATACAAAACCTTTTAAAGCTGTATGTAATCATGTATATTTTCTTTGCATCTGTCTTGTCCCTTCAATTTGGTTGTGAGCTCTCTATGGAAGGAATAGAATTTTCACCTATGGGGCGCAAAGTAGGGATGGAAATCCCCAAACCATGAGCCCTTTTTCTAATTGGTCAGCACAAAGAAGGGGTCATTTTTTGTAATTTTTGCCATTTTTCTGGCCCAAGGGGAGACCTCCTTCTAACCTGCACTAAACATCCTACATAACAGCAGTGATAACAGGGTTGACAGTGTTGGGGACACTTGGGGTGCTTCATAAAGATTTGAAGATGGAGCCCATCAGTTCTGAGTCTGGGTTTTGGATTCCTTTAGCATCATCAGAAACCAAAGGGATAACACGTTAGAAGCTCACAAGATGTCAGGGAGGGAGCAGAACCTGAATCTTCAGGCTGGGAAGCCGTACATCTTCCTTTGGGGATGATCACTATGAATGAAACAATAATCTAGAATTGAATGTGTGGGGCTTCACCACCTATGGGTATAAGTGGGCAGGACCTGTCAGCAATAATCCCCAAGAGGCGGTGGTGATTGGACCCTGACTTCAGGGCACCATCGTATCTTCGTTCTTGAAAGTCTTCCCGTTGTACCTGAGAATCCCTAGAGTACACCCCCCCAACCATGCACAGGAGCTGCTTTACCTGGGAGAGGTGCCTCAATGCCCCTGTGCAGCTGGTGGGAGACACCTGCTCTCTCTGAGCCTGCAGGGTGCTGGGGCTGCATGTGGTCTGGAGGGACTAGGTGGGTGATGGGAGGAAGAATACCTCATACCTAAACCCCAGGCTTCTTAGCAGAGCTATCTGAATCCAGATAGACAAAATTCAGCCTCTTTAGCCTTTGGATCTAACTGCCCCCTCCTCCCTTACTGAAAGTCAATCACCCGACATAAGCAGGAGGAAAATGGACCTGCCCCCACTGTTCTCTTCACCACAGAGGGCCCGTATCTCCTCTGGTGCCCTGGCCTGTCACAATAACAATAAGAGATGCAAAAACAAAAAGGTGGTATCTAGAAAGAGAAGAAAATTCTTTTCTCAATATTTTATAAAAAGTCCTAATATGGGGCAAGTATGCAAACTGCAGGCTCCCTGGACCCTCATCCCACTGCTTGCACAAAGACCAAATAAACCCGGGCTCTGCTGGGCCACTTGGCTGCAGTTAATTTGTTTATCCATTTCCACCCCAGAAAACACATATATTATCTCAATTGATTCTTATAAGAACTTTGTGTTGAGGTCAGTGTTTTTATCCTATGTACACTGCTCAGAGCATAGAAAAGAGTATCAAATTAAGGAGACTTAAGCGTCAAGCGCAAAGGACAGTTCCCAGATGGGAGCTGGAAGTGTCTAAAGCTTATGCAGAAATATCAAGGGAATGAAGTGTTTGGCTCCTGGGGCAAATGTGCATGTGAGCATATATGTGTGTGTGTGTGTGTGTGTGTGTGTGTATAGACATGTGTGTGAGTGTGTGTGTATATTTGTGTGTGCATGTGTATATGTATGTTTGTGTGCACATATGTATGTGTATATATGTTTGCGTGTGCATGGGAGCAGGCATCTGCATATGTGTGTGAGTGTGTGTATGCATGTTTGTTTGTGTGTGCACATGTATGTGTGTGTGTATGCATGTTTGTGTGTGTACGGGCAGGGGCACTGAGGTCTGGCTCAAACGCCCTCTTGGAGGTCTAGGTTGAGAATGGAGAAGGTAAATTGTAAAGAATCCGGGGCTTAGAGTGGTTTCATTGTTTCTTACCATAACAAGGGCCCTCGAAAGCTCCTGGGCACTGTGCCACCCTTCCTCTGGCCAGGGGACAAGCAATCCTGGCATGGTTTACCTACCTTCTGGTGAAGTTTCCAGGAACTGTTTCTTCACTGAGCGTCTTCTCAGTTTCCATCCAAGAGAGAGGCTAGATGGAGGAGGTCAGTGGAGGAGCGGCCATTCCCTGGGCTGTCCTCCAGGCTGTCAGCCCTAAATGATCAACACGGAGGAAGGAGGAAGAGCTTTAGCTAAGATGATGTCAGATGCTCGGGCAAGACGGTGAACAGGGGAAGGGGTGGAGGAGCCTGTTTCCTGCTGTGGAGCAGGTGTCGGCTGCCACGTGAAGGTGGGGAGAAAGGGCTTGAGTGGGCATCTCTGAGAGGCAAGACAGCAGAGAGAATGACACGTGCTCGTCATCCAAGGGCCCCACCTGCTCCTGAGACCCCCTGAAATCAGTTTATCTTCTCCCACATCATTCCTAGGATGAGGAGGAACCTTCTGATGCCAGATGGCTGACCATCAGGACCAGCAGTGAGGATACAGAAAGCAAGTCCTAGAGCGAGTTACAGAATAAGGAGAGAAGCAAGGAAATAAAGGTGGAATGTGAGAACAGGTCTTGTTCTTTCCACACCCATCACCTTTCCTGGCAGTTATTAAGCACTTAATGAGGGTCGAGATAAAGGGCAGTGAGTTGGGACATCAGGGAAACTCTAGGAGGTGGGATTCAGGATACAAAGAAGAGGAGAGGGAGGAAGGCAGAGAAGAAAGGACATGTTGAAAAAACTGTAAGCAAAGCAAGGGGGAGTTGTGGGGGAAGTACAAAAAAAAAGGCAGAGAAGAGGTGTGTTGGGCAGACCTTCAGTGGTGAGCTGATCTAGCCTTTAATCTGATAGAGGAAGGTACCACAACCCACAGCAGTGAGCACGTGCAGAATGCTTTGTGATGGAGAGACCATGGACACTGGAATTCCCATGGAGCCCCTTAGCAGCTGTGGGACCTCAATCCACTAACCCCCCTGAACCTCAGTTTCTTTAGCCATAAGATGAAAATAGAAGAACCCCATCTTAAGAGTTACTGTGAGGATTGTGAGAAATCATGGCTATGTAAGTAATAGCACAGAACAACCCTAAGGCAAGGCTTCAAAGGTCAGCTCAGGCATCATGTTATGTTTCCAATGCCACATAACAAATTGCCATACATTAGTGTGTTAAAAAACCACTTACATTTATTTGCTCAAGTTTCCATGGGCCAGAACTCCTAGCACCACTTAGCTGGGTCCTCTGTTCAGGGTCTTGCCAGGCTGCAGTCACAGTGTCCACTGGGGCTACAACCTCATCAGAGCCTGGGGTCCTCTTCTAGCCTTGCTGGGTGTTGGCAGAATTCAGTTCCTTACGGTTGTAGGACTGTGGCCCTCAGCTCCTCGAAGCTGCCCAGAGTTCCCTGCCACGCGGCCCTCCTCACACTTGGCAGGGCCATGCAGGACTCCTAAGACAGAGTCTTATATAAGGCAGCATAATCATAGAATGACATCCCATCACCTTTGCCATATTTTATTGGTTAGAAGCAAGTCTCGGCCTGTTCCTCCTTGGGGAAGCAACCTAAATGTCCACTGACAGAGGAATGAATAAAGAAGATGTGGTACATATATACAATGGAATATTACTCAGCCATAAAAAGTTATTAGCCATAACTAATAAGAACCTACTGTATAGCACAGGGAACCCTACTCAATACTCTGTAATGACCTATATGGGAAAATAAACTGAAAAAGAGTGGATATATGTATATGTATAACTGATTCACTTTGCTGTACAGCAGAAACTAACACAACATTGTAAATCAACTACACCCCAATAAAAATTAATTTTTAAAAAAAAGGAAGCAAGTCACGGGTCCCCCTGCACTCCAGGAGGGGGGATTATACAAGGATGTGACTCTTAGCTGTCACCCTAGGGTCAGTCCCTGGGCAAGTCAATCTTCTTGGGCCTCATTTTCCTTCTTTGTAAAATGACACCATAAGGCAGTTACTAGAGTTAAATGAATTAGTATCCATTAAGCTCTAAGACAATGACTGGTCCATAGTTTGTATTACATGCCTTTATTAAATATTTTAAAAATAAATTAAATTTAAACATATCTGTCATGCAGCAAGCACTCAAAATAAAGGAGTGATGTCTGAGGTCAGGTGGCTATGCTAAAGGTGGGCCCAGACACCAGCCCCCCTTGGATATGCACTCCATCTCTCCCTGCTGCCCCCTCTCTTAGGAAGCAGACGGTAGAGGCAGCTGGGAATCTGAGGTGAGGCAAGTACAGGGTTTTTCTCCTTTTGGTTGGTTGTCAGAGTGCACTGTTTCCTTCTGGGGCCCTGGGATTCTCCCTCACACTCGGTGTGTGGGCTCAGCGCACCCCTCCCCCAGACCCTGTGGACACAGCCCCCCACCTCCCTACCTCCCTTTTCTTTCTGAGACAGCCAGGGCCTGGCCTCCCAGCCCTTCCCTTCCCATCCCTCCAGCAGAAGGTCAGACAGCCCCCTCCCCCAGAGCTCTCCCTCTTTTTAATCTAATTTATGCATAGCATTCCTCATATTTGCAAAACATAAAAAAACAAAAAACCCTTAAAACTAAGAGGCTGTTTTCCATTCCTGAGGTGGGCTTGGCTGGCTGCCACGCACACTCCCATGCATATATTTGAACAAGTTTGATTCAGTGTAGCTGACACAGAAACCACTTAGCCGTTTCTCCTACATCATCCTAAGTTAATACTCCTGACAGGCTGCAGGAGGCCTTTCAGCAATTTTTCTATTTCAGCTTTTTTTCCTCTGCCTCCCTTCCCCCTCCGCAGCCTCCCGCACTCCCTCCCCCTGCTGGAAAATTTGCTTCCACTCAAAAGCTGACCAAAGCTTTGCCATTTGTAGCCACCGCATCTTAACACCAAATTGAAAGGCGAGCAGCGGCTATAAATGGGAACAGCGCAGCCCCGCCTTGAAGGGCTGGATTCTATTTGTGCTGGAATAGGAGGGGCGGCGGGGGAGGGGGGGGGAGGGAATTTAACTGTTGCAGAAAGATAAGAGATTTGCCTGCTCCACTCCCTTCATTGGGGAGCTCTGACTCAGTGGGCTGCTGCAGCCCTAGGCATTCTCTAAAGTTTACCTGTTTCAGCTTCCTTCCGAGCTGGTCTGGCCTTTGTGTTCTGCGCTGGACACCGGAGAGATTTCCAAAGCCCAAAGGGAGAGGGCTGAATGGTGCTATGTAAATACATCTATATTCTCCCTGTGCATCTCTCTCTGTCTCTTTATCTCTGTCTTTGTCTCTCTCTCTTCCCCCTGTCTCTTCATCTCTTTAGCTCTTTCACACACGCACACACGCGCGCACACACACACATGCACACACACACACACAACCAAGCCTTGTGTAGGGGCCCTGATGCACACTTTTGCCTTCACCAGGCCCTCCTCCTTCACTCCTTTCATCCACCCCTGACCCGTTCTCATTTCCCAGTGCATCAAGCTGCCCTCAGAGTTCATGTTCAGCAGGATAGTCCGTGTGTGTATGGGGTGGGGGGGCGGTGGTGGTTGCAGATTGACCACTGAACTCTGTTTCATCCTAAAGTGTTGCCTCTTGCCTGGAGAAAGTGGCTGTGGCCCTGCCGGGGCCACCGAGTCCTAGGCTGGCCCCCTCTCAGCCCTGGCTGAAAGCTGACCCCTGACCCTGTAGCCCCACACCAGGAGGCCGGCTCTCCCAGGCTGGGCTGCCAGCAGGGGGCAAGCTGGCCTCAGAGCCACTGGCTCAGGAGACAGCGACAGGCGGCAGGGAGGCAACGGGAGCGGCTGCAGCTCACCTTGTGCGGGGCAGGCAGTTATTTAAGGCCCAAACTTCTCTGCTTCTGGCATCGTATTTCCTGAGAAGGAGGCCTAAGACTCAGGGCCAGCCAGGAAGAAGCCTGGTTGAGAAGCATTAAAAGGGAAGCGTAAAATCAGCACAAACTGCCTCTGGGATGCAGTGTCACGTTACAGGTGCAGGGCCCGGGCCACCGGCCTCCCCCAGAATAACAGTGAAATGCAAAGAACAGCTACCGGGATTTAACTTCCATGCTCGTGATCTCCTTTCTTCCACCACAAACATAAGCCTTGCTATTATCTCCATTTTGAAGATGAGAAAATGGAGTCTCAGAGATGTTAATTAACCTGCCGAGAGTCACATGGACGGGAAAGGATTTGCTCTAGAACTGGCTGACCTCTGCTCCTCTTCATGGGTGAAAACCCAAGGCGTCCTCCTCGCTGATGCAGGGGCTATCTTGCCCTCAGCCAGCTGTCTGCTCATCCCTGCTACTTTGGAGCATACAGTTAAAGGTGTCACCCCTGTAGGGTATTCTCACTTTCAGAGGGAGCTCAGAAAGCCTGGAAAAGGCCCATACTAAGCATATAATGACGCTTTGGAGAAGTGACCCCGGGCAAGCTGCTTATTATCGTCTCTGCCTCTATGGCTCACCTAAGAAATGTAGAGATAGGACTAGACCAAGGGGCCTTAACCTGGGGTCCATGAATGGGTTTGGGGAATCCAGGAATTTCCTATAAATTGAAAAGAGGATTCATGTGTACGGTTATTTTGTACACGTGCCTGCGAAATAGTTGGTAATTTCCATCAGATTTTCCAAGGGGTCTGTGAGCAGAGAAAGTTTGAAAATGAATGTACTAGATGACCTTCAACTCGCTTCCAGATCTGACATTCTGAGGCAGAAGAGTGACTGTTTAATGAAGGAACTTCAGGACATGGTAGGTGAGGTATCTGATACCTACCTGCCAGATACCTCATCTGCCTCAGATACCTCATCTGCCAAACCGAAACATTTAGGTGGATGGTAGTCCAGCTGTGAACAGAGCCATGGCCTCAGGTAATCACTACCATCTCTGAGCCTCCCTGCTTCTCGCTGGATGACAGATATTCTTACATGGGTTTATGTTGCTAAAATAACAGGGAAAAGCATTGCTCACAGGGCACTCTGGTGAATGGAGCACCCCCAACTCAGCCCACTGGGGGCAGCAGCCCACTGGTATGTCAGCTGAATTCCATTTCAGCTGCCTGTCAGTCTCACGTGGACCAGGGCTTTCTCTAGCTAGATCACCAAAGATACCTGCAGCGTCCTCTGCAGAAGTTTCGGAGAGTGCTGGAAAACACCCACGCCTTCTTGGGGAACCAGAATCCCATACCGTGTTGGGTGAGAGGGAAGTAAATCCTATTTTTCTTTATCCCAGAAAAAGAAACTTATATGTTCTAAGATCAGATCAGGTTAAAATAGACATCATCTTTATCCCTGATGAGAAAGAAGATAGAGGGTGTCATAAATTAACCTCAAAGTTAGTTTAAGAATGTAGGAAGTGGATGTGGAAGGAGAGGTTGGTTCTGTCTACTTTGCATTGTGATGGGGGGTAGTTACGAACCTAAAAGTCTCAAATGTATTTGGCACCACAGCCTTCACCCCCAGGCACCATCCCTGGTCATTGTCAGAAACGCAGTGACTGAGAGCCACAGCCAGACGGCCTACTTTTGCCATCCTAGCTCCTCCAACCTGGTCAGTTTCTTTGTCCTGCATATAACCTGTGAGAGGTCTTCTCTGCATGTCTCAGAAGACATTCTCTCCATGTCTCTGTGGTGTCCAAGCACAGGATAGGAGTTGGAGACATCCTCAGGTACCAGGAAGCTCTGTCAGACAGGCTGGGGCAACGTCTGGACCACGAGGAATGGTTTTGTGCTATGCTGCTTTCATTAATGTAAGCGAATAGGATATCATTTCATAATGACTTGACTTTCTCTCTTATTTTGTAAATATTGGTGTAATATGAATTTTGCTCAAGTTTCCCTAAAATTTATGTTTGGATCCCCTGGGATTTGAAATTGAACTTCTTAACAGGGTTGCAAATCAGCCAACGCCCACCCGTCCAGGGAGCCCCGTGCAGCACTGGCATAAAAGCTGAAGTTGAGAACAGGAGAATCGGGGATCTGTAGACATATTGTGAAGCTCCAGGGTTAAGCAGGTAAAAAGGAAAGGGTTTGATTCTGAAGGGTATGGTAAAAGGAGATGGGCAGTGTTCAATATCAAGAAGGAGCTGCCAGGGTCAATGGGAGTGACATGGAGAGGAGGTGGGGCAGCCTATGATATGGGGATTCAGAGGCTGCCATGTGTGAAGGTGAAGATGCAAGTACGTGCTCATGATCAGAGAGGCCTGGCTGGAAACAACAGGGTCCCTGGGGTTTAGGTGTAGAAACTCAAAAGATTGGTACAGAAGGTGAGGTAGGGACCCAGCCATGAGGTAATGGAATACTGGACAAGTAATCTAGGTGAAGACTCCAGCCCAGACACTAGAGTTCATGTATACCAGGAAAGGCTTGGCCTTGAAAACCAAACTAAAAATACTTCTGAACCATAGCAAAAGGTCAAGGTCACCTTGATGCTGAATTCTGAGGCTGGAAGTCCAATAACATGGTGCTGGTCGATTCAGCACCATGGTGAGAGCCCTCCTTCTGACTTGCAGACAGTCTCCTTCTTGCATGATGAAAAGATAGCCTTTGTCTCTTCTTATTAAGGCACTAATCCCATCATGGGAACACTAACCCTCACCACCTTGTCATCTAACCCTAATTACCTCCCAAAGGCCCCCATCTCCAAATACCATCACACTGGGGGTTAGGACTTCAATATATGAATTTGTGGGGGACACAATTTACTCCATCGCAGGCATTACACAGCAAGTTGGCTCAAATGGCTCCTGGTGGTGGACTTGTGTGGCCCCAGCTCCAGGGAGAGGAGACGAGTAGAGGCAAGAGTGTTATCTCAGGAAGAAAGTAAAAGAAAACAAAATAATTGTCTTCCCCCATAGAGGTAGAATCCAGTGTAGTTTCTGGTGAGCCATTCTGAGTCCTCCATGGCTAGAGCTGGACAGTCAAGAAAGCTTGACCAAGGTGCCAATCCCAGCGACTCTCCACCATTTGAGATATTTCCAGAAGACACAGGCTTTCTCTCCCAAAGAGACATACATGTGTAAAAACTCCAGAGAGGCTGCAGGTACTAATTTCCTGGGTAAGAATGGGGAGCCAGGCCAGGCTGCCCCAGGAGATGCCTACGGCAGAGGGGGAGTGAAGATGGGCTGGAGGCAGGGTGATGCTCATATAGGCTTGATTCTGCTTGGGCTTCTCAGGGAGCTTCCCAACCCATATTTGGCTGCCCAGCCAACACAATGATGACTTTCCAATGAAGGTGTTACAGAGACGATTAGGTTTCAATTATAGGAGTGAGTGGATGAGCTCTTTGCCACCCTCTCCAGCCCTGGCACCTTAACCTTTCAATGTCCCTTGGCTGAGATCCAAGAACCCTTGTCTTCACCTGGCAGCTGAGCTGCTCTGGCAACAGACATGGTGGGAAGAACATAGACTTTAGAATCAGACTGGAATTCCAATGCTGACTCTCCACCAACTAACCGTAAAACCTTGGAACAATGACATAATCTCTCTGAGCTTCAGTATATTCATTTATGTAATGGGAATAAAAAAAAAATAACAAAACCTATCTCATGGAGTTTTAATCAAGATTCGCTAATAGTAATTACAACAAAAGCCACTGTGCATTTACTGCGCTCCAGGCACTGCTAAGTCACTTAGGGCCATTGTCTTGTCCAAATGGACCGTGAGCTTCATTTCAGTCCCCTTAGTTTTCTTTGCCCGGGAAGGGCCAGAAATTGGCACGTGGGCACATCAGGCAATAGCTGCATAATTGCAGGTCTTTTGTCCACAAGGCAATGACTAGCCCCTTAGGGGCTGGCCTGGCAAATCTGATTCTATTCCACGAAGCCAGATGTAAGGGTCTAGCAGGTGAATGTTCTCATTGTGAATTTAGGAAATCACTGGCAACTGCATGTATACCAGGAAAGGGCGGGCCTTGGAAACTGAACTAAAAATGGTTCTGAACCATGGCAAAATGTCAAGGTTACCTTGATGCTAAATTCTGAGGCTGGAAGTCCAGTATCATGGGGCTGGTTGATTCAGTTCCTGGTGAAAGCCTTCCTTCTGGTTTGGAGACAGCCTTCTTCTTGAGCGATAGCCTTAAACATGTACCCGAGTCCCTCACTCTGCCTCACAAAGACCACCACAATCTGCTTTGGATTGCCTTATTCTTAGCTCCCTTGACCCTTCCCTTTCTTTACCTGGAAAGCTGCCTCAAGAGTCAAGGCCTTGCTTAAACTGTATGTTTTTCATGGGGCCATCACAGATGCTCTTGGCCAGAACCCAGTGAACCCTTTCCTCTTCTGCTCTCCTCATCTGTTTGAAACTTCTGTTTCAGTCCTTATCACATTTGGTCTTATCTCAGCCATTTGTGGATGAATCTGCCCCCCACACCTGACTCTCATCCTCTGGACAGAGCAAATAGCACCTTATTTATCCTTTTTTTTCCTGCCCTCTCCCCTAACAATGGAACCTAGCAGAAGATACAATGAATGTTTGTGAAGCTGCAGTTAATTGAATTGAGATCAGTCTCTATGTCTCCTGACATGTAATATAGTCTTGGGGTGGAGGAGGAGAACATTTTGGAAGGTTCCAGGGCTAGAGGGGCAGGGCCAGGATGGCCTCAGATTCCTAAATGAGATGAGAGTCTTGGCAAGTCCACTGGCCCTGCTAGAGAACAAGGACCAAGAATGCTCTATTCCAGGTTGGCTTTGGACAAACAGTGAAGTGGGCTTATCATCAGGAGTCTCCACTTTACTTTCTAGACCCATTTTCCTGACTCCATGCCCCCATCACCTCTTGCTCCTCTAGTGCCCCCCTCAAAAGTCTTCCCTAAATAGTGCCCCAAGCTCTAGAACATGCCATCTGCTCTGATCCTAAAACCTACTGAAAACTTATTTACCTGGTTTGCATCTCCTGAGAGCTTTATTTTATATGGAACTGGATCTGACAAATGACGCCAGTCAAGTGGCATCTACTGTCTTTATGTAATACTCCTGATCATGGGGGTAGGCAAGAAAAGCCTTGGAGGGAACCTAGCCCCATCTCACAACTTCCCTCACCTCCAAGATCTCCCCAAGGGGTCATAGTAACTGCTGGATTGGAAGGACAAGAGGGGGCAATCCCTGAATTTGAATGGCAGATCTCCCTCTCTCCCACACTCACCCCCATCCACTTGAGGACTTTGCCCTTCCTGACAGTGACACAGACTGCTCTGCACCCCCCCATACCCCCTCCCCCAAGTGACCAGCAAAGAGCTGGGGCAGACCCTGGTGCTTTCAGACAGAAGCAAAGCTGGTGGATTTTCTCTCCCAACTCGTCTCCCATGGTTTGGACAGATCTGCCATTGCAACTACCATCTCTCATACGTGTCTTCTAGAAGAGAAGATATTTTGTTATGAATCCCACCCCTCTTTCTTCTGACACTAACAACTTGAATGATACCCTCCAAGTAAAAAATAATGTGTTTGCTTGCTGAGCTTTGAGACAAGTCCCTTTTCATCTCCTCCCCATCCTTCCAAGCTTCCTGTCGCTCCAAGCCTCTGTCATATCCATAGCCAACAATCTGGAGCTGGCTGTCTCCAGGGCTCCGACCCCAGGGAGTGGGTCCGGTGGAGATTTCCAATCTGAGACAGGCTTATGTGTGGGAGTGGAGATTAGAGGACAGAGAGTGTTGCCAGAAACTGGGGAGAAAGTGCTAAGGAGGGTTGAAATGTACAAAGAAATGGAACCTTGGACAGAGATGGCAAACTCGCCTGAAGCTTGCCTGGCCCCATCCTGTGCACGTGCCTCTCTGTGACACCACCACTCAGGCGTGACAGCTTGTGGCCAGAGCCAATAGGATGCTCCTGGCAGCCCCGTCCTCAGCATCTCTCCTTCTCTGCCCTCCCACATCTTGCCCTGGCAGCTCATTTGCTTTCAGCAGCCTCTCATTTCCCTGTGTTGGTTTAGTCTCAGGCCCAGACCCTGTTCAATATTTGTCTCCCAGCTCCACTATTTGCTCTCATTTCCATATGTTTAACATACATATTAGCTGCCTCCAGCCTTGTCCCATAGCTGTCAGTGGATCTTTCAGCCTCAGGCTGGGTCTCAAGATCACTGGGCACCCTAGTTTCTGCTGCTTCCCTCTCCTCCCACCAGGAGAGAACTGGGGGGCTGAGGCCCAGAGCCAGGTGACTTGTGCCCACTCATCACTCCCACCTCCAAACCCCAACACACAGGGGACCCAAGTCTGGTCAGCAAGGCCTCAGAGCTTTCCCTTGGGCTTCTCCCAACCCCTCAAGTTGTCCATTTTTGCTTCTTGCAACATAATATTGATTGATATTCTAGAACTATCATTTTTCCTTTAATGAGAAGTCACGGTAAGAATACAATTAAAAGTTCTAAAAATGGACTCTGTTGCCCAATTCTGAGTGTCCCTTTCCTTACCACAGCCATCATCTTCTACTAAACTCTTTTTATCCTCCCCACGTCACCTAGGCCAAGCTGCCTTCCTCATAGGAGTTCAGAATTATCGACGCTTTGAAATGAACCTTAGAAGCCATCGAATCCATCCACTGAGCCATGGCTTGACTGCTCCTTCAGTGATGCTCCCAGCATTCCCTGAGCTCCTCCTGTGCTCCAGGCCCTGGACCAGGTGTTGAAGATACAGGATGACAGGGCCTAGGCCTCGCCTGGAAAAAGCTGACATCTAATGCAGGAGGCAGAACATTCTAACTGCAGTGGAGGACCCTAACTTAACCAAGGGCACCAGCAAAGGGTCCCAGCAATCCTTTAGTAATCAATGACCTCAAGTTACGGGGAACTCACTGCTTCCCAGAGCCTCATTCTTTCTCTTTCTAAGTCTTGACACACATACTTGTTTCTGTGAATATGTTCCTATTGCCTGCAACTGGCAATCTAAACATTTAGTGAAAAGTTTCATTAGCTTTGAATGAATCCCTCTGATTCAATGTCCCCTTCTGTAGAAAAAAGAAAATCAAACTCAGTGATTTCTAGAACTCCCAAATCCTGTTGTTTCTATAGCAGATTGTTCTCAAACAGGCCTCCCTCTGCATCCTCCCTGCCATGCTCTAACGCCCACCCTTGTCACCTTTTCCTGGCTTTTCAGTAGTGTCTTGTCTCTTCTCACTTGAGCCCACCTCCGTGCTTCTGTGTTACCTTCCTTAAATGCTGCTCATCATGTCAGCCAGGCTCCCCATTGCCTCTAGGAGAAAATCAACACTATTTAGCTTCAGATGTATTCAGCGTCTTTTATAATCAGGCCCCAGCACATCTTCTTCTTACCCTCTGGCACCATGAGCTGTCTCTGCCATGATGAACTTCTCACAGTTCTCCAAACATGAGAGTCCATTTCAAAACTCTGTGCCCATGAGTGCAATTTCCCCTCAACTTGAAGTGCAGTCAACTTGAAGTGCTGACAACCCCAATTTTTACTCAAAGCTCAGTCCAAAGCCTGTTCTCCTGAAACACGTTGTTCACACTTCCATGATGGCAGTGTAGCCACTCTCCACATGGTTCCACCATCACCCTCTTGCCCTTGTGTTGTCCCACCTGTTTTGAACAGGGCTGACAGTGTAGCCAATAGGATGTGATGTGACAATGTGGCAATGACCCAAGATAGTTCTGAAAGACGTTGAAGCTTCCACTTGCCTTCCCTCTTATCACTCACCTTAGGGAAGCCAGCAGCCTGTGGGGAGGACACAGAGGGCAAGAACAGAGGCCTCCTGCTGACAACCACATCAACTTGCCAGATCCTATGAGTAAGCCATTCCTCTAGCGAGTCCTCCAGCCCCAGTCAAACCTTCAGATGACTCGACCCCAGATGACATCTTGTCTGCAACCTCAGGAGACACCCTGAGCCAGAACTACCCAGCTAAGCCACTCCCATTCCTGACCCACAGAAACTGAGAGATGATAAGTGTTCATGGGTGTTTTAAGCCTCTAGGTTTGGGGGCTGTTTATTACTCAGCATTAGATAACAAATACAACAACTTTTACCCTGTTGCACTAAAATGGATCTTTTTATAGACCTCTCTGTCCAGTCTGTCAACATCTTTGAGAACAGGGCAACCTGTCTTTCATTGTTAGGTCTATAGTAAAATCTGCATGATGCAAGAAGTAGGCTATATGTAAATCCTTGTCTAATGTATTAATTAATTACTAATTCATTTTTTAAACCCTAAAGATATAATCTGTTTCTCTTTGTTCAACTTCTTGATACTTCAATTTGTCTCTCTTTCAGGGTCAGTCTGTCCCCTGTTTCCACCTCCATATGCTATAGGGCTTTACATCATATATGCAGTTTGTAAAAGAACTTTTATATGCTGGTTCATTCCTACAATGACCTTCTGAAGTTGGCAGAGGAGATATTATTATTAGGCATGTTTTACATATAACTGAATGGAAGTATAAACAAGTTAAGTTGCTTGCCCCAGTTTGTAAATGGTAGAATCCCAGTTTTCCTGACTGGGAGCCCAATTCAATGTCTGTGTGTAACATTCTGCCCACAATAGGTAAGCTGGAGGCTGCACATGTCTCTGCTGCTTCCCCCTAACAGCCCATTATGGGGGCCACTGAAGGAGCCCAGCCCCCTGCTCCTAAATAAGGGTGAAGGCAATCATTCATGCTTAGAAGAGTCCCCTGCCGGGACGTCCTCTTCTTCCCAGGCCGGGAAGCCAAGCCATCTGGGGTATGGAGAGACAGAGCCCAGAGCCTGGGCTGGGACTTAGTGTTCTGGTTCTTCATTATCACTTACTAATGCTGCTGAAGCCTGTCGGTCTGCACACACATGCTGCAGCCTTCCTGCAAGGGCTGTGCTTGTGTTTGCTTGGAGAAATTATCTGGAAAATAACCTCTGTCCCAGGCATCTAGAAATAGTTCTTGATGCTATCTCAAAAAACAATTTTGGAACCATAATATAGAAGAAAGCTGAGGGCCAGTAAATGCCTATCTGGCTGCTTCCAAGGGAGACCAGGAAGGATTTCTAGAGCAGCCAATGCTGCATGTTACTGTTAGCATGTGGAGTTGAAAGACCACTGGCCTGAGCAGCAAAAGACCTGTTTCCCAGTCCCAGCTCTGGTCCCTAGTAGCCGTCTGATGACACGTGAGGCACTCTGACTCTGAGTCACATATTTTTCGTCTATGGATTGTCAGTCATCCTACTTTTCATATTAAATCACAAGATGAGTGAGCGGATGGGTAAGTGGAAATAATACTTGCCATGTACTACATACATAGTATGTGCTACACACTATATTAGGCATTTTACATTCCTTAACCCATTTAGATTTTGCAGCACTACCATGGACTAGGCATTTTCCCTACTTAGTCACTAACAGAAATCTAGAGTGGTTAAGGAAGCTTTTCCCCATGCAGTAAATCAATGTAGAGCAAGGATGCAAACCTCAGCTCTTTCACTACACCGTGATGTCAAGTAAGAGAATATATCCTAACACGCTTTAAACATTCATTTAAACATCCTTTAAGAGAAATGAGTTCATGTAAAAACAAAAAGATCTCATCATTGGAAGGAACAGGGAATCTGGAATTAAACCCAGTGATCTGTGCCATTCTTCTTAGTTCTCCTCCGTCAACTCCCTGAAGCAAAGACTACACCCTAGAGGCACAGAGGGAGGAAGCCCTCCTCTCATCCTGTGCTTCTGCAGATGAGGGTGATAGGACAGACCCCCTCACAACACCCCTTCCCCAGATCAGCAGAAGCCCTCTTTTACCTTCCAGTCTGCAACTCACCCTGGACCCTAGACCTTGGGGAGCAACCGAGATTCATGGTCTTTCTGCGAATCTACAGGTGCCTCATTTCTGCAATAGTCCCTTTTCTTAAAAGTTCTGCCCATGAATTTTTTAAAGTAAAATTGATTCAATTTAAATTTTCTTTTATTTTAAAGGTTTCACCATGCCTCTTAGGATAACTGCAACCTCTTTATGTGTTCGAAAACGGGCTTGGGATCCTGGATTGAACACACATACAGCTCCTTGTAGGTCATCACAAAGATTTTTCTTTCCAACTTTAAAATTCTAAATCCTGTCAATCCCCCACTCTCTTCTTATGAACTCTGGGATTGGCACAGAGCCCAAATCACACCTACTTAATACTCAGGACAGAATGCAGAATTCAACCTTTCACCTGCCAGACATTTTTCTCCCAACCCAGATTTCAGACCTCACTTGTACCTCTGTTTGTCTGTCCAGGGCTCCCCAAACAGAGAGCAAGCTCTCTTCTTAATCTGGCCACCATGACTTTGAACATGTAGCTGAACTCTCTCTGGGCCTCAGTTTCCTCTTGGTGATAACTGCCATAAGCCCTCCCCACAGCTACTGTGACAGTGAAATTAAAAATGCCACATAGTGAGCCACGCCATCCATGCTTCCTGCAGCCACTGTGCTGAGTCTTGCAGTCACTTGGAACTAGACTTTTGTTTGTCCCCCAAATGCTAAGTTTTGGGGAGGGACTCAGTCGACCGCTTTAATTTTCCCTGCCTAGTTTTCCTGGCCCTCATCCTCAGCCCAGCCCCATCCTTCACCTGGCTAACTCATTCACCTCGTATCCTGGTTCTACTCTACATGTCACTTCCTCTAGGAAACCGCCCTGGTCACACCCAGTCTGGGTTGGGTCCCCTCCCACAGAGGTCACCCAGCATCCTATCACCGTCCTCAAATGGGGTTGTAGTTATCTATCCATCAGTCTCATCCCCCAAACTCTAAGCTCTGTGAGAGTCAAGAACACATCTGCCTTGTTCATCACTGTATGCTCAGAGCCTAGCAGAGTGGCCAGCACCTAGTACCTGCAGAAGATACACAAAATAAGACCACTTGCCTTGCCACCTTCCCCAGGCTGTGATGGGGAGTAAGAGGAAATCTTGCAGCCACTTTATGTCTCTTGGCTTCAACTTCCTTATTGGTGAAAAGCGTAGTTTGGACTAGATGTTCTCTACCATTCTTCCTGCACAATAATCTATAATTCTGTGATTCTAAATAAGGTAATTCACTAAAGGAACATGGAAAACTGTCACACTTCAACCAACAGAAGGATTATGTTTAACGTTACTATTATTATTCCATATGGTTTTTCTGAGCTGTGCATCCTGGCAGCTCATGCTCAGAAGAGATGCAGCCTTCCTCCCAGGGCCAAAAGACTGGTCTTGCCCACAACTTCCCACAAATCAAGAGCAGCACTGCGATGGGCCCCTATGGGTCCAACCTCTTCTTTCTTCCTTCCTCAGAAGAGCTTTGGGAAACTTGTGACAACTCCTTTATCTGCTGATATCTGAATATCAACGAGACAACAGTTAACTAGCTAAGACTACATGGACCAAACAAACGGATTCAGTTCTGTTTATTCTATTTTATGGGTTTGTTAACATAACATTTTTGCTAACCTCTAAACCTTGGTTTACCAGGTCTTACCTAGAAACTGGAATAAAACGTTTCAAATGACAAGCAAACAAACAAACAACAAAAACAAAAAACCAAAAGAAACAAAACCCAGCCCTGACCAAATTGAATGGATCAGACCTTGCCCTTTCAGACTGTAGGTAAAGAGTTCACTGAACTTTCACATTTGACCTGTTGGTTTTGAGGATCTCTTTCTTTTTACAGCAGTCTTATAAAAGGAAATAATCAAAAATCAATATGCAAAAAAAAATACACCAAAAAACAGAAAATACTAAAGAAGAGAAACCAGACAGTCAGTGGGCCTGAAGTTTAAATTAGAATACAACGGTTTAATGCTCCCAAAGACCAGACTATTGTTACTTATCAGATTTCCCCTTGAACGAACAATTGTGAAGCCAGCCTATCCAGAGGAATGAGCTGTCACTCCGCCAGATGAGCAAACACCATTGATTTTAATGTGTGTGAGGGAAACAGCGCCCAGCCCTCCCTCCTCCCGCCCTGTGCCTGGACACTACTCGGCGGAAAATGACTCCCTGTTTGGTTAAGGCTGAAGCTGAATCTGGCCTCTGTACACCGAATTAAATCTTGGAAACAGAGTTTTGGGTGAAGTAGAAAAGAATAGCTTTATTGCTTTGCCGGGCAAAGGGGGCCACAGCGGGCTAACGTCCTCAAAACTGTGTGTCCCAACCCCGGGGTGGGAGTGGGGGGCGGGGAAGTGGTTGTGAGGACTTTTATAGTCAAGGGGGTGGAGTTACTGATAAGGATCAGAGTGTGGAAGGGCCCGCTTTCCTTCAACCCAGAGATCACCTGGCGTCAGGTGATGATGGGCAAACTCTGACCATCTCTCTGGAATGAAGAGTGCTTCATCAAGTAGATAGCACCTTCCTCCGGGTGGGGGTTTTAGTTCTGCAGAAGAGCTCAAGGATAATGCTATGTGTATCCCTTGAAGGGGAGCCAGGACCCTGCCCCAAGGCTGCATTATTGTTTCTTGACTGCTCCATCTTTGTCTGTGTATCCCCTCCCTTCCCTGATTAGCAACTGTTTGAACTTGCCCTTTGGAACTCTGGGAAGGAGACACAGAAAACCTTTTGTGCCCAGGAACCCCACAGGGTTCTGCTCGGTTTCACGACTTGCGGGGTTGGTGGGGAGCATTAAGCAGGAGGTGACCAGGGAGGGTCCAGTGCCAGACGGAGGGGTACTCCATCAGACCATGCCCAGGGAGCCTCCAGGGACAGGGCGAATGCTGAGTCATGGAATGTGGGCTGTGGCCATGGAGATCCAATGGTGGGAAGGACTGGGGAAGGGGTCCCAGTCCCCCATGAGTATGTGGAAAGGAAAAACTAATGTACCATCTCCTGGAAATCTGTGACAGCCACCAGCTGGGAGGTCTGCACTGGCCAGAGCTGGACAGGAGGTGATAATTAGGACCAGCAGCGTCGTCAAGGCTTGCTTCAGGGGCCTTGTAATCCATGCCCAGCCTCACTGCCTCCACCCATGAGAATGGATGAGTTGAAGAGTTTGTGTTGGTTGAGAGCTTGGCCAGTGATAATCCATTATCAGAAATGAGAGGCCTACCACTCAGAGAGATAGAGGCAGTTCCCTAACAACCAAGGAGCTTCCTCCACATTCCCACAAAGAGATTCTAGGGCTTATCATCACTAGTCATTTCTGCTGACCCAACACGCAGGGGTTTTCTCTTCAAAGACCATGACTTCAGGTCTGTGGCCTTCTCTGTTTATTTGGTTAATTAGTAGGCATCAATAAATATTCATACCACTTACTGACAGATGTTCTGCACCAACTGGGGAGTAGACAGCTGAAACAAACTTACGGCAATAATACGAGAAGCAACTCTCAGGTAACAGATATCCAGAGATCAGTTATGTAAGGGGCTTCCATGAGCCCAAATAAAATCTAGACAGAGAATATTGGACACATGATCAAGTAAACATTTCTTGAACTTCCCTACGTAGTTTGCTGCCTTTGCACTCAAGGGAGGGAAGAGCAGTCTTTGTAGTGAAAAAGGCTCCTGTCTGAAAGATGCGCTCTGAGGTCTGGTTTTCTTAACAACTCAGAGTGATGACATAGCCCAAAGTTTGAATAACCCTTGATGGTTCTGAAAGTTTTTCCATCTACATTTACATTCTGCAAAGTGGTGACAGTGGGAAACTGAGAGCCCCAAGAACGTGATGATGAGGGAATATGGTTTTCCTCTGAGAGTTAAACCTAGTAAAATCTATACACAATGGAAGTGATTAGGCAACTGTGGAAGTCAACAGAGATTATCTGTAATTGTGGGTCTCAAGTATTTGGGAACACACAAAACTCCAGTCAAGGTGGTCTGGGAGCAATCTCAAGGAGATAAAATTGGAGTGAGACTGTAATTTGGTAAGAAGAAACCTAATCAGCTGTACTGTGCCCTCCTAGGGGAAGGACCATTTCAAAGACTGGCTTGTCAGGCTGATACAAGTGTCCGTCCATCCGACAGGCAAATACCTGCTGTGGAGACAGATGTGTCAGGCTGTTCCAGCCAGTAAACATTTGAGTCATAGAATTATTTTTTCTGCTTCTGATTCCATGATCCTTGAACTCCCTTCTGATAATTTTCTTTTGCCCATAGAGCTTGCTGGCAGAGAAAGAATGGGCTGGAGAGGCCAGAGCAACTTCAATGCCCCCCTCTCCCCATTTGGAGAACCATTTCTACAAATTCCGCTGGACACTTGTTAGTGTGAATCCGTCCAGTTGACAGTGTAGGGCTGATGAGGTCCTGGACCCAGAAAGGGGGGAATCTTCTAAGGAAAACAGCAGCTTTCCCAGACCGCACTCCCAGAGAGAGATAGGTGTTGAATCAACCTCTTCTTTCAGAAAGGTAGCAATTGGTCCTCTAAACCCCACATGTATGACAGAGATCTTATTATTATCTGTCTTATTTACAGTGAGGAACTAATCTCAGAACAACTCAAGGTCACGTAGCACGTGGTGTTTTGACTTTATATAATCCCAAGCCTCCCTTGGTACAGACAGGTCTTCACATCATAGAAAGAGCCACAGATGATTTCCAAAATCCCCACCAGTCCTTTTCAGAATCCCAGGCAAACACTCCCCACAATCCTATTCAAAAGGGCTGACCAGATGGAGGAAACCCCATCAATCAGATTTTCTTTGTAAAGACAGATGTCAAAAGGAGGCACACTGAAAACACCCCCACTGCCTACTGTTCCACATCCTGGCTGCTACGGCCTCTGCTTCCTTTCTGGGCCCTCAGGTTCACTTCCAAGATCCTGGGCAATTGGGTTCCTCTTGCTGAGGACCAGGAAGCATGGCCAGGAGGGATCCATCAGCTTCCTCTGAGCTGGACCCTTCAGCACTCCCTCATTGTCACATATGGACCTGGAGCCCATGAGTGCAGAACAGCATACAGACTGGTCCCGAGGCAGTGGCATCAGGCACTTCGGGGTAGTCAGAGGAGCAGATCTGCTCTCCCCCTCCTAACTCTGCTGGCCAGCCGGACACCCACTGGCCAGTCTCCCAGGGAGATACAGCCGCAGGGTCACCTCTTTCCACAATCTCTGTAGCTGTGCTCTTAGATAATTAGTGAATCAGGATCACCTCCAACATCCAGGCTTTCTCAGGGCCACTGGCCATCTGAATGGTGCTGGTGGGGACAGCACAGGCTTGGGCTTTTATGGGGCAGATTAGATTCTGAGTTGTGCCTTGAAGCTTTTCCTTCTTGGTCCTGATTCCCCACCAAACCCTAACTCTGCCCTTTACTCAAACCAGGACTCTTGCTTACCTCCCCACAAAGCTTTTCTCTCCCCAGAAGAAGTCCTTCTCTTCCCTCATCTCAGCAACTCTTTCCAGTCTACCAGCTCCCTTCCTCTCACTCCCTCTGGGGAAAAGTTTCCCTTTTAAATTTCTATCACCACCATTCAATGTCTGTTTCTGCTTCCATTTCTTAAAGCCCCGGGCAGACCCCCAAATCCAAACCCCAACCAACCAATGTCTCTGCTCCCTACGCTCCTTCTTTCCTCCTCTCCTGGTCTTAGCACTCAATCTACCATCTCTTAAAGCATTTGTGCTTGACCTGCAGGAGAGCTTCCCCGTGCTTGGTTTATTTGTTTCTGAGAAATGAGGTTCTAATTATGGCACATCGGTGCAGCAGAATGCTATGTAGCTATTTCAAATGATGGAGTAAGAAGAAAATGTAATGAGGTGGAAAAATGTTCACAAAAATATATTCAGTGAAAAAAAGAGGCTACAAAACGGTGTGTACAGAGCTCGCACTTTTTGCAAAAAAAAAAAAAAAACAAAACAAAGCAAAACAAAACAAAACAAAAAAATGTGTGAATTTACACATACATGACTGAAAGGATATGTCCCTAAATGTTCATGTGGTCATCTGAGCATCTGAGCTGTGCTATGAGTGCAGATGATATCTTCTGTATGCTTTTCTGTATTTTCGAATTGGTTTCTCCATGAGGTAAGATTACTTTTGTAACAAGAAATAACACAATAAATGTGCATTTTTTTTCTTGAGACACCAGTAAAATACCTCTCCATCCCCTCTCTCCTCTGTGACCTTTCTGGCTTCATTCACATTGGCAGGTAGACTTGTTATTCTCAGCAAATGAGCCAACTGAAATAAGACTCAATTTATGCAAGCAGACTGTGGCTGTTTGTAGTGCAAAAAAAAAATGGTGTCAGCACCAAATAATGGTCCCTCCAATTGTCTGAAAAGCACTGTCTTCTGCAGTCTGTCTTGCTCTATACTTGGACAGGCAATGTTGCCATCAGAATTCTTACATATAACTAGAATCCTCTCTTTGCCTCAGCAAGGCAGCATTATATAGGGGTTACTGGTGTTGGTTTTTTTATTCCTAGATTGACAACTTGGGTTTGCATTTCAGCTCTGCCACTTACTGACTATTGACTTTCTGAGCATTGGTTTCCCCATCTGGAAATTGATAATAATGACAGCACCCACTTACAGGGTTGTTTTGAAGACTGAATAAATATAATCAAGTGCTAAGCACAGTGCTTGGAATATAGTAAATATTTAACAAATAGAGTCATTATTAACCCCTGAAAAACCTTATTCCTTGGAGAGACAAGACTTTGAATTGTTTTTAGTCTTGTATGCTTAAGCTTGAAGAAAAGACATAAGAGCAGATTTTGACAGCTTAGAGAGGACAAAGGGGGGATGGCTTGAAGTGGATGGTTCTGTTCCCTTGCTTTTATCTCAGAAATATTTACAGACACAGGTCCTCAGCCCATAAGCAGTTTAAGTTCATTCAAAGAAGCCGTCTTTAAAAATATCACCTTTGACCAGTCTAATATTGCTGGGCCCTGAGCAGGAGACCACATTCCAATAATGATCTGCTTAAAAATCAACAGAAATTCTGTCCTTTGGTTCAGGGGAACAGAACCTGAGTGTTCAAAGGAACCTTAATCCTCATGCAGTCCAACCTTCAACCTGATGGATGTTTGAATCTTTCCTAAAACATTCACACTACGTCACCATCAAATCTGTGATTCACAAGTCATGCCATGACTGGACACTGAAAAAGTAAACTCTGAATAGAAGTTCTTCCTTGTATTAAATCTAAATCTGTGTCTTTGTAGCTTCCAACTTGTTGAAAGCTACATTTCTAACACTTGGAAGGAAAAGAAGAGGCTAATCCTTTTCCCTCATGGCAATCTTTTAAATATTTGCAGCCAGGGACTATGTATTTCTCTCAGCTTTATCTCTTCAGACTAGACAGCACCAATTTCCAAGATAATTGCCTATGTGTAAGGCTTTGTGGATCTCCACCATTCTGGTTCCTCTCCTCCAGACTTGGTCTAGCAAAGTATAGCGTCTAGAACACATTCCTCCATCCGTGACTCCACTTACACAGGATGTGACAAAATGGTCACCTCTGTTACTTTAGACACTACAGTTTTGTTCATGTAGCCAAGAGTGCATTTGCTTTAGGTGACCACAATGCATTTACTCTCAACTAAATCCTAGGTATTGTTTGTTTTCCTTTACAATTATATTACAATCATCCCATCCAATGATTGTTAAACTCCAATCCTAAACTCAATATAAGATGTTACATTCTCCTTGGTTAAATTTCATCATTTTGGATTCATTCCATTCTTTCAGCTTGTCAAGAACTTTGGGGACCTGATTCTGTAATCCGGCATATTCACTAACCATCCCCAATTCATGTCATCCACAAATTTGATGACTATTGCTTCTGTCTTCATAGAAGTCACAGATTAACATTTTGACTAGCACCGAGGTAAGTCAGAGCCCTGGGGAATGTCACCAAAAACCTCTCTCCAGTTTATCACCGATCCAAATCTTTGGCTCTTTCACTAAGTTATTATCTGTCTAAAATCCTTTTTATCATTTCTTCGTACCTCTTAGGATAGAATAGACTAAGATAGGATAGGACAGGATAGGATAGGATAGAATGTAATGGGATGCAATAATTTTTTTCAGAATGTCTTAATGAAATCTAGATACACATTTTCCTGATCTACTAATCTAAAATCCTCAGTTAAAAAAGAAAAACAAAACAAAAAAAATACACAAGTCTGACATGACATGCTCTGGGAGAACTCACTCTGGAACGTAGGATTCTCTGCTTCCTTTCCTGGATGGTCTCAAGCTATGTTTTTCTATAATCCATTTTGCAATTTTATTTTATTTCTCCTTCCTTTTTTGGAAATTGGCCTGACACTGGTCCTCTGGTCTCCTGACAATTCTGTCTTCTCCAAGATTCCTCAAAGATCACAGCAACCTCAGGAATGTGATTTAGACAATTGTGAAGTTTAAGGTGCTGAGTCCAGGAGGTTTATATATGTTTAGATCAGTCAGACTTTGGTCATAATTTATTTATTTATAATTAATTTACCCATCAGGAGATGAGAAAAGTAAATATATAAACAAATAGAAAAAAAAGTTGGAAAATAAATCTATTGCTTTGGGTTTGGAATGATTTCTTAACTGTAATCCCAAAGGCTCTAAAACCAGAAGGTGAAACTGATGGAAATTACTACATCAAAATTAATTTGGGACAGCTCTGAAGGACCATCCCAAGCTTCCTGCGGGCTGGCTGAGGCTTCTGCCACAGCCGCATCACAGTATGCCTTCCGCCTCTGCCCAGTCCTGCATCCTGTACTCCCTTCCAGGTATGGTTCCTGCGAGCACTCCCAGAAAACCTCCTGCACACAAGTCTCCATCTCAAAGTCTGCTTTCAAGGAGCCTGACCTAACACAATTGGTATCAAGAAGCAGACTTTAAAATGGGATTTTAGAGTTGTACCACTGTGTAGATTCAGCTGTAAATGAGGCCTGTCACTGGTGGTGGCTGGAGTCCTGGCAGCCCCTGGAATTCCGTAGAGGGAGAATTATTATAACTTTTACCAGACGGTGAACTGGGATGAGGTACCAGTGGAAGGGGAAGCATCAGAGGGTGAAAAACCTTAGGCATTTGAGAAGCATCAGGAAATAGTAACTTTTGAGCCTATGGGGTTGAATGGCTGTTGCTGAGTGCTGTTGATGCATTGGAGAAAGGCAATGAAGGCTGAGGGTGATTAATCACCAATTTAAGGCAAAGTGTGAAAGTCAGAGAGCCTCCTTAGCAGCATATAAAGAGGGTCCTCTCCTGCAGCAGGAGGCAGAAAAGGCTGAAGATCAGGCCACAAGCTTAATTATAAGGGTAGCAAGACATTAGAAAAGTTTGAATGCTTGACCTCAACAAGTCTGCTACACCAAGGTCAGGGATGTGACTGGAAGACAACGGAAACATGAGTGTTAGGATGGGGACATCTGTGTTGAAAAACTCAACTTTTAAACCCCATATTCCCTGAATTCTATAGAAGTGGCTCACTCCTCTCTATTAGAAGCTGACATTCTCCCTCCTCTTGCTTAAAAGTGTTGCAGAGGCCTCTTAGTTGCCAAACACACACCTCCCTCAGGATATAACCCCACCCACCTGGCCTCTTTGGTACAAGGCCCGTAGTTAAGGTCATGCCTTAGTATAAGGTAATTGGAAAAGTTCAGGGCCCACCAAGGGAGAAAGGGGACCACATGTCAAAGGGGTCATGAGATCTAGTCTATGTGTAGCAGCAGAAGATAGGACTGACTCCTGAGAGTGTTGGGTCAAGGGTGGCAGAACATAAAGTTGTGTAAGAGAGAGTTTATTCATATGGGTGCATCTGTCCAGGATGCAGGACTTAATGTCCTGGCCAGGTTCCTAGGAAACAGTGCTAATACATTAAAAGGATGCATCTTGGAAGACTGGAAAAAGAAATGGCCTATGCTAAATGAAGTAGAAATGCCAAAATTGCAGTGGCAGATAATGGAAGAAGCTAAGAGAAGTGGTCATGCTAGAACAGGTCCACTATATAAAGCAGGAAAGACCCATCAGCTGAGTAGGTTCCATGGGAGAGCCTGAAAGGCACTTCATTCATCAAAGCAGTAAGGAATGCACAGGTGACAGCACAGGTGCTATGGACTGAACTGTGTCTCTCCAAAATCCGTATGTTGAAGCCCTAAACCCTAAAGTGACTGTATTTGGAGATAAGGTCTTTGGAAGTAATTTAGGTTAACTGAGGTTATAATGGTGGGACTCTACGGTTATAGGATTAGAAAGCAAATTCTCTCTCTCTCTCCCTCTCTCTCCATGGGCACGCACTGGGAAAAGGCCATGTGAGGACATGGGACATAGTGAGAAAGTGGCCATCTGACAGACAAACAGAGCGCTCACCAGAAACTGAATTGGCTAGAACCTTGGTCTTAAATTTCTAGCCTCCAGAACTATGAAAAATAAATTTCTGTTTAAGTCACGCAGTCAATGGTAGTTCGTTATGGCAGCCTGGAAGTTGCTAATACAGAAAGGTACCAAAATTGTTGAAAAGTTCAAGCCTGGCTGTCCTTTGCAGGCTAGAGCTTATAAGAGAAGACTCTGTTATGGAACTGAATTCCCTAGTAGGAACAGGGATGACAGAGTCATGAAATAATAGAGGCCAAGGAGTGGCATTTAACCATCCAAGGCAAGGTGGGTACAATGTCATAATGATGGACAAGGTCACTGTGGCAGCCAGGTAGAGGTCTGACCTGCAGAGTGCTATGAAGATTAAGGGACTTGTCATATCAATAAAAATTTTAGGAGTCCAGTGTCTGGGGCATGCCAGGAGATTCCCTTCAAAGAGCAAATGATTGTTTTGCCCATGCTGCAACAATAAGAAGGAAGTACAATGCTTAATAGGCCTTCTGGTGCTAGAGGAAACATATGCTACACTGGAGAGTCCATGTCATGGCTGAAATGGAAGGCCTCCAGCTTTGAATGTGGCCTAGAGCAGGAAAGGGCTCTGTAGCAGGTCAGGCTGCTGTTCAAGCTGCTTTAAAGCATGTGCCATAGACCTCACAGACCCTATGGTTCTAGAGCTGTCTGCAGAGAGAAAAGACACCACGTGGGGTCCATAGCGGGTCCTCATGGAAGAATCAAAATGTATCAAGGCCATACCATCTACAACAGAAACTACTGTAATACACCATTTGAAAACCAGCTACTAGCTTGTTAATGATAGAAACTGAACATCTAACCATGGGGCATCAAGTGGCTATGAAGGAGAGCTGCCCTTCATAAGCTGAGTTCTATCAGTTCTACCAAATGATAACTTTAGGGAGACTCAGCAACTACCCAACAATCCATTTGGAGGTTGAAGTAACTCCACATCAGACACAAGCAGTGACCCACAGGGGCTTTTCTTGACACTTTTCTACTCATTTGACTATAAATGGACATGTGCTCCAGTTACAGCCCAAGAAGGGTTTGATGACCAGAAGTTTAAATCCCTTAAGGACAAACATGTGGGTCACTCCGGTCTGTAAGTCTCATAGACCAGCAAAGGTGCTGGCTCAGGGTAAGAGAAATTTAAAGTATATAACAAGTAGGGAGAAAATAGGTTTCCTGAGGAAATGAGAACAGCCAGAAACTTGGCGAACACAAATCTCCATCTCAGAATCAATTTCCAGGGAACTTGACCTAAGATAGTGTTCATTGTTTCGTGATGATTATCAATCTACCCACTTCTATGCTTTTCTCCTACTATGCTCAACTGCTCAGGTGTGAGCACAGAAAAGGTGGGTTGTTTCCTTCCAGATGAAGGTTTTTCAAAGTAAGTGAAATGGAGAAAGTAAGGAACAAATGGAGAAAGTAAGGAACAATTGCTTGGAAGTTATTTAATAAAAAATACTAAGCTGGAAAAAGCAGGAAGTGAAGATGGGAAGGGACTGATGGATAAAAATAGGGTTCAAAGGCTTGAAATTTTGAGGTCAGAGTACCCATGCATGGAAGTATTTGAGTAACTGGGATAGAAGGATAACAGGTTATAATATAAAGTGAATGTTCAAGTTCATGTATTTTGGAGGCAAAGTTTCTGGTGATGATGTGGTCCAGCATCTGATCCTGGAGCATATGGCTCAATAATAAGGTCACTGAACATAAGAAATTCAAGGAATCAAGAAAACAGGTGTCTAATGTGTGGTCCATGTGGTTGTTGACTTTGCCTAAGACAAGGAAGGGCAAGTATTGAAAAGTAGAAGATGATGAATCAAGTGTTAAATCTTAATAAATAAAGAAGCATGACAAGGAGCTCCTCAAATGATTATTAGGTGAAGGGGGAGAAAGTGGTGTGGTCATTTGGTTTGAGCCTTAAAGGCTACGGGCTTTTACAAAAAGGAGAGAGGAATCGTCTGGAAGTGGCCATGGGACACAAAGAGAATGGTTACCAAATATCCCAACCCTGAGATACGAGGGGTTTGAGAAAAAAGACCTCAATCTGATAGAAGTCAGCCAAAGTTTAGTTAGAGCAAGAGACAAGAAGGGAGGAAGCATGGAGTTTAACATTATTTATCCAGAATCACACAGACTGCAAGTGATAGAATCAGGATCCGATCCCAGGCAGTCTGATTCCAGAGTGCCTCCCAGTGGGTTGTCACAGAAGGGAAATTGAAAGAAAATGAACAAAGTATACCTTGCACTCCTATTGATGTTGCATCAATTAAGTACACCTTTATAAGTGCCTGGTGGTCAAATACCTCTGAGAAATGTCGATTAAACTATTGCATCATGGAATCAAAGACACTACTGTGTAGATGATGGAGGTCTTAGCGTCATAGAGAAGATGGATAAAATGCGTCACGAAATACTTTTGTAATACATGTAAAGACCCAATCTCAAAAACATATATGGGCTTACTGTTGGCAGACTCAGACCTCCTTTTGTATTCTCTATCTCCACTCTCAAGGGGCGAGTAGTCCTCAGACTGCTAGCCTGGGTCACCCACTCTGGGCCCTGGTCTGTTATTACCTCCTATCCATAGCACTCTGTACTCTGAAACTTTCTCTGTTTCCATTCCATCAACAAGGGTTGGCCAAAGTGCACACTCTCCACGCATTGCAGGTGAACTAGCTTGCTAAGACAGTAGCATGTGATTAACCATTTAATAACCATTTTCCTTTAAGACAGGAGAGAAGCTATATTACAGGTAAAATATACAACAGTTGTAAGACACACCTGATTTATGAATCTTAACGTGTGCAAGCTAGTATTTTTCCATTTAAGAAAGTAAAAGGGCTTCCCTGGTGGCGCAGTGGTTGAGAATCTGCCTGCCAGTGCAGGGGACACGGGTTCGAGCCCTGGTCTGGGAAGATCCCACATGCCGCGGAGCAACTGGGCCCGTGAGCCACAATTACTGAGCCTGCGCGTCTGGAGCCTGTGCTCCTCAACAAGAGAGGCCGCGATAGTGAGAGGCCCGCGCACCGCGATGAAGAGTGGTCCCCGCTCGCTGCAACTAGAGGAAGCCCTCGCACAGAAACGACGACCCAACACAGCCATAAATAAATAAATAAGCAAACAATACCAGGAAGTATATCATCAAGTGCTAAATTGGTAGTTACGAGTCTAAGTGTTGTTAGGGGTTAGAAAGGGGAGTAATTGAAATGCACTGAAGCTGTGCTCTGAGCTCCGGGCCATCACGCCTCACGTTCCTTCAGGGCAGAGGCTACGTTAACTTTTAATTTTCTTTCTATTCCTTTTTCTTTCTTCCTTGCTCGCCTACTTGCCTGCCCCCTTTCTTTCTTTATCTTCCTTTCCATAGACCTAGCACAGTGATGTGCCTGTAATAGATACATAAAAACTGCTTTCTTTGTATTTTCCCTAACTTCTCTCCAAAAGGATTTAAAGTGGCTTATAAGGATATAAAATAAATAAATAAACAAGCTTAAAATAGGTGACAAAGAAAAAGTAAAACAAGGGGAGAGACATAAAGTGGACTGAGAAATGCGGAAAATACTAAATTAAAATACAAGCCACAAACGACCATACCTTTGCAATAGATGAACCACAAATTTGGCTGCAAGCTTTCACATGGACTATTTGAAAAGGACAATCTGATTAATTTATGCAATTTACACTGCCCTTATGACAAACACATATCAATTGTTCAGCAGATACTAAACTATTCCAGATCCTTAAGAAATACTGTGTATTTCCCCCTGGAGTCCTCACACAACAGATACGTTATAATGTAATAAACAGTATTCTCAAGCAGCTTCTTTGTGTAGACTCAACCATGAGTGTCACAGGGCTGTTTATTGCACACATATTTTCAACTGTATGGGAGTATTCCTACTTTGTTAAACTTAAGGGTTATGGACTACCCATACATTTAACTGTGGCCTATGTCTATAAATTTAACAAGGTAAAAGGGAGTAGGACAATTTTGAGAACGGGACTGCTCTTAGAACTTTATAGTTTATAAACACTTACCTTACACACACACACACACACACACACACAGAGTCTTCGACCAAGCTGGAAATAATCTTATCATCTCTTGCACGTGCTACATTTTATACTTAACATTGTAGTGATATCTGTAGTTCCTTGATTCCTCTTGCTAGATTTTAAGTTCATCAAGGCCAAGTGTGAAATGGCATCTTGTATATCTTTATATCCCTCACAGCGTCCAGCATCATGTCTTGTTCTAAATGAATAGAATTTTTAATTCAACAGATATTTATTATTTTTCTACTAGGTGTTAGACACTTTTTTAGCGATGAACAAAACATGAAATTCCTTACCCTCAGTGGAATTTACAATGAGGGGAGAGATTGAGACAAGACAGACAAGAACAGCAATAAATTAGTAAATTGCATAGTATATAAGAAAGCAAAATTTGTTATGGAAAAAAATAAATAATAGAGTCGGGAAAGAGGGATTTGGAGTGTGTGTGTGTGTGTACGTGTAGGTGTAGGTGAAGTTGGTAGTATTAACTAGCATAGTCAGGGTAGACCTCATTAAGGAGATGAGACTTAAGCATAGAGTTAAAGAAGATAAAAAAGTTAGCTAAGCAGATATCTGGGGGAAGAATATTTTAGGCAGAGGATACAGCCAAGGCTCCAAAACAGGCCATATATATATGGATATATATATGGATCCATTGAATGCATATATATATGGATACATATATATATATATGGCATGACCTAACCCCCAAATAATTTTGATCTATTGGAATTAGTGTTCAGGATAACAATATAGACAGAAGTATAAGGCACACAGAAAAACAAATATGGAATAATAAAAATTCTTACATTCTCTGCAATAACAATGGGTTGTTTAAAAAGTAGAACTGTATATTTTCAATGACAAATAATATTGTTGTGATGGTCAGGTTGGAAGGAAAATGTCTTAGTCAAAATAGGCTAAGTGAGGCTGCAGTAACCCTGAAATCTCATTGGCTTAGTGCAAAATGATTTAGGTCCCACTCTTAAATGAGTCTGCATTATGACAGCAGTTCTCAGAGGAGATAAACCTTGTCAAGCTCATAATCAATAACAATATCTGGAAAGTTTTGTTTTATACCCTGGATCTTAAGGAGTTAATAAAGTGTTGGTTAGAAAATGTTTAAACCCATACTCTTCAATAAGAACTATGTATGCATTACCCCCATTTATTTAATAAAATTACATAAAACAAACTACATATATTCTACAGGGGATTTCTATATGTTCTGTATGTTAGAGATGTTCTGATACAGACTTTTAATTTTTCATCACTAAGGATTCATCAAAAAATTTTATCAATATGTACCTGAGAGAAAATCTCTACCCCATAAAACTTTTTCTCCTTGTAATTCCTTCTGATATTTCTGTGATCTACCTGTTGTTGACTTGTATTGGTCAAAGCCTCTATGTTTAATTATTTTTATCAGATTTCTTTTTGCTAAATTCAGATATCTTTTAGCTTCCATCTTTAATTGCTCAAGCCTTGGATATGAAATAATGGAATGAAATTATGTATTTGGAATAAGTTATACAAAGATGATGGACTATTTTTTTGCTTCATTTTCTGCTCATATGGTTTTCTGCCATTCCATATTTGTGTACCCTCTGCCTGTTTCTTCTGGTCTCTAACCCTGCAAAATGCACTCAGCCTCATGGATCAGAGACGGAAAGAGTCTTGTAAGCTTAGAAAGAATAAATTCCAGATTGGGGATGAGACTTACTCATTGGATAAAAACATGGTTTTGGACTCTGGTAGAGTTCAAGATTCCTATCCAGATATGTTTTTAAAATGTTCTGGAGTTATAATTTTAGATTGTAATGCCTTTAAAACTTTGGGCCCATCCAAGACTTTTAGAATAATACAGCTTGAAAGAGATGTGTTAGTTCTGGAAGTTTGCCTGGGCTTCAGCTGCTGGAGGATGGGCCCATCCTGATGGAATCCCTGAGGGTCGAGAATGGGATAAATAAAAAGAAACAGAGTCAAAGAGAATTTGGTCCATTTATAGTGAGACTATAAAATAATTTCAGAAAGTAATTTAAATTTCATTCATCTGTTGTAATCAGTCTATGAAGGTTGACTTTCTCTTTCTGAGTTCTTTTAGGTCACTGCATTTTATTAGAAAGTCGTCCGTTTTAGTAAGATTTTCTAACTAGATAATACAGGTTTGAAAAGTGTATTTTTTGAGTTTCAAGAAATATCCTTAGGATTTCATGCTCTATCTTAAGGATGTTTGTGTTTAATCTCACTTTTTCTTGTTATTTATTATACTTACCAGCTATTTATCAGATAAGTTTTAAAAGGCTCTTGGATTTTTATTTCCAATTTCTATTGTTTTTCAATATCTAATTAATTAATTCCTGTTCTATCACTGTTTATAATTTCTGATTTTACTACCGTTTTGGTTATTTTTCTAATTTCTTAATTCTTGAATTATTAATTTTAAAAAAATTTTATTCTTTTTTATTTACTGAAAGCAATGAGATTTGAATTTACCTTTATTATCTGGCAATTATTGATAGAAAATGTGACCAGAAAATGTCTCCTTTTAGGAACTTATACTTTTCTTTGCGATCTAGGGTATGATGAATTTTTTATAAACATGTCATGGTTACTTGAAAAAACATATATTCTCTCAAGTTACACATTTTGATATTTATCTATAAAATTAACCTTACATGTTACATTATTCAATCCTCTCTACCTTCATTTGTTCTAGTCAATTTAATCTAGCAAAAACTGAGAGTTATGCTAAAGTCTCCCTTTTTTGTGTGATGTAATTATTCATGATTTCCAAAGTCAATTAAAAAAATTTTATATTGACGTATAGTTGATTTACAATGTTGTGTTAGTTTCAGGTATAGAGCAAAGTGAATCAATTATATATATATATATATATGCACGTATATATATACATATATATCTCCATTCTTTTTCAGATTATTTTCCCATATAGGTTATTACAGAATATTGAGTAGATTTCCCTGTGATATACAGTAGGTACTTGTTAGTTATCTATTTTATGTATAGTAGTGTGTATATGTTAATCCCCATCTCCTAATTTTTCACTTCTCCCCATGTTTCCCCTTTGGTAACCATAAGTTTACTTCGAGCTCTGTGAGTCTGTTTCTGTTTTATAAATAAGTTCATTTGTATCATTTTTTATCAGTCCACATGTAAGTAATATCATATGATATTTGTTTTTCTCTGTCTGACTTACTTCACTTAGTATGATATTTAAAACATGAATATTAATGACCGTTATATCTTTGTTATGAAGAACGACCTCATTCACCTGTGAACTTCTTTTGTCTTGAATTCTCCTTTCTCTATTATTAATAACATCTTTTCTGCATTTGTATTTACTTGATGAATCATTATACATCCTTTTATTTTTAAATTTTATGTGTAATTTTGTTGTAGTTTTAGCTAACTAATGGTATATAGTTGGGCTCTACAGTTTTGTATTTAGTGCTGTTTTAACATAATCTATAAATCCATGTATTTTAATGTGGACATTTAACCTTGTTGCATTTTTAAATAATATCTTTTTTATATATTTAACTTCTTTTTTATTTTATTTTATTTTTTGGCCGCACCACGCAGCATGTGGCATCTTAGTTCCCAGACCAGGGATCCAACCCACACCCCCCTTCATTGGAAGCGTGGAGTCTTAACCACTGGACCACCAGGGAAGTCCCCTGAAGTAGTTCTAGACTTACAGAAACATTGTGAAACTAGTACAGATTCCCATTTCCCCTACTCAGTTTCCCTATTATTAACTATTATTAACATAGTACATAACTAATGAATCGATATTGATACGTTATTGTTAAAGTCCAATTTTTCTCAGATTTCCTTAGTTTTACATGCTGACCTTTTTCCGTTCTAGATTTCATCCAGGATACCACATTATGTTAAATTGTCATGTCTCCTTAAGCTCTTCTTGGCTGTGACAGTGTCTCAGACTTCCCTTGTTTTTGGTGGCATTGACAGTTTTGAGGACTACTGGTCAGATATATTGCAGAGTGTCTCCCAATCAGGATTTGCTTGATGTTTTTCTTAAACTTAGATTATAGGTTTTGGGGAGGAAGACCTCAAAAATAAAAGTCCATTCTCATCACATCATGTCAAGGGTTCATACTATTAACATGACTGATCTCTGTTGATATTAACCTTGATTACCTGATTAGATAGTGTTTGTCAGCTTTCTCCACTGTAAAGTTACTCTTTGATTTCCTTTTCCATATTGTACTGTTTGGAATTGAGTCTCTATGTGCAGCCCACTCTTAAGGGGGAAGAGGTAGGCTTCACCTCCTTGAGGGTAGAATATTTACCTAAATTGTTTGGAATTCTGCACAGGTGCTTTGCCTATTCTCCCCCATTTATTTATTTATTCAGTGACTTCTTTTTCATATCAGTATGGACTCATAGGTTATTTTATAATTTGTGTTAATTCAATGTTATTTTGTTTATTTTGTTGCTGTAATCTTTGCAGCTTTGTCTGTTTAGAGTTCTTTCAGTTGGCTCATGTGTCGCTTTGACAAACCCCTATTACTGTTTCATTTCTTTGTTACGTTAGCACTTTCTTACTTTCTGATACTTTAAGATGCTCTCAACAAAAATCAGATCCTATAATTTATTTTTTAGAAATGCTTCATATAGTTTTGTTCCCCTGACTTCTGAAATTCTTCCCCTCACTCACATGGCTCCTGTGTAAAAAGTGTGAACCTAAAAATCCATAGATATGACAACTAACTTTGTCAATAAAAATGAGATCAACAGCTCAAATTTGAATCATTTCATAAAATGCAACTAATTAAAATGCTCTGACCAAAAAGTAATTGGTCAAAATTCCAAACCTTTAAACTACTTGATCATGACAGTATTTTATTTTATTTTCAGTTTGCTAAGAGTACCTGTTGGTCAAAATAAGAATTACTGTAGTTCTAGGAGACTTTAAAACAAGTCTAGAGCAAATAAAGATATAAAATAAGCCAGTTGTACTGGTACTTCTTCAAATTGTAGTATAAGTATTTAATACATATTTATTCTATTTGTTTATGTTTTGTTATTTTATTCGTGTGAAGTGTTTATATGAGTCAGTCATAAATATATAATCACCATTTAAATTATTAAAGTGAATTTAATTTTTTGTAGTCAATGTTTAATCTTTTAAGAAAAATTAAATTTGTAAGTCTTGTTTTAAAGAAAAAGATGCTCCAGACTCATCTTGTATATTTCTTGCCCCAGTCCTAAAATCAACAATTTCTCAAGGAGCCCTGCTTCCTTTTACTGGAGAATGGTATTAGAATCCAAGATCTGGATTCGAGACCCTCTAAGCAGACAAACAAGGAAATATGTATCATTTATTTATTTTTAACTTTTAAAAAATTCTGTAATGATTATAGATTCACAGGAAGTTGAAAAAATAGTACATAGAGTCCCTTGAAATCTTTGCCAGCTTGCTTCAACTTCTATAACTGTCAGCTTCTACATAGTATAAGCTAACCTGGGAAATTGGCATTGCTACAATTTCATTAACTAGACTACAAACTGTATTCAGGTTTTACCAGTGTTTTACACCGACTCATTTGAGAGTATGTGTGTATATACAATTCTGTGCAATTTGATCCCACATGTAGGTTTGTAGAACCACCACCATAATCAAGATATAGACCTGTTTTCTCACCCAAAGGAACTCCTTCATGCTACCCCATTATAGTCAAACCCACACTCCCAACCCCGTCCTTGTCCCCAGGAAACCACTGATCTGTTCTCCATTTCTATATTTTTGTCATTTTGAGGATGTTGTATTTAGAATTATGCTGTGTAACCTTTTGGGATTGGTTTTTTTCACTAAGCATCATAACTTTAAGATCTTTCCAAGTTGTGCTCATGACCTACTTTTTTCCTGTTTGTTGCTGTTCGTATTCCATGGCATAGATACGCCAGGGTTTGTTTAACCATTTACCCACCAAAGGACATTGGATTGTTTCCAGTTTGGGACTATTGCAAATAAAGCTGCTATGTATATTCACATACAGGTTTTTGTGAGCAGAAGTCTTGATTTCTCTGGGATAGATGTCCAAGAGTGCAATTGCTAGGGTCATATTATAAGTGCATGTTTGATTTTATAAGCAACTACCAAATTACAGTCCAGAGTGATTGTATCATTTTACACTTCCATCAGCAATTCACACCAGATCTACCTTTTCCACATCCTTTTCAGCATTTTATCTTATCTTTTAAAAAGTTTTAATCATTCTAGTGGGTGCATAGTGATATATCACTGTGGTTTTCATTTGTATTTCTCTAATAGCTAATAATGTTGAACATCTTTTCAGATCCTTATTTGCCATTTGTATCTCTTCTTTAGTGTTTTTTTTTTTTTTTTAACTGTTGGTTTTTTACTGTTGAGTTTTGAGGATTCTTTATATATATTCTAGATAGAAGTCCATTGTCAGATGAGTGGTTTGGTAATATTTTTTCCCAATCTGTAGTTTGTATTTTTATCCTCTTAACAGGACATTTCATGGAGCAAAAGTTTTTAATTTGAAGAGGTCTAATTAGTCTATATTTAATGGAAATTTTTGGTGTCATATCTAAGAACTCACCTAGTCCTAGGTCTTGAAGATATTCTCCTACGTTTTATTCTAACAGTCTTATGGTTTTATGCCTTACATGTAAATTTGTGATTGTTGATATTTTTTTTTTTTAATTTATTTATTTTTATTTATTTTTGAGTGTGTTGGGTCTTCGTTTCTGTGCGAGGGCTTTCTCTAGTTGCAGCGAGCGGGGGCCACTCTTCATTGCGGTGCGCGGGCCTCTCACTATCATGGCCTCTCTTGTTGCGGAGCACGAGCTCCAGACGCGCAGGCTCAGTAATTGTGGCTCACGGGCCCAGTTGCTCCGCGGCATGTGGGATCCTCCCAGACCAGGGCTCGAACCCGTGTCCCCTGCATTGGCAGGCAGACTCTCAACCACTGAGCCACCAGGGAAGCCCTGATATTTATTTTGAAGACTGATATATTTTAGTATCTTCTGTCATCTTACTTTATGCATTATTCCTTTGGTTTCTTTTGATTTTTTTCCTCCTTTTTTCCCTCCTATGAGTTAGCTGATCTACACATTACATTTAGGCTATACAATTTCAGTCTGCAAAATAATTGACTGTATTTTCCTAATTATTAATACTAATTAAGAAACTAAATCCAATAACTTTGATCTATTTAAAATTTAGCCTGCTTCTAATTTTTTTCTTTCCTCACAAAATTATTATTCATATTATGTATCCTCTCTTACAAGAATATACTTTTTGACATTTGTCTTACATTTTATAACCATAACAATTAATTAGATAATTCTATATTTACTTAGTTTTATTGATGATTAATAATTCTATTTTAAACAACTATCATTATTTTTAATCGTTTCACTCATTTCCATCATTATTATTCATTATCTCCTCAATTCTTTGAGTAATTTTAATTCGTAAGAGATAAATTGGTGGTTAAATTTCTGAACCACATCTAAAAATAACTTTTTCTGACTCTCACATATGAATGCTTACTCTTGGGGATATGAAATTCTTAGGGCTCTATTTTTTTCTTTTGTTTTGTTCTTCATTTTAGTATTCTGGAGGCATTCTATGATTTTTTGATATTTGGTGATGTGGAAGAGAAAACTGAGGATATGTGAAGAGTGTCAGATGAGAAATCTTAAGTGAACAAGAGAGCTGAGGGCCCTGAAAGGAAAGGAAGTAGCAAGTTCCAGGAAGGAAAACTAAATCAATAATTAAATGTTGCCCCAAAGGTCAAGTAGGTTGATCACTGACAAAAGTTATTGGATTTGCAATTAGAAAATAATTTTAACCTTTGAAATAACAATTTCAGGGAAATGTTGAAGGGGGAAGCCTATTTCTGAGCCCTGGGAAGAACCTTAGAGATCATCTAGTCCAAAGTCTTCTGTTAGTCAGGGAAATGACTTGTCCATGGTCATTAACAGACACCAGGGCCTGACTCCTGCTTCAGTGCTCTTTGTATCTATGACAAGACTTGAAGTGAAGGAATGAAGCCTACAGAGAAGAGGCAGAAGAGGTGGTCCGGTGGAGGGAAGGAAGCGGCAACAAAGAGCAGTTGAAAGGGGTGAATCCAAAGACATGGATCTCTGAAGGAGGTGGGTAAAGCAAAATTAGAAAGAGAGAAAGAGGGAGAGAGAGAGAGAGAGAGAGAGAATGAATACCTGGGATGTTCATGTCTTATAGACTTTAGATCAGAGACCAAAAAAAAAAAAAAAGCCTCCAAAGAGCTCACTTATCCAGGGTCAAAATGGAGGCTAACACAATTGCTTTGCTAGACCTGGAAGACAGGAAAGGAACATGAAAACAGGTTGTATCTAGAAAAGGCCACTTAGTACTTTAAATTTGCGCCCTCTCCTGTGGAAGCACAGGTGCCACTGAAAGGTTTCAACCATAGCTGAGTTGATAGAGCAGCTTCATTATATTCATTGCACTCCTCTGTTGCATGTGGCAGATATCCTAAAAACCCTTCTGGCATCAAAGCCAAGCGATGCACCTAAACTCTGTGGATTGGATCACAGTGGGGCGTATGGAGGAAAGCAAGTTCTACTTAAGTTATCAGAGTGAAAATAGGTACAAAATATAGAAAAAGCCTTCAGTAGAATATGAATATATACTTATTATATATAACATGTACATATATATGTACATTATATATACATATATAATACGTATATATTCATATATATTTTTTCACATATATATATAGATACAATGAACACAGTTAAACTCACTACCAGCTAGAGTCGATAACTTACCTCAGGTATTAGGCAATATCTATTTCACCATTCCTTTGATATTTTACTGTTTAATTTTCCCATTTTATATCATACTTAACTTTATATAACATCTTAAATCACACTGAATGTAGAAAAGCTATATCCCCTCCCCCCACCACACACGTACACATCAATAAAAGTGGAAGCATGAAAGTACATCAAAGCAAAGGAGTGTGACTCTTATCATTGCAGGGTCTTTGACAGTGGTGGATCTGTCCTGTCCAGCAGGCCACAGAGGCACTGGGGTCAGTGATCTTCTCTGCTGGATCCCCAGCAACTCCAGTTTTGCCATCTAGTAAGCAAACTGGGACTGCTATCCATTAACATTTTTCAGTCTTTTGCAGTGTACTGTAATTTATCCCTGTCATTTAGACCCAGGCAGTGGTCTTTAGCTTATTTCTGAGATCTTATTACATTTTTTATTCATAGAGAAGTAAGATTTAGGTATCAAAGATCAATAGCAACCTCCATCATGCTTACATTTTTAATAAGAAAGATGTTGTATGAAGACAGACTGGTGTATTTTATTTGCTCAGCAGCTGGGCTCATTTCAGACAGGTAAGACACTTTGCTTGCATTTCACTCTGTCTATTCTCTCCTCCAGTCTCTATGCAATATTCATCCCTCTGGGAGTGTGGTCTCTGGCACTGGCATATCACTTCACACCTGATTTGGTCCAGCCAGACGTCAAAGAAGGGAAGAAGTCTAATTATTGGAAGAGGTCTTGAGAAGCAAAGAGGTCTAGACTTTCTTTGGTGCCCTGGATTCCTGCTGTGGTGTGGGCTGTCTTGACTCAGTCAATATCAACACCATCAACAAGAACAATAACACTAGGTGAATGTTTTCCATTTACAAAGCTCTTTTTCCCATACACTGAAGGTCAGGATTTCCTCTCCCAAATCCACCATTGTCCAGCACCAACTGCTACAGCTTAATATTCATGCTTCTCTTACACTGTAAGTTGTCTTAATGCACTAATTACTCTAGTGCTCTGTCCCACCCAAGGCAAGATTTTGTTTTCCTTTTCCTCTAGCATTTCCTGGAGGAAGTAGAGAAAAATCTCAGAGGTTGAGAACAATCAGTGTTCCTTGAGGTAGAAGGGCAAGAACCAAGGAGAAATTTGCTGTCAAGCAGCAGGGCTGACTCTGCCATTGTCCTGTAATGACCTGACTCTGTAGTTGAGTGAAATCCTTCAGAGCTGTCTACAAATCTCTCATTGGCCTGAGATCAGGTGAGGCCAGTGGACAACTTTCCCAGTCTTCTTCTTAGGGGCTTCTGAAATCCACTCTCTCAGATCTTTTTTCACTTCTCTGACCAATTTTTCTTAGTTTTGTTTTCTCATACATTCTCCTCTGTCCCCATCCCTTAATGGTTGGACTCTCCAAGTTTCCATTCTTGGCCTTTTTATCAATGTACATGCCTTTGCTAAGCAATGTTATCCTTTCCATGTTTTTCAACTACCTCTATAGGCCATTGACTCCTAAATAATTATCTTTAACTCTAACCACTGCTTGGGCATCCAGACTGCATATGTGGTTCTCTACTTGATGCTGCCATCTTGAGCTGCCAGAGGCATTTCAAAACCAACATGTCTAGAACAATTCAATTTTCTTTCCCAAACTCTACTCCTACCCCTGTCTCTAATTGATTGGCAGCACTCAGGCAACCAATGTACATTATCTTCCCTTATCTCCATTTTCCGTCTTCACCTCCCTTGTATCTGTCATACTTGCCCCTTTACCCCACGTCAGGCCTCAGCTTTCTCTTGTCTTCACTGTTGTAAGATGAGAATACCTTGTCTTTCTACCTCCTAACAGGCCTTCCAGACTTACTGGACCAGGACACAAATATGATCCTGCTGTTGCTATAATAAGAAGCTTTATTGGCTTCTTGATACTTTTAACAGAAAATCAAACCCCTCAGTATGGTTCCAAGCCTCTCTCCAATTTCTGCAGATGCCCCACTTTCTCAATATCACATCTTAATATCCAGTCATGCCAAACAGTTTGCAGTTTACAAACTATTCCTTGCTATTTTATACCCATGAACCTTTACTTTTGTTTCTTCCTCTGCTGACCATATCCTCCCATTGGCTATCCCTCCTTCCCTGTCCACCTGGAAAACACCACCTCACCTTCAAGAGTCAGCTGATGGTTACCTCTCCCTTGAATTCTTTCCTGGCTATACCACTTCCTCCCTTCCCCCTGGGTAGAATAATGCATTTCTCCTTTATAAACCCAGCAAAATTTCTACTATAGTGCTTCATTTTATTTATGACATATTTCTGTTTATAGAATATGTTAGTTTTCTTTGTATCCCTATAAATAGTGATAATAATAGCAAATATTCATCAAACACTATGTCTCAGGTACTGTTTCTTCCAATACAGTAAGTCCCCTACATACTAACTTTCAAGTTGCTAACTTTCAAAGATGAGAACGTGCATCTGGTTCCAGCAAGGAACAAGAACCTGTGTCATCAACCCATCAACATCAGGTGTGAGTGAAAATGCAGCTTGCCCTCCATCTCCTATTGCTGCCAACCCTTCATCTCTACCATCTCCCACCTCCTCTCCATCCTCCAATCAGTAACTCTTCTTGCCTGTTTACTCAATGCCAGCCCCTGTGTGCCAGCTGTTGTACTGTACTACTGTACTTTTCAAGGTACCGTACTGTGAGATTAAAAATGTTTTCTTTATTTTTTGTGTTTGTTTTTATGTATGATTTGTGTGAAAAGTATTATAGACCTATTACAGTACAGTACTATATAGCCAATTGTGTTAGTTGGGTACCTAGGCTAACTTTGTTGGACTTATGAACAAATTGGACTTACGAACAAATTGAACTTATGAATGCGTTCTCAGAAGAACTCATTTGTATGTAGGGGACCTATGGTACATTAATCTTTACATGAATTAACTTCATTAACCCTCACACAACCCTACAATGTAAGTACTATATTGGCTTGATTTTAAAGATGAGGAAACAGAGGCACAGAGTGTTTACATAACTTATCTCAAGGTCACACAACCAGTAAGTGGCAGAGACAGGCTTTAGAACCATTTGGTCTGACTCCAAAGCCTGTGATTTTAACCACTACATTTTACTGCCAATGTCTAGCATATAATGTGCACTTAATGAGTGTTTACCAGATGAATTAATGAGATTAGATGCTTGGGAAAGAGCAAGATGGAGGCCAAAACTTATGAAGGGGAAGCAAAGCTATGGGCTAAGCAGGGTCACGTAATCTATCAGGAGCATTAATCTTGGCTGGGAATTTGCAAAGATCAAAGCCTATGGACATATTGTGAGGTGCAAACTAGGGATTTGGCAGGAAGGCAAGGTTCGAGTTCTGGAGCAAGCTCACAGCAGACCAGATGACCTCATGGGGTCCAGAGCTAGTACCGTAGCAGCTCCTTTGAAGAACTGGGGCCAGACTCTGATGGCCTCAGAGGCAGTCACCTGACCACATGCCTGAGAATCAGCAAGTCGCCAGAGAGTCCCTCCCTGCCTGTGCAGACTCCAGTGAGGGGAGCCCAAGCTCTCCATTGATCGTGAGCCCACAAGGGCAGGAAGAAGTTCTTGTGTGACTTTGAACCTTTCAAGTCCAGCAAGTGACTCATGGTCAGCACCCATTAAGAGTAGCCTGGGGAAGGTGGGGTCATGCCCAGTGACCTTTCTTCCTTCTGTGGTTGAGCTAGTGCTACTTGCTTCTCTGTGCCTGCCCAAGTCTGGATAGATTAAGCCCTGGCACTTTCCCCACTTCTTCCCAACCCTCTCTCCCCCTTCTGAATGCCAACCAATGGGCAGCCTAAACATGTTTCTCACAGTCTAATTAGCATCAACAATAGTTCAAGCTAATCTCCACAATTAATGGAGAGACAAGATTATGACTGGGAGAATTATAAATGGGAATAATCGAATGTGATTGAGTCTGGAGCAGCCTCTATTGAGGAAAGCTGGAGGGGGAACAAGTCAACTCATCCTCTATTCCTTTCCTTTCTCCTAACTGGGCCCCCCACGACCCTGGCCCCGCTTCAGGCAGCATGAATACAGAAGCGTCAGTCTCAGTCAGTCTCATCAAATCAGATTCCATCCACAATGCAAGCAGTGACCTCTTCCAGTGAATTACTGTTATTAGATTTAATTATATAATAATAGTTGCACAATGGCCTGGGGCCCTTCCTCTTCTCCAACAATGCCTGTGCATCCACAGTGACAACATCCTTAGAATGGAACCATGTTTTCTCTCCTTCCTTTTTTCCTTCTTCCTCAAAATCACATTCTTTTTTAAAATTCTTCTCTTTATTGTTCTTAATTTCCCCATTACTTTCTTTTTCCTTTCACCCTGCCTTCTCTCCATCCTTGTCTCCATCTTCTCTTTCCTTTCACTCCCTTTCTCTCTCCCCTTCTTTTAGTTTCTCTCTCCTCCCTCTCCATTCTCCTCCCTCTCTTTTACAATTCTTATGTAAAGACCAGGCTTCAGGAAAGCCACAGACATCTTGGCATTTACTCCTACCTCCCTTTATGCACTTGTGTAAGAGAAAAATGTGGTGATGATTTTGTCGTCCATGGGGGCTTCTTTCTCTTTGGTACCACTTTAGCAGATGCCTTCCTGGTTTTACTCTAACATGACATCTCCAAGTCTTCATGAGATGATCCTTCCTTCCTTCATTTTTCCCTCCCTCCCTCCTTTCCTTCTTCCTTCTTCCCTTCCTTTTTCCTTTCAATAAATCTCTAAAATATACCACGCACATATAGGTATGAAAATAGAAAACTATGAAACAAAAGCAGATCTACTTCACCTCTGAACTTACTATCTCTTTGCTAAATGAGCTTCTTTCCCAGCTAGATTATTCAGTAAGTGGTTCTGACATCCTGGGTTGGCTTTACATGTTGAAGTCTTTTTTTTTTTTTTTTTTATCTTTCTTCCTTATTTCCTAGATGGAAATTGTCAACAAGCTAGGCTATGATTATTTTTTTCATTTGAAATCCTCCTAATATTCTGATTCTCTCCAGCCTCACGTCCACCAAACAAACCTGTCTCTAATTCACCAACAGGTTTTGTTGGGGCCCAATTCCCAGCATTGCTCTGATATCCAAAGCCAAGGGCTGAGTTCTAGACTCTAACAGGGTAAGACTTCTTTGTACCCAATGAATGTGAGCTAAATGATAGGGGGTATTTTATATTCTCTACTTTGAAGAAAAATCCATAAAATGTATTTGTAATTATGCAAAGCTGAATGGTATAATCTTAAATGCAACCTATTCCAGTCTACAGCAATAACAGAGACAACAGGTGGTTTATAATCTGGCTCTATCTTTGGACCTGTACCCAGACATATCCTGGGGACCTGATGAGAATTTCAAAAGGAGTATAAGGGCAGCATTTGGTGGCTTAGAAAGCGGTCAAATAAGACTAGGAAAAAATCAGAGAAGAGGCCAGTTTTCACTTTTATGTAAAAGCTATTAACTCTGTAAAGCAGCAGAGGAACAGAAGGAAGAGAGAGAAAGAAGGATGAAGTTTGGCCAAGGCAGGAGTTAATCTATGAGACCGTGTTGGCACTTCATTAGGATGAGGAAACATTTGGAGTTGGGAGCTTTTCTAGGAGAAAGGATGATTTATTTCCCCTTTCATTTATATATGCAACCCAAGGGTCAGCAAGATTTTTGGCATTCATATTACATACAGTTCTAGCTATTTCAGCAATAATCTTCAAACACCCTTCTTCTGATAGCATGTATTTGTAAGAGGCAGACTGCAACTGTGAAAAGAGCACAGGATTTAGAATCTAAAGACCCGGCTTCATGACATCACCAATTATTAAGTGTGTGACCTGGAGCAAGACACAGTGTTTCTGTGCCTCGGGGTTCTCTCTGTAAGATGAAGATTGTAATAATGAAGATTAAAATAACATAAAATTATATTCATATTTATATCCATATTGTGCTTGATAGTACAAGTTTGTTGTGAGGATCACAAAATATATGATAAAGTGTTCTGTGAACTGTTAGATATTATTCACATTTGTTATTGCTTTATATCCCTCAGAGAGCTCAGCTCTCCAGGTGCTGGGCATGTATTAAGTTGCAGAGTAATTATGTGTGGACGGATTGATATCTGCTTCTATCACTTAATATAGACAAGAATGATTATGGATTAAGTAACTGTTTCTAGTCTATGAAGGTCATATGACATTCCCCCCACCCCGAAGTGTGGACCGAAGAAAACCAGTGTAAAGTACAGCATGAGGATTATGGCTGGGTATGCCACTGTCTGCAGCAATCCCACGTGTGACCTACCTCAGTTAGCTGAGATTGTCTGCCTCCACATCAGAAGACGCACCCTACCTTGAAATTTTGAATGCCTGTGTTTCAGTTTGTTTTAGCCCTTTGAGGGCACACACCTTATCCTGTGGTGTTTTAGTTTCCTGGGTACTATCTGAAATGTGCCCTCCACAAAGCAGGATGACAGTCTTTTTTTTTTTTTTTTTTAATTGAACTATAATTGATTTACGATGTTGTGTTAGTTTCAGCTGCACAGTAAAGTGATTCATATATATATATGCATAATATGCTTTTTCAGATTATTTTCCAATATAGGTTATTAAAAATAAGCATAGTTCCCTCTGCTATACAGTAGGTCCCTTTTGTTTAACTATTTTTTATATAGTAGTGTGTATAAGTTACTCCCCAAAGTAAGGATGACAGTCTTATTCATCTTTGTATTGACTGTGTCTGGCCTGGCGTCTGGCGCAGCACAGGGACCCAGGTCACAGGTGTTGCATTGAGTGAAATAAAAGTCATCTTGGCAATAAAGTTTGCTAAGCAAGCTGAGAAGAAAGGTTGAGATTCCTCCTCTTTCCCTTGAGAATCGGAGTGATTGTCATTCAGTGTCGATGTGAGCCAGGAGCAGAGAGTTCAGGTGTGACTGTGAGTAACTCCTTTCCATTGTGTGCGTGTTACCACCTCTGGGAAGAGGGGAGGGTGTGTTACTCCTTCCTCGGTGCCCTCACCACATTCTATTCTCCCGTCCAATTTAGGGCCATCACAATGTACTGCTTACATACATAGCACTGCTTAGACTCTGGTGGCTTGAGGGGCAGGGATGGGACTGTTTCATCTCAGAGCCAACCTAGTCCAGTCCTCTGCTTCCAGACGGGGTTCATACCTGCACACACCTCCAGGCTGATGCATGTGTTCAAGATGCAGAGGCTACTTGAAAGTTAAGATCTCCTTGTCTCCAAGACAAGAAGCTACGCGGAAGCCCAATTTTCATGACCCGTTCTTTTAGGAAAAACATTGCCTCTCCATTTACTCCAGAAAGGAAGGAAGTAGAGGCAGAAAAAAATAGCAAGAAAGGAATAAAGGATCACTGAGTTCCTATTATAAGTCAGACACTTGGCTAACTATGAAATCTCATCTAATTCTCATAATAAATCGGATTGGGCTGGTGTTATCCCCATCCTACAGGTGAGATATTGCAGATCAGAGTGGTCGTATGACTAGACAGTGGTGGAATCAAGACTGGAAGACACCAGAGTTTCTATCTTTGTGCCGTTCCTGTGGACCCTCTGCATGGAAGGCTTAAAGCTCTAACAGGGCAAAGACAGGGGGTCGGGGTCCAGGGCTGGCTGGGGTGCACCACCAGAGCACAGCTGTTCCATCTAGTTGGAAACCCACCCAACATTCACCCTGGAACATTCATTCTCCTGTAAAAATCCAAATTCAGTTGTAATTGTCTCTCAATTCTATTCATTTATTTTTTAACAACATCTTTATTGGAGTATAATTGCTTTACAATGATGTGTTAGTTTCTTCTGTATGACAAAGTGAATCAGCTATACATATACATATGTCCCCATATCTCTTCCCTCTTGCATCTCCCTCCCTCCCACCCTCCCTATCCCACCCCTCTAGGTGGTCACAAAACACCGAGCTGATCTCCCTGTGCTATGCGGCTGCTTCCCATTAGCTATCTATTTTACATTTGGAAGTGTATATATGTCCATGCCACTCTCTGTCTCTCAGAATTCTAAATTGTTGATATACTTTTTTTCCTCCACTAGAAATAAACTGAGTTCCTGATGGGAATGAAATAGGGAATTGAGAAATGGTAAGTACTTTAAAATACACAATTTATTGTGCCACGAATTGTATTTTGTTACTGAGATTCTTCTGTCATTATGTGATTTTGGAGAAGGTTGGGTTCTTTTTACATGTGTTTTTTCTCCCTGTTCTCCAGGGAGCTTGTAGTACTTAAAACTGTTGTATAATGGATAGTATAATCACTGTAAATTAAATGTGCCTCTGCCGAATTGTGTTTTATGTTAATTCCATTGTGTGGTGGCAGCTGCTTGGGAAGAAAGCTATAGATTGGCAGAGGACCTGGGTTTCCAGCTCTGCCAAGTGCCCACGGCTACAGGTTCTGTGCCACAAGTGATGTGTTAGCCCAGGAAGGAGCTAGTGCTTTGAAAGGGGTGGGATTTGTACCCCATGAGCTGGACTGGGAAAGAGTAACATCAATTCCCAGGACAATAGCCAAAGAGATCTTTTCTAAGGACCATCAGAAAATAGGGCCAGGAAAGGACCTTGGTCTAGTCCATCCCAGACCCAAGACTCTGAGAGCAAAGTGATTTCCTAAACATGTGATCTATCACTCAAATTCCAGCTATCCTAAGGCAATCACCAGTGAAACCCTCAACATCAAAAGGGGCCTGTGAATTTGTTTAAAAATGGGTTGGACTAGAGGCCTAACCAGTCAAGGCCCCCAGAAGATGCTCACTGAGCATGGACCCCAGGAGGCTGAAGACATTAGTGTGGAGAGAGCATTCTGGAGGACAAACACTTACTTTTGTTTGAGTTGAGCATCTACTATTTACCAGCCACTATGCTGATAAATATTTTCCTACTTAGTCCTCACTGTATTCATGAGATATCAAAATTATTAGCCTGCTTTATAAGCAAAGACATTGATTTGGGGGGAGATAAATTTGGCAAAGTCACATAACTATAATCGGTCATGCCAAAATCACGACTACAGATTGCACGTTATGTCTATCAGAAAGAGTCAAGCTGGGTGGAGAGGGCAAGATGAAGGAAGTCCTGCAACCAAGCAGAGAAATGAAAAGGTGATCAAGGGCCACAGAGGTTCCTGAGTGTGGGAACAGTGTGACAAACTTAGCTCCTTCCAGGAGGTCATAGGAGTATGTGTGCTAGAGAGATGTGTATGACGCATTAAAGCTGAACATGGAGGCAAAAGGAGCAGAATTCTATGTAGAGCACGTGCCTTGGTCTGCTGATGCTGCCATAACAAGATACCGTAGACTAAGTGGGTTAAGCAACAGAAATTTATTTCACATGGTTCTGGAGGCTGGAGGTCCCAGATCAAGGTGCCAGCCTTTTCGGTTCCTGGTGAGATTTTCTTCCTGGCTTGCAGATGCCTTGCCACTTTCTTGCTGTGTCCTCATTTGGCAGAGAAAGAGGGAGCTCTCTCATATGCCTTCTTATAAGGTCACCAATCCTATTGGATTAGAGCCCACCCATATGACCTCATTTAACCTTAATTACCTCCGTAAAGACCCGTCTCCAAATACAGTCACATATGAATTGGAGGGATGCAAAAACATTCGGTCCGTAACAGCATGGTTTTATTTTTATTAAAAAAGTGCATGTGTATGTATATATACATTACTCTATATATTTACCCTTGGAAGCACAGATAACAAAATATATATAAATATTAGAAATGTTTCTTCTCTTTGCTTATCAGTATTATCCAATTGACCTGCAGCAAGTATGTTTTCATTGTTTGTTAAAGAACAAAGTTAAAAATAATTTGAGCCTATTTGCCCTGGGGCCCCAGTGCCTGCCCAAAGCTGTGTGCGCAGTGACTGCCCATCTGCTCTGCCCTGCCAGCTGGCTCCAGTGACTCCTGCTTAGGAATCGGGTGTGGGAGGGGCAGAGAGGACATCCCCTAGCTCCACCCAATGCCTCCCTGCTTCCACTTGTTGTCCCTTACATTTCAGGGTCATCCCTCCTTCCCTGCCTATCTCAGACCTTGATGCCACATTGAGACCAGGGACAGCTGCCCAAAGGGCAGGCTTGAGATAAGCAACAAGCTGCCTCGGAATTGATATGCAAGAAAGAGCAGCGGCAGCCTTTGTATCAGAGCCTCACAAAAGCAATTCTCTGCAGTTGATATAAAAAGGTGTCAGTTCTGGTTTAAGTACTGTATTACCAGCAAAGATTTATCTGCCTCAAAGCCGGGCCTCACGCCACCAAGGGAATAAACAGCTCTTCTGCTTATCTATTTCACGGAGCACAGTATTTCTGCAGTCGTCTCTGCCTCCAAAAGAACTTTTTTTCTTTGCCTTCCCCAGTTTGTCTCCAGCAATTTGCAAACACAAATCACTCACGCCCAATGATGATGACAGACCCCCTGGTCTACAAACCTCTCACCTAGTGTCTGGGGAGACCACACAGAGAAAACAAAGATAGGAAGGAGGGTCTTTTAAACTGGGAGCAAGTGGGAATATCAAATCTGCTGTGGAGAAACTCAAGGATATAGAGGGGCAAGGAAAATCCTTGTGCCCTAAAACATTGGTAAGAGATTGGCTGGTTTTGGTGGGGGGAATCCTGTAGAATTCACTGATAACTGCAACTTGCAGTATTCCTCATATCCTTTATGGTAGCCTAGATAGCCAGGTGTCCTGGTACACAGGATATGTAATGATATGGTAGCCTAACATCCTGGATACCAGGGTCTGGCACAGAAGAGGGTAAGGTCACATGAGGCTTTGTCACTTAGAAGATCCTGGCTTTATGGAGCTCTGGGCCCATTTGCCATCCAATGGCCATGGGACTCTTTTTCCAACGGGGTCATACCTGCTCAATCACAATGACAGTTTCTTTTTCTGTGCAGTGAAGATGCCAGGAATATCTATCTCTTCTGTCTCACGTGGGTGTTGTGGAGATCAAAGGCTGTGAAACATCAGAGTTTAAATGTCACAGATGTGTGCATCTGCGTGTGCTCGTACTGTGTATCTACTCACGGGGGCTGGAAACTTTAACAGAGAACAACTTCTTTCATTCTACAAGTCATAGCAGATTTAATTGGCAAGTGCTCCTAGGAGAGCCAATAGAGGGGTTTAAATCTGTGGTCAGGTGTAAATGATGAAGATTGGAGATTTTCCTGAAAGCCCTGTGCTGAGTGAGATGGCTGAGCGCCCAGGGGAGGAGGAGGAGAGACGGAATTTCAGGAGAGGGAAAGAGCACAAAAATGGCAGGTGTGGAAAGGGTATATGAAGATGAAATTCCCTGCCTATAGATTTGTTTTGTTCCCACATGACTGGTTCTCAGATTTTCCAAACCGTATTAGCGAGGTAGGGGCACTGGAAAAGCTGGGGGAAGGAGGGTGTGCTGGAAACCCTCAAGTGCCCACCAAAGGCACAACTAACTTTAAAGGAAAAGCGGTCTCAACAGTTCCCTTCTCTATAAGCTGTAATGGCTTTTGCAGTCTGCTTTATAAGCACAAATAGCCCTGTCACAGTAGCCATGGCCGGCTGGCCTGGGGACAGTAGGCCAGCTGAAGACAGCCACACAAGGGCAGGGGGGGGCCTCCCAGGTGCCTTTAGCCTGACCTGCAGGAACTCTGACCACTCTGGGTGAATAAATAAAAGTGGGCCACTCCCCAGGGTTCCTGCTGGGCTACTGGGTGACTTCCACTGTTGTTTTATATTCTGGTGCATCCCTGCCAGGAGCACAAGTGCTCACATTTCCAGTTAGGGGCTCAGCCTCCAGGCAGGCATGAGCTACATAGATTTGCGTGTACACAGAAGGCCACCTTTCCCAGGAACTTGGGCAGGATCCAGCCCCACATCAAGGCAGCACCTCCTTTAAAGTATCACCATTGTACATGAATGCTGCTTAGGAAAAAAACCACTTATTCTCTTAAGTCCCCTTATTGGTAGAATATTCCATGGCTTACATCATGACTGCAGCATTTGGTAGGGTGTTCTCAAAGATTCTGACCTCAGAGAATATTGGTGTTTCCTTTGGGGGCAGTGGTGGTGGAAATAGCCTTGCTATGCCGTCTTCTGCCCTATCTTTCATTTATAAGCTTCCTTCCAAACACTATGCGGTCCAAATACTATCTTGTTCCTGAGACAGGCATTGGAAAAGCTGGGTATCTTCCCTGAGCGCAGTGGTCTGAACAGCACTTGAAGCGTCAGTGAAGAATTGTAAGTATGTATTGGGAGGGGAGAGAAGACTGACTGCAACAGAGAAGGCATTACCTAATCGGGTACAGCTACCTGTAATTAAACCTGCTTAATCAGTCCTTGATCCAACATACACTTATTGAAACCTATGATGCGCTCTCTGTGTCCTGGTCATATAGAAGGCAGCAGGTTCCCTGCCCTCAAAGAAAACACAGTGCACAGTAGGAACTGCAATGGAGTCATGCTAGAAGAATGCCAGATACGAGGGAGGTTGAACAAGCCAGGATGCTTTCCTCCTTGGCAGCCAGGACAGGTCTCTGATAAAATGTCAGCAGATAACAAAGGAAAGTAACCAGATTCCAGGTTTACAAAACAGCTTAAGAAAAGAAGCTCAGAGGAATAATACAGAGTGTTGAGATTAGGGAATGGAAGTAGTTTGGTGCAGTTGAAATAGAGATGGAGAAAGATGGCAGGCAGGCTTGGGTTGGAGTGGGGTTGTATGGGTACCAGTAATGCACACAGAACAACTGGCAGTTGTTGTTTAAGAATGCAGTAGTAATGGCCAGCCCTGTTGCTTGACTATCCAACAGTCACCCTCCCCTCCTTTTCATTCTCACTAATGTTATAGAGTTTCCATGTGATTTAGGCAAGGCTCAGGGAACCAGTCTTCCCATTTCCCTGGCGCATGAGTGGTTTAGACAGGACATATAATGTGATCCTACCCAATGAGACATGAGTTATTCTAGAGGTCCACTGGAATGGATTTTTATGGCTCTTTAAAAGAGATGTTCTAATAGAAACAGTCCCCTTTCCTGTCTTTTGATTTTGCATATTCATGCATCATCTGGAACTGCTGTGGTTATCTGGGGACCCAAAGGGGAACCAGTCCATAAAACCAAGCCAATACCCTGAGGATGGAAAAATGAAAAAATGAAAAGAAACTGGTCTCTCGATGCCACTGAATCAACCAAACCTAGAACTATCTTGTCCCCACACTTATCAGTATATAAAATAATAAAATTTCATTATGTGTAAGCTGTTTTTAGATCAGCCTTCCACCATCTATAGCCAAAACCATCCTAACTGATCTACAAAAGGGTATGATAGATTCAGCTGGGCATGTGGATTTTGAGGTTCTTCATGGTTAATGGAAAGGTGTATAAGGGAGCAGTTATTAATGAAGAACTGGAGCTTGAGACAGAACAGATCTGAGAACATCTGTACAGAGGTGGTATTTGAAACTATAGGTGGTTGAACAAGATGATGCAGCCAACATGGCGCATTCAATGCCACTGAGAGGACAGAACGATGCTTCTTAATGATGTGGAGAGTTTGAAGAACTGTTGGCTTACCAACAGTTGGTGGCCATTGGTTACTTTTTTTGGGAGCAGCTTTCATGGAGTAGTGAGCTTATAGACATCATGTTGTAACCTTGATGTCTATCATGGCTGTAGACATGGGTGTAGAGGGGTGTAGAGAGAAAATGGGAGCAGAGAGGGTATCCTATGTTTTCAAAAGTCTGTTGGAGAAGGAATAGGGTGAGATAAAATGGTAGCTTAAGAGAACAGCACTACTGAGGAAAGAGATTTTTAAGGATGAAATGATAGAAGCATGTATATAGACAGAGAAAGGGGCTGGTGGAGACACTGAGAGTAAAGGAGAGGGGAGATACGGTGCAGTGGCAGGAGTAGAACAGATGGAGCAGAAGAGGAGGGATGGCTCCTCCCCAGAGCTTGAGGGAAAGAAGATGAAGAAAGACTCTGGCGAGGAGGGAGGGTCACACTGCACAGTCCTTTATAGATTAGAAAGCATGTTTGCCTATATCACCACATTCAGTCCCACCAAAACTCTATACATTGAGTACTACCATGAACTACATTTTATTTTATCTTTTTTAAGAAATTGCAGCTGACCCTTTTTATTTTTTATTTTTAAAAGTTTTTTGGCTGCGCCATGCAGCTGGTGGGATCTCAGTTCCCCAACAAGGGATTGAACTAGGGCCCTCGGCAGTGAAAGCGTGGAGTCGTAACCACTGGACCACTGGGGAATTCCTCATAACCTACCTTTTAGAGGTAAAAACCCTGAGGCTTGGGAAAGCCCACAAGCAGAAAATTATGGTGTTAGAGTGAAACCAAGCTCTGCCAGACCACAAATCCTGAGCTCTTTTGTTATACTGGATCAGGCCAGTTGATTCCTTCCTGGGAACACAAACTGGAGTAGAGCAGAGGTCCTCTCTGGCTGCCCATGAGAGTCTCTGCAACTTTAAAACATAGAGTACTCGACTCTGTGTTTGATGTCCCTTTGATGCTCTGATTCTGTTGGCCTGGGGTAGGTACTGTATATCTGTGTTGTTCAAAGCCCCCTACTTTTAAGAGCCACTGGTCTATAGAATTAATGAACATTGATTCCTAGGAGGCTCTGACTATTCATCCTTGAAACCTTAGCATAATATTCTGTGCATGTGAATTTCTCAGAGTATTTGTGGAAGGATAGAAAGAAGCAGAAAGGAAGGAAAGGAGAGAGAGAAGGCAGGAATATCTCTTTTTTATTTCATCCATCCCCACTATTCCATTGACCCAGGAACACTTATGTCCTCATCTCTGGGCTTTAACTTTGCAAATGGACTATATTCCAGTCCCCAATCCCAAACTTCGTCTTCTGAGGACAGATGCTCTCCTTCCTCCGACCATCAGTCCATGAGCTGCTTCTCAGCTAATTCTCAGGAACAATTTGCTATGTGTCTCCAGTTAAGTTTCTTTAACGTCCTTTGATGGAAGAGTTGAGGAAAGACATGGTGGAAGACATTCTAAAGAAAGGGCATGTAACATGAGGGCCAGGTACCTGCAGCACGCCACCAAATTCTCCTTCCTGGAGCACGGCTGTGAGCCTGGCATAAATGTTCATGAGGTCACCTTCCAACAGAAGCGCCTGTAAGTTCCCGGAGGGCTAGGACTGGAAGGGCATTATACACATGCATGTGTGCATACAGGTTGGCATATGTCACTTGAGCTAAATATTGTGTGCAGATATGTGAGCGGACTGACCAAACCTGTAAGACTCTAAGGTTACCCCATCTCCTAAGAACTCAAGAAGTTGTAAGCTGTATCCCAGCAAGTTGCAAGCTGAGTCCCAGATGGGCAAAGTGAACAAAAACAGGCTTTATAATATCATTTCTGTTTATTATTATTATTTTCACCTCTGTGCTGTCATCTGCCATGGAAGGTCAAAAAAGAAGCTACATTTGGAGGACTTCTCAGTGTTTGTTGTCCTTATTCTCAGAAAATTTTAAAAAAAGAGGAAAAAGAAAGCTCTCTGCTTTGCTGTCTTCCAGCCCAAAAAGCATGAGGAGTCAGGGGCTGTACCTTTCCCCGCTTCATAAGTCTGCCCAGTCCCATATATTTTACATGCCTGCACAATGCATTTTATGAGGCATATAAAAGCCAGACGGGAATTATCTCCTTCCTTTGTATGGGCTGTCTCTTTTTGGGGGCGAGATAACAGAGACCTGTTTCATTTTGCTGCTTGCTGCTGGATGCTCTGCCATAAATTGAGAAAAGAAGCTCTTTTTGAAAAATGCTTTCTTTGACCCCATTGTCACTGGGAAACTGCAGTGAGAGAAATACCATTTTCTGTAGGATCTCAGTTTAGAGCAGAGCAAGTCAGGGGAGAAGTAGTGCTTTTTCTTTCTTTCTCTTCTCTCCTTCCCTTCCCTCCACTTTTGTTCAGGGGAGGGGGCCGGGGAAAGAGTGCAGGTCTCTCACTTAGAGGAGGGGCTGTCGAGTGGATATGAAGAACACAAGGAAGCAAAGTCCTGGCTTTTCTGAGCACCCAGCCCCCAATCTGGGCAGACAGGGGCGCAGACGCCCACAGGAACGTGTTCATTCAGCTTGAGCTTTGTGCCGGGTGCATTCTGCACATTATCAAATATGCGCCACCAATATTTCATTATCGGCCTCCTATGCAGCCCGGTCCACGCCTGGGTGAGCCTAGAAATTAAATTGTACTTTTACCTCTAAAGAACGTTGTTCTTGCCAGTACTGAAGGGGAGAGATTGCCAGGCCACTGGGTTGTCAAGTGATGTGAGTGGAGAGCAGCAGCGTCGGATGCAGAAGCACTTCTGTTGGGGCTGGTGGGGAAGTCTATTCATGGTCCACATTCCTGGAGCTGAAAAGCTCATGTCAAGCATTTTCAACCCCTCTCTTTGTGTGACTGGGCCAGAAGGTGAGACTGTGGTACCACTGCTACTGCTTGGAACTTCTCTTCTTATAAGATGAATTTCCCTATACTCTTTTCTGCCTTCTCCAGGCACCCTCTGTTAAAACCCAGATACCCTATCCTACCCTCCACCTACCTAGTAGGTTATGTGTATTTTCTCTGGTAATGTAGCATGGATGAATTGATCACATCTTCCCTTTCTAAAGGAAGTCATCTGAAACTGTTCAAGGACACTGAATATTAGAAGGGATGGGCGAACACTGACCCCCCCGCCCCCCAAAAAAATGCAAAAAACAAAAAATGAGATAGGAAACACACTGAGTTACTATTACAGTTTTTCAGGGACTGACCTACGCACTGAGCATCACTTTTGTAGCTGGTAGACTGCTCTCTGCAATGTCGGAAGAATGAGAGGGTGGCGCTATGGCATAAAGGGGTAGCTGCCTTCCACAAGTCAGCCAGAGCCAGAGAGGCTGGGAAGGGCCAAATGGAATAACATCTGTGTTCTTTTCAAAATCTTAAGTCTGATCATGTCACTTCTCTGCTCAAAAGCTTCCAGTGGCTTTCAACCACTTGGAATCCAATCCCAAGCCCTCCAACCTGGCTCCTGGTAACTCCCTCATTCTCAGCTCTCCAGCCTCACTGGCCTCTTTGATATTCCTAGAACAAGAGCCTGTCTCAGGGCCTGTGGTAGAGACAATGCTACAGGCTTTTCACGTGACTCCCGTTTCTTGGGTACACAGGAAGATGCACAGGAAGATGACCTTTCCCAACCTTGTGTGCATTAGATGGAGGTCTGTGAAACTGTGTTCTGCAGAAGGAATGTAAGCAGAGCTTATAAGTCCTGACTAGTCCCAGCCCTTTAAAAATCCCACATGATACTCCTGCTCTCCATCCCCAATCCATAGTGTCCTCAGAGGCAACAGGCCACAAATGAAAGAGTTAGGTCCTCAAGTCACTGCTTGCAAGAGACCTGAGAAGCGGAGGCACTCCACCAGCACAGGACTCTGATGTGACTGAGACATAGACCTTCACTATGTTGAGTCTGTGTCAGGACAAACACATCGGTGCTAATCCCATCTTCCATGATGGCTTCTGGGCAAGAAGACTTCACACCATCAAGTCAGGGCCTTCATGAGAATGGCAAGTCCTGGTTGATAATTTCAGACATCTAACAATCTGGAAAATAGAAACAGGGTCCATGACGGCTGGAATGTGTTTCTGGAGTTCTCATTCACTCCATACCCAGCACTGATGCAGGATCCCTGGGGGACTCCAAGATAAGCACATACAACAAAGGGTCTGCTCTCAACTTTGCTGGGGTATTAAGACTTAAACATATAAAACTTTGAGAGAAAAATGAGAAATATATGTGATATGTTCTAGAACAGATAATGAGTGATGTAGCTGCTCAAGAGGAGAAGAGTTCAGTTTTGCCTGGGGGATAAGCAAGGGATTTATGGGAGAATGATAACTAAAGCTGATTCAAATATGGATCAGATTTAGAGAGGCAAAGAGATATCAAGAATGTTCTTATGAGATCAGGTATATTTTGCTTGATATTACTGTACTTCATGTATGGGAAGTAGGACACCAAGTACCTAGATAACACTTGAACTTGTCTAAGACCTGGAATTCTGAGGCTTTGCCCATCATGTTTTATGCAGGGGATCTGGTCCTCTCTTGCTCATTCCCTAGGGAAGAGGAATGTCTCACATGGAAACCACAAACATTTTCTGCTCCAGTGACAATCTCATAGCTGAGAACACAATAAGACTCCTCTTTCTCCAGCTCCGGGTGGTACCAGTAACAGCATTTGCAGTGACTTTCTAGATTCCTGGAATGGGATACTGCAGAATGGTCGAATCTTAGAGGTGCCCTACTGTGGCCAAGACAAGGTCCTGGGGTCAGTGCTCTTCTCCCCAGACATCAGAAAGCAGGATGGAAAGGATGGGCCTTGTTTGATGATTGAGAGTACTGAGATGAGAAACTCAGGGCCATGGAGGCCATCTCTCACCCTTGCTCACAACAGCCTTGGAGACACAAGAGAATAAGGGGAGGAAAGTGTCTTTAACTCATTACTTTGGGATTGCTGATAGGAGGCTTTAAGTGGGTGATATCACATTAAGCTGAAACCCCTCAAGGGGTGTCTATATGTATGATATTCACCCCTGCTTTTACTCATGAACATTTCTACATGAGGTTGTTTTAAGAAAGGAAACAATGTAGTTCATCCTAAAGTTTCCATTTGATCAGGTTTTGTAATGAGATTTTGGTCACGAACTCTGTGTATTTCTATGTAAGTTAATACACAAATAGAGAGTTAGACAGATATTGGTATAAAGATAGATAAGTAGATGGATGGATACATAGATAGATGATAGATGATAGATAGATAAATAGAGATGGACTATAGATGACTTCTCGCCATATTTATGCATTCAACATCCTAACTCCACTTAACAGAAGCCAGTCTGTGCTTTCTGAGCAATTATACATGCAGACACAAACCTCTGCAGTGGATGCCAGAAGGACATCATGTCCCATCTGAATGCAGATGAGGTCTGGAGTCCAAAGGAGCCCCAGTCGCCTGCATCCACAGAGGACAGACAGCCACTGTTGCACCCTCAGGTACAGGGCTCTTGGCCAAAGATCTGAGTATGCTGAGCTTTTTAGACGCAACGGCTGCTGGAAGCCAAGATCTCATTAAACAGTTCTTACCCACAGAGTCTTAAAAGTCAGGACTCTGTGCCCTCCAGCCCTGGGGGATGCTCTGATCCCATGTGTTTATTGACAGAAGCCAGGTTTCTGGCTGACACCTACCTGGGCTTCCTCAGATCTCCTAGCCAGACTCCACCATCCTGAAGAGAAACAGCTCAGTTTCCAGGCTCTGAAAATCTGCATAAGGTGATGAAAAACCAAGGCTTTCTCAAAGCTGCTGGTGGGGTGGCCCTCTTCCCTCTTATCTCCTGGAGCTGTAAAGATCATGAAGGGGAAAATGAGGAGGAGGACAGGAAGGGAAAATTCCCCAAGCCAGCTGAAGAATTTGGCCAGTGGCTAGCAAAGAGAAGAGAATGCTTTAGAAGAAGGGGAATTTATTCATGGACACCTGTCAGAGACTGTCATTCCTCTAGCTGAACTATAGTCTGAATTTTACTATGACATACATCATTTCCTCCTGGACTTAATAACTCTTCTTTATAGGTTCCTTCCCACTCATAAATGAAGCTCATTCCATATGTATATACTACAAAAGGCCTCCCTGTTCATTGGGAGAGGTAGGTGCCAGCCGCATTTTACATAGGGGTTTTTCTATGGTCACCCCTTCCAAGGGGGCCCCTCTTTTCCCTGGGGTAATATCAACCTCAAGGAAGAAGATTCCTTTCTATGTCCTCACTGGGTGCATGGGGTGAGTCTGTCTGTCAAAGATGAAGAAGACCATGAAGAAAGGATATTTTCTTTCAAAGAGCCAATAGTGACTTTCAGGATGGGTCCAAGTGCAGCAGAACTGCAGGCACAGATGCAAAGGGATTTATGCCTCTCCTTGCTGGGGGGAAAGTTGGGCTTGGACAACATGTGCCTGGCCAGTTTTGCTGGCAGATTTAAGAGGTTACAGATTCCAAGGAGATGGGCCAGCTAATGGCAGCCAGAGCCCAGGGATGCTCTGCAAGGCTACTACAGATCTGGGGAGTCAAGCTGGGAGACTCACTTACCCTTTCCATTCTGCTAGCTCTCCACGGAGCAGTGATCCTTGGCATTTTGAATTGTGACATCCCATCTAGGTTGGGTTTTGGGACACTAGTTCCCTTTCTACTCTAAAGTGGCAAGATAACAAAGTGCATTTCTTAAACTATGAATTACAATGTTCTCAGGGTTTTATACATTCTCAGAAAGGTCCCCATAAATTTTCAAATTCTAATTTTAAAAATGTAGTTGGAAAGGACGTTAGCAAGCATTCTTGTCCAAGATCCTACCCAAAGAAGTAGATACCTCCACAGCAACCCTAACAGATGGGCACTCAGGCCTTCCTTGTCCTCCTAGCAGGAGAATCATAAAAAGAATCAGTTGTTATCTCCACTGCAATATCAAACTTTAAAATATATTACAATTCACTTGGCTTAAACCATATTTTGAAATTTTGTCATTAAGATAGTGAACATTCCCTGGGAATTTAGCCTTTTAGGAGAAAATATATCAATAAAGTGTTTAATGGCACAGATTATGTGCCTTGAATTATGCTAGGTACCATAATTACAAAAATCAAACAGGTGAAAATGTAAGAAAAATCTTGTAACCTCGTAAGATAAGAGCACTGAAAGTCAAAAATCAGCGTTCACAAGAAAGTGGAAAATAGCAAGTGTTGGCAAAGATGTAGAGAAATTGGAACGTACATACATTGTTGGTAGGAATACAAAAGGCAGCTGCTGGGGAAAAGTTTGGCAATTCTTCAAGTTAAATGTAGAATTATATGATTCAACAATTCCACACCTAGAATATACCTGAAAGAATTGAAAATAGGGACTCAAATAAGTACATCTACATGAATATTCATAGCAGCAGTATTCACAATAGCTAAAAGGTGGAAACAGCCCCAAAGCCCATCAATGGTTGAGGGGATAAGCTGTGTTACATTCATAGAGTGAATTATTTTTCAGCCATACAGGGGAATGAAGTATTGCTACATGCTGCAACGTAGATGAATGTCAAAAACAGGATGCTTAATGTAAGAAGACAGACACAAAAAGTTGTGTATTGTATGATACCATTTATATGAAATATCTAGACCAGGTAAATCCATAGAAACCAAAAGCAGACTGCTGGTCGTCAGGGCTGGAGTCAGAGGAGAATGAGAAGTGACTGCTCAATAAATACATAGCTTCCTTTTGGGGTGATAAAAATGTTTTAGAGGTGGATAGAGGTGGTAATTGCACAACATTATGAATGTAGTAAATGCCACTGAATTGTTCACTTCAAAATGCTGAATGTTATGTTTTATGAACTTTACCTCAATAAAAACTTCAGAAAAAAATTTTTTAAAGATCTCTGCTCAAGTCTCATTTCTAAGACTAATATTTCATGTGTCTTTGAGCAAGACGATTCACTTCTCTGAGCCTAAGTCTTCCCATCTACATGTAACCCAGGTGAAGCTGTTCTGCCTTGTGGCCAGTCTCAGCACCATGTCATATCTAGAAGCACGAGACTGATATCTCAAAAGAACAGAAAAATACTTAACAGTATTTCTGGGTTAAAAATCATCACTGGAAACTGCAGGAATTTCTCTCACCTACTATGCAACAAAATGACTTTTTAAAAGAAAACTATCTTCCCTTCCTCCACACTAGCAGACAGCAAACAGACACATAATTGGCCCATCACCTTCTTTTGTAAATAAAGTTTCATTGGCATACAGCCATACCCATTGGATGATGCATTCTCTGAGGCTGCCTTCATGCTACAATGCAAAGTTGGGCAGTTACAACTACGGCCCACAAAGCCTAATATAATTACTATCTCGCTATATCCACAAAACGTTTACCAACATCTGTTATAGAATAACCTAATAAGAAATTGCCAACAAAACAAGAACTTGTGAATGAGATAATAAAAGAACAAAACGGCATGGAAAATGAGATTGAAGCCCTAATGAAAAGAAAAAACTGGTGCCAAAACATCATTCGTAACCAATAAATCCATTGAAAAGTAGGGAACCAAATTACTGCCATAGAAAAGTAGCCTAGATAATTATTGTGAATATTAAGGACAAAAAATTTAATTAAATTTAAAAAAAAGAAAGAGATTAAAAGGGCAAATGTCACTTAAAAATCATAACTATCACTTCTTAATGTTTTTAAATCTCCCCTTTTAAACTTAAAGGAATCTTTTAGGAAAAGCTCTCCCCTGTGGTGACAGAGTTATTTGAAGTTCAGAGATTCTTACAATTTAACAACAGGTTCTTTTTCTTTATTTAAGCTCAAGTAAAATTAAATTAATTACATTTATTTCAAAATAGGATCTATTATGTAACTCTGATTCTCTAAAAGTATATCCCCACTTCTCTTCCATCTGTATATTTGCAGAAAAACATGTTCAGAATGATGTTCACCTAGTTATAATGATGATCATTTCTGGGTGGTATAATTTGTAGTGATTTTTTTACTGTCATTTTTGTATTTCCTATATTTGTTTAAAAAGTTAAATCATTCATTCCTTTTTTTACAAAAAGAGGTTTTTTTCTTTAAAAAAACTCAAGGCTAATAGGTAAATTGTTATCTTTTTTCCTCCCAGTTTTATTGAGATATAATTGACATAGTTCACTGCATAAGTTAAGGTGTGAAGCATAATGATTTGACTTATACACATCATGAAATTATTACCACAATAAGTTTAGTGAGCATGCATCATCGCATAGAGATACAAAATTAAAGAAGTAGAAAAGAAGTATTTTTCTTTGTGATGAGAACTCAGGATTTACTGTCTTACCAACTGTTGTATAGAACATACAGCAATGTTAATTATATTTATCATGTTGTACATTACATCCCTAGTACTTATGTATCTTATAACTGGAAGTTTGTACCTTTTGACTGACCACATTCAACTCTCCTTTCTCCCACCCCCAAACCCCCTCCCTGCCTCTGGAAACCACAAATCTAATCGATTTTTCTATGAGTTTGTTTGCTTGCTTGCTTGTTTGTTTTTGAAGTATAATTGACCTATAACACTATGTTAGTTCCTGTTACACAACATAGTGATTCGATATTTCTATACATTTCAAAATGATCCTCACAATGAGTCTAGTTACCACCTGTCACCATACAAAAATATTACATAATTATTGACAATATTCCCTACACTTTATGTTTTATACTCGTGACTCATTTATTTTGCAGTTGGAAGTTTGTATCCTTTTATCTCCCTCACCTATTTCTTTCTTCCCCCATCCCCTACCCCTCTGGCAACCACCTGTTTGTTACCTGTATCTATGACTCTGTTTCTATTTTGTTATGTTTGTTCATTTGTTTTGTATTTTTACATTCTGTGTATAAGTGAAATTATATAGTATTTGTCCTTCTCTGTCTGACTTATTTCACTAAGCATAATACCCTCTAGGTCCATGAGTGTTGTTGCAAATGGCAAGATTTCATTCTTTTTAATGGCTAATATTCCATTGTATATATATATACTACATCTTCTTTATCCATTCATCTATTGATGAGCACTTAGGTTGTTTCCATATCTTGACTATTGTAAATAATGCTGCATTACTACATAGAGGTGTACATATCTTTTTGAACTAGTGTTGTTTTTTTTTTTCCTTCAGTTAAATACCCAGGAGTGAAATTGTTGGATCATATGGTAGTTCTATTTTTAATTTTTTGAGGCCTCTCCATACTGTTTTCCTTAGTGGCTGCACCAGTTTGCATTCTCACCACCAGGGCAGGAGGGTTCCCTTTTCTCCACATTCTCACCAACACCTGTTATTTGTTGTCTTTTTGGTAATAGCCATTCTGGTAGATGTGTGGTGATGTCTCATTGTGGTTTTGATTTGCATTTCCCTGATGATTAGTGATGTTTATCATCTTTTCATATGCCTGTTGGCCATCTGCATACATGTATTTTTCTTTGGAAAAATGTTAAAGCATTATCTTTTAGGTGGTGGCATATGGATGATCATTACCTTCTTCCTTGTAACTTTGTATATTTTTAAATGTCCCTGATTTGTAACCAATACTTTAAATAATATTTTTATTGATTTGTTTTTTGAAATTGCCCACAGTACATAGCATAAGCAAGGCACAAAATCCATGTTCATTAAAAAAATTTTTACACATTTTTCTAAAATTTCCCAGGGGGTGTTCACTGTTCTCAAGGACAAGAAGATTTTAAGATATTCTTCACACGCAGTTACTTGTAATTTATTTTATATTTTATTAATTGCAGTAGAATCACAACTGAATTCCTTTGTAATAACAAAGAAAGAAAAAAAAAAAAACAGTTTACAAAGCTTAAGATGCCCCCAACACTTTGCATTTTATGACAAACTGAAATATCCAAGTTGTCTCCACCCGTTCTTCACCCCAGTCCTTTCCACCACAGGACAGCAGTTATCCGCCAGACGTGCTCCCCCTAATTCCCCAAACCTCTGACCAAAGTGAACCCAGGCTGTTCTGGTTTCCCTCATACCTTTCTCCAACTTTTGTGGAGTTATTTATTTCTTCTCTCTCTCAAGTAGCGCTCTGTCTTTCCTAATGAAAACGACTTGAACCTTCTAGGATTTGTTATTCTTCTTTCTACCAGTGACCTAGATCAACCCCATAGAAGGGCAGCCCTGGCAGTGCAGAGGCAAGGAGAGAACTGCGGACACTCAGAAACAAGGGCCAATGGTCTCCAAGAGCTCTTCCAGCTCTTAATTCTGCTTAGGACTATGCTCTCCCCCCAAGGAGACTGCAATTTCTTGAAATCATTAAGAAACAGTACGGGGGATATATAAGTCCTCAAATGTGTTGCTATTCATTCAGTGAAGAAGGGTGAGCAACTGAGTGGGCTGGAATAATTGGGTAAGGTGACCTGGAGAAGTTAGGGCTTGGGCTGCACCCCCAAAGAAGATAAGGCTTATGTCAATGAGAGGGAGAAGGAGGAAGGGCATTGCCATGAGAGAAATGCCATTAGCAAAGTACAGAAGTGGGCAGGGCATTTCAGGCTCTGGACCCAGGGTGAAAACCACATAATTGGTAGGGGGAACAGAGAAGATATTGAACTGGGAATAACAAGAAAAAAATTGAGAGATCTAGTGTCCATAATCCTATGTTGAACCATGGTATAAGTATTCAGAAATAGGTACTAATTGATAGGGTCCCATCCACATTCAGCCACAGCAAGTCTTCTGTAGGGAATCATCCTTCTCTCTTCTCCCCCTGCCTTAGGGCCTCTCCCCATCTCGTGGCTGCTGTACCAGTCCCTTCCCTCTTATCTTTTACTCTGCTAAGATAGGGAGGTAGATGGAGTTGGGTTGGTAGAATGGGCATGGCTGATCAGAGTAAGAAAACACTGGCAAGCAGAAGGAAAAAGCCAAATAGAAAAAGGAGAAAAAAGAAGGAAGAAATTGGCCCTTCTCTTTTCCTCAAACTTTTTCTCACACCTTGGAGTTTCCAGCTGTTGACAGGAAACTTGAGCATCATCAAACAGTGTGTGTTTGATGCATACATCCATCCTGAAGCCTGGCTGCCCTCCTGGGATACAAGTTTGTCTATCCAACTGCCTACTTTGGTAGCTTCCCTTGAATGTCTCGTAGGAATTAAACATCAAGCTCACCATGGCCAGAACAGAGCCTATCTTCTTCCCCATCATTTGCTCCTGCTCCTGTGTACATTTTCTCACTTCCGTCCTTCTAGTTATCCAAGTTGGTCGCCTCTCTCTCCCTCAAGTCCCACATCAAAGTGGCTGCCAGGTTAGTTACAGTAATCTCACCTCCAGAGCTTCTCTTGATTTCATCCCATCCTTTTTCACTCCCACTGTCATTGCCCATTTTGGTCCCTTGTTACATCTAGGACAGTTATCTCTTAACTGTTCCCCCTGTATTCATCTTCATCCTCATCTCTACCAGCTTTACCACTTCCTTGATGCTGGGGCTAGGGTTGGCTTTCTAATGCCGCAAGTATTATCGTGTCATGTCTTTGCTTAAAAAATCCACGTGGATCTTCATTGCCTTCAGCAAAATGTCTAGGTTCCTTGGTATGCTATATCTGGTCCTCTGAATTCTGACTCTATCCACAGTTTTGGCCTCATCCTTCACTTCTTCCCCACAGCTAATTTACCACTCCATCAATTTGCTTAGCTTTTACTAGTGGTGTTCTTATAGCTGCAATGTGTGTGTTAACTTCCATATCTCTCCCTACCAAGATATTTTTGTTTCTTTCAGGCTCATTCAAATTTCGTCCTCTTCCTTGAAACCATGCTGGATTCTCCCCAGCTAGAATGTGCCTAGAACACTGAAAACCACAATGTATTTTGGTGAGGGATGAATGATTCAATCAACCGATGAATAAAGAAATTAATAAAAGATGGAATTCTTGCCTGTCTTTGAGGGATTCTCTTGCATTCCAAGCCATTTTTTCCTGCCCAAGCTGAGCTCCCCCAGAGCCTGTCTGTTCTGATCGATCCACAACACCTACTAAAGTATGAATGATGCACCAGTTAAATCTAGGATTTGACTAGTTTTCTTTGCAAGCACTTCCTCTCAGGGCATGTAAAAGCAGCTGCAGTTTGGGCTTCAGCACCGTGCTCTAAGCCTTCAGTTTGACATTCCAGGTATGAAGAAACTCTAGTAAGTTCAACTAGGAGTAGGGGACTCCTACAGACCTGGAGACCTACTTTCTCCTTTATCCCCTGGTCTCTCAATTGACAAGTTCTCAAACATTATCAAGACATGATTAATTTTACTAACCTTTGTGGACTTCTGGCACCCACATCAAAAAATCTGTCTCCTGGTATCCATATGCCAACAAGCACCCCGTGTCAAAATTGAACTCCAGTGATGATTAAAATGGCTGCAGTGAGTTCCTGCCTGCTACTCCTGCAGCCATATTGAACTATTCAAAATGATAATCTGGCATGTGGCAGTAACTCAGACTGAACAGGTCCATCACTCACAGAGGGGGAGGTGCAGCCCCCAGGGTTCCTGTGTCTTTTGCCAGAGCCAGTATTTCCCCTCCAAGCCTTCACTCATCCTGCGCACAACTTATTTCTCCAGAGTATCCTTCATACAACATCAACACTGCTCACTTTACCCAAAGAGTCAATCTCCAGTTGCCAAGAGAAAGCGAAGGTTCTTTGGGGGAGATTTAAAGAGAGGCTTAAACTCAAGGTCTGCAGTGTGGTGCAAGCAGGAGAAAGGAGGGGTAAAGTTGGAATGAGAGAGAAAGCAGTGGATGGACCCTGAGAAGGGACACAGGTGAGGCAAGGTGGATGAAGTTGGACATGTGGGGAAGAGAGAACAAAGAACTGAACCAATCCAAGCCCCTCCCCACTGCATCAGGCAGCTGCCTGCATTTGCTCTTCAGTTTCTAGAGGCCCAGCTCAAGTCCTGTTGCCCAGGAGTGGGAACTACGGAACACCACTCCCAGGGATTCAGAAATCAAAGAATTCTGGGATGGCTCTTAATAATAACAACCAAAACCCACAAATGTTGGGGTTGAGTGGACTCAACTAATAATAATTCCTTTTTTCCACCTGAATTCAGAATCGATTGAAAGAGAGTTTCAGGAATCAGACAGATGAAGATATATCAAAGCAGTGATGTTATTACCAATAAAGGCCAGGCTGGAGACTGTATCTTAATCAGCTTAGACCAGTTGGCTTAATATAACTCTGCCCTTGATGTTGGTTATCCACCAGCCTCAGAGAGTTCTGGAAATCAGGTCTGCCCCTGTAGACACACCAAGAAGAGGAGCTGAAAATATGTGCTTCCTGTAGGCTGTCTGGCTAGAGACAGAGGAAGCAAGAGGAAAGTAAGCATCCACATGAGCTCTACTTCTTCTCCCAAGTTCACCAGTCAGAGTGGTCAGAGTAGGGACAGAGGCCCAAAGAGCTCTCCCAGTGGAAGAGCCTCCACCTGAAGCAGCATACATGGGGAATAAGCATCCAGTCCCCCAACACCTAACATTTGTATGTCCTTTACAGAGAAAAACACTGCAGTCCATTCAGAAGAGAGGTATTTATAACAATCCTCCACATGGTCCAGATGATGATTTTTATACCTACTTTGTCAATGAGAAAAATGAGGTTCAAATAATAGGTGAATTGACCCCAGTCACCAAGTGGTAGAGCTGGAATCCAAATCAGATTTCTGACAAATTTTTAAAGCAGGTTTCAAAACATTTAACAAACAGGTCAGGCCAGACATTCTTGCACCCAGAGTTGTTAATAACTACAGGAGAAGTGAGCAGGCAGACTGGTTGAGTTAATGCAGGTAGCTGAAGCCCAGAGAACACGCTTTCATTTGACAAATACTTACCTACTGATGCTGAATGCTGTGCCGTGCACTGGGGACAGAGCGGCAAGCAAGACAGACATGATCCCTGCCTTGGAGAGCTGGGGTGGAATAGGGAAGTGTCTAGCATTCTAGGAGACCCTTTGGGGAGGAAAGCAGCTCACAAGGGAAGCATCTGCAGCCTGGGGCTCACAGAGATGCCGCTAGGCTCACATTCCAAGAGGTCACTCCAGACTCAGGGTCAACACCAATGGAAATTGGCCTTGGGTCTTGGGTTTGAGAAGCTGGATCTGGCCTTGGGGTCCAGTGTAAGTGAATGAAGGAGTTGAACCCTGGGTCCGCATTAAACTATAGCGGCCAGTCTGACTATAATAAGGGAAAGCTCTTTGCTTTGACATTTCATCATTTCTTTTTGTTCACATTTTTTCCTGTCTGGCTTATTTTATTTTTCTCTGCACCTCTTAGTAAAGTTCCTTCTCAAAAACTCCAAAATTTTATACAATAAACCAAAATAAAGGGGAATTACCCATGCTTAGGTTAGCATTGCTAGAGAAGGACCTAGAAGTTAGATGTGGTGGTAACCAGAGCCAAACCTTGGAGACCCTGAAAAAACCAGTGAAGCGGGCAAATGGTGTGATAAAAACTCACAAAGGGGTATGGTGGGGGGATCCTGGACAGCTTCCAAACAGCTAGTTTGGTTTGAAACCCACCTAAACCCAGAGCACTGGAACATAGGCTTTTCTTCACTGGGCACTCCAGGTTCTCCCATTTTCAGGTTTGCTGAAAAGGCAACTGTGACCAATGGCTGGAAATTACTTCTGAAATGCAAGGATGGAGAAACACAGAGGGGGTTCTGTCAGCACTTATCACCTTGTGCCATTTTGAGGAGCCTCATGCCTCAGTCATGTTTTTCCAAAGGTGTGTAGTTTCCCCAAAGGGCAGAAAGACCATGCACTTCCCGTCTAAGTGTGATGATGTTCCTCAGTGGCTCTGCATAGCCCTTTCATTAGACACGCTTTCCTGAGTCTATCCTGTGGATAACAGGCCAGTCAGAGAGAGCAAGGCAGGGTTCAGCTCACGCTCAGTGCAGAGGACTATTTGGAACAGGTATGTGATGTCTTATCAGAGAGTAAATTCATCATTTTTTTCAAGTCTTCCCGATGTGCCAAATCTACCTTAGACTTGACAATTATCATCTGTGGATCCCGTTATCCTTGTCTCACACCTTAAAGGTTTTCTGGTTGGCTTTTTCCTCCCTCAAGATGTTTAACTTTTGGACAATAAGTGCATCCACTCTATGGGTCAGATCAATGAATTTTTTTAGCATCAAGTTATTATTACTTGTTTAATGAAAATTATATAAATATCATGTGGAGTGAATCAACAAATATGGATTTCCCTGAGTAGAGTATCTCTCTAGATGTCTGGTATAAAGCCTCTTGCCTTTGCTATCAATTAATCAAAACCTATCTATTATTTTATTTGTAGTTTCTTCAACAGCCTTATTGAGGCATAACTGACATACAATAAACTGCACATATTTTTTCTTCCAGTTTTTTTGAGATATAACTGACGTGCAGCACTGTATAAGTTTAAGGTGTACAGCAAAATGATTTGACTTACATACATCATGAAGTGATTATCACAGTAAGTTTAGTGAATATCCATCATCTCATATAAATACAAAATTAAAGAAATAGAAAAAAATATTTTTCCTTGTGATGGGAACTCAGGATTTACTCTAACTTGCATGTATAATGTACAGCAGTGTTAATTATGTTGATAATATTGTACATTACATTTCTAATGTTTATTTATCTTATAATTGGAAGGAGGAATTGGATGAAGGCAGTCAAAAGGTAAACTGTACATATTTAAGAGAACCATTTGATAAGTTTTGACATATAGCACACCCGTGAAACCATCACAATAATCAAGATAATGAATATAAAGCCCCCCCGAGTTTTCCTCCTGACACTTTTCCTCCTTCCTGCTCTCCTCACTCCACCACCAATAAGCCTACTATTGCCAAGGAACCCATAATCTGTCATTATAAATTAGACCGTATATTCTATTAATTTATATAGATGGGATCAGACAAGATGTATTCTTTTTTGGTCTTTTTTTTTTTTTTCACTCAACATAATTATTTTCAGATTCATCCATGTTGACATTTATCAACATGGGTGAAAAAATGTCAATAAATCATTTCTTTTTATAGCCCGGTCGTATCTCACTGTATGGATATACCACAGTTGAATGATTCCCTTCATCTGTTTATGGACATTAATTTAGTTGTTAGTTGTGGGTATTACAAATAAAGCTGCTATGAACACTTAAGTATAAACCTTTGTATGGACTTAGGCTTTCCTTTCTCATAGGTTAAATACCTAGGAATGAAATGGCTAGATCATATGATACGTGTATTTTTAAATTTTTAAAAAAGATATTCAAATACTTTCCAAAGTGGTTGTACCATTTTACATTCACAACAAAATTTATGAGAGTTCCAGTTTCTCCATAACCTCTCCAATACTTAGTAATATCAATCTTTTTAATTTTAGCCATTTCAATAGGTATGTAGTGGCTTCTTATTGTGTTTTAATTTGCATTTACCTAATGCTTAATATTGCTCAGCAACTTTTCAGTTTTTTTTTTTTTTGGCATCTGTGTATCTCTTTGGTAAGGTGTCTGTTCAAATCTTTTGCCCATTTAAAAAAAATTGTCTATTTTCTTACTATTACTTATTATTAATTGTCTATTTTCTTACTATTACTTACTAATAGTTTTCTTACTATTGAGTTTGAGAGTTACTGAATACAACTCCTTTGTCAGATATGTAATTTGCAAATATTTTCTCCTAGGGTATGGTTTGTCTTTTCATTATTTGAACAGGGACTTGGAAAGAACAGAAGTTTTAATTTTGATTAGGTTCAATTTATCACTTTTTTTTAATGGAACAAGCTTTTGGTGTCATACCTAAGAAGTCTTTGCTTAACCCTGTCACAAAGATTTCCCTAAGTTTTCTTCTAGAAGTTTAATAGTTTAAAGTTTTACATTTCGGTCTATGATCCACTTTGAGTTAATTTATTACTATGATGAGAGGTATGGATCAAAGTTTATTTTCTTGGGTATGGATGTTTAACTGTTCCAGCACTACTTTTGGAAAAAAACTATCTTTTTTCACAGAATTTCCTCTGCAACTTTGTAAAAAATCAGTAGTCCATATTTGTGTGGGTCTATTTTGAGGCTCTCTATTCTATGCAATTGAATTATTTGTCTATCTTTATGCCAAAATCATACTGTGTTGATTATTGTAGATTTATAGTAAGTTTGGAAGTTAGTTAGTGTTAGTTCTTCAACTTTTTCAAAGTCGTTTTGGCTATTCTATACCCTCTACATGTCCATGTGAACTTTAGAATTGACTTTTCAATTTCTACCTAAAAACTTATTAAGATTTTTATTGGGATTGCATTGAATTTATAGATCAATTTGAGATCTGACACCCTAACAATATTAATCTGCCATTTTTTGAACATGGTATGTCCCTCACTAATTTAGGACTTATTTAACTTCTCTCAGCAGTGTTTTTCAATTTTCAGTGAATAGGAAATCTTTTGTCAAGTATTGTATATCTTTGATGATATTATAAGTGCTATTGTTAAAATTTCAACTTCTGATTTTTACTTGCTAGTATATAGAAATATAATTGACTTTTGTACATAGATCTCATCTTGCAACTTGCCAAACTCACTAGTTCTGGTAGAAATATTATATATATTATATATTATACATGTAATATTTCATGGAATTTTCTACATTATATATTATATATAATATTTCATTCAATATAATTATATATTATATATAAAATTTCATATAATTTTCTACATAGATATTCATGTTGATATAGACACTTATGTTGTTTGTATATAAAGACATTTTACTTCTTTCTTTCTTTTCTTTTTCTTGTCTTATTGCACTGGCTAGCATTGCCAGCACAATGTTGAATAGAAGTGGTAGGGTGGACATTCCTGATCTTAGGGGAAAAGCATTAAGTAAAATGTTAGCTGTAGGATTCTGAAAATTATCATTATCAGGTTAAAGAAGTTTTCTTTTATTCTCAGTTTGCTGAAAGATTTTATCAGGAATGTATATTGGATTTTGTCATATAAAGCATTATCATAATTGCTTAAAATGAGTGATAAATGTTAAAACCCTAAAAATAGCCAGAGAAAAAGACACACTGTGTACAGAGGGATAAAGAGAACAGCATATTTCCCATCAGAAACAACATAAGCAAGAAGATAGTGGGAAAACATCTTGTAATTACTGAAAGAATAACACTGCCAACTTCACATTCTATACCAAGTAAAAATATCTTTCAAAAGGGAAGGCAAAATAAAGACATGTAAAATCTAAAAGAATTCAACACCAGCCATCTGGAACTAAAAGAAATGCAAAAAGAAAATGATACTAAATAGAAATACATATCAATACCAAGGAGTGAAGAATACAGAAAATAGTAACTATGTGAGTAAGTATAAGTGTATATATATTTTTTTCATTTTATTTAAGTTACTTTAAAGGATAATTCATTGTTTAAAGCAAAAATGTAGTGCTGTGTATTTAATGTGTGTAGAAGGAAAATATCTGACAACAATGGAACAAAAGAAGAAATAGACATACACCATTGTAAGGTTCTTATACTATACATGAAGTGGTACAATATCCTTTGAAGGTAGACTGATAAGTTAAAGATGTATCCTATAAATCTAAAAACAATTATTAAAATAATACAACAAAGAATTATAGCTAATAAGTCAACAAAAGATATAATACAGTATAATAAAAATTAATCAATACAACTAAAATGAGGTATCACCTCACACCAGTCAGAATGACCATCATCAAAACATCTACAAATAAGAAGTGCTGGAGAGGGTGTAGATAAAATGGAACCCTCCTACACTGTTGGTGGGAATGGAAATTGGTGCAGCCACTATGGAGAACAGTATGGAGGTTCCTTAAAAAACTATAAATAGAGCTACCTTATGATCCAGCAATCCCACTCCTGGGCATATATCTGGAAAAGATGAAAACTTTAATTTGAAAAGATAAATGCACCTGAATGTTAATAGCAGCACTATTTTACAATAGCCAAGACATGGAAGCAACCTAAATGTCCATAGGTAGATGAATGGATAAAAAGGATATGGCATATATATATATATATATATATATATATATATATATATATATACTACTCAGCCATAAAAAAGAATGAAATAATGGCATATGCAGCAACATGGATAGAACTAGAGATTATCTTACAAAGTGAAGAAGTGAAGTAAGTCACAAAGAGAAAGACAAATATCATATGATATCACTTATATGTGGAATCTAAAAATATGGTACAAATGAACTTATTTACAAAACAGAAACAGACTCACTGACATAGAAAACAAACTTATGGTTTCCAAAAGGGAAAGGGGGGATAATTTTTTTTTAATTAGTCAGTACAAAAGAAGATATAAAACGAACAGAGGGGGGCAAAAGGAAAAAAACTGGAACAACAGATTTAATCCATTCATATCAATAAGCACATGAATTGCGTGTTCATTCAGGTCAGGACCGTGACTTCTCATTTCCCCCCATGACATCTAGCATGGGTTACAGACATGGGCTTGTGGAATAATTACTATCTCATTTGGACTTGAGCACAAAAAATTGTCATCCCATTTTACTGAAGAGATTGAATTGTGAAGTTCAGTTACTCACCCAAGCTCACACAGAAAGCTGTAGCTATTTCTGGCTATAGCTCCATCTCCAGATTCCAAGTCTGAGCTGTTTCTATACAGCAAAAATTCCCTGTGGAAAGCAGCAGGAAGGCTGGGGGAAATGGGACAGAGGAGAAAGAAGTACCACAGCTCCAGAAGTGGCAGACTCAAGGTGAGAAGCAATCTCTTTGATCTTCCTTCCTTTGGCCCACCTGCTCCTTGGACCGGGTCATGCTTCATCCACATTTGCCCCTCTGGCCTTCTCTCAATGGGCTCAAGGTACTACATCTGCTCATTCAGGCTCACTATACAAGGGTACCTGATGAACTGAAATCCCCCGGATCCACTTCCCTAGCTATGCTTCCTGGTACATGGCGAATGAAGAACATCTTCCCAATTTGTCCAGAAATTTCCTCTGGGCTAGCAATGGCTCTCCTATTCCCCTGGCCCATCACTCAACTGGAAATTCCTTGAAAATAGAAGCTGCTTAACTGTGCTTTGTGCTCTCACAGAGGATTCTCACTCAGGGTCCAGCTCCTGGTTCATGATCCTTGCTGAAAGGCCCTAGCCTTATTCCAAGGCTAATGGGGGTACTGGTGTTTCTTCTTCCTACCTTGGTGTATGTGCATGAGCTGCTGTTAGTTATGACTATGGCCACTCTGACTCTAGCAATCAGGCTGTTTTACTCACTCACTGACTTTTCCTTTCCTTTAACCTCCTCCCTCCCTCCAGGGGTGGGGGTGAATCTGGTTTCACGATCTCCCATCTTGAATGGCAATCAGTGTCCCACCAGATGTGACGTCTCGTATCCTTGACTTTATCTTAATAAATAATCCAACATATTTAGCAGAAACATTGCATCTTTGTTTAGGGATTAAACCTGGAGATATATTTAAACTGCACTAAGCACTGATAATCCTGAAAGGGCTGAAGCAATCCTGGTAGCATGATGGGGCCACGGCAGTTAGTGCAGTCACTCAGCTGCAGATGTTATTAAAGCAGCTCTCTGTGCTTAGCGCAGAGCAGATAAGGGAAGAGCAGTATGCACGTGGACATGTGTACACAGACTCGCTCCAGCATTCCTGGGTGCATGCAAATACACATGCCTATATACACGAAATGCACGAACTCATGTAATTATGCTTGCAATCCTATGCAAATGCATATGAGCTTGCACACACACTGGCATATATGAAACATGTCTGTTCATGCATATGTAAGCATATATTCCCGCTCATGTAATTTTGCAAGTAAATGTAGATAAGTATCTATGTGTACATGCAAACATGACCACCTCCCAACACTTCTGATGGTACAAATACTCAAACAAACAGCTGTTCTGAAGCCATCTGGTACAAGGTACAATGCTGAGAACGTGAGTCCCTGGGCTCTAGATGTGCAGTTTTAGACCCAGTGCTCTGGGTCTGCAGTAGATGTTTCTTCTTGCATTTGTGCACAGTAGTCTCTATCTCCCGGGAGTTGTAGCAGATCCTTCCTTGGCTGCCTTCTGATGTCAGGAATTACTTGGAAACCCTACTGCAGCCAGATCAATTCAGTATTCTTTTGCCCCAGGAGTTAGGACACCTGGTGCTACATGAATTAAAGCATATCAGCTACCTGCCCACACAGTCGGCTGTGAGGCCACTGCCCCAACCACTGGTGGCCTTGATGTTTCTTTCATTTATTCACTCATTGTCTCAGCAGGTATTTCTTGGGCTTCTCCTGGGTGTTTTGTGCAATGAGTTGTACAAGATGGAAGTACATATAAGGCATATTTCTGTCTTTCAGGCTCTCATGGGAGGGGATACAAGGCCTACAACAAAGAATTAATTATGTCACGATAAAAAGCAGTCACGCAATGGTACAGTAATGCTAAGATTCCAAATGAGCAGGTGTCAGGGGTCCCCAGGACCATGTTTGGATGTTCACTAGAGGGACTCACAGGACCCAGCATATAATTGCACTCATGGCTAGTATTTATTACAATGGTGTAGTAAGGATACACAATTGGATCATAAGGAAAAAAGGCACATGTGGCTTCTGGAGGAACCCATGTGCAGATTTCCCCAGGCTCTTTCTTTCCCAAGACTGAGTACACAGCACACACTCTTCCCCTAGCAATAAAAATGCAGCAACACATGTGTGACCTTTCTGCCCAAAGAAGCCCATCAGAAACTCAGTGCCCAAGATTATTATGGGGGCTGGTCACATAGGCACATACCTCTGCATATGCCTAGCACAGACCGAAGCTCCAGTCTCCTAGAAGGAAAGCACATATTCAGCACAAACAGTCTAGACACAGTAAGACACTCTTACCATTTTGGGAAAGTATTTTATGACTGTAGGGACCTGCTTACCATCCAACGGCCAACCTTGCAAGCAGGCTTGTCTAAGGACAGCAGAATCAGGCCTGCTCTGTCCTTTCTTTTCTGCACAGAACAGTAAGAAAAAGTGAGCAGTTACAGGGAGAGAAACATGAGCGTGAGCTGGGCATCCCAATGGAGCAAAGGGCTCTTGAACTTGGTCTTGAAGGCTGATTGGAATTTGAACAGGCAGAGAGGACTGAGGTGGGGACTTCAACAGCTCAGTCCCAAGGGAGAACAGAAAGGTATCTAGGAGGCTGGGGAATGGAGGGAAGAGGCTTCTTGACCTAGTCAGCCAGCTGGGATATCTTGCATGAGTTGTAAAATCCACTGAGCAATGGGGATTTAGATCGGTCCTGAAAGAGCTATAAACTAAGAAGAGAAATAGACAAACAGCACAGCAATCTCAGTAGCAGGATGGAAGGAGAACTCAGCCTTGTCTGAGGAAGTCCTGATCATCCAGATCTAGCTGGGACCTGAGGACCAGGAAGGAATGTGCCAGCTGAAGGAGGATGAGAAGGAGAATGGGGTCCCAGGATTGCACATGCAGAGTCTCAGAGGAGAAAAAGAACATGGCGAGTCCCACAATCTCCACAAAATTATTGTCCTTGGCAGGCTAGGGAACTATGGGTAAGCTTTTCCTTATTTGTTTTGTTGCCAAAATAAGGTCCCAATCATCAGAGCCAGGTTCACATTTAATTATACAGGCCTTACGTTGTTTAATGCCCATTGAAATATGTAGCCGTTTTATAGGGAGGGCACCAGAGTTCATCACAGGTAGGGGACTTTCTTGCGCTTGTCTTTGATGCTTCCTTTCTCTAACTCACATCTAATATATCAGTGAGTCCTCTTGTCTCCACTTCCCAACACATCCCCAAGCAGACTGTCTCTCGCCATCTGTGCTGGTGTCACTGGAGTCCAAGTCACCAGCATTCCTCTCCTGATTTCCGTGCAGCATCCAGAATGTTCCTCTAAAATGTAAATTAGATTGTATTTCTCTCCTGCCTAAAAACTCATACACATTCATCATTGCATAAATATAAAATCCACCATGTCCTAATGTCCCAGGGATCTGGACCCTTGCCTACCTCTCCACCCTTGGGGTATCACTCCCCATGCTATTTGCTGGGCTAAACTCACCCTGGTCTTCTTTCTTGTCCCTGAGACACGCCAAGCTCATTCTTACCTCAGGACCTTTGCACATGCCATTCCCTCTGCCTAGAGCTCTCTTTTCCCAGCTCACTAAGCTCCTGGATCCTTCTCCTGATGCAGTCCCTGCTAAGAAGCACCTCTTCAGACAGAACTCACCCAGCTTCTCTAGCTCAAGTTCCCCCAACAATACTACCCCATCTCAATGACTTACTATTTGGTTATTATGTCATTTTCTTTATACGACTACTTATTGCAATTTGTATTTTTTTTCTTATTTGGATTTTGTCTTCTGTCTCCCCTCAATTTCAATGTAAATTCCTGATGGCAGGAGCCCTGTCTAGCTTGCTTATCCAGCACTTTAAAATATGTCTGACACTGTGCTCAACAAATATTTATGGAAAGAATGAATGGTGACTCAACTAGTAAGTGGCTGGACTGGGGCATTTCTGTCTTCCATCTGTGTTGAGGCACAGAACATACAAAGCACTCCAGCAGAGGGATGGGGTATGCCCGGGGAAAGTGTCACAGAGAGGAAACCTGGGCAGCCAGTGGACAGCAGGACAGTGGGTCCTGAGGAGGCCTGCAGCACATCTAGGGGGGCAGAACAGGCATCTGCAGACAGTCCCTCTACAGGCAGTGTGTGGGAACCCAAGGGCGCAAGCTGAGCAAAGAGCCTTAAGAAGAAGGAGGTAGGATCTCTGTGGAGTCCAGATAGGTGGTCATAAGGCTTATCCAGGTTAACAGGACTTTCTTATTGACAGGGGAGGAAGGCAGCAAGGAAGGAGACTGAGGCAGACAGGCAATGTCAGGGGTGGTAACTGGACACTAGCTGCTAGTCTGGACTTTGGGGTCAGATCTGACTTCCCTGGGAGAACTGGCCAGAGAGGTAGGCTTGATCCTGGAGAAACAGGGCACCCAGCAGAGCAACAGTTCAGAAACCTCGATCTGCATGGGGTGCAGTGGGTGGAATCACAGGCATGGGTGTTTGGGGTGTTTGAACTGGAGCATGAAGGTGGTGGGTAAGGAGCAAAGGAGGACTTAGCATAAAGCCCAGGGTTGGTCTGAGAGGCCAGGGAGGCAGGAGCCTGCATGAAGTAGTCATGAGGCCACAACTGTGGCCACTAGTAGGCAGCACAGGGGGGCAGGGAGCCTGGAGACCATCACACCGGGAAACCAGGCACAAACTTCACTCCTTCACACTTTTGCCAGGGTCAGCCCTAAATGGACTTTTCTGGAACCAACAAAAACAGAGGCTGGAATAGGGCTTTGGAAGCAGATCTCTTTAGCAGGAGAGAAAGCCATGCCAATGGCCCTTCCCACTGACATCCAGCCAGGCGGGCCCCATAAAGGCCAGGAGCTTGGAAACTGCAGTGGTTCTCACCAGAACTCTGCTCCAACTCTGCTCAGAGTCTGGGAAAGCTGTGATTATGTTCTTCTACATTTTATGGCAAACGATTGGCCTCCAGATCCAGAGGGTTAAGCAGGGGGAAGCAAGGGAGTTCCAGGGCCTACGAGTGCAGCCCTTCCCCACGTGCAGTAATTAACAATGGAAGAACCCTGCCCGTTGGAGTCTCTGCGGCCCGGCTGGGCTGGCGTCCACCCTCTCACTGACAGGAACAGCACCGCTCTGTTTGCACGGATGGGACTGCCCAGCAGGTGGTGAATCAGACCTCGATGTCTCTCTGTGCGCTTTGTACATTTGACTTGTTGGTAATGAATTTACAAATCCTTTAAGTACAGAAAACAGAACCCTCCCACGAGCTGAACAGATGGGAGAGGAGGCTTTCTAAAGGCTTTTCAAAGTAGCCTTTTTTTTCCCCCTCCTGGTTTAACATCTCTCTCTATGTCTACAAATGCTTTAATAGCTGGAGGTGAGGGGGAAATTTGCCTTGCCTTTCTTTCTTTGGGTCCCTGGAAAATACTGGGCAGGCCTGCCTGCCACAGCCAGGGACCCATGAGCAGGACAGCGCCAGATCCTGGCAGGGAACCTTCACCATCCTATCGATACCTCCTGGAGTGTGTGTGGCACAGTCCACAGAAGGACGAAGGGAAGGAGAACTTCTTGCAGAGCTGACACCGATTGATTTCTCTGGTGGGGCGAGAGCCCCAGGGTTCCTTCTAAGTCGAATTGATTGAATGGCTTATAATTGCAAACCTGTGGTAGATTGCATTTATGGCCCCAACGTTTTACCCTTCCCTTTACCATATCTCTCTACAGTGGGCTCCCACCTCAGATGGGGTCTCTTGCCCGCCCCCATCAACCATGTGACTTGCTTTGGCCAATGGGATGTTAGCAGACTGGAGGCAAGCAAAGGCTTTAAATGCACTTGCCCAGTGAAGCTGGTTCTCTTGCTCCATGAAAAGGACATGCCTAGGCAAGCTTGCTGGTTCTAGGAGGAAGAGAAGCATGGAGCGGAGTCAATCCTTTGCCAACTAGACAGGAACACAGGACGAGACAGGTAAATCACGATCCCACAGTCAAGAGTCTAGAGGACATACGGTATTTGTTTTTCTCTTTCTGACTTACTTCACTCTGTATGACAGACTCTAGGTCCATCCACCTCACTACAAATAACTCAATTTCGTTTCTTTTTATGGCTGAGTAATATTCCATTGTATATATGTGCCACATCTTCTTTATCCATTCATCTGTCGATGGACACTTAGGTTGCTTCCATGTCCTGGCTATTGTAAATAGAGCTGCAATGAACATTGTGGTACATGACTCTTTTTGAATTATGGGTATGTTAACAAATATATATGGAATATAAAAAAAAATGGTTCTGAAGAACCTACAGGCAGGACAGGAATAAAGACACAGACATAGAGAATGGACTTGAGGACACGGGGAGGGGGAAGGGTAAGCTGGGATGAAGTGAGGGAGTGGCATGGACATATATACACTACCAAATGTGAAATAGATAGCTAGTGGGAAGCAGCTGCATAGCACAGGGAGATCAGCTCGGTGCTTTGTGACCACCTAGAGGGGTGGGATAGGGAGGGTGGGAGGGAGACGCAAGCGGGAGGAGATATGGGAATATATGTATATGTATAGCTGATTCACTTTGTTATAAAGCAGAAACTAACACACCATTGTAAAGCAATTATACTCCAATAAAGATGTTTAAAAAAATGAAAAAAAAAAGAGTCTAGAGGACATCTTCCTTCTACCCTCAGCGTCCCCAGCACAGAGTACCCCACCTAGAAGAAACAACAATTACAGAAATGGCTAGGGTTTAACAAATGTATGTGAAACAAAAAAGGGTAATAGTTACACTAACCTTACAGAGTTGTTTGGAAGAGTAAGTGAAAGATAACAAACCTAAAGCATTTAGCACAGTCCTTGGCCCATGGCAAGCACAGAGTAAATGTCAACTAGTGCATTATCTACATGCATTAACTTTGATCATTAAAACCACCCCGAGTTAAATATTATTATCTCATGTTACAGATAGGGATGTTGAGGCATAGAATAGTTTAGTGACTTGGCCATAATTACACAACTAGATAAATGAAAGACCTGGGATCAAAATTCACATTCATTCAGCGACGGAAACAATCAAGAGAACAGTACAAAACCAGATGCAGGATAAGTACATGTCCAGAATTAGAACACACAGAAAATGCTGGTAATACCATAAGGGAGAAAACTTAGATTGGTCTGGAGCAGGGTTTCTCAGACTTGGCACCACTAACATTTGAGGCTAGATAGTTCTTTGTTTGGGGTAATCTGTCCTGTACATGGTAGGATGATGTTACCAGCATCCCTGACCTCTACTCACTAGATGCCAATACAGCCTCCTCCCCAAGTGGTTACAACATTGTCAAATGTCCCCTGAGGGGCATAGTCACCCCACATAGTCATCCCCACTGGTTTGGGAATCTCAGGGAAGGTTACAAATAGAGGGTAAACGTCAAGATGTCCTGATAAGAATACACATAGCAATTCCCCGGTGTGAATTTCAAGGACCAATAAACATGTACAAATTAAAAATAAATTAGGAGAGACCATTTCAGAGCAAAAGACAGTCCTTTCTAAGAAAGCATTACTGGCAATTTTAAACTAATACTCTAAAAATAATATCATATTTTTGAAAGTTTATAACAGGAAATTTATAGAATCCAATTTGGATGTAAACTATATTGTGTGTGTTTACTTCACAAAGTTTATCAGCTGCATATCTCTATTAGTACAAGAGGAAATGTGGTCCAAAAGTACGACTTATTCTGGTATTTTTATTTAGCTTTACAACATGCTCCCCACATGGCGGTTATTGTTGTCGTTTTAGCAGAGACAGTGATACTGTTGATATGGGCTGGCACCAGAATGAGAATTGGCATTTGGTTAACAGTTGCCTTGTTTGGATACAGTCTTCAGTCTCATTCACCTTCTCATATTTCTGGCCTCCCTTAACGTGGAAAAAAAGACATGTGCTGATTTACAAGATCTAATTTCCCTTTGATAACTCTATTCGTTTCCTAGGTCTGCCATAACAAAATACCACAAGCTGGATGGCTTAAAACCATAGGAATGCACTCCCTCACAGTTCTGGAAGCTGGAAGCCTGAAATCAAGGAGTCAGCAGGCTGGTTTTTTTCTGAGCATCCTGAGGGAATCTGCCCTATGCCTCCTTCTTAGCTTTTGGTGATTGGCTGGTAGATCCTTTGTGTTCCTTGGCTTGTAGATGCATCACTTCAATCTCTGTCTCATCACATGTTTTCGCTGTTGTTTCTCTCCTCTTATAAGGACACATTGTAATCATATGGATTAAAGACCCACCCTAATCCCACTATAATTTCACTTTAACAAATTACTTCTGCAATGACCCTATTTCCAAATAAGTTTACTTTCTGAGGTACTAGAGGTTAGGATTTCAATACATCTTTTGGAGGAACACAATTCAACTCATAATAATAACCTATCGTGTGAGACCCACTTTTGGATGACATCTACTCCACCCAATCTACCCCTTTTATGAACATTGCCCCCTCTGATCCCTAAAGGAATATGGCTAGCAGAGATCACACTCTTCTATAATCCTAGAACCCCATATATTCTACCAACTCTTCCACCAAATTGTAACCACAGGATTTTGCTGCTACCCTACCATATGCATTGGAGTTGTTTTTCTACAACATCAGGGGTGTTTTCCACTGCCCTATCCATCCCTCCTCCCCAGACCCCCTTGTAAGCACCCATGATTTGCATTTGTAGAATGATGACAAGAGAGGTAGTTTCCATCTGAGGTCATGAAAGAGGTTTTGCTTGGTTGGATGACAAGATGCTATAATAAAATGCAGTCTTTCTTCTGGGATCACAATATGCTGTTGTTGTCACGTCCTTCGCCTTCGAGAAACCTCATAGCCACTTAAATTAGAAGTTTGCCTCAGTTACCAAGCATGTAAAAGTTAGGTTAGTATATAAGATTTCTAACTGCCCTGAAGTGGGTAAAAGGTAAATGGAGGGGAAAGAAGGGGAGGGGGAGGAATTGGAGGAGGTCCAAGGAAGGCAGGCTGGGGCCGGGGGAGGATTATCCCTGCAAAGAAAGAAATAGTAACGCTAGATAAAATCAGTGGGAGATATTTCTCAGGGACTGATATTGAAAAAATGGGACAAGAGAGTCAATGACAGCTGCCTATGTAGGGCGTGAACTGGCATAGTGGTGATGGAGCCCAGCCAGCTGGGACATGACTTAGCTCCCATCAACCTGGGCAAGTGCTGAGAGGAAAGACCGTGATGAGTGTGGTTTAGTTCTCAGCTCTAAAATTTGTTATTGTAGCAGGTCAACATGGCCCTGTAACCAGGCAGATCCCTGCCAGGGAAATCCTAGTGATAGTAACAAAGAGACCCAACCAGGAAGAGTCAGCTTCAGTGCATGTTGAGGAAATAGCTCTGACTGGGTTAAGCATCACTAGCTTAGCCTCCCTGACCTCATCTGTAAAATGGGGACGTATGAAAACCTCTAAAGTTCTCTCCCAAATGTAGGGACCCTGCATTAGACCCCAGGGATAGAAACAGAGGGGAAATCCCCTTCTAGTGCTTTCTCCGACCTGCTCTCTCTTCTGCTCCTCTTTGATAACCTCCCACCTTGCTGAACCAACTGTGGGTTTCTTGTTAGAGCTCCAGCTTAATAAATGCCTCCATGGCCGGCAATTGATTTTCTAAAAATGTAATATGCATGCAAGCTCAACCACACAGCAATTGAATGCTTCTCCGCTTAAAATCAATTGTAAAAGTGTATGTAAAGCTACAGTAGTGCTAAACTCCCCATAATGAGGTGGTTGTGCTAAGTGAGCATCTGATTTACGAAGTGGCTCAGCGGTGCAGGGCTGCCTCATGCCACCTAATCAGGTGACAGCAGGACATGCGTTGGTTCCCAGGTGAGCAGGCAGCCCTGGAGGTACAGCAGCAGGATAGTGGCAGTCAGAGTTGCAGGGGGAGAATCTGGGCTCACAAGTGAGGGGACATCCCTTATTCAGGCCCCCTTCCTTCTTTAACCTCTTCCCCATCCCACCCCCAAAATGGAAATTAAAGCTCAGAGGACAGGGAGAGAGCAAGAGGAAGAAAGGATAAATAAAGAGTGGGCAGGCAGACAGGAGGCTGGAGGGCTGGATCTAGAGTGTACGCAGGCATTCTAGCTGGGCAAGAATGGGCTCCCAGGGAGGGAGTATGGCAGGAGGAGTCTGAGAGCCAAGCCATGTGTACAGGACTAGCCTCAACTATCTTGCACAGCAAAGCTCCACGTCCTCATCTGCTGGACAGGAGATGGGTGCAGAGGGCTGGGATGGGTGTTAGCCATGGGGCTGTTCTCTGAAGGATCTGAGGTTCAGCGCAGGGATCCTTCATCCAGTGGGCCACCTCTGTCACTCCAGAGCCCTTCGAACCCCCAACATATTTCCCCACTCTGCTTAACATTTTCCAAAATGCCACCATTAGATTAGTCTTTCCAATACAACTCTTGCATCACATCGGGCTCTCTCCCTCTGGTCTCTTCTTTAAAAAGCAGATATTCCCAAGAGAAGTAACTCTTAATACCCTAGTAGTGCAGGTACTCCCAGGGGAAGGGGGGGTGTGGCCTGGAACAAATTATGCATCTTTAAATATGGACTCAGCACCCAGCGTGTGCCAGACCCTGAGCAATATGCGTGGGCACGACATACTCTCGCAGAACCCCCAGCTTAACAGTTTAACAAAGAAGAGGGATGCAATCCCAGATCCCAAGCACCGAGGGAGGCATGACGAGGTGGGGCAGTCATGGGGGGCAGAGTCAGCTTTACTACTTAGAGGAGGAGGAGCTTCATGCTGAGTCTTGAAGGAAAGGTAAGATTTGGTGAAGTGAAAGAGAGGGGAAGAAGAACATCTCCAAATGCAAGGAGACCACAACACGCAGACCTGCTGGAAGCCATGCTCAGAACTATGAGTAGCAGGGCTAGAATTGGCATCTAGAGAAGAGGCAAGAATTATGATGGGAGAGATTGAGATGGATAAGGACTCAGCCTGGCTTGATGACTGAATTTGCAGGGTGCGAGGAAAGGTCTTCCCCAGTCTAGGATATTTTCCAGGTTCCTCTTTCCCTAGAATCCCTTAGAATCTCAAAACTGTCCCTGCTCTTCAGTCCTGGACCACCTAATGGATCAGAGCCTTGCTCTATTGAGTGGGTTTTCTCCCAGGGTTGTGGGATAATCACTGAATCCACCTCTGGACAATCCGCCCACAGGTGGCTAGTGACTCCCTAGATATTTTGAGGCTCTGCAGCGAAGAAGATGCTCGAGGTCATGGTGATGGTGATGGGCCCTCACTCTCCTGCCTGGAACACTGAAGGCTAACCAGGAGTTCAATCTGTGTGAGACTAACCATATACTGTAGTGAACTGTGGAGTCACACAGACGGCCCCAGTTCTGCGACCCCCAGATGGTTATTTCAACCTCTGTACCCCAATTTCTTCATCAGTGGAAAAGAGATTCTAGCAACCTGGATTTGGGTGTCACTGTGCAGATTAGATGAGATAGATACGCATGTAAAGCCTTCAGTCTAGTGCTTGGCACAGAATAAACACTCAGACTAGCTAAAATGATAAGATGTTGTATAAGGACAGAGATCTCTCCTAATAAGGAGCCCTAATAAGGGCTTTCCATCTACATGGTGACACAAATAACTGTAACACAAAAGAAAACTCACCATGCCGCTAGAGATGGGGACACGTTTTGGACTGGTCTCACAGAGGGATGGCCATTGGGTCACTCACATCTGAAGGATGAGAAAGATTTGACAGACCGATGGAGGAAGAAGGGGTCCATGCAATAATCATGACCTACACACGACAGCGGGCACTGCCTTAGGCTACTCACATTTCTGGTTTTCCAAGCTGAATTTAGACCCTGGGACCAGCAGCTGAATCTTCCATTTCTTTGTGTCCCTGGTGACCCCCCCACGTGCCCTGTACATGAGCTGCTCAGGGAAAAATTGCCCATCATGATGCGACACATGGCTTGAGCGGGCAGCAAGCTCACAAAAGAGCCAGGAAGGGAGACCCATGCCCCCAAAATGCCCCTAACAATGCTATCTGGCCTCAAAAGCAGGCCAGGTTGCTGAGCAGATGCACCTGGGCTGGAACCCTGACTTCACTCATTAGAGGTGTGGCCCTTCATCTATAAACTAGGGATAATAACAGGAGGAGGCCATGTGCTGATGCATGCCACATTCTTAGCACAGAGTCTGGCGTGTAAACATGCACAATAAATATTAGTGTAAAACATAAAACAACAAAAAATAAAATAAAAGCAAGTAAAGTCACTTAAAATGTTGATGTGGCTCAGGTCTGCTTTGAGACTGGGGCTAGAAACTTGGGCCTCAGGCTTTTACTGATCTGCCCAGTGTCAGCCCAACTTCTAAGGAGAGGACAGCCCCAGCCCCTTGGGATGTTTTCCTTCCTGCTTTTCTATCAACAGTGGAGGCTGTTGATAGAAAAGACTTTCCCCAAGCAGACCTGAAGCAGGGAGGGAGGTGACTAGCAACCTGTCCTAGGGCAGGGCAGGATTTGCCAAGCTTCCTGGTAGAAACCAGCAAAAATAAACCTTTAACCCTGAAAGGCAATTGATTGCTGGGAAAAAAAATTACAAACAATTGTCAAAAGTAGCCTGGACTAGTGGCATTATCCCATTTTATCTTCAAGAAGGAAACTGGGGTCTTTAGGAAGCAAGTGACTTTCCCTAATAGCATGTGGCTAGACAATCTAACTGTTACTCTTGTCTCACTTTGCCTTCCATCTGGTTCCTGAAGTGTCCTAGCAGCAGATGGAGAACACGAGTGCATGTTTGGCATGGTCACTGCTGCTCTGTGTGGTGAGGGGAGGACACCTGGTAGGGTCTGCCTTGGCCCGGGCAGAGCCCGCTGATGAACACTGTTGCCACACGATATGCTCAGTGAGTCCTCAGCCAGTGCCCTCCAGACCCGCACTGGCCACCTCTGGGGTGGGTACACTTGGCTCAGAGACAGGAAGATGGGTTTGAGGGCCTCTGGCAGTCAACTGGTTTCTGATTCAATCATCCTTACCTTTAAGAGGAAGTTGTTGCTACATCTTTAGCCCAAGGTGATACTGATCATCACTGCTAGACCCCAAGGCTGAATCCTTCTCCAGGTGGGTTTTTGTCAAAGACCTCTATCACTCACCCTCCTTTTCTCCTTCATCTCTCTGTAGGTGGGGGGGACCATATAACTGTCATCTAAATGGCAAGAGTGAAAGGAGGTGCTACTTTGGACCGGATGCCAGGCCAACAGGTATAAAGTGGGGGGCACAATCTAGGCCAGCCACACAAATGGTCCCCCAAATAAGGACCCATCATATCCAACCCTGTTTCTTCCCAACCCTCCAACTGAACCCCCTCCCCACCCCGTCTTGATGGCAGAGGCCCTTCTTGTACCCCAGTGCAGTCACAAGAGAGCTTCTTCCATATGGGGAGCAATCAAAGGAGACAAACTTTCCAGGGAACTGGCTCTTTGTCTGCCTAAATGTTCTCTCTTGGGAAAAAAGAACCAAAGAAGTCTATTCCAGAGATGTCCTAGAAGGAAAAGTGGGGGAGAATGATGATTCTGAACAGAGCAGGAGTCCCCAAAAGACAAAACACTCCAATGAATGCCTCTCCCCTGACTTCCAATGGACAGATTCTGCCCATCCTTCAAAGTCCAGTGCACATTCCTCCTCCTCTGTGATGTCCGCCTGAATTGCCGGGCACAGGGACCTCCCTCCTCAGATCTTTGTAGTTCTACTCTTGGGACTTGTAATATGCCTTATCCAGGCATCTAATCACTTATCCTTGAGTATGCCTTTTAGCATACTAGAAGGACAGAGCAGTCTTATCATTAGATTTTTGTGATATATATACGTGTGTGTATATAAAATGTATGTATTATATAATATATTGATATGTGTGTAAAAATATATATTTTGTATTATATATATTCCACTAAGTTTATATACATTCTGTTAAATATATATACATATAAACATATATGTGTACGTTTTATATATATATATATACATTTATATATATAAATGAAAAGAAGAATGGAAGTTTAGATGGAGAGATGAGCCTACTGAATATAAATTTATCTCAAAATAATCAAGGGAACTATCCCCAGAGAACAAGAAGTCATTTACCTAGTAATGAGTGATGGAATTTTCACCGTGGAGAGTTTCTAAGTTTGGGAAAGGCTGACACTTGTGCTTTTTACATCTGGACCTTTGGTTTGTGACCTGACATTGTGAGGATTTACCCAGGTGGTTTCCTGGAGGCGTTTGACCTTGAAAGGAAGAGAAACAATAAGAGAGTAAAAACAGCGGTAAGACCAGCTATCGCTGTCCAGTGGGCAGAGTTTCCTGGAAAGGGTTACTCACTCCTTTTACCAGTATGAATAGTGGCCTTGGCAGTTGGGTCATTAGTACCCACTTTTGACACTCTTCTTTATTGATTTCTGTTGGGCTTCAGCCCCTTTGCCAATCAACTGCTTAGAGACAGAAGATTGGACACAGAGATCTACTAAGATCCCGTTTCAGATTTCTAAGATTCTGAGGATCATTTTCGAGAGATTTCCTGTTTATTTAGGCAGAGGTGGGTCTTTGTTTTTCAAGCCTCCTGCTTCCAGCCTCCGTGCATAATAAAGAATGCCTATGCTTGCATTCCCATCTTGAAAGCTTTCTTCCACAATTAAGTTGCTAATTAGAAATTATTTATTCCCAGAAACATATGCACATGTACCACTGCTCAGCATGTTGTTTTCATGATCACCCCGATGCACCTGCTGCTCTTTAAATGTCCCCATCACTCTAGCTCTGTGCACTGATTTCGACAAGCACCCTGCCCCTTGAATCCCTATCTGAGCAGCTCTCATAATCAGTGTATGCCAGAGAGCGGTTACTTCGGCTCCATCCATCTTCCCAGTGGTGGTTTGTCCTGGATTTGTCTGGTATGTGCTGGAGAAAGTCATGATTGAGATGACTTCCTCCACTCCTCCAGTGAGGGTAGAGCTGGGTCAGTGAATACCGAAGATTAGCGATCTCTGTGAACCGTGTGAGGAGCCTCAGGAAGCCACAGAGACCCCAAGATGGCAGCCTCAGCATAATAATCCAATAGAATTTTTAAAAATCTACTTGGTGATCTCCATGAGTCCAGTGGCTAGTAGGGAGGTCACAAATTTTGATGCCTGTAGCATCTCAACTCTTGTCTTTTTGGTGTGACTTATTCTCATTTAAAAGAGTAGTTTTCATCAGCTGTAAAACAAAACCCAAGGAGGTGTGTCCAGAGCTTAGAGGAAAGGGAAAAGTCTGACAGAGAATGTTGGAACAATTAAATCCACTGTTGCTCATCTAATTTACAAATTGGAATCACCTGCTCAGGGTGTGCCTAGCTCACTCCATCCCTCTCTCTGCAGCCTGATTAAGGATGCCAGGCAACTGACTAGAGCTCCCAGATATACATAAAGTAAACTCCCTGATCTGCAAACCGATTCACACAACAGCTTCCCTAATAAAGCGTGAGGTGAAGCTGCCAGGCACATCTGTTTTTATCACAGATCTTCAGCATATCCTAGGAAAACAGGACAGATAGAGGCAAGGCTAGCCCCAAATGAACTTTTCACATTTCTGCGAATGGGCTCAATGTTTAAGATGTGGCCCCAATCACTCAGACCATACTGCAAGTAGAGCTGGGTTCAGATGTAGAATTAATTATGAAATTGTCTAATTCATTTCTTGAGCAAACTTTTACTGAGTGTCTACTCTGTGCCTAGCATTGGGTTAGGCACTGAGGATGTTCACCTAGGGGAGGAAGAGGAAGTCATACAGAGAGTAACTACCACACAATGTGATAGGCACTATAACAGAGGTTATTTGCCAATTGCTTGTAAGAATAGAGTGAGGGCATGACCATCTCAGTGAGGAGAGAAAGGATAAAGAATCAGAAAAGTCTCCACAGTGGAGCAGTCTGGAGGATAGAATTTGGGGAACCATTATGAAACCTGAGGGGAAACCCTAGCTTGAGATACATTACACCTTCTCTATATATTTCTAGTATATAGCTATCTGTTGGGTGTGGTGACAACTCACTTTTATTTTCCAGTCACCAACTGAGTCTGGAGCAGTCTTATACCCATACCCATAGTGTTATTTGCCAGTGTCCAGACTCTACCCCCACCCCTACCCAAGCCCCTTGAGTGCTTTAGAAACACTATTTGCTTTAGTCACTGAATGGATACAGAACCTAGTCTTGGGGATGAGGCCTTTTCAGCATCCCATGCCCTTCTCCAGAGTGCTTCAGTCTGGAAACCACCCCCAGTTTCCTGAAAATCTTCTGATTTCTAATTTTCATCTCTTCCTAAATGAATGGTCTCTTAATACTCTTCATATCTTTTCAGGTCAGGGACACCTAACAATAAGTGGTAAAGCACCTTGTGTAATGTCTGGCATGTAATAGGGGCTCAATTGCTATTGCTAAAATTATCTATTAGAACCATGTGCTCACTATCTATAGGTAAGAGAGGGTTTCGTTCCCCTTGAAACTGTCATCTTCTGTCTTCAGCATGTACTACCCACAACACACAAATTATGATATTTACACATAGGACTGTCCAGACATTAGAACATACACAATTACATTCAATTCACTATGCCAAGCCACAGATAGAAAGCCTGTCCTATCTCTGTCTGGGAGCTCACAGGCAAAATGCTACTTGAAATCAGGACAACATTCTGTGCATTTCCCCTGATGGAGTGAGAAGACGAATCTGCCAAGGAAGGAAATGCCTCCCCACTCAAAAAATTCAGAGTGAGATCCAGCTGTGTTTTCCAGAAGGTCCCAGTGTATTCTAAGAACAAGAGAATTCTCTGACATTTCACATTTCTCTTCCCTTGGCAGAGGCAGAATGGAAGCTCCTTGATACAGATATACTTAGTCATCTTGGAGTTACTGGTCAACAATGGGGAGAGAAAAAGAGTCTATGAGTAGGATCTCTCATACTCATACCTGGGGGTGGGTCTGAGAGACTGGACGACTAGCCCAAGGCCATAAAGGACCAGGTGAGAACTTAGACTGCACATGGGGGTAAGTAGCTCTCAAAGAGCAAGTCTGAGTGATAAGTGGTGATACTCCCTTAATATTCTATTCCCTGACCATCTACAGAATGAAAATGAGGAAACCTAAAGGCAGATGAGGATTTTCCTGAAATGGCAAAACAAGCCACTGACCATAACCCTTAGTCCTTAACCTGATGGGACTCCCAAAAATCTTGCCCAGAGTAGTATTACTGATCTACCCCATGTCCTTCATTTTATAATCACAGAGTACATGATTCCCAAAAAGCCCATACTCTAATTTTCTTCTTTTTGCACAAAACATATCCTAATTAAGCATGTTAAAAATATTCCAGAAGGTCACTTTTATAAAAAACTGGTACAGAGGAAATGAAAAGAATTATATAATTTTGCCCAATTATATGTATTTCAAAATCTGAAAAAAATAGCTAATTTTCTAGGAAAATGTAAATTACCAAAGTTGACCAGAGTAGAGATGGACAACTTGAACAGATCAATTACTAAAAGAAAAATTTGATTAAAACATATATATATTCAAGGAAACAAGCTAAAAAGTTTCACTGACTATTTCTGTGTAACGTTCAAATAATATATGCTTCCAGTGCTATTTTAAACTTCTCCAGAGCACAGAAACAAAAGACCACTTCCAAATTATTTTTATAAAGTTGGAATAGCATTGATAATAAAATTTTGACAAATCATGAAATAAACATGTAGACCAATTTCACCTGATGAATATCAGTGAATATCAGTTCATGAATCCTGAATGAAATATTAGCATAAAGAATCAGAGAAAAGATGAAAAGAATAATTAACCATGACTAAGTGTGTTTATTCCAAGAATGCAAGGGTAGTTTGACTGTTAATATAATTGGCCATATTATTAAATCAAAGGATAATCTCCATAAATGCTGAAAGGGTTTCAGATAAATTCACCATCCTTTCTTGACTTAAAAAAGGTGTTTTCTTTACATCTGGGTGCCCCCTCCAAAAAAACAAAAAGTGTTTTATACAGACACACTTCCTCATTAAGGTAAAACTTCATATATCTCAAAACAAAAGTTTCATGCTTAATGGAAAACCATACTGGAAGGATTTCTATTAATGTCAGGAACAAAATAATGATGTTAGTATTGTTACTATCATTTAATATTGTTTTAAGGTGTTATTAAATTCAACATAAAATAAGAGTATAACTAGAAAAGAAAGAGATTTTTCATTATTTTAGATTATATAATTGAATAACTGAGAGTTCTAGAACATCAGCTGAAAATCTCTCATAAAAGAATTCAATGAGCTATCTCAGGGGAAAGCAAAAAATATATAGTCTTTCATACAATTGGAAGCTATAAAGGGTGGAGAGATCTTATTTACAATAGACACTCAAAAAATGTATCTAGTAATAACTTTAACAAATGTATAAGATTTACATGAAGAAGAAGGAGGATAAAAACCTTTAACAAGAGTTATGAACCAAAAAGGGACAAGGACAAATGGAAAGACCTGTTCTCTCTTAGGAAGACTCAGTCAGATGAAGATATCAAGTCTGTTTAAATTATTCTGTAACGTTAAAATTTCCCCACCAAATACACCAAATTTTAGAGAAGCTAAAGTTTACAAACAAGATAAACTTAAAAGATTAGCAAGAAAAAGTAGGAAAACTCTAAAAATACCCACAGAGGAATATGAGGGGACTAACTTTATCAGATACTAAAACATATTACAAGGCTACAGTAATTTATACAGTGTGGTACTGAGACAGGAGTAAGTATACCAATAGAAATGGAGTGGAGACTCCAGAAATACAACAAAATTCTACATAAAAATGTAGTATATAAAAATTTACTACATAAAAATGTAGTAGGTGATAAATATGGTTTTACATATTAGTTGGAAAAAGATAGGCTATTCAATAAACTGTGTTGATAAGATAGCTATCCAACAAAAACTTGAAATTAGAATGCCTACCTTCTACTGTACAGATTAATCAACTCCTTAAATAGATAACATGGAAGCACCAATGTACTAGAAGAAAACATGAGAGTGTTTTTGTTTTAGTAGTTTTAATTTTGAGAATCTATTTTTAAAATATTTAACTACTGTTATAGTTTATCAAGATAAATTTTGCTACATAAATTTCCATTTTTTCTCAGTGATAAAAATGCCATAAAAATCCAAATAAAATGAAAACCACAAACTATTTTTAGTATTTATCCTAACAAATATATAAAAACCTCTTACAAGTCAGTAAGAAAAAGACCAAAAATTCAATTTAAAAATGGACAAAAGTCATGAGCAATCAATTCACAGAAAAATATTACAAATGGCTTCTAAACATTTAAAAGGATGTCAGCCTCACATGTCAGTATGATGGAATCTCAATAATACATCCTATTTTACATATTATATTGCTGATAAATAGAACATTTAATAACACTCTTTGGCAGGACTATAAGAAACCAAGTATTTTCACTCATTGTAAGTCATTGTGTAACTTGGTACAACATTTTGAGGGGCAGTTTCATAGTATCTATTGAAGTCAAAATGTATATATCCTTTGAACCAATGATTTCTTTCTCTTTTTCTTTTTTTTTTAAATAATTCTTTCTTTCTATATTTATTTTTGGCTGTGTTGGGTCTTCGTTTCTGTGCGAGGGCTTTCTCCAGTTGCGGCAAGCGGGGGCCACTCTTCATCGCAGTGCGCGGGCCTCTCACTATCGCGGCCTCTCTTGTTGAGGAGCACAGGCTCCAGACGCGCAGGCTCAGTAGTTGTGGCTCACGGGCCTAGTTGCTCCGCAGCATGTGGGATCTTCCCAGACCAGGGCTCGAACCCGTGTCCCCTGCATTGGCAGGCACATTCTCAACCACTGCGCCACCAGGGAAGCCCCCAATGATTTCTTTACTAAGACTTTTCTTCAGATTAACTTGCTCATGTAAAATCAATGTGTTATTCATTACAGCATCTTTTGCAATAGGGAAAGAAATCTAAATGTTCATCAAAAGGGAACTGGTTAAAGAAATTATGATATATATTTACAATGGAAGATTATACAACCATTAAAAAGAATAAAGCAGCTTTATAGATACTCATATGAAAAATAAACTCAAGGTACAGTTTTAGCTTTAAAAAGCAAGCTACAGAGCAAGATGATTAATGTGCTACCCACTTATTTACAAAAAAAATGAAAAAAGAACAAATGTTTATAAGTTCTTGCATATGCACAAAGTTGCTCTAAGACATATAAGAAATGTAAAAGAGGTTCCCATCAGAGAGAGGAATGGGGCAGTGGGGAGACAGGGTGCACAAAAGACTCACTATCTCCCACTTATCGTGTTCTACTTTTTGAATGTCCTACTACATACATGTATCCTTTATTCAAAGTACTAAATGCCCATAGATTCCCTATGCCCAGACAGGCACTCATTTGGGTGACACTCATCTATGTCATCTGTGCCAGAATCAGCCTTGTGGTTCTATGGCTCCTCTTCATGGACCCCACTCCAAACAGAGCCCTCTATTCACTGCTTCTTCCACATCTTGTCTCTTCCCCATCCTGCATCTTCTCTGGTGTTTTCATCCTTGACCTCAAACATCTACCCTCCCACCCACACACCTTCAAATCCTGCCAAGGCTTCAACACCAGATACAGTCACACCACCTCCCTGGGGCTCTTCCTCTCCACACCCCAAGATCCCTCCTTCCTCTGAACACATAGCCCCCTCCTGGCATGTTTCCTGCTGCCAATTACACTTTCCTGACTTCAACATAGTGCCCTGAGAGCACAGATGTGTCCTACTCATCTCTGTAACTCCACAGTGCCTTAAAGGCAGTAGGTGCTCAACCAAAGAGAGAAGATTGATGACTTGCTCCTACTGCCCTCCACTGATCATCTCACTCAGCCAGCAATTCCGGGGATCTGGTATGATCCAGACACTACAGGGACCGAAAGATCCACTTTTACATACTTGACCAGTGGGCTGGCTGGTGGGGCTCCAGTGCCTTCAAGCCTGCCCCTTCCTTTGACTCCAAAGATCCATTCCAGGGCCCATCTCACCTGTCCTCCTTAAGCCACGAATCCATGAGCCCCAGAAACCCATGCTCTGTATCCCATAAAAGTTGGAAATCACTCTTTCTGCTGAATTTACTGTGTATCCCAGATACACCACTTTCAGCCTCCAGGACTTAAGGGAATTCAGAGGAGAGATGGGGGAAAACAATGCATGCCCAGAAGTATAATCAGATCTGACAGGTTAGTTTAAACACCAAAATGCAATTCCGACTGGATCAGAGAGTGTGAAGATGGGCAGGGTTAGGAGGCTGGGGACCCAGACCTGGCAGTCTGGTTGGGTGGGGTGCCTTTTCCTTCCTTAATTACTGCCCCACCAAAGAGACCTACAAAAAAAATAGCAAGAATTAGATGACAGAGAGGATGAGAAAGTGCCAGTGAAATAACAGTGGGAAAAGGTTGGGCTTTATGATGGGGAGAGAGCCTCACTGGTTCATGCGGCTAGTGTCTAGGGAGACTGGGGGTCTGAAGAGGAGCTCCATGCCCTCTCCTCTTCCGAGGGCTCAATTATTCATTTTGGGGGTGGCTTCTTTTTCCTTTTCTTCATGCCCCTCTTATGATCTCTTTGGTGCAATGTTGCTGTTAACAAAAAATACAGCATTTTTGAGACAAAGTGTGTGAAATCCCTCTTCCAGAAAGGAGGGCTTTGAAGAAAAAGTGAGTGATCAGAATAAAGAGAGGGACCCAGGAAGGAGGGGCTGGTGGGAGGCAGGGTGGAAGGAGGGGGGTGGTCTGGGCTAGGAGGGCAGCTTTGATTTCTCTGCACAGGCTTTTACCCTTTGTGGTTTCTGTATTTCATTGTTGGGGCGAGGGGAGTCCTCTGCCAGGGTGTGGAGTGAAGTGGCTGAGGAAGAGAGGTGAGGCTGCAAGTCTTTAAAATGATAGACTAGATGCCAGTGACTCTCCCCGCTCCATCCCCAAAGGGCATCCTCTAGAGCCACTGGTAAGGGTCTGGCAGGGAGACAGGCCTCTTCCCATCCACCTTCTCCAAACACACCCACACTCACCCATTCACACCCACACTCACACCCATGCTCACACTCATGCACACACAGTCATACACTCACACACATTCCCACACATGCACACACTCATATGGCATCTCCACATCCACACACACACACACACACACACACACACACACACACACACGGAGTCAGACCTGACAAGATTGTTTGTGCAAACGTGATCGACGACAGCTTCTGTGATATTCCTTCCCTGGAGCCTATGATACGTCCTTCCTCCAAAGCCCCCCCCCTGCACCAGGGCCAACCCGCCCCTGTTTCCTGCAAGCCCTAAGCCTCTGAATTAGGTCAAGTTTCTCTCCACTACCCTTGCTCTAGAACTTCTCCTCTCCTCTCCTCACAGCACCTGCCCTCAGCTGCCTAAACTAATCCCTTTAAGCCAAGGCAATAATGACTAATAACAGCTTCTTATGCAGTGGATCTCAGTGAGATCTGAACTTTAGTGTGATCCAGGCTCACGGCCCAAGTTGCTGCAGTGATGGGGGACTTCCAGGCCTCAGCAGCAGGGTGGTGCAGAGGTTCCAGGGAGAAGCAGATGTGGGCGAGTCTCTCCCTTTCAAATCATACCAAGTGTCCCATGGAACATGAGCTCAGCTTCTGAGGGGGTAACTCCGCTAGACATCCCTTTAGAGTGTTCAGACTCCTGGAAGAGGGAACCATCAGTCCTAAGAGGGTGGACCATCCATGCTGGGTCCATCAGAAGGGAATCCCTGGGTGTCCTCAGAAGGCCTCCTGTCTCCAGAGACTCCAGGCATCAGAAAGGCATTCCCTCCACCCCCCGACATTCCATAGAATAAGTGTTTCTTAAGATGATGATGTTTCAGGGCAATGTCAGACACACAGACTAATTGGGATCTTCCCCCAAGTCAAGGACCACTTTGGATAGGTCACATATTTGCTCAGCAAATAGGACTTGAGTGATATGAAAAATACTATTCCACTCTTGCTGGACCCTTCAGCCCAATCCAAACTTAAATCGACAGGCTGGTTTCCCATTGCTGAAGGTTTTGGGGGGCAATGCATAATGTCCTTGGTTTGTCAAGTTCCAGGTCCCTCATCCTGCCCCCACAGCCTATGAACATCACACTTCCTCTTTCCTCCCCTACCTTAGTAGGAGGACTCAGGCTGTCTACAGGGTGAGAATTAGAGTAGAGTGAATCAGGGCACAGCTTCATCCAGCCCCACCACTTACTAGTTCTCGGCAGATTACTCAATTGCTCCAACTCTTGGTTTTGTTTATAGGTAAGTGGAGTTTGCGACTCTCAAACTTATAACTCCAGAACAGACACCCCTCTCCCTGCAAATGGTAAATCAAGCAAAGCACTGCTTAACGTCTCTACTTGGATATATAATAAGGATCTCAAAACCAGAAGGTCGGGTTTCCCTGGTGGCGCAGTGGTTGAGAATCTGCCTGCTAATGCAGGGGACACGGGTTCAAGCCCTGGTCTGGGAAGATCCCACATGCCGCGGAGCAACTGGGCCCGTGAGCCACAACTGCTGAGCCTGCGCGTCTGGAGCCTGTGCCCCGCAACGGGAGGGGCCGCGATAGTGAGAGGCCCGCGCACCGCGATGAAGAGTGGCCCCTGCACCACGATGAAGAGTGGCCCCCGCTTGCCGCAACTAGAGGAAGCCCTCGCACGAAACGAAGACCCAACACAGCCAAAAATAAATAAATAAATAAAGTAGCTATTAATTAAAAAAAAGCAACAAAAAAAAACCAGAAGGTCAAAAGCTAAACTTCTTGTCTTCCACCCCAAACCAGCTCCACTTGTCTCCTCATCTTGGTGAATATCAACTCCATCCCTCCACTTGCTCAAGCCAGAACTCTCAGAATTGTCTTTCGCACTCTATAATCCAATCTTCCAGGTGTACCTTCAAAATATCCAGAAACAACACTTCTCCCCACCTGAATCTCCACCACCTTGCTCCAAGCCACCATCATCTCCTGCATTAGCACCCCTCTGGTCTCCAAGCTTCCTAAGCTCCCCATGATATGGCCACAGGAAAATAGTGGAGAGAGCTTATTAAAATTCAGTTGTTTATGTCACTCAAATCCTATGAAGAGTCTCAATGTCACTCAGAGTAAAAGCCAAAACCTTCACAATGACCAACAAGTCCTCATAGCCCCTGCTGCCTCCCAATCCCCACTCAGACCTGATCCTTTACCACTTTCCCCCTGGTCCTTGCTACCCCAATCACACCAGGTTTCTTGCTGTTCCTGGAACTTACCAGGCACTCTCCAGCCTCAAGGTCTTTGCACTTGCTGTACCTTCTCCCTGGAAATCTTTTCCTCCAGATCGACGCATGGGAAACACAGGCCCCATCTGTTTCATGAATTTGCTCAAGTGTCACCTTCTCAGCCAGACCCTTCCTAAAGTCCAGGCCCTGGCACCCTCCTCTGTCTTCTCAACTTTGTCTCTGCCCATGGTCCTATTACCATTTAACATATTTTTAAACTTATTTATTTGTTCATTGTCTCTCATTACTTGATCTCCTTGAGGGTATCAATTTTGGTTTGTGATGTTTACCTATGTATCCCCAAAGCTTTGAATAGTGTCTTTTATATGGTAGTGCACAATAAACCTTTGTTGAATGAATGAATAAATTAGCGGTGTTTTTTAAGCATTTACTAGGTATCAGGCACTTTGTAAGCCCTTTGTGTGAATTAACTCCTCTGGTCTTCACGCTGACTCTGTGAGGTAAGCATTTTTCGTAATCCCTGTGATATGAGTGGGAGCCTGCTGTAATTTGCTAGGAAGAAGAAATGAGATGATGTATACACAGGAAAAGCTCAGAGTAAATAACCAATAAATGGTGACAATGACTATTATTATCAACAGCAAGCAGGAAATCTATACTCACTGAGCACTTCCCCCACAGCCAGCCCTATGCTGGGCACGAGAGGGCTGATGGCTGGGCTGGATGGAGAGGGAAAGTCCTCACTGAAAAGGGCCACGGAATCAGCCTCTGACTCAGTGAGAAGTACAGTCCACCTGCCTCAGGTGCTCTGCACTGAGCTGGGTGAGGGTCCAGGCTGAATCCCCAATGTGAGGGGCAAGCCCGCTGGCAGGGATGTAGTGGGCAGGGAGGGGTCCCTTTCAAGCGGTGGAAACAGAGAGGGAGAACTGCGTTTCAGTTGTGTGCCTGGCCCGCCCGCCTCACCCCACTCCCGCCACTCAGCTGTCCCTCCTTGTGTGACCCCAGAGGATAAGCGAGTCCCCTCTCTTGGCCTCTGGTTCCTCATCTGTAAAAATGGGGATTGCACTACAGCCTTCTAACATTTTCCTTCAGCTCTGAAACGCTGTCTTTCTGCTTCCTCTGGTCAGAGGTATCAGAATATGCAAAACAGCCCAGGTGGCAGTCTGCCCAGTGGGCAAGATTAGAGAGAGGCTGAGGGCATACACTGGGACTGTGCTGGCTGGCAGGGCTAAGCTGGTACTTCCCGGGGGGCACCCACACGCAGGCAGGCCAGTTTAGACCTGGAGCCCCTCAAAGTGCTGACTCCTGACAGCCTGGCCTCGCTCATTCTCTATGCATTGAACTTCAAACACCGGAGAGGCAGCAAGTGGGGGGATTTGGCCATTATAGTCTCCCTCGTTCCTTTTCCCCTTCATCTCCTTCAGGACAGGATTATGGGCTGCACCTATTAATTCTTGTCTGGAAGCAACAAGCTAACCTTTTTTCTTTGTGGAGTTTTGTTGATTTATTTATTTATGGCTGCGTTGGGTCTTCGTTGCTGCACGCAGGCTTTCTCTAGTTGCGGCGAGCAGGGGCTACTCTTCGTTGCAGTGCGCAGGCTTCTCGTGGCAGTGGCTTCTCTTGTTGCAGAGCACCTGCTTTAGACGCACGGGCTCAGTAGTTGTGGCTTGTGAGCTCTAGAGCCCAGGCTCAGTAGTTGTGTTGCGCGTGCTTAGATGTTCCACGGCATGTGAGATCTTCCCGGACCAGGGCTCAAACCCGTGTCCCCTGCATTGGCAGGCGGATTCTTAACCACTGTGCCATGAGGGAAGCCCTGTTTGTGGAGTTTTATATTCTCCTTCTCCCCTCTTCTGCTGCAGTGGAGGGGACAAGAAGCCGTTCCTTTCCCCAAGAAGAGCTTGGATGAAGGCGTGTGCTCTAAGTGAGCTGGCTGAGGAGTCAACGTATGATTCCCCAGGCCTTCTCCCCAAGGGCAGTAGTACATGGAAAAACAGGTGAAGGAGGGCATGCCTGGTACTTAGGACCCTCCTAGGGGGAGACACCTGTAAATCCTCCTCCCAGTCTGCCCCCCAAGGACAAGCAAAACACTCAAAATAAAACTGTGCCCAGGGAACTCATGTATTCACTCATCTGCTTTTGGCTAAGGGCCTCCCAGTTCCAGGCACTGTGTGAGGCCCTGGGTGCAGAGATAAACAGCACAGCCTGGTGGGGGAGCAGACAAAGGAAAAAGGACAGTGTAATCCGTGCTGTTAAGTGCTCTGATAGTGGAGAACTCAGGGGGCGTCAGAGTCTGCGGGGAGAGACGAGGAAGGCTCACCACTGAAAGCGATGCCTGAGTGGACTTCTGAAGGTTAAGTGAATTATGGGAGGTAGGGAAAAGCAGAGGGAGCAAAATATAAACAGGCTAGTGGCTAGGAGACTTAACATCACAAGGCAAACAGACTTACAGGCATAGAAAACAATCTTATGGTTACCAAAGTAGGAGGGGAGGGATAAATTAGTAGTTTGGGATTAACAGATACACACTACTATATATAAAATAGATAAAAAGGTCTTACTGTATAGCATTGGGAACTATATTTAATATCATGTAATAACTATAATGGAAAAGAATCTGAAAAAGAATGCATATATATATGTATAACAGAATCACTTTGCTGTACACTTGAAACTAACACAACATTGTAAATCAACTAGACTTCAATTTAAAAAAAAAAACTACAAGGCAAATTTCTCCAATCACATGGACGTCCACATGGTTGAAAAGAATGGTACATATGGGAAAGAAGCAAGAAATGATTAAAGAGAGAAGGGAACACTATATATCATGCCAAGGAGTTTGGATGTTCTCCCAAAGAGATGGGGAAGCCACTGAAAGATATTAGGAAAGGACTGACATGACCAGATTTGTGTTTTAAAAAGATGACTCGTGTTGCAGTGGGGAGAAGAGATGGGATTGTGGTTGGGCAGTTGTGCAGGACTGAAGACCAGAGGAAAATCCATGAGGAGAACATTCTAGCAATCATCCAGGGCACACGACTGGAAGCTGAGCTAGGCAGTGGGTACAGGACAGACCAGAGCCATATTTAGAAGGTGGAATTGGCAGATCTTGGAAACTGACTCAACGATGGATAGGGGTGGGAGGAAGGAAGGAGGGAACCGAAGGAAGAAGAAAGGGAGGGTGGAAAATTCTAGATCACTCATTTTGGTGACTGGGTGGATGGTAGTGACATTTGCTAAATGAAAATATCCAGCACAAGGACCAGATGTGCAGGGAAGATGACAAGCCCACTTGCAGAGAGGATGAGTCAGAGGTGCTCACGAGCCACGTAGAAGAAGCTGAGAAAGCAGTGCGGTGGGTCACAGGAGAGAGGCTGGGTTGAGACAAATGGACAACACAGTGGTCAGTTACAGAGGCCACCCACGGCCCTGGGAGTGGACGCAAATTTCCCTTGCGATTTTCATAGGCTGGAAAGAGAAGCAGATGAGGATTTAACTCCAGGAGATGCAGCTATGAGTTGGAAAGGAGCCCCACACAGGAGACGCAAACATCCCTGGGTGCGAGAAGGGAAGCCCACCCAGAGCTTTAGGGGATGCCTCCGTGCTGGCTACTCTGCTTGCAGAAGCTCTGACAGAGGGAGAAGCTCATCAGGTGTGTCCTTCCGGGGCCCTGGCTTCTGCAGCCGTCATCCTCCTGATAGCAGAGACTCTGCAAGCTCAGCTCTATCCCAGGGTCCAGGAGCAACCGTGATAAAGGCCACCTTGGACAGAGCATCCATTCCCTCTCACTGCTGGGAGGAGGCAGAGTTCCAGCGCTGAGAGACAAGCCCTCCCTCACAGCTGACAGCACCCCCACCATGCCCCAGACCTGCTCATGAGTGCCCGCATCTGGCTCCTGCCTCAATCCTAGGGCCGAGTTACTGTTCTGACACACTGCCTTGTCTCTGCAGGTTCTGAGGAGTCCAATCAACCTTGTACCTCACCTAATCCTGGCTCTGAGGTCCAGGTCTGAGCCCCTATCCAGTGGCTAGAGCCCCATACCCTACAAGCAACTCAGGAGGGTGTCTGAGGCTATCTGCCTGCAGGTTGGGTATCTGGACTTCATCGTTCCTGGAAGTGTGTTCCTAAGTTTCGTCTTTTGGGGAGGATGTTCCAGGGAAGCCTACTTGTTTGGCCCATAACTAGATGCAAACTTGCCAGTGAATACTGAGCTTGTCAACCAACTGAGCCAGTGAGGTTGAACCCCGTTCCTCCTCAGAAGGAATCTCGGGGCCCTATGTCAGGCCTCTCTTTGCCTGCGCCCATTATAACTGACCTGTGTCTTCTCCAGCGCAGGCCCGCCAGACCCTGGATATGATCGTGTGCGTCCATCTCCTTCATGCTTCTCTCCATCGATTGCGAGACAGTTCCCACAGCACTGCCTGAGTACACAGCAGTCACTTAATAATGATTCTTTGACGGCAGTGGTGCATACAGTGATCGTGCCGGTGGACAGGATCAGCTGGAGACAAAACTTCCCTTCCCCAAGCTTTTTGCTTCCTTGATTCCCTCCCTCTCCCACCCTCTTAAAAAATAGCAAAAAATTCTATTATCTCTTCTCCCTTTCTCTATCAGATCTGTTCTTAGAGCCTTTATTGTTGTTAAATTGCAAGACTGCCAACAGCCTGAAGTGCCCTCCACTCCAGGAACGTGGCTGTTGAAATGGGGATCCAGGGCTCCTTTGCCCTTGAGAAAGTTGTTGTCTAGTTGGAAGGAGGGGCTTAAGGTCTCCCAGGTGGTCCGCTGAAGAGCTGTGCTTACTTCTAAAGTCTGTGCGTTCAGCTACCTCGTGAAGGACCTTTCAAGAGAAGGAAGCAAAACAACCATGTATCAGTCACCTCCTGTGTGTACCCGGCCCTGCACAGGATTTCAAATCAGGCATGTATCTCAGTTCATCCCGAGGGTGTTGGGTGGCTACTCTAGAGGTTGGCAGAATGCTTCCCACTTTGGTCCTCAGTTTTCTCATTCGAATGTCGGAGCTTTGGACTCAATGGCCTCTGAGAACATTCCAGCTCCTTTTCTCCCCCCAGAATAATGCAGGAGACTTTGCGAAGCCACTTCAGCTGGAGGAGGACCAGATGAGAGGTGCAGTCTGCAAGTACCCTGAGGGACTTTCTCAGGCTGCCTGCTCAAGGTGTAGGGGTGGGGATGAGGGAAAAGGCAAAACTGAGAGCGGGCTTGAGAGGATGACAGTGAGTCAAATCTCCGAGGAAGATGGAGAGCATTTCTTCTGGGGCTGGTCCCCTGCGGTCTGGGGGCGCAGGCGGTCCTTCTGTGCCTCTTCCAATGAGAAAACGTGTTTGCTGCCATTTCTCTTTCAAGAAGGCACAGGCACCTGCATTCAGGAAACCACAGGTTTTGGTTTTATTTAGCTTCCCAAGAGGAGGCAGGATGATCCACTGCACTGGTTTTCAAGCTGTTTCTTTGTTTGATCAATGGGACCCTTTAAACTCTGACATGGGGGAGGGGCGGCTGTGTGTGAACACTGTGTAGCAGGCAGGCCAGGCGGATCGGTCCTCCCTAACCCACACCCACTTCCTCCCAAGCCGGGCCCTGAGAGAGCACTGAGGATTCCCCAGAGCTTGGACAAGGACTCTTTGAAAGCGATAGAGCAGCTAGTGATAGATAACAACAAAACACAATCTTACACCTCAACTCGTTTAACGCAGCAGAGATGTTACAATCTTGCTTAGCAAGAAATCTATCAACTCCACAACCTCACAAGGACCAGGGTGTTTTGTGTTTGTCTTTGATGCTGTGCCACATCCAGGACGTTCAAGGCGTGGACGTTTCCTTTAGCTGCCTCCCCTCATAGTCATGAGAGGGCTGCCATGTCTCCAAGTGTCAGTTATAGAGGCAGAAATGGAGCCGCATAATCTTACCATCTTTTTAAAAATTAGGGAACTTTCCCAAGGGGTTCTCTCCTCAACCCTCCCACCTCTCATAGGCTGGGGATGCTTCACACATGGGTGCTGGACGTCTTCAAAACCCAGCGTGAGGGGGTGAGGCTCTTCTCCCTTGAACTCTGTGACTAAGTGGAGAATGCAATGCAGATTCTACCAGGACTGGGGAGATGAGGCCCTTGCATAGCTGACCAGCAAAGAAATCTAAAGAGGAACAAGCCTACCTCATCCCAGGATGGGAGATTTAGGATGCACCAGTCTCTGCTACTAATTGGTGTTTATCTGCCTGGGATCTCCACCAGCCACTTGCCTTTCTCTTTTTTATCTCACCAGCCTTGGGGTCAAATCCTAACTGAGGTCTAAGCCCTCTTTCTCCCAGGTAGTGAGTGTGGTTGTGAGCCTAACTTCAGCTGGAGTGAGAGGATGTGCCACTGTCCAGGAACAGCAGGATGGCGCCAGGGTCCCTGCACCTTAGTGTCCCCATGGGAGCATGTCTCATCATCTGGCTGCCCACACACCAGGCTGGAAGGGTGTGCATTATGGCACGAGGTGAAGGGAACCCTAGTCATTGGAACTTTCCGCGTGTGGGTACAATACAGGCTTTATCAACACATTGCCACTCTCCAGCTGTGTGGCTATGGCAGGTTACTCAATCTCTCCAGGGCCTTAATTTCCTTACATATATGCAATAGAGATGTGAGTGTGTGTATTTAATATGTAATATATATAACTATGTATGGAATGTATAACCTCACAGGCATAGGTGAGGACCATCTGGGTAACACATAAAGCAGTTAGCACCCGGTAAGTTCTCATGAAACAAGATCACATCATCATTCCCACCACCATCGTCATCATCATTATATGGTTCCACACACACATATTTATATATGATTATACATAATTATACCATCAACACGGCCTCCTGATCCCCAAACGGACATCTACACAAGGGGGCTAGAAGGGGCAAACTCCAGGAGGTTTCAGCCCCCAGCACTGGGAGACGGCTGAACTGCTGGGAATAGAGGAAATGGACACACTTTTGGCAGAAGGTCCATGGGTGGAAGGAGAAACAACCCTAGAGCAGAAGCAACTCGGTAATTCGTCGGAGGCTTGCACGTTGTAGGCTCAGCAGCAGCCGTGGGAAAAGGAGGCAGTCAGCAGGTGGATAATTAGCATCATCACATTAATCACGCCGAGCCACCCCCAGCAGCCATGAGTGCCCCTCACACACACGCACACGCACACGCACACAGAGTTACTCCTTCCTGACCGCCCCCCACCTCATCTGCCTTTCCCACCGCTCCATTGCTCCACCCGCCCGGGCTGATTCCGAGGCCCAGGCTGCCTGGCTGTGTTGTTGATCTTGCCTGGAATCAACACTAGGGGAAGGGAAGGCACGTGCAGGTGATTCGCCTCAAGCTCTAGGACCCGCCCAGGGAAAACTAGCGACGGGGAGGAGCAGGGAGCGCAGGCTTGTCTGCGCTTCCTCATCCAGAACACCAGGCAGGGAACATCAGGCAGCCCATATGCTGCTGTCTGGATGGGTTTGGGGCGTGGAGAGCCGGGTGGACAGCGCTCGCCCCCTGCGACAGTTCTGGATGCGGAAGTCAGCCATGCGTGCAGCTTTGATAGGATGGAGCTGCATGCATCCAATGCACAGTCTGGAGCCATTTCCAGAATGTTCTCCCCTCAAAATGCTCAGCCTGACTAAATTATCTTTGCTTTCTGAAAGTGCAGTTCTTCTAGCTGGGTTTTCTCCCTCCCTCTCTCTGCATATTCCACTTTCTCAGGCCCCTTCCTTCCTCTGTATACACTCCGTACTTCCCCTCTGTGTCCAGTTCTTCCCCCCTCAGCACTGCCACCCACAGCCCTTCTCCAGATGCCCTCTCTTCTCCTCTGTCTGTGGGACCCCTTCTCCCTAGTGAGATCCTAGCCTGTCCTGGTCCCTGGGCTCACACCTGCTCCAGCCCAGGGGGACCCAGCCCTCAGCCCCCTCCAGCTCCCCATCCAGCTCTGGCCTGCTGCTCCCCCAGGGGGCTGCCTTCTATAAGTCGATTCCACCAGCACCTGGTGTCCTATTGATGTGACCAAGTGCACGGCGAAAGGAGAAGTGGCTCCAAGTCCGCGGGCCAAGCAGAGACACGAATTGCCCCTGTGTGTTGGGGCAAAAAGGCAAGAAGAAATGGGAAAATCTCACTGTGCTGAGATTCTACCCCAGACCCTCAGCCCGCACCCCAGCTCCACCGAAAGGCAGCAGGAGGCTCAGTGTGCAAGGATCTTGCGGCAGCAAAGACAGGTGAAGAGGTCAAGTCCAAGTGCACCCAACCACGTGCCTCCTGTTTGCACATTTGCAGTTACATAGATCCGGCCACCCCCAACATGCCCCTGGATTTACAAACACATTCGCTCGCAAGTGCCAGCTGACCTCCCCTGTCAGTACCCAGATGCGCGTGAGCATATGCACACTGATCCAGCCTCCAGGCACTGCCTGAATGGGGTCTCCCTGGATGAATAGACAGTGAGGGGCCTGGCACTGCCAGTGACCGAGGCACATGAAGGAAGTCCCACTGACTTGACACTGGAGAGCACAGGGAATGATGAAAGAGCAAGGGAGGACAGAGTTTCCACTGGGGAAATAGAGCCAAGGCACACGTGAGTAAAGAGATTAGCCTTTATTTCCATCCCCTCCCAGGGCCCGGGGCTCCCCGGGCCATTGTAGAGCCAAGAAAACTCAAGAGAGTTTCTCTCTGGGAGCTGTGGGTGCCTGGAGTCAGGACCCTCAAGCTGAGAACAGGGGCCAAGTGGGATAAATCAAAGGGACTCATAAACAAGGGAGTGAGTCTAAGATAGGTATTGGAGACTGAGGCTAAGGCTGGAGGTGGGAGAGCCAGGGAGGGGAGAGTAGAGAGTTGCAGGTGGTGCGGGCAAAGCGGAGAGACGTTGTGGGGATATACCTAAGACAGACCCACGTTCTTTGTGCAAGGCTGTCTCAGGCACTCCTGCCTCAGACCCTCCTGCCTCAGACCCCATGTTTTCATAACCAAAACTGCCAGACAAATTTAGAAGTAATTCCTAGGGGAGCACAGGGCCTCCTCTGAGGATCCACAGTGTAAGGCATGCGTGTTCTGGCAATACAAAGACCACATCCCACCACAGTGAGGTCAACCCCACTGACAGAGAGCCTGGGGCTGGCATTTCCCCTGGGAACATGAGCCAGCATGTGACACATCTGCTAGCATCAGCTAGGTGCACTTGGATGCTTGCTGGCTTTCCGTACTCTTACCTGATTCCAACTTTTCAGCCCTCTCCTTCCCTTCTTGTTTTCAGTGCACAGGCTTTTGCAGATGCCCCTTTGCCTTTCCTGTGGACAGAGGGCCTCAGCAAGGTACGTGCACCTGCCTGGCTCTCTGAGAAAAGGGATGTGGGGCCATTTTCCTCCTCATTCCTGCCCCTCAGATCCTAGCAACTTCACAGGTGAGAAATGTTCTCTGAGCTCTATGTACACAGACTTCTGATTAAATTGGAGGAGTTAGGTGATGAACACCAATACAAAGATTTTCATATTTTTTATTATAAATAGCTCAAATATTTAGTCCCATTTCCAGTTTAAATGGGTGAACCATAATATTGATGGTTTGCAGCGGATACAAGATGAATTGAGCTTCTCTACCAGCTAGCTGAACCACTTTTAATGGGGAATATATCGAAGCTATAAATTCCTGCAGACAGGATTACCATGCAATAGCATAATATATCTCCTTTTCAATCTTTTATACATTATGTTTTGTCCTGCATTCCAGTGGATATATTTATGAATCTGGAGTCTTTCTGTGAAGAAGCACCAAGTACCTCCTCTTTGCCTTCTCTTAGTGTGTTCATGGCCTCTGGAGATAGTCATCCTCGTTCTTGTTCTTGCTCTTGATAGGAGAGCTGGGGTGTGGTACCTTCATCCTCATGGGTGAGTTTCCTCTCTGGGAATGAGGCTCTGTGGCCCCACACCTTTCTGCGATTTTATTACCCAGTGGGAGGCAGAGGCACCAGAGGAAATGAGTGGATGCTTATCCTAAATAGGAGACCCAGCCCATTGCCCTCTCTCCTAGCAGAACAGTGTATAGCATCAGGTACATTTTTGGTTCTAGGCACATTTTTGACAGCATCAGGTGTCAGAGGGTAGACCCTCTGTGCCCATAATGCCCTTTCATTGTTGTCATGGTTAATTTCCCACCAGACAATAGTTCCTACAAACCTGGTCTCTCAGTCACCACCCCTACTGCCCCCATCTCCAACTCATGAGCTGTATGGAGCCAAAATGTAGCTACATTTTGAGAAAAAAGCAGCCCCCCAACTGGGGTCAGCATCTTTGAGATGGCTCCCTCTGGATCTGTCTCTAAGCCTTGCCGCTTCCTTCAAAACCTCAGTCATCTTCAGCACTATTGTCGGGGAGAATGGTACTTCCAGGGATGTGCTGGTAAATATGTAATTACTTTAGTGTGGTTATTACCTTTGTTTTTAATGTAATTTATTTAATTGTAAATTTATATCATTTTATTTTTAGGAACAGCTCTGTTTAACAACGGGGTCCCTGGATTTCTGAAAATGGAACTATCAGCTCTCAGGAGCTGAGAGGAAGGAGCTCACTCTGGATACCCCCAAGTCTCATAGAGCATGGTCTTGAAGACTAAGTCACGACCCACATGCAACCAAAGCCTGGCACAGAGGAATCTCTACTTTAGGGATAGTTGTCCACATTAATAAGAATGAGGGGAAGGGGGAGGGAGGAGGAGGAGGAAGTTGGTACTGGGAGGTAATTAGGACCATCTTCAGCAGGGAAGCTCCAGTGGAGGAAGGCTTGTGACCCCTTACCCTTCTGGCATCGGAACATCACATGGTAGCTTCCTCATTTGGCTCCTAGGAACTGCTCTGGGAATTCCCCAAATGTCACATACAGCTACTTTCAAATCCAAGGCCAAGGACCACATTCCAAAACAAAATAGAAGTGATCTTTGCGTTACTCCTCATCACCCAATAAATGGTTCCCAAGTTGACTATGAGCAGACGTACACAACCAGCTTTATTTTCATCACGGTAGACCCCGAGTGATTAAAGGGCAGTGACAAGGATACAAGGATGGAGCTCTTCTCTTTGGTGAAGTGTGGCTAATATGAACACCTGCCTCGTAGGGTTGTCGTGAGGATGAATTGAGCTAATCCATGTAAAGTGATTAGCCCAAGGAATGTTTGCTGTGGCTCTTGTTGTGCTTCTTAGGCCTGAGAAAACCTAGTCTAATGGCGTAGGAGTTCGGCAACTGTTTAGAAACAGTGATTAAGTGTCTGACCAGATTTTTATCATCCTTGTATTTTGAACCTAAGGGATCCCAACCTCTTCCCTCCTTCCCCTTTTTTTTTCACCATATTCATTGGTAGAAATAAAAGCTCCCTCACCTAGAGATCCAAGGAACCAGGAGTGTATCCAACTGGGCATTCACAGTGTTGAACATTATCTGCTACTGCCCTCCCTCCCCCCACCCATCTTGCAGGACGACACTGAAGATTGGTCCTCTTTGATCTAAGATGATTACTTTGTAAAAGACTTTCTAGTGTACAAGACACAACTGTGTCCAACTGTATAGAGCCACCAATGAGTTTGCTTTGTTTTTACTTTGCCTTTTGCTATCTGTGTCATAGCTCAATATGGATTTGTGTTTATACACATTTTATTTGTATGATTTCACATTAAACCTCAAATAAGTGCTTCCTTATGTGGAAAAAAAAAAAAAAACAGAAAGAGCACAGGATCTGGAGTCCAAGCCCTGGGTCTGACAACAGCCCAGCAGCGTGCTGAGCAGCTGAGCTCAAGAAACCACTTCGCCAGTCTCAGCATCCTCAACTGAGAACCAGGAGCAGTAATTCCTAATTCAGAGGGATGCTGTGAGGAGGAATTTAAAATTCTTTGTAAACTGATCTGCGCTCTACCTGGGTTAGTGGTTTCTGCTGTCGGTGTAGCAATATGTGCCCTGCAAAGCATTTCACGTCCATTATCTCATTGGAAGTTTACAGCCTTAAAGTAGGAGCAGAAAATGGTGATCTTGAAGTGGCTGAGTGAAGCTGCTGGGCTGGACCGAGAGCTTCTCATTGGGCTGAAGCAGGAAGTACCTGGGACAAATAGGGTGAAGCCACATTGAGTTTCGACTTCATAATGCAGGTGAAGTAATGTTTAGGATCTCTGAACAGAGGAAGGATATGTAATTGAATTTGCTGAATCTTGTCAAGCTGACTTGCTCTTCTGTCTCCATTGCCTCAGAGAGCCAGTTCTGGAGTTTAACATCCAGTCATGTGCTTTGCTCCACCCAGATGTACTGGGTATTGGAAGGTACTTTTCCTGGTGCCCCAGAGTTAATAACAAGACGCCCAAGCTGGCAATAAAAAGGAACCAAAAAATGCCATGCTCTAAGAGCTTCCAATCATTGGAGCCAGACCCTGCCCCTACCCAGACCTAGTGCCAGGTGGCCCAGCAGGCTCTGAGTTACCAGTTCAGTGAGGTGGGCAGTGAGGGTCTAAGAGCCAAAGAGAACACTGGTAGGGATCTGCTGTGATGCAGAGCACCTGTGCTTGAGACAGCACAGTGGTTTCAAGCAAAACCCTGGGGGCTAGCCTACACATGCTCAAATCCCAGTTTTGCTGCTGCACCAGCTGTATAACCTTGACCAACTTGTTTAGCCCTTCTGTGCCTCATTTTCCTCATCTGTAACATTGAGATAATAGTAGCTGCTTCATATAGTTATTATGAGGATTACGTGTTGCTATGGATTGAGGGTTTGTGTCCCTCCAAAATTTATGCACTGAAGCCTGAACCCCCAGTGCAATGACATTTGGAGATGGGGTCTTTGGGAGGTAATTAGGGTTAGATGAGGTAATGAGGGTGGAGCCCCTTTGATGGGATTAGTGCCCTTGTAGGAAGATGAAGAAAGTTTTTTCTCTCTCTCTCATTGTGCACATACACTTTCTCATTTTTTTCCACTGGTATGATTTATATTTTTGCCTTAGACAGTTATTTCTATTTTACTTAAAGTCATTTTGGGTTTTTTCTTATTGTATACAAATAAACTGATCTGTTAATTTTTTTCAGTTTATAACATTTTATTAGGAAAATTTTCTCTTTTTAGTTATTATTGATATATAATTGATATGCAAAAAACTAGATACATTTTATGTATGCCTCTTGATGAGTTTGGACATACACATACACCCATGATACCATCACCATAACCAACACACTAAAAGTATCCATTACCTCCAAAAATTTCCATGTGTTCTTTTGCACATTTTTTGGTAAGAACAGTTAACATGAGATCTATCTTCTTAACATATTTTAAAGTGTGCAATACCATATCATTAGCTGTAGGTACAATGTTGTATAGCAGATCTCTAGAACTTATTCATCTTGTATACCTATTGAAAAATAATTCCCCATTTCTCCACCTGCCAGCCTCTAGCAACCACTATTCTATTATCTGCTTCTATGAGTTTGACTATTTTGGATCCCCCATATAAGTGGAATCATGCAGTATTTGTTCTTCTGTGACTGGTTTATTTTACTTTGCTCAATGTCCTTTAGGTTCAAACATGTTGTCACAAATGGCAGAATTTCCTTCTTTTTTAAGGCTGAATAATATTCCATTGTATTTGTATACCACATTTTTTCCATCCATTTATCTGTTCATGGACATTTTGTGTCATTTCCAAATATTAGCTATTATGAATAATGCTGCAGTAAATATGTGGGTGCAGAAAAAAAGAACTACCATATGATCCAGCATATGGATCATATTTTTCTATCTATTTTAGATAGAAAAGTAATTGAAATCAGATCTCAAAGAGATACCTGTACCTTAATGTTAATTCTTATCCTAATAGTGATTTTCATTTTAGCATCCACCCTTACCTCTGCTCTTTCCTTTTCCTTTTCTTTTTTGTACAGAATTTCCTCTGATCAGTTCTTAAATCCAGACTTATTCATTATCAATACAAGTAAGCATCTGACTGCTTCATGAGGGCATATAGTGTGGTCAATGCCAAGCATTCATATATAGAAATAAATACCATTTTGTATCAGGTTTTACAATTCCAAGGGTAGAAAATATGAAAGTGAGGGTCCCGCTTATCCCAGTCCCCCAGTTTCCTTCTCCTAAAGCCACTAATGTTAGCTGTTTCCTTTGTGTCTTTCTAGAGATACTCTATGCATTTACAAGCCAATGGGTAGACAGATAATCGATGATAGATATTAGATAGATAGATGGATAGATAGATAGATAGATAGATAGACAGACAGACACAGGAATTCTTCATTTTTTCCTCATGTAAATGGTTGCATACCATACCCACTATATTACAGTATTTCATGGAGATATTCCCCTGTCAGTATTTGAGAGTTTCCACATCCCTCTGAATAGATACAGATCATTCCACTGGATGGTGATCATCATTATTAACTAGACCCCTATTGATGGACATTTGAGTTATTTTTCCTTAGTACATGCAAAATACATTAAATAACAATATTATACACATGTGCTAATGCAGTTGCAGGATAAATTCCTAGAAGTGGAAGTTAAGAGTCGGAGAGTATACACAGGTAATTTTGATAGAGAGTGTATAATCAAGTTCCCACCAGTGATGATTAGGAATTCCCCTTACTCAAAACCTGCCCAATATATTGTGTCATCAAGCTTTTTCATTTTTGTCAGTCTGATAGGTATCTTATAACTGTAATTTCGTTTTCTCTCTTCATATGTATTATTTGACATATTTTCATACCTAGGGAGTATTTGCATTTCCTTTTATGTGAACGCTTCATATTCTTTTCTCATGTTTGACTTGGACTATTAGGCTTTCTTTTTTCTTAATCATGTTTAAGTACACATTATATTCAAGACGTGTTAAAAATATTTTCTTCTTTGTCATTTTTAATTTTATTTTATTTATTGTATTTTTTCCGTAAAGAACACTGTTATTATAAAGCAGAAACTAACACACCATTGTAAAGCAATTATACTCCAATAAAGATGTTAAAATAAATAAATAAATAAATAAATAAATAAATAAATAAATAAATAAATAAATTTATAGGAATTTGGAAAAAAAAAAGAACACTGTTACATTTGAATAATCTAATTTTCAGTATTTTCTTTTTAAAGATACTTGAGTTTTGTGTCAAACTCTAAAAGAATTTTCCCATCCTGAGATTATTAACAACAAAAAACATTCTCATGAAATCTACTGGTATCTTCTTCGGTACAATGTTGGTTCATTGGAATACATTTTGGAGTAAGGGGTGATTTGGAAAGCAGATTTTATTGTTTTCTGGATAACTACATAGCCGCTCTAACATTATTTATTGTAGAATTTACTTGATGCCTTTTATCTCAAATGCACTATAGCAAAAAAGACAGGCAGTAGATCCTGGTGGTTAAGAGTATGAACACTGGATCCTGACTGCAGGGGTTCAAATGTCTGGTTAGAATGAATAGTAAATTCCCTATGTGTTAGTTATTGTTATTATTATTGTTACTGCACATTATTTTCCCCTATGCCTTGTTGCTAGTCCTAGAACCTTCTACTTTAGTCTATTGATCTTTCTAGTCTTGCATCAGTACTACATGCCTCAAATTATTGGAGCTTTGGAATATTTTTATATTCGTATGTTATCATTTTGGTTGCTATCATAACCAGCATGTTTCTTTCAACAGTTGTTATTAGTATATATGAAAGACTCTGATATCTGAATATGTTTTTCTACCAACCTCCTTACCAACTACTCTTATGGTTCTTATAGTTTATAACTGTCTTATGTTGATTCACTTCCTTTTCCAGCTATACATTGATATAGTCTGAAATTACTAAATTGTACCTCCTCTTTTTCAATATTTATACCACTTCTTTCTTTCTCTTCTTTAATTACATTGGCAAGTACCTCCAGTGGTGGACATTCTTATCTTGTTTCTGACTTTAATGTGACTGTGTTACTCTTATGCATAATCCTGTCTTGAGGATAAAGAATAGATACCAAATTAAGGAAATATCTGTCTATGCTACTATATTAACACTTTTATCATGAATGAGGTTTGAACTCTACCTTAAATTATTTTTCACAGTATTTTATCTATAATATTTATATATCTATTGTGAGTTATATTCATTATTCCATTCAACAGCTAGGTACTGCATGCCTAGAATATGTAAGGGACTCTTATGAGCCCTAGGAATTCAAGAGAAAACTTGTAAAATGGTCCCTCCCCTCAAAGAGTTCACATTTGAAACAGGAAGTCTGTCAATGAGCAAATAAACAAAAGGTTGTGAAATATTATGTCAGGTACTATGTCAGTGTTATTATAGTAATAGGTTGCTTAATATTGCATTATTCTTGCATTCCTGTATGGACTAAGTTTTTATGATTGAAAATGGCTAGAAATATTTTGGATTTTCAACATGTTGTTTAGAGACAAGAAAGGGAATGTTACCAAGCACCCTTAAAGGCAGTCATTGAAAAAAGTAATTTGTGTGCCCTGATAAGGTCAGACAGTTCATTAAACTGATTACAGAAATTTTTCATGGCATTGCATTAAAAATGCTGAAAAAGTAAGAATTAGAGAGTGACTAACTGGTTGTTTCAAAATGCACAATTTCTATGAAAACAAGGAGCGTATGGGATCATTTTCTGGGAAATGGTTAGTGAAGAAAAAATGGGAGTTTAGCTTCCCTAGACTATCTGCTGTGAATCACACTCACTGTCGCCTATGAGATATATCATCAATATGCTTCCTTTTCTCTCTTTACCAAACTCTTTCTTATCCACCAGACAGAAAGCTGCCTCTGTTTAGAAACCTCTCTGATTTGGGGCTTCCCTGGTGGTGCAGTGGTTAAGAATCCGCCTGCCAATGCAGAGAACACGGATTTGAGCCCTGGTACAGGAAGATCCCACATGCCGCAGAGCAACTAAGCCCACGAGCCACAACTACTGAGCCCGCATAACACAACTACTGAAGCCCACGTGCCTAGAGCCCGTGCTCCATAACAAGAGAAGTCACTGCAACAAGAAGCCCGTGAACTGCAACGAAGAGTAACCCCCGCTCTCCACAACCAGAGAAAAGCCCACGCACAGCAACCAAGACACAACACAGCCAAAAATAAAATAAATAAAATGTATTAAAAAAAAAAAAAGAAACCTCTCTGATTTTCCCTGTGCTAGTTGCTCCCACCTCTTTGGTACCAATGGGCTCTGTTTATTTCTCTTTACACTTATCACAAGACACTAATGCTTTTACTTATATGTCTGAGGTAGATTACAGAAGTACTGGATTACAGAAGTATTGCCCCCAGTATGTTCACTACTCCTTGCACTCACACCCTAGTGTGGTCCACACCCTTTTTGACTCTGGGCTTAGCTGTGGGACTTGGTTTGGAAAATGTGTCAATCACCGATGTTCTGTAAGCAGACTTAAAAAATGCTTATGCATTGGGGTTTGCAGTGTCTCCTGTTTAGGACACTGAGACGACCATCTGAAGAGTCCATCCTACTGGGGGTTGAGAAGACCATGGGGATCTGAGACAAGCCACCTGGCCAAAGGCCGTACACCAGCCAGCCTGCTTGATACATGAGATAACTCATCCTATACCGTCCAGTCCTATCCAAGCTGCCAACTGACCACAGAGATCAGTCAAGCCAACTCAAAGCAGAAGAATCACCTACCTGACCCACAGAATTGTGAGAAATAACAAATAGTTGCTGTTTTAAGCCACAAAGTTTTGGGGTAGTTTGATACACAGAAAAAGTAAACTGTTCCTCTTACTCAATTTTGACCACTTTGAAGGTCAGAATGATGCCTTATTCACTGAATTCTGGGTCTAGCACCATGCTGGACACATAGAGTCTGCCTGACTAATATTTTTTAACTGGAAACCCTGAAGCAGCAATTCAGACTTCACCATATCCCATGCCATATCAGCGAACATGCTACCACTAGCCACAAACTTCCCCTGTGATAACACATATCATATTTTCTGTGACTCTTTTGTGTAAATGTCTTCCCCATTGGACTGAAAACTCTGTGAAAGCAGGGCTCTTCTTTGTGTTTACTCACCATTGTGTCCATTTAGCACCTAGCACAGTAATGTAATAGGCCCTTGGCAAATATTTGTGGAATAAATAAACGGACACCATTGGCATTTGCAGTATCCAGTAATGTGGCCTGGTGGGAGAGGCAGGATTAATCACTTCTCTCCCCCAGACCCGGCCTCTGGAGCCTGTGGTCCCCTCATGGCATTACCACCAGGCATGCATCCCCCAAAGGGAAAATGTGGATGGGACAGAGAAGTGAGTGGTGGTAGCCTGAGGGGACATTCTTAGAAGTCAGACACAGGTGATAATTTTCTCCTGAGTCTAGGTGGGTACTAACATGCACAGTGTACAGTCCTCTCCAATGGGCACTAATCTGGAAAGTTCCCTGGTCAAGGAAGGAGCAGTGGCTTAAGAGTCAAGAGACTGGAGACCAAGGCCCTGCTCTGCTGTGTGACCTATTTCAACTGACCTAACTTCTCTGGGGCACAGGAGAATGCCCTGTCAGCCTAATACACCATCTAAAGGGAATGTAGTGAATAGTATGAAATTGCTTTGTGAAAATAAAAGCCAAATTGACCACCTTCAACTCGTAAACAGGCTGTGTCATGTTTCGGAGTGTGTTTGGAAGTGGGTATTACATTTTCCCAAAGAAACCATATTGAAAATCATGGTTAGGTTCCCTGGCTCCCACTCAAAATCCCATTTAAATACCACAGTGTAACTGAAATAACATATATATGCAAAGAAAAACGGCAAGAAAAGTACTGCTGCAGTACTAGTAATTAAAACAAAAACAATACCAGGAGCGGTGTTTCTTATTCATCTCGAATGCTGGTGCTTGAACAAAAGTGGATTTAATTAGAAAGGAGGGGGAAGGGAATATGGTTTTGTGGTGTTCCAGGGGCATCTTTCAGTCACAGATTCAGATGCTCCAATATAGAGTCGGTGACACTGTGTCCCCCCAATGCTGGGATGTCCCGTTCTCAGTGCTGCATCCTAGGTGTGTGCCTTTTGCTGTGAGCTGGTCCATATTTTGAGTCACAGGTGGATATGAGGAAAGGAAAAGGAGATCATCTGGTCGAGAGCTGCAAGAGAAGAAAGAGGATGCAAGGAGGGGATTGCTAAGCCTGAGAACAGCAAAGTGACATTTCTGAGACTTGCTATGCAACATTCTAGGTAAGTCTGCCATGTTCCCTTGTTCTCCATGACAATCTGCAAAAGGCTTTTTCCATTTTGTAAAGGAAAGCACGGAGTCCATACAGGAAGGCAATTTGGCCAAAATTTCCGTGATGGAGACAGAGTTGGGTCTCAGGGCTGCCTGACTCTAAAGCCCATTTCCTTTCTTCTCTCTTCCTCAGTGGGTGAGGAGGACAGAAGGAAAGGGAAGCATTATTTCTAAGGAGATGCTGAGGAGGTCATTTGAGGCTCCCCGCAAGGTGTCAGGAGGCAACATCCTTCCAGAGCCTGCAGTTGTCAACCAGAGCAGGGCACTGAGGAGGCTTCAGGCTTGGGGTGGGAAAGAGAAATTCACAGAAAACTATCTGCAACAAATGAGGGCTTGCGAGTCAGGCTTGTGACTCTAGCCAGAGCCAGAACAAATGCAAGACACCACTAACCAGACAAATACAGCCCCTATCCTTAAGAAACTGTTGCCTAAAATCAATGATCCGCAGTGAGATTAAATTCATAGAAAGACAAGGAAGAGAACGATCTCAGAGCAGAGCACAAAACCCTAAAGGAAAGAGGTTAATTAATAAATAAAGCAAAATTAATAACAGAAGTATATGTGCCGAGTGGAAAATGCACCTTGCCAAGGAGATGCTTTCTCCTCAGGTAAACAACCAGGAAGAGAGCTCAGGGAGGAAAAGAAACTTTGCAAATTATCATTTTCTCTCATGTTGATCAACCCAGGGGTTCTCGCTCATAGAATTAAAAAAAATAAAATTCAACTGTAAGCAGCTCCCCAGGGCTCCTCAGAAGCGCTCACGTGGCAGGGAGGGGACAGGCGGGAGGAAGCACATTAGGCTCCTTCATCACGTTCACTTCTGTATGTTCACATCTGTATGTACCAGTGATGACCAAGTTATCAGCAAGGATGACCAGGATCAGCAAGAATCAGCATCCTCCAGGTACAGGGCTCTGATGCCCTGGGGCTCAGGACCACCCACCTGGACCCCAGGCACATCCTCCAAGCTGACAGCAGCTCTCCCTTCCTTCCATGGCTGCATCCTTCCAGCCCAGCCTGGCAAGTACGCACATGCAGCCACTTGCTCTGTGTGATGACACAACAGTGTCACTGGGCATGCAGATGTCCCCGGCAGGGTGCCTGCCCTCAAAGAACCTATGACCCAGCTGCAGAGAAAAGGCTGATATGGGGGGAACAACCAGAGAACAATTTTTAGACACATTCCGTGCACTTTCTCTGAGCCCTACCACCCACTTCATTCCCTTCCTCGCTTCCTCCTGACTTCCTGGAATCCTCACTGAGATGCCCATATTTGCAAGGCATTGTGGCAACCTCAGAGCTTTGGGTTTCCCAGATGGAAAATTGATTGATGTAAAAAGTGAGGAGGCCAATGAAACCTAGCTCTTCACTTTGCAAGTTAACTCTGCAAATAAATCACTCATTTGCTTTAAAAAGTGATTGCAAAAATGCAAATATTAACTGTTATCATTGGTGGATCAAAGGTGACATCAAAAGTGGAGCAGAAATTGGACTACTGGGCCATCCCTGATATGTGTGCTTAATACCAAGTGAAGTGTACTCTTTGAGGGAGAAACCTTTGGCTTAACAACCAGAAAATGACTGAGCCCCTAGCAGCTCAGCTTCATTCCTCTCTCTTAAAGGGCATTGACTCTTCCAAGCCTGGAAAGTAGTGCAATAACAAGGGCTTTCCTTTGCTCCCCCTCCTCCTCCTCATTCTTTCTTCATCCTTTCTCTGTCTTGGTCTCTCTTTCTTTCTCTCTCTGTCTGTCTCTCTCTGCCTATGTCTCTCTGTTTCTGTGTTTTTCTCTCTCTCTCTCTGTGTCTCTCTCTGGGTGTCTCTCTCTGTCTCTCTGTGTTTCCTCTCTGTCTCCCTCTCTCTCTGTAAGTGTGTGATCAGCTGGGACATACAGACTGGAAAAAAGAGGAGGAAACCCAGAATTAGAAGAGCAAATAGTGGTTGATTATCAGACCCACTAACTACCAGACGTTGAAGGAAGCATTTTACAACCATGATCTCAGGTCTCATAACCACCCTGCTCCTCTAACATTCTCTCCAATATATTAAAGAAGAAACGAAGCCTCTGAAATGCCAAGTGCCCCACCCTACATCCCACAGCTGGTAAGTGGAAGAAAACAGATCTGAATTAACTCACTTGCCTGAGAAGCCCAAGCTCTTTTGTTTTTTTTTAAACATCTTTATTGGAGTATAATTGCTTTACAATGGTGTGTTAGTTTCTGCTTCATTGGCATGAAGTGAGAGAGTGGCATGGTCATATATACACTACCAAGCTCCTTTTAACACACTTTACCCTCGGAACCCTCACTTTTTCAGAAGTCTGAACTCTCTGAGTAAGAATCTCTGGCTGTTGCACTCTGATGTCTCTTCTCATCGTTTCTGGGAACACTTGTTTTAGTCCCAAGCTCAGAATTTTTCACAAGAATAATATTCAGGCGTGTTAGCCGCTCCACACAGAAAGAAACCAGATTTAGGCTGCAGTGGTCCTGAGGGTGACTGGTAGAGAGGGGTGGCTCTCCTTCCTACCTGACAACCTACCACCCCTGCCATGGTCTCTCTGTACATCAAAAGACAGTTGGAAGCCCTTTGAGGCACCCCTTGGATATCCCCCTTTCCTAACCTGTGCCCTCACCCTTCTCCGGGACAGCTGCCGTGTGAGAATACCTTCCCCCTGGTGGCTGATTCCTAAGTACAAAGAACATTCAAAATGAAGGGCCCTGGGAGGTCCTCTAGTCCTGGGGGTTCTACACATGGCCAAGCATGCCTGTCACCTGGGGAGCTCTTAAAACAGGTCATTTCCTGGGCTCCAACTCTCATAGTTCTTAGAGAGTAGGTTTAGAGCTCAGAAACTTTTACTTTTTGAAGCTTACTGAGTAGTTCTGCTGATTGACCAAATTTGGACTCTCTTATGGGCTGAACTGTGTCCCCCCTAAATTCATATGTTGAAGTCTTAACCCCCAATATCTAAGGACTATATTTAGGGACAGTGTCTTTAAAAAGGTAATTGAGTTAAAATGAGGTCATTTGGTGGGCCCTAATCCAATATAACTGATGTTCTTATAAGAAGAAGAGATTAAGACACAAACACACAAAGTGGGACCCTGTGAAGACAGAGGAAGAAGAAATAGCCGTCCACAAGTCAACGAGAGAGGCCTCAGAAGAAACCAACCTACTAAGCCTTGATCTTAGACTTCCAGCCTCCAGAACTGTGAGGAAATAAAATTCTGTTGTTTAAGCCCCCAGTCTGTGGTACTTGATTATGGTAGCCCTAATGAACTAATACAAGCATTTTAAAGTTAGTTCAGCCTTCTGGTAAAGATGCAGAAACTGAAGTCTAGGAAGGTCAATTGACTTACCCAAGGTCACTGAACACATCAACAGTGAGCTGAGGTTCAAACCTATGTGTACTGACGTACACCCCAGAGCTAATTCTGTGACCCTATATTGTCTTTAGGGACCAGAGAGCCAGACCAACCTCAACCCTCCATGAAGACTTCCTTCCCTTAGGACTGGTGGAGTCATACTGATACCTCAGTCCTCTGAGAATCTATAGTACTAATTATCTGAAGCCTCTGTTCAGCACTGGACAGTGCAGGCTTTGTATGACAGTCGTCTGGCCTTCCCTACTGACTCATGTCCCTTTGTTATTTAGAAGAGTGCTTGTGTAGGTAACCTGGAAATGTGGCAGCAGGGGGGCACATAGAAGAGGAGATGGAGGACCACAAGGCTCACAAGACTTCTAAAAGGAAGAGCTAGAGCCCCTGAATCACTTACGTCGGTTCTGCCTAGGTGTCCACCATAGACCTGGGTCTAAGTATTCAAAAGGGGCCACTATCCATATACATCCTTTGAAAATGCAATTCCTCAGTCAAAGGACACAGTCCCAATTCTGTCACTAATTTTCTCTGTGATCTTGAATTCATCACTTAGATTATTCATGCATTCATTTTTTCAGATGGAGAATGGGGGAAAAAGAAATACCTGCCTCACCTACCTTACAGACATACAGCGAATATCAAATAAGATAATGTACAGGAAAGCACTTGGAAAAGTATAAAAATGTTATTCAAATATGAAATGTGACAAATCCTTCATCCTCAAGAATATATGTGGATCAGAATGAATCTCTGTCTGGAGGAGGCAACAGCAATCATAATAGAAATGTAAGGCCTGATTGATGGGCAGCCTACATGAGTGGCTTTCAAATTTGGGGAGAGAACTGTGGTGCGTAATGAAAAAAAAATTGAGACTAGAAATCCCAGCCCCACCAGGAACAATGTGTGTGATCTCATATGGGCCCCTAATTCCTCTGAGGCTATGTCTCTCATTTTCTAACATGGGGATAATAATTATCTTGCCTTCCAAACAAGGTTATTGTAAAAATCAAATAAGATTTTATATATATATGATTTTATATATATATAAGATTTTATATATATAAGATATATAAATATATATAAGATATATATATATATATATATATATATATATCTGGATTTAAAAGAATACTATGTTAAGTAGATTGAGGACAGGAACCAGGGGGTGTTAGGGGAGAAACTGAAGATCAAGAAGTTTCTAGTTGGAGACACTACAAGTTTAGCCACAAGGTACTCTGACCAGATAGTCAGTTAGAGAGTATTAGAAAGGGCTTGGAGGTAGGGAATTACCTAGATAAGCAGAAGTAGACCAACCAAGAGATTAAATGTAAATTCAGCAAGACATCAACAGGGAAAGAGAGTGTGACTTTCAGAATTACAATATCAGGGGGTTGGAGCAAAGCTAAGCCATTTTTCAGGTATAATACTTGAATAAAACATTCAGGTCAATATTTCCTCGTAAACAGGGCAGCAGTGAAAAACAGATATAATTCACACTGTGGACCGGAGTTAAAAACCTTGGAGTGAGACAGAATCTAAAAGCCTGATTAATTATTTTACCTTTGTCAAACTGAATTGAGCAATGAGACTGTATTTGTAATTTGGTCACCTATCCATATAGTTCATCCCCTGATTGCTCTAAATATTCTTGTCACATGGTTTTTATTCCCAACTACTTGTGTATATAACACCTTGAAATTATTAAAGGGGAGAAAGTAGTAAGAACTGTCCTGTGTGCCTTGCATCCACTAGACATCTATTAAATGTTCAATTCTCAGAATACCTTAGAAAATTATAAAACTGGAAACCTGTGAGTCTTATAATTAAGGAAACTGAAGCTCAGAGGTTAATATCTCCATAAAAGATGATAATTAAACCCAGAATTAGGCCCAACTTAGAGTAACAAAGACTTGAAAAATGGTGAAGTCTCATGATAGAGGTTTATTTCTCTCTTAAGTAAAAGAAATCCAGAGATCCACAGTCATCAAGGACCAGGCTCTTACTAGCTCTCTGTTCCGCTATCTCTAAGGTGTGGTCCTCATATTTATGGTCCTAAAAGACTGCTAGAGCTCCAGCCATCACCTCCATGTCCAAGGAGCAAAATAGAGAAAAAGAAGAAAGACATTCTCCCCTCTTTTCTAAGTGACTTCTCAAAAGCCCCACACTAGATGTCCCCTTGCATCTCATTCGCTAGAACTTAGCCACATAGCCTCACCTAGTCACAAAGGAATTCTGGGAAATGTAGTCTTTTATCTGGGAAGCAATGTGTCCAATTAAATTTGGTTCTGCTACTATATAAAAGGAAGTATGAATATCAGGAGGCAACTAGGAGTCTCTGCCATACTACAATTTACTAATTCCAAAGCTTGTGCTCTTTGGTAGTAACAGAACCCCCTAAAATACATCTGTTTGAGGATTTCCCAGACCCATTTGAACACATGCAGTGTCAGCTCAATCTAGTCCTGCTGCTAGATGGGAAAATAAAAACAACGTATTTTGATTGCTGTTACTATTGCTATTATTTAGGACACAATTGGCCTCAATGGAACATAGTGTGCAGTGAACATTGACGAGAAACCCAGGAAGTTATCTTCTGCCTGCTCAACCAAGATACAGCTTTTACGTATGGTCATGAAAATTATGGTCAGAAATGCTTCCAATATAAATGTAATTTGGAGGGAGAAATACCAAGACTGGAAAGAGAATGGCTAAAATCTAAGTTAAATTTTGTTCTCTCTGTTGGCTTTCAAGCTTGCTGAACTGAACATTTCAAAAAGGAAACAGAACAGACAAATTTTATCATTTTGAGAAAACAGGTCTAGATGTATCTTGCACCTATAAATGATCATGAAGACATACCACGATTGCAACAAAGCACCTTACAATCACATATGGGGCCGGCATTCTAGAAACCAGACTGAAAAAAACACCTATTGCGTTCACTCACTGCATCATTTTCAGAGCTGTAGCATCCAGTTAGGCCTGGGACAGTGGTGCTATGTCCAGCCCAGACCCCACAGCATCCCTCAGCATGGCTCTAGAAATTTGTCCTGGCCCCGTTCTGCTTCATTCCAAAGCCAGTCTAAATGAGCTCTTTCTGGACATTAGACAAGTACCCTGAAAACTAGGGAAGGTTTCAACCATCCCAAACGGAGTCATCTCACCCTGGACATGTTCCTTCCCCTGTCTGGACCTAAATGCCCTCACGTATAAAATGAGCAAGTAGACCAGTTAATCAGAGGTCCTATTAGCACCAAATTTCATGAGCACTGAAATAGGTCACAGTGTAAGCTTTGGTGAGAGAAACCAAGAAGTGACTCAACCATTCTAGTTCTTTTTAAAACTCCCACACTATGTAGGTGAATCTGTTTGAGAACTGTCCTCCAGCACCTCATTCAATCCTACAAGAAAAACCAGGCATTCCCTATTGTTTGAGTCCTCTGCCTTGGAACCCTGGGTAAGGAGCCTTTTGTCATCTCCAGAGATGCCCAGAGGATAAAGACAGCACAGTGTTCTGAGCTTGCTAAAAGCCTGAACTCTTGACTCAGCCGTAAGTTCAAGTCCCAGATCAGCAGCTTCCTGTCTGTGGTCCTTCAGCAACTTTCTTAACCTTTCTCTTAATTTCCTGATCTCTAAAGTGGAGATCATAATGACACCTGTTGCTGTTAGAGTGAATGACATGATGCACTTAGGACTCCTAGCACAGTGTCTGGCACATACTAAGCATTCATCCAATATTAACTATTATTTGAAGCCTTACTTACAACACTTAGAGACAGAAAAAAATTCTGCTCCCTGGGAATCTGGAGTTTGTGAGTTGCTTTGAGCCTTCTGTGCCTTAAACCTCAGAACAATCTATATGAATTAAAATGTTTTGTCCCCAGTCTGGCAGGAAATAGTCCACAGTTCCACCAAATAATTCAAAACCCGTATCAGATAGGGTGTGTGTGTGTGTGTGTGTGTGTGTGTGTGATGCAATGAAAGAGGTGAAGGAAAGGAATCGTGTTCTCTAAAAATATAGGGTGAAATCCCTGGCAGTCCAGAGGTTAAGACTTGGGTTTTCACTGCTGTGGACCCCAGTTCAATCCCTGGTCAGGGAACTAAGATCCCACAAGCCGTGTGGTGCAGCCAGAAACAAACAAACAAAAATATGGGGGTTGGGGACACTAGCAGCCACTTCCAGGAAGAATCAGCTACCTATAGACATTACCTGAAGCTATAACATAAAGCTCATCTTAATCAATGGAAGAGACATTGCTGAAAATCTGGTGATTTTCATCTGGAGCTGACAACATGGTAATTTATATTCTGCACAGCATAACCAAAGAGCTTGTTATGCAAACACAGGCCACTGATTTGACAAATCTCCTGGAAACAGAATTAATGTCTGTATTCTGTGCAAAGATGTAATTTATTTTAATATTTTAAAGAGATAATATATATCTATCTATCTCTGTATATTCAGGGAGTGAGATATAAGCACACATCGAGATATATATATTTAAATAGAGTCGAGCTTGGGAGCTGGGGCTTGTGTGTTCTGCATTAAGAGGTCCAAAAACTACAATGAAAATGGCATTGCTGATTACTACCAGCATCTTTCATTCGGTGTGTTTCTCTTTCTATTCCTGGTGATAACATAAATATTATTCTTTTGTGAAAATGCTTTATTTATGGTGCCAGAGCAAGGAACGCATTTCATGGTAATTGAGGTTTTTTGATGGAGAGCAAGCTGAGTTCTGCCCAACTGCAGAAAAAGTTTTAATTGGGTGGAAGGCTCCAATGGGTATTTCCTAGTCATCTTATTTTCTTTTTTAAAAGGAAAGGTTTTGTTAAAGGAAAACTTAGCCCTGGCTGGTTATAAAGGATTGATTCTGAAGGTTGGGGATCAGTAGAATCCTGACCTCCCCCCACCCCCTGCAAAATATGAGACCAACAGAGCTTGGGGAGCAATTCCAAAGAGATACATTTTAATGGTTTCCCTCAACAAAAAGTGTATAGCCCCTCTTTTGGGGGGCGGATCATTTAGGTCCTGGGCTTCACCAAAGTTTGACAGGTATTTGCCTTCAGAAAGAGCCTTTAATCCTTGTTTTTTTTCCAATGGGAAATAGAGAAAAGAATTGGCTTCTCACTGAATCCTTACAGCCCTTCATCCCCTCTTTTCATTCACCTCCCATTTCCATTTCAAAACTATGATTTGAGGAATTAAAACCATTCTACCCTGATTCCCCCAATCCCCTTGAGTCTGAGCACTTCTTCCTCCCTTGTCTGACTCCCTTGTGGAGAAAGCTAATCAAACCTGCCACATCTGTTGCTGCTGCATAGCTAAGGGGCCTAAACTAGAAATCGATGTTCCATGGCCCAGGGGACCCATTTTGCTGTTTTCTCTGTTAATGCCATGTCAGGAGATGTCACCAGGAAGCCAGGCTGCTGAAGAGAACATCAGTTCCCATTTGGAAAGACCCCTGATGGCCCTCAGGCAGGTGAGGCTGGGGAAGTGTGTCCCACCGGGAGGCGCTGAGGTGGGTAGACAGTGGGCCTGCTAAGCTCTGTCACTTCTGCTGACCGAAGAAAACAGGCTCAAAGGCAGGGAGGCAGGGGGCTGCCCTCTTCCATGGTGGGAGTGGGCTGTGGGCTCCCCCAGTAGGGCCCCGTTGGGTTAGCCAACACAATGTGCCAACTCCATTTCCATCATGGCCCCGCATTCACCCCACCCTCACTCTGTCCAGGTGTGTTTTGAGAAGCAGGTAAATGTCAGAAAAAAAACAACACAGGCTTTTACTGAGTGTGGTTGACCAGATGGCCTCAGAGAGCAGCCTTGGGACAACCATGGTCTGTCCAGTTACCCCACCTCATGCCCTGTAGACTGACCCAGGTTCATTGCACACTCCCTGACCACCCAGATCTCCCAGTGTTCTCCAAGTTTTTCTTCCCCCCTGCCTGTCCCTCACTGCCAACTGGGTCCCGGCCCTCAGTGGAGCTCTGGTCACTTGCTAACCACTCTGATGGTCATGATGCAGAATTCAAACTTAGATTTAACTGGCAGTTATGCAGCAGCTGCTGGGGTCCAACATTGCTCCATGTGCCATGTACCAATCAATCAGAGTTTCAGGCCTGGTTCTGCTGCCCATTGTGACCTTAAGCAGATCAGATATTGGATCAGGGTAAACATCATCTCCTCATTTAAGCCTTCCCAGACCCTAGCCCCTACCTCTCTCACACACAAGGAGATGTTATGTACTCCTTCATCTCTGCCCCTTCAACACTCACTATTTCTATAAGGCTGCAGTGCCTCCTACCCTTCTATTTCTCTCCATCCCATTTATGAGATTTCTGAGCATGCAGATTGGTCAATTTAGAGTTGTATACCCAATGCCTAGCATAGAGTTGATACTCAGTAAGCACTGGTTGAACACATGAATGAATTCAAGAGAGAAAGGAGATAAAGATCGACACACCACCTGGCTTTTCAGCTACCTCTCCTATACTTGCTAGAGTAAGGAGGAGGTTGATGCAGAAATTGCTGAAAACTTGGGTTTTGAGCTAAGGGTCCATGTTTCCAATTTATAGTTCATAGAAGAGATTTGAGAGCTTAGCAGAACATAGTAAGTATTCCCTACACTATAGCACACTAGAAAAGGTATTTTAGTCAAAGTCTAGACCCTGATTCTAAAACAATTCAAACCAAATCACTTAAAACCACACAGACGTTTTCACTACCTGAAGCACGTTTCTGCTAAGGCATGTCTGTGCAAAAATAACGTGAAGTTTCCTCTCGGGTGGTCATTCTTTACACATCACAGAGAATAAATCTAATTTACATTTTTTGTTGTTGTTGCTCAAAATATTCAGGCAGGATTGATGGGACTGGGGTGATGCAGGAGGGCAGAGCCATAGCCTGTGATCATTTCATGGGTCTTTCCCTATGAGGCTGGAAGGTAGCTCATCCCCCGCCCTCCAGAGAGAAAGTGCAAGAAAAGTCCTGCAGAGATCAACTCTGTACTGACTTGAGGGGTAGGATTACTTGGCTCCTGGCCCTCCAGGGTGTCACTCTGGTTCAGCAGCATTCACAGTTCCCAGGAAAGCAGTCTGGGAGGGCCCTGAATTTACACACAGACACACAGCTACCGAAGAAGTGGAATTTTTGCCCTCTACCTCATGCGGTCCCAGAAAATCAGGAATTTCTCCAAGACCATTCCATATAAACCTCACATGCAAGAGGTTTGACTCTAGAGACAGTTACCCAGAATAGAAGCAGAGCTCCAAATTGGGCCAGCAAAGAGCATTACCCAGGGAGAGGGCAAAGGAGGTGGGTAAGAGCCGGAACTAAATACATCTTAGCTAGAGGGAAGAGCAGAGGAGATTTTTCTCAAAGCAACAACAAGGAAAAAAAATCTCTTCAGGTTCAAAAGAGGGAGGTGAAGTTTGCCATGCAAGAGGGCTTTCTAATAGACAGTTTTTATCTTGACAGTGGTGTCCTCTTAACATATATTTACTTTCCAATCACCCAGAACTGTGTAATTAACCTGTCACTAGACAGCGCTTGCCACAATAATGAATGGATAAGGATCTGAGTCCTAATAATCAGCCCAGTAGAGGGAGGGGGGTCCTGGTTCTTATGACTCAGTTGACGTGTTTCTCTAGCACAACTTTATCTTCCTCACACTTTTATTTCCTCTATATTGGGGTGTCACCTCAAAGGAAACTTCTTTTTAATACGAGGATGTCCTAGGACCCCAGCTCATACAGAAGAGAGTTAGATGCTTTGAGCGTGGCAAGCCTCAAGATGAGGGGGTGATGGCATCATAGTTTTAGATGAGCAGAGTTCTCACCCCAGGACTTTGGCCTATGGTAGAATAACAGAGGAAAGGATGGATTTACCAGAAGAGGGCCTGCTGGGAGCTAGAATTGGGGTGTGATTCTCTTAGGGGTGCAGGAGTGCTGAGTAAAGAAAACAGCCCTGTCACAGAGCATGGTCATGGAGCAGGTAAATATTAACCATGTCTTTGATTTTCTGTATCCTGATGCTTTGACATCTGGGACCTTGCTGACCCTTCAGGGGCAGCCTCTCCCAGGCTTAGCTAATTCCTAGAGATAGTAAATAACTAGCCAGGGTGCATACCTTTCAAATGCACACCAACTGATCCAGTCCCATCCTCTCAACCACTCAGTACTGCATCCACTTATCCCGATAACGTGAGACAAGGCACCAGACAGGAAGGGACAGCCTCTGTACCCCAGAGCCTGCTGAACTGACTCCAACTAGCCAATCTTAAAGTTGCTTATGCTGCCTGACCCAAATCTTCTTGCAGAAATTGCAATAAAGGCTCTTGCCCACAATTTCCCCCTTGCTCCCTCTGCCTCCTGACCAACCCTCTTTCTCCTCCCTCCACCCTTAGCTGACGGTGACATGGTGTGGCCCTTTCTCTTGGGACCTGTGAGCATGACAAACTATCTTTTTAGTGGTAGATGCCTATTGATCCGTTGGCCTCACCATACCTGAATAATAAAACCTCTGTTTTAAAACAAGGCTTCAGGGGAAGCTGTGACATGGTGGGCATGAAGGCGTTCTGGGCACTCATCAGTCAGTGCTGATGCCAGGAAACCCATTCCCTATAGACTGATGGGTTGAGGCCGTGGACATACTTCCTTTCTGGTCCAGATTGGCTCAGAGACCAAGTGGGACTGAGCCTAGAAACAGGGAGCACTAGAGACCACCACTGGTGACAGCAGGTCGGGGAGGGACTGCGGACAAGCCTGACATGGTCAGCGTGAATCAAACACTTTGAAGGCCACTGTCCTGGGTTAAGAGACAGAAGCCCTTGGTTCCAGTTCTGATCCTGCCACTAACTGCTCATTCTGATTTGGGGAGAGGATTTAACTCCTCTGAACATCAGTTTCTTCATCTGTCAAGTGGGGATATTTGTGCTGATAGGTGTGCTCTGCTCACTGGAAGGGTGAAGTTAGACAAAGGAAAGCATTGTATAAAGAAAGCCACCATCATCCTCAACATGTCATAACTGTAGTTTTGATATTATTATTCCTCCTTGTTTTTATTTTCTCAGTATATCCACCAGGGGAGGAACTACACGCTGTATTTATCTGCCTGTTACTCAGAGCTTCACATGGCGTAGATGCTGGAGAAGGTCAACTGATTCAACAAATAATTACTAAATTTGCCCCAGCAAATTGCCTTTTTAAATTTTTTTGACATTTCAGAAATAAGAAGGGAAAAGAGAGGGGTGTGTGTGGAGGACTGTGGAGGTAATGACACCTGGGGACACCACGATAAGTTTCTGCTTCCAGGCACCAGTATGTCCACACTGTAGGGCTTGATGGCCAGGGCTCCTTGACCCAGACAGAGAGGAAGATCTCTCCAAGCAGACATCCTGACAGGCCTTCATCTTGCCTTTCAGGAAGAAATTTGATTAAAGCATGGGTCAGAGCTGGGAGGGGTCCAAGGATGAAGCCGGTGCCGTGGTCATCCAAGCAGCAAATCCAGACCCCTCTCTGAACCTCTCTGAGGGACCTGGGCCCCATTATCTCCCGCCGCCCCTCTCCACACTGGAGGTAGAGTTCGAGGCTTCCTACGTGAAGACGCGGTCCAGGCCACGTGATTTGATTTCTGGTCAATGTCAGTGCAGAGCCACTGAGAGCCCATCGACAGCCCACACCTGGATTCATGATTGCAGGCTGGAGTGGTCCATTCATTCATCTGGAGGTACCCCCGCCGCCAGCCCATCCTGTCTGCACTGTCATGTAAACATGGGCTAGAGTCGTGACAGGGACTGAATTCTGGAAGAGAAAATCTTTCCCTTTCTCTTCTCTTTCCCTTTTGTTCTACCGTTTATTTCCTTCCCTCCGGAGTCAGGCAGACGTGGCTTTGAATCGGGTGCCCGTCATTTCCCAGCTGGACCCATCACATAACCTCTCTGAAGGTCACCTGCATTGGTGGGTTAGTTAGTGATAACACTCATGTTATCTCGTGTATGTGGCAGGAGAGAATGAGATGTGTGTGAAGGGCACAGTTCTTGGCACCTCGTGGATGGTCCATAAACCCACTTTCCTCCTTTCCCTCAGCTTCAGCCTTTGGTCTCCCTCCCTCTCCTACATTTTTTTAAAAACCAGTGCTCTTCTTTGAACAACAGATCTGCCTGTTTCCAGTCTCAGATGCTCTGTGTAGTGCAACAGCGGCCGATGCTGCAGATGCCTTGCTAATGCCCCAAGGAGAGGCCGAGACTAGAGACAGGCTCTAGCCTCTTTGTTTCTGCTTTTGAAAAATTCTTCCCCCTGAGGGTGCAGCCTGAGGGTGCAGCCTGAGGATTGGGAGATGCATTAGGGAGGTGAAAGAGAAGTGATGCCAAGGTTCCTCTAGAGATCAGCCCATAAAAATAATGGTTCATGAAGAAACTTGCTGCCCCTGGGGACTCCCTGCCACTGCCATCAACATCTGCTGGTGCAGTTCCTGAGACTCCCATAGCTGCCCTGGCTCCTGGGTCCTAAGACAACCAGGAAGGAGGTGTCATGGCTACTCTGACTGGTGGGAGGCCTGCCCTCCCCACAGCTGTGTGTCAGCCCAGCCTCTGGGGCCCTACGCCCCTCCCTCCATCTTCTCTCCTGACAGGTGTGCATTTCACTCACCTTCCCTCCTAAGTGGTCAGACCCAAGCCCACGGCCACATCACCACCACCCCGCCAGCTCCCTCCGCAGGCTGGCTTCCCAAGGCAGCCCCACTTTTCCTCTTAGGGCTTTCCTGTCTCTCTTGCCTTCTGTTCCCTGCCATCAAACTCCTTCTCTACTAAATCCAAATCCCTCTCAGCTAGGTGTCACATCTGAAAGAGGCCTGATAAATTAATCCCCACTAAAATGTCCCAGCTAAAACTGACAGCGGTTTAATGTGCTTTTAGCTTAATGCGTTTGAGACCCTCCCCAGGGTGTTAGCCTTTTAGCAGGGGATTCCTTCAGACACAGCGGAACGTTCCTCAAAGATGGAGATGACGCAGCCTTGTGTGCAGTGGGGACAGCAAAGGAAAAGCTTGAGGGAAGGAGGGCTCTTGTGGATCCTACCACCCAGCTGGCTACCTACCCATTTCTGAGCACTCCTCAAACATGTAGTAAGAGATTACTCTCCACTGGGCACTCTGCTAAGCACTGGAAGATTGGGAAGAGGGGGAAAACTGGGAAAGATTAGTATTTTTTAATTTAATATTCAACATTTATTCAGGTTTATGTGGTAGACCAGAGATTGACAGTAGGTAGGCTGTATATGAGAGATGGAAGCAAGCCAAGTTCCATGACCCTCTCGTGATGTATTGCAAAGCCACACCCTAGTGCAGAGAACCACGTGTTCAATACCTCCCCATCACTCCCATGCCCCACACCTTAGCCAGCTGCAATCAGCATGGACTTTGGGAAGCCTGCCCTTGCTAAGTGCCCAGCACTAGTCAGGCACAATCTCATGAGGCACAGTGGGGCGGAAGCAGCCACTGAATTCATCTGCAGGGCATAGAAGGAAGGCAGGGGCAGGGAAGGTAAGCATTCATGCTGCTGCATCACATTTGCAGACTGTTCATAGGGAGGAAAGGAGAAGCTAGTGGGCAGTGAGCAGCTGGCAGGGACGACAATAGGGCATGCATTCTGCATCGTACTCATCACCAAAGAGCTCTCGCAGGGCATTGCCCTTCCGGCTTCTATCATTCCAGCGTTGTCTCCTCTGACTCAGAACGGCAACACTCGATTCTATTGGGCTGGCAAAAAAGTTCGTTCAGGTTTTTCCGTAAACTCGTACGAACTTTTTGGCCAAACCAATATAACCTGCTTACATGGGTTCCAAGCTTCTCCTGTTTTCCAAGGCGTTCTACCAGTAGGAAGTCTATTATCTCTCCATTACATGATAGAGCATCGGCCGGTCAGATTATATGATAATATGTCCTACTTGCTGGTTCAGAAAATATGCTTAATGAACCTCTCTAACCATATGGTGGGTTTGTCCTTTGGGCAGGATACAGGATTACTAAGGAATGACCTAGAGGTATTTCTCCAGGCATTTTCCACTAACTTTTCCTCTCCAACCACGCTTCTCAGAGGACACAAACCCCAGGGCCTGAACATGCGCACACTGGTGGGGATGAAGTCAGCTAGTTCAAGGACCCGTCTCTTTGTGGCACTGAATAGATCCTCCCCTCCTCTACTGGGCATCGCTCACCCCCTGAACTCCTCCAATGACTCCTGCTAAGGAAGTCCTCCACACGTCCTGCCCCTCTGCTTGCAGCCTCCTAGCTTCTTGTCCAAGCTCATTAGATTCAACCCAGGTCCACATTCTCAGCTGCACCCTCCCTCCCTGATTCCCTGGCAGGAGGATTGAGGTGACCTTTAAATGTCACTTATAAATGCCAGCTGGTGCTAACTGGCTCCAAACATCTGCACAGACGTGGTTTTCCCAAAAGCCAGCCGGATGGCAGCGCTCAAGCCCAGGAGAGGGGAAGCTGGCTGCTGGGGACAGGTCTGTGCCTGGAGCAGGCACATGGCCTGCACTCAGCCAGAAACCCCGGGTTCCCCTGGCCAGACCCTCACTGAACCGGGAAGGTGATGTCTGTATTATTAAATGTTAGAGTTGGAAGGGTCCTTAGAAACTGCCACCCTTCACGGTTCCTGGGACAAAACCGAGGTCTCAAGAAAGAGGTCAAATATATGATTTTGCGAGCCTAACATCTGCCAGGAAGTCTGCGAGGCACTCATCTCACCCTATACTTTCTTTTTACTGAATTAATGAATGGATGGGTTGTTTCAGTTAATTCTCACAAGGGCTCTGTAAGACAGGAACCATCCTCACGTTAAGATAAAGAAACACACAATCTGTGAAGTTGAATGAGTCGTCTAAGGTCACGTAGCTAATAAGAAGTGAAGCCAGAATTCAAATCTAGGTTTGCCTGACTCTAGAACAATTTCCAGTGGTCCCCCCTGCTCCCCAGCCCTCACTCCTTCTCTCTTCCATCATCAGGAACGGGTCTGGAGCTTTTGATTGCTCCATGCCCACTGATGATTTTCCTGAGTCACTGGTTTCATTCACAGTTATTTATTTATCAATTAGCATTCTCCTGTTCTACTGCCTGAAGCTTTCATTTCCCATTACCCAGCTTCCATGTGTTTGTCAGAATGAATTGCCTGCAGGAAGAGTGGGAGGGATGAGTGAGGGGGAGACCCTCTCTCAAGAGACATCCCACTACTAGGCTACTATCACTGAACCCTGTGGGGATGGTGCACCTTTCCCCTTGCTCTCTTATAAAGGGGAATCCCAAGACACAGCATGGGGCCCTGAAGAAGGCCCTGCAGGAATCATAAAGGGGAAAATGCTGACGGGTTTGGGGAAGGCACTGGGCCTGAGAAGTGAGACCCTTGGGCCAGATTCTAGTGTGACTCCAGCTAACAACAATTCAGTTTCTTGTTAGCTCAGTGAGTAACACAATGGGCTCCGAAATGTGCCGTCCTGCATATCCTCAGTTTTCCACCAGACATCTCATAAATGCGTATAAGAGAGTTCCTGAAAAGTAGCCCCTGGCTGACAACACAGTCATGGCCACCTTGCCTCTGAATCATGGCCACCTTGCCTCTGAATCATGGCAGAGTCATTATATAAAGAGTCCCAGCACCTAGTCCCACTTTCCTAGCCTCTTGGGAGGCTGGAAGAGTCACATGAAAGGGCCCTTAAGAGAAAGGAATGATTCTTAAGGTACAAAAAATAAATTGGATTGTTTAAGGCATGTCTTACTTCGGCAAAATTTGTCACATTCAACTACTTTTAAGTGTCATGAAGCTATTAAGGTTCATAGTATCCTTAGGTCCCCAACTTACAAGTAATCAATAAAATAAGAGTCAGACTGGACTCAGTGAATTATCACACTGACCAGGTTTTTTTCCAGTGAGTTGTTTACTCATTCACTTATTTTTTTTAATGTATTTATTATTTATTTTTTATATTTATTTTTGTCTGTGTTGGGTCTTTGTTTCTGTGCGAGGGCTTTCTCTAGTTGCGGTAAGCGGGGGCCACTCTTCATCGCGGTGTGCGGGCCTATCACTATCGTGGCCTCTCTTGTTGCGGAGCACAGGCTCCAGACGCGCAGGCTCAATAGTTGTGGCTCACGGGCCTAGTTGATTCGCGGCATGTGGGATCTTCCCAGACCAGGGCTCGAACCCGTGTCCCCTGCATTGGCAGGCAGATTCTCAACTACTGCGCCACCAGGGAAGGCCCCCATTCACTTATTTATTTGTTCTTCCCTGCATTCAGTAAGTCATTCATTCATGAATCAATATCCACTGAGCTCTCAATGTGTATGCGGTCCTTTGGGAGAATAAAAAGATGGAGAAGATGCTGTTGCTGCCATCATGAAATGTACAGTCTATCTGCCAAGGACACTAATGCAAGGGCCAGAGCCCTCCAGTTCCAGCCAACCTGCATTCTGGCCTCAGAGGCACCTATATCAATTGGATATGGGTTCACCACTGTCTTGTCTTCACTCTCAGACTTTGCCCACCAACTTTCAGTTTTCCTTTAGTAATATCAAGATGCTTTATTAAAAATATTCTTCAGGGACTTCCCTGATGGTGCATAGGTTAAGAATCCACTTGCCAATGCAAGGGACACGGGTTCGAGCCCTGGTCTGGGAAGATTCCACATGCTGCAGAGCAACAAAGCCTGTGCGCCACAACTACTGAGCCCGTGCTCTAGAGCTTGTGAATCACAACTACTGAGCCCACGTGCCACAACTACTGAAGCCCACGTGCCTAGAGCCCACGCTCTGCAACAAGAGAAGCCACTGCAATGAGAAGCCCGTGCACTGCAACGAAGAGTAGCCCCCGCTCGCCGCAACTAGAGAAAGCCCGCACGCAGCAACAGACCCAATGCAGCCAAAAATAAATAAATAAATTTATAAAAAAATAAAATAAAATGGTTAATTTAAAAAAATAGTAAAATAAAATTAAATTAAAATATTCTCCAAGCCCATGAATACTTACACCCTCCCTACTATCAGAGGATCTCCTGAATCAGAGAGAAAATAATCAAAATAATGAGAAAGAGCACTTCTGGTGAAAAAATTTTAGACATTTGAATTCAATATTTGAGTAAATAAGTGAGAGGACTTGTCTCCCTACTTAAGAACCTACAGGATGAACTGCAGAAGACTGTCCTCATTAGAGAATGTCTCTTAGGATGCTGGTGCCCCAGTAATGGAGCCACTGGTGAAACAAACAAAATGGATAGGCAAGGAAAGTGACATCATCTCCCAGGAAGTCTTAAACATGCTTATGATTTTCTGATTCCATAAAAAGAGAAGATTGAGACTCATTTATTTTATTTGAAGTAGTTGGCATAGCCCCAATAATAATTGCAGGTACTACTCATATTGGCTGAGTGGGTGACATTCTGTGTTTATTTTCCATTCCAGCAGAGAAAGGCATGTTGAGAAGCTATAAAGGACCTGTTCTAATTGCCCCAGGATGCGTCTCTATTTCCAAGACAGCATGCATGCATGGAGCAATGGAGAAAGAAAGGAAAAATTGACTCTGGAAAAAAAAAAGGCCAAAAGATGTTCAGCTAATGTAATAGTCTTTCCAAGAAAGCAAGAGCAAATTGGGGCGAGTTGGAAGACTCAACGCTGAAGCCCATAATGCTTGAAGTAAGGTAAGTGGTGAGGGACCAAGAGTCTAAATTGTAGGTAAACAAGGTTTTTAGAGGTAGGAGGAATTTTTTTTTTTAACTGACAAATTTAGAAATCTAATCCTAGAGCTGGAGAAAGTGGAAGTTTAGTTTAGGAAAATTCTGTGGCAAGAATCCAAGAAGGACACTAACATTGGAGATCTAAAACCCAGCTGAGGACTGCGGACTCAATTCGCAAAGACTTTTCTCCCTCTCTTATTAAGGGAAATGAGTGTAATCATTCTAGCCACTTTAACTTGAAAGTAAAAATGACAAAATGTACTATTTTGGGGGAGGGGGTCGATTCTGCCCAGCAACGATTCCTCCTCCATTGATCATTTTATTCTGAATTTTTTCTGGGGCATCCCTTTTCCATTCTCATCCATCCCCAGCACCAGATGTGAAGCACACGACCATGGCCTGACCAATCAGCTCATTACAGACTGGTACAGAATGGACACATGACTTCACCAAGCCAATCAGAGGAATTCTCAGGGCTTCCACAGAAGGGTTCCCACAGGAACCACCAGGAGAAGCCTTTCTTCATTCTCAAAAATTTGAAGTTGATGGGAGCCGCTGCAGTCACCTTTCAACCACAGGGGTAGAGCTTGCCTGAGAATGGAGGCAGTGCCAAAGAGAGCCAAGCGATGGAGAGAAATTGAATCATGGTGACATCGATCTCTTGCATCAAGCCATATCTGATGCCAGACTTAGAACTGCGACTTTTTGGTTATGATGAAGCCAGTTTGAGTTGGATTTCCACCACTTTAAACTAAATGAGACCTAGCTCATATGATAATTGAACTACTGCAACAGGTAACTAAAATTGAGACCCTTGCCAAGAATATGGAACTATTTATCTAAGGCTTACCTACTGGTATTTATCACACTCCAAGAATCTCTTATACTTTAATAAAATGTCATGTGCCTTCCTGCTGTGCATGGACTGGAGAGGGCAAGGGAAGGGCATGGAGAATTGTGACACGGGTCTAGCACCTTGTCACTTTGAACCTCACAGGCTCAGCGTGGCATCAGTGAATGTTTCCCAAGTAAAAAAGACCCTTCAGCATAATGGTGACCACAGGCCACCTTTCCAAATGGCCCTGCTGGCAACGGGCAGCATATTATCTCACAGGAGTTCTCACAGAAAGGAAAACGAGTTGTCACGGAGAAACTCCTGATCTACAAGATAGCTTTGGTTTGGATCTCACTCCCCCTAAATGTGTGACCAGACACAAACCAACAAAAACCCCTGTGGGCCTCGGTTCCTCCCTGTCTACATGGGGGATGGCCCTTCCCTCGCTGCCTCAAGACGTTGACTTGTGAGGCCAACGTGAGGGCACCAGGCGAGTCCTAAAGTGCTGCTTAACTAGGTAGCATTATTAGGAAAACTAGAAATCTCTTCCTGAGGACACACATATCAGCATCAGCTTCTCTTTTAGGTAATAAACAAACAAACAAATGAATCTTTGGTATAATCACAACTAAATTAGAAATGTCGGCATTCCCCAGAACAAGCTATCTATCCAGAGAAGCCGAGAGGTCTCAGATGCACAAAATCATATTTCCCCAGGCATAGGATTAATTAAAACTATCAAGTGTTCTCAGCTTTTTGAAATTAACTTTGAAAGTGTTTGGTGCGAAGGGATAAAGAAAGAGTCTAGGCAGTGGGGGAAGCAGCGCAGGGGTGGGGTGCTGGGAGAGAGACACGCCAGGGCTGTGTGTTTACTTTATTCTTCTTAGGAGAAAGGGAGAACAAACGGAGATGTGAAAGTGTCTTTAGGAAGGACAGCAAAGATAGGGACGGCTGTGCATTCACCCCTCCCCTCTGTGCAGACCACCTCTTTCTTCCCTGGTGAACAGGGGCTCACCACTCAGCACACCTGGGGCAAGGCAGGTGGTGTGGACGGAGGGGTGGGGAGGAGAGTCCTCAGAAGACAGATCCGCCACCCTTCTCTCTCTCCCCTTCTGGGCTTCCTTCTCTTTTTCTTCCTTGTGAATAAACTCATTTCCGGCACTTTTCTGAGCTCTTGGACAGATGGTCATGTTATGAGTAGAAGCAGCAGAGAAATGCACCAGGAATCCTGAGTCCAGCTCTTGTTCCCCCACTTATCAGTGGTGTGACCTCAGCTAAGTCACCTACTGCTTCTTAAGACTCAAATTCTCACCTGTAGGAGTGGAAGGAAGGCTGAGGCATTTCTTCCTCAAGAAGCCCAAGCGAGACATTGGAAGTGAGTCACATAACACATAAAGGATTGCCATAGAGTTCCAGAAGCCCTAAAGATACTTCCACATTTCACGTTTACTCAAATCACTTTAGGCTGGTGAAGCCCTGGTGGTGATGGAACCCAAGGACTTGGAAGACTCTGGACTAATAACTAACATCCTTCCTTTTGGGGTTCTGTTTTTAGAATGGTAAGGAAATGCATGTTCCTTGCCTCTTGCTGTCACTGTGATACAAACCCTCAAAGCATACCCAATTTCCTTTTACTCTCACTTTGGCAAACTAGAGCTCTTCTCCTGAGCCCACTCACCAGCTGCTTGTCTCTAAGCTCCCTTAGATCCCAGAAAGAAGTGCTCTGGGTCTGTAGAACTTCACTTCTCACTTCTCCCATCTCTTTCCCCTGAATTTGTACCTCCAAACCTCAAGCATTGTGAGGCTTTGGACTCCACTTTCTGGAACTAAGGGATCTGTTTCTTTATGTACTAAACCCCTACTTACCTTCCCAGCCATATTAGATGTCTACCCAACATTCGATGTCTTTCCCTCTCCTTCTTAACAGAAGTCAGGGTTTGTTCAGCTTTCCTACTCCCCTCCATTCAGCCAGGTGATTCAGAGAACACCCCTGTCACCTTCTCCAGGTACAAAGGATTTGTCTTGATTGGTCTAAGCCAATCATGGTGGTGCTATTCCCCTTTCCAATAGTTGAGCCATGGACATGTCAATTCTGGCCAGCAAGAGATGGAGGGATGTTAGTTGAGGACTTCTGGGAATAGTTTCCTCATTTTGCAAAAAAAAAAAAAAAAAAAGACGTAAGGAAAGAAGCCATTTGCTGCCCTTGGAAGTCTTCAGGTATGAATATAGTGCCCAGCCATGAGGGCAGCTAGACAAGGACAAGCTCTCGTGCTGAGGATGGCAGAGCAGGACAAAGTGTGCAGAGACTTTGACACCACTGAGCTGCAGGATTAGCCAGCCTGTGAGCCACTCTGCCTGAGTGATTACCTGAGATAATCGTATCATTGTTTAAGTCCCTTGGAGTTGGGATATCCTCTTACTTGCAGCCTGAAGTGCTCCACATATGCACCAACTCCCACCATTTTCCCAGGTGGAGTGTCCTCAGCCCCCGGTTGTAGGCTCATCAGTCTGGAAGAGGAGTTTGCTGACACCACATCAGACGGGCTGCCATAGGTGTGCAGATGCTGCTGGGGAGAGGAGGGGACACAGCCTCCCATGGGAGGCCCAACATCCAATGGAGAGCCAAAGCCAACGTAGTCTCTTCAATTGTTTTCAATCTCTTCCCATCCTGGTCAAACTGCTCTTGCTTGGACTAGTTCAACTATGTTTCTAGCTACTTCTCCTCCTATGAGCTTGGCCCAGCTGAGCTCTGTTAATTTAATTGCCATGAGAGAGAACCAAGGTCTATGTGTCACCAAAGCCCATCTGCTGCTTAATAGCTCCCCACTGTATATGGATAAAGTTCAAGCTTCTTTGCAGGCTAAAGAACATCACCAGGTCTAGTTCCAGACCTCATTTCTGGTCTCATCTCCCACGACTGTGCCTTAGCTTACCCTCTATGCTCAACTTGACTGTAGTCCCTACGCTGTCCCAGGCCTCCATACTCTTTCCCACACAACCTCCTGTGCCCAGAATGCTGTTTCTTCCTTCTGCACCTGGCTGATAATACTGATGATTCTTCCAGATTCAGCTCAGGCCTCATTTCCTCCTAGAAGACTTCCCTGAATCTCTAGGATATTCCAAACCCCTTCTGGGCTTCCATCGTACCCTGTGCATATCTACAGCATGGCATTTACCACGTAATATTAAACATTTCTGTTTGAGTCAGTCTCCCCCGTCAGATTTTAAGCTCCTTAAAATAAGACAGGAACTGTTACTTATTCGTTTCTGCACACCTATAACCTGACATAGTACTTGGAACATAGTAGGTCCTCAATAAATAGAGATTGAGCTGAAATTTGAATTTTGCAGTTGTCAAGCACGCACAAATACTTAACATGAGGAAACAAAACAAAACAAAATAAAACAAAACATGCGCCCTGAGGAATGACTAGATAAGAGAACTACATTCTTCACTGCCCCATTTGGGCACACAAAGATTATTGGCAAGAAAGAGAACTGGGCCTAATAATATGACATAGGCCAAGTTAAAGAAAAGGTGTTATCTCAAAGCTTATACTAGTCCTTTGTGATATAGAAATTGGAGGTAGGATAAATCATTCTATGATTTTTTAAAAAATTAATGTCTTTGTTAATCAATGATAAGGACCAGCCCAGACTGGGCAGAAAAATGTTGAAACAAAGATAACTAGTTTGTTCTGGTTAATAAAGTGGGAGGAGTTTGTGTTCGGGGCTGGTAACCCTGTCAGGGATGCACACACCCTGAGAAAGAGTGAGGGTGGTAGTAGGTTATAGAAAAGTGGCAGGAAGAGCCAAAGAACTTTGGGGGGAAAATTATAATATTCAATTTTGGGGTGTTTCCTATGCTGGGCTGGTCTGCAATCAGTCTCTTGGAGTCAACTCCGAGGCTTTAGTAAGAGCTTCACCCACAAGTGTTCATATCAATGCTGCTCTGTGGGGCCATGAAGGAAGGAGGTTGGTACCCCAGCCCCCAACTCACTGGGTGACTTAAAGAGCAGCCACACTGGGTAGGACCCAAGTAGAAACTGAGAACACAGCAGGAGCAGAATTCTGGAGTGAAAGCTGACCAGGGAAACTTAATCTCCTTTCCTTTAACATACACTCACCCCCATGCAAAATACTGGGTTGGGTTTGATGCAAAATATCCAACAGTGCAAGGGATGGAAGTCTCAAATCATTTTATTTACATAACAAAAGAATGGGTGACCCAAGACTAGAGGATTTGGGAATACTTGGCCTGCATATTTAGATACACAAATGATATGTATATAACATATGTATATATGTGTATATATGTATATATATTTGCATAGATTGTACCTTTTATTTTAAAACAAATTAGCAGTTTATTTGTTAACTACCATTTAACTACTATTAAACTTTTTTAAAATAGTTAATATACTTTTTCATCCCTAGCGAAATACTAAATCTCCAGCAAAGAAAAGATAATTCAATAAAAACACAAAGAAAAGCGCTCTTTTCTTTCTTGACCTGTAAGTACTGAACTTAGAGTGTCATTTAGAATTTTTTTTTTTTTTTTACTATCATCAGCTTTTTTAAGCAGTTAAATTCAGAGTGATAATTTCTGCCAGTACCCCCTGCATTTCACTCCTGCAAAGTCACAAGTTTTCACATATACCTTACTTGGCCCATGGAATGAATTATGTGTGTGTGTGTGTGTGTGTGTGTGTGTGTGTTTTCCTTCTGGAAAATCTAAGAAACATGCTCTTCAGCCACCTCTCTTCTTCTTTGCTTTACCTTAGTCCCTCAGGAACAGCTGATGGCTGTCTCTGCCTGCATCTCTTTTTCTGCCCAGTCCTGCCGGGATCAGGAAGCACTTGTAATCCAAGTCAACGGGACCTTACTGAACAGAGGTGAGGTACCCAGTCTTCGGCCCCAGCCTGATGCCCTGAAACCTGTCCTACAGCCATGAGCCCACGTGCCAAGTGCCAGGGGAGAACCCTCTGTTCTTTAAACCCACAGATTCCTCAATGCATATCGTTCCCAACCCTTTCATTGCAAAAGGTTGCATTTCTGCCTCTCTTTCCCCAGTTAGCAATTTTACTTCCCACCACCACCAGTGATGTGCAAGATCCCCAGCTTCTTACTTGGGATCTTGGTGCCCTCGATTCTGGGGAGTACTTGAGTTGTTAGTGGTTGTTGGTGGTTTCCTGTGTTCGCTGCCGATGGCTGGATTTACGCCGTTGCCGGGCATCGCAGACATTAGATAAGCTGGATCCCACCCTGTGTACATCGGATCCCACTGAATGGAGCCAGAACTCAGCATGCTGGTTATGGCAGCCACTGGGCCTCCCCCTGCCCAGCTGCCCTCCATCCAGGGCTCCAGGCTCAGCGGCCAGCCCAGCTCCTCTGCTGCAGCTGACCCTGCGGACCCCACCCAGCATGGATGAGCTCTGCCTGCACTTGCCCTCTGGGGCTCAGGGCTTTCCTCCTCTGCCAACTGCAACAACATCCTCAGACGGATGCTGGGAGACAACCGAGCAAACACAGTTTAGCAACTTAGCATTTTTCCGGCCTGACTTTCTCTCACACCCAGACTGTTATTCAAAAGCAGCGTTTTGCCCGTACTCATGGTCTACCTAGGCATATATGTGTTTAACAGATTTCTTCTCCACTCATCGCTGTGGCTTCATTTATCCAAATATGACCCAGGCCTTAAAACTCACATCATGAGTTGCTTCCCTTCTAAAGACTTTCCTGAAGATTTCAAACTCTTTGACAGTTTTAAACTCTTCATTTCTTGGGGTTACTATTGGTAACACAGTTTAAACCTTAATTTCACCATAAACTTTCCTGCATTTCCTCAGATCTTTTATATAAATACAGTATATGTGTGTGTGTGTGTGTGTGTGTGTATGTGTGTGTGTGTTTCCAACCAAGACTAAAAGCTCTCTGAATGCAGGATTATGCCTTACTTTCTTGTTTCCTCTTCCCAGTGTAATATTCTTTATTGCCAAAGAAGGAAGGGCTTTGACTCAGAAGAATTAAGTGTGAACTTTTTTCACTGGGCATACATCAAAATGTCCAGGTAGATGGGCTATGGGACCAAAAGGGCTGATGAATAGACCTAAGGAAAGCAGAGGAGCATAACAGAAGCTCTAAGAGTATCATCAGAGACTCCAGATTACCTTCTGTTAACCATGGCCCTGAATCTCAGATCATATAATCCAAAGCCCAAGAAGTCTTGCCAGCCCATGATGGCTGCACTCTCCCAGAGATGACTCAATGCCAAAAGCCTATCAATTCCAAGCCCCAGTTCAAGCCCCCAACCCACCATTAAGTTATCTTCACTGCAAATCAGGCAAGGATTGGAGCCAATGTGCCTCTTGTTGGGTAGAAAACAGATGGCTGGACCAGAGAAAGCTGACGGAAGGAATCGCAAAACAAGTATCAATCAACCCAAGCAGCTCGCATTAGCAAACAGGCGCCTCGCAGCTCTGGGGCAGGGCTCTCTGGTGGTGTTTTTAGCGGCTTTCCTAATTAAGGATGAGATGTGGAGCTCATCAGCCACCATAAGTCCCTGTTAGAAGCGGCAGGTGCCTCTGAGAGCCCCCCTTCTACCATGACTTCCCGGTTGTGCTCAAGAGGGGCATACTGTGTCAGCCAAGGAGCTGTGAACAGAAACGGAACAGGGGAGGAATTTAAAGGGACATCAACCCTGGAAACAACACCCTCTTGTCTTTTTGTCTTGTGTCTCCAAGTCCAGCACTTCCATTGGTGAGTGCAACTTGGTGTCCACTGTGTGTTTTGTCGCTCTTCCCAGATGCAAATTCTTTTAGGAAAAAGGCCTCCTTTCACAGTTTTGGTGATTCCCATAGCACTTAGCACAGTGCTAGAAACACTGAAGAATGATTCATTGAAATATGGCCAGCTTGATCCATTGAGTTTTATTTAGATTCCTAAATGTTCCATCTTCTAGAGAATTTTCTATGTCCCACTTATCCGTCCCTTATCCTCTTCTACTTTTAATAATTTATGTGTATTTCTATTGTTTCCCCTACATTTGTAAAGTCCTTCAGGGAGGCTATGAGGACTTCTGCTTTACTCTGGATCCTTCTGTATCTCCCCAGTAGCTGAAACAGGACCAAGCAAATCACAGGTTCTCCACTCATGCTTGTTGATCTGAATCGATGTTTAGGGCTGAATGTAGCCATGGGTTACACTCATGATTCTCCGAGGCCTTGGGTCCTCTCTTACCACTTGTTCTATTTCAGATCTATAGCAGGTAATGTGTAAGGCACGTCAACACCGCGACTGACTCCATCCCCGCTCCCTTCAGTATGAGTCTTTGTGTTCCGCATTTTGTCAGGAGGAGCCAATGGTCCTCAGTCAAACTTGGAATAGTCTTTTAACCCAGAGTACTGACTCCCGACTCTTAAGCTTCTCATTTGTGTCATCCTTATGTGCTGATCAATTTTGTGTTATTAAACTAGATGAAATCTATAACATGTCCAGCATTGTCTGGCACATGGTAGAAACTTAACTTGTAGTCTCTATTTTAAACTACATTTAAATATTTTATTATAAGCATTAAAAGACTTTTTATTTATTTTATTATTATAAGATTTATATTTGCTTGTGGCCTTTAGCATAGGTTTCCAGAGCTGAAAAGGAAAAAGACAGATACTTTTTGTAAAATAGATGAAACACGGCTATGACCTCACAGATTTCCTGCTAAAAGTGTTTGGATTTTAGAGTGCGCAAGTGACAAGAATGAGCACAGATCACAGATAGAGCCAAATATATTGTCTTTAAGGTCATTCTGGCCGATTCACACACTCTGTTGTTGTTATCTCTTGCAAAGCATCATGATACCAACTTTTGGACAGCAAGGAAAACTTGACAAGCAGATATGATAAATCTGAAGAGAGGCAGGTGGGAGCAGGATCCCAGAGCAACAACCTTAAGGTGAAACTTCATGGATGCTCTTGGGAAGTGAACCAGACAAGGGTGTAGAAATCCAAAAGTTAGTGAGAACAGATCAGGGACAAGTCACAGTAACCAGAAAGTCAAGGAAAGCCAAGCTTTAATTCTGCCAACCAGACTTTCTTTCCCCTCAAAAAAAGAGAGATGTGGTTCTAAGATAAGGTTTGTGTATACTGCTGGATATTTCACCTATCATACTGGGAGCAGAATCCAGGATGCACTCAGGAAAATTATGGGACTGTTGAGAAAGTTAGAAGACCAGTTCTATCCCCTGATTCACCTGCTTTGATTCTGAAGTTTCATGTTGGTTGTCCCTTAGAGCCTGTGGGTAGACAGGCTTTGCTGGAAAGGGAGACTGTATAATATATAAATAACACGTCTAAAGTAGATTTGCAAGGGTTTAGAAAAAGCCATGAAAGACAGAGCCATAGAGAGTTCTTAAAGCAAAGATAGGGAAGATCCAGGTTAGGTATTGCCTGGGCTGAATGGCCCAGTGGTCTCAAAGGGTGCTTCCCTTTATGATTCTACAAAGCCACCTCACTGTTTCACTAAGGAAGATATACCCAGTGGAAATTCTCAATAGACCAGGGCTCAGGAATGTAGCGGGGAGAAAATCAAAGCCGTCCAAAGACATTGGGAAAGGCAGGGATATTCTTAAAGTCTGATTGGGCCTGTGTTCTCTGCCTCCACCTGACAGGCTTGACTTCAAATTAATTAAAAAGTCAAATCCAACTGTCATCCCAGTATCTGCTGAAGGAGCAAGCTGTTCAGAAAACACCTTGCGTCTGCATAATAATTTTATGCTTTTCCAAGTGCTTTAGCATCCATTGGCTCATTTGAACTTCATGACAACTCGACAAAATAGGCAGGGCAAGAATTGCTGAGGAGGCCATAAGGGATACTGGAGCCAGACTGCCTGAGTTCAAAGTCCAGTCCTGCCTCTTCCCAGCTGGTGACCTTGGGCAAGGGGTTAACTTCTCTCTGCCTCTACTTCCTCCTTTGTAAAATGGGCACAATATAGTACCCACACTGTTGGTTTATTATTAGGAATAAATGAGTTGACACGTGTGAAATGGTTATAAGCCTGTTTGAGAGTAAGAACTGAAAAACTATTAGCTTTCAGTATGATTGGTCCTACTTTTTAGATATATCCTGGATCTAGCAGGACCCTAGATCTTCCAGCAGACCCAGAGAGACTAATGCATCAGGAAAGGCTTTGCATGCTGCAAAGCACTATGTACTGCAGGGAACAGTATTCCTCCTATGCCCTCCCAGGAGAGATGGATCTGATGTGGTCACCCTGGCCAGATTCTGCTCTCAGAGTTTCTGCAGAGGACAAGCATATATTGGGCCACCTCAGAAAGGAAACTGATAGCCGTGCTTTTCCCAGAGTCCTCTGCAACCTCCAGCTCCTGCTAGGACCAGCCCAGCCTCCAGTAAAGGGCAGTGAAGCAGAGACTCACAGGTAACAACAGCCCAGAGCGGGTGGGGTGTCTCTCCAGCCCCCAGAAAGATGCGCCAGAACCCAGCAAGCATTCTGAGAAGCAGACCCATCAGCCAGGCCTCCCTGACAGTTAAAAAATTTCTCCAGCCTTGGAGCATGTCACAACCTATCAAGGATCAGTCTGATGTTTACAGCCCAGGATGAGGCACAGGGCTGATGTGAAACAAGACAGCCGCAATGATGCCCAAAGCTTCCACAGAGGCACGAGCCGGGGCTATGAGAGAATGAGAGGAGGGAGGACGGGCCCTCCTTGAGTTGTCGTAAATCCCCACCACATTAGTTTTTAGGAAACGACGCTGAAAGGGAAACAGAGCGCAAACTGGTAATGTCAGATTTTAACCAAACCGTCAGGCACACACAGGGGATCTTCCAGGACGGCAACGGACTGAATTCCCAAGTATGACAAGGTGGAGGGGCACAGCCTTCGCAGGAGGTGGCTCTAACTCCCCTCTGCAGGACCCCCTTGGGGTCAGGGAACAAGATAGACAGGCTCTCATCCCTCCTCCATCGTCTCGGGACGAGACGGGAGCAGAGGTTCCTGTGAGTAAAGGGGTGGCGGGAGGACAGGGGAAGCGTCATTTTTAGAGTCAATTCAAAGACTCATGGGGCCAAAGGGAACCTGAAAGCAGGGCAGCTGTGACCTGGATGAATGACCGAGGTCGGATGGTACTGTTCCCAATCTCCTCACCAACGTCAGCCTGGGGTAGAGAGAAGAGAAGGGAGTCGGGGAGACGGAAAAATCAGGACCAGGGAGTGAGGGGTGGCAGCAGGAGGCTCACTGCTATCAGAGTCTGGTCTACTGCTTTCCATCCTGCCGCCCCCAGCCCATAAACACACAGCCTGAGGCAAAGCCAGGAGATGGAACTGAGATCAGGGTAGAAGAGATGGAGCGGGGCTGGGTGATTCACGTGGGGTGGCCTCCGGGGGACTCGGAGGAGGAAGAGGGCCCCCACAGAGGGGGCTTTTCCTGAGTGGGGCGTCTCCTCCCACACACTGCCACGTGCCCTCGGAGGTGGTGGTCCTGACAGCTGGGTGAACTCATGGGGGAAAACAATCCAGTCAAACCTTCAGTAAACTGACAAATCGAGCAGTAAATCTCCTCTGTTCACTTTTGGGGCAACAAGACACACGGTCCCTGGCAGGAGCACAGGAAAAAACCCACAAAGATGGTGCCACGGCCCTTGCCCCACACAACCTACCCAGACGTAGAGCCTTCAGGCCTGAGCAGATGTCCTCATTCCCTCCGCTCACTCCCCACCCTTGTCACACAATCAGACACACGCCAAAACATGCAAAATGTGAGAAGATGCCCCCAGTCCTCACATGCACACGGAGCACGCTCTGATCCTGGGCCCCATATCCCATGAGGTCCCACATGGGCAGTGATGAGGGTAGGGTGGCCAGATAAACACAGGAGGAGGACCAGTTAAAGTAGAATTTCAGATAGATAGCAAAGGAATTTTAGTATAAGTATGCCCTATTGCATGGAATATACTTATACTAAAAAAAGGATTCATTGTTTTTCTGAAATTCCAACTTAACTGGGAATCTTACATTTTGATTTGCTGAATTTGGGAGCCCCTATGAAGATGACAGGTAGACGTAAGGGCCTTGGGGGTGGACAGGGGAGGGGATGGCAGGGAGAAATAGGCCATCCACAGCTCCCTTTGTGAAAAAGAACAAAGAACAACTTAAACACTTTAGTTTGTTGCTAAAATGTAAAGGTGGCCAAGCCAGGTGAAGGTTTGGGGAGGTGGCCTCCATGGAGCACTTCTTCCCATGGTGACTCAGCAGGACACCCTGTGGGGCAGGGACTGCTAAAACAGGATAGCACCAACCTGCCTTTATATATTTGTTTTATTTTAATGCTCAACATATTGATATTCAAATCAGTTAATACTCAAAATACTCTACCAAATGGTATCATAATTTCCATTTTACAGAGGTTCAGAAAAGTTAAGCGGTTTGCCCAAAGTCACATAACTTTAAATGACAGCTCCAGGTTGATAAGCCAGGCCTGACCAGATGCCCAACCTCCCGTCCCTCTACCGCCCCGTGCCCAGGCACCCCATGACCCGCCAGCTTCCTCCCAGGACCATCCTGAGTGCTGTCTAGTAGAACTTTCTGCAATGACAGAAATACTCCATATCAGCACTCTCCCATGCAGGACCCCCGAGCCCCGCACTGCAACTGAGCACTTGTTGTGAAGGTAGCTGGTGAGACTGAAAACCAAGTTCTTCATTCAATTTTCATTTCATTTCTGTCTCTTAGGCTGCCCTCCAGGCCTGGATCTGGAGTTTCTTGGATGTAGCAGTGATTCCCAAAACACAAAATGCTCAGAGTCACAGGGTCCCTTGGAAATCATGCTCATCCATCTCGTTTCCAAGATGGAGAATCTGAGGGCCAGAGAACGCAGGGGAGCCAGAGGCCCTGGTGTTGTTAGTGACAGAGCTAGTACTGGAGAGGAGGGCTGAGGACTGGAAAGGCAAAACTCAGCGGTCCCCAGCACATGCTGGACAGCCCTAGATGTCCCCCACACCTGGCCCCAAACCCCACCTCGGAACTGCCACTGTTGTAAGAAGGGATGTAGAGGAAGCTGCATCCTTGAAGCCGGCAGTAATGAGTCTATCTGATGAATGCAGGGAATTTGAAAGACAAAGGGAAAGCCGGCAACATTAGCACAAAACCTTGCTGAGTGAGCTGCCCCCATTACCTTGGAATTTTAATTACATCGGCCCTTAATATCCACACACCCAAGTAATTATAGCTTCCCACTGCAATCGGATATTAACTTTTTATTGCACCCTCTGAGAGCAGTGTGGAGAGACAACCACAGCATCAGGGAAGTCCAAGGTTGTCCCAAGAAGGTCACAGGGACCTGCCTTCGGGACAACCCAGCCTAATCAACCCGCACCACCTAGGACCGCCACTTACTCTTGTTCCCATTGTGTCCGGCACAAGAGCATCCCACCTAGGGCTGAGGGTGCTGAAATGCAGCCCAGGCTCACTCCTTAAGCACTGCACCACAAGGCAGGTCTGTCTGATCATTCAGAGGCTCCCGGCACCCAGTGCACACATCCCAGAGGTCTGGGTGCAACCAGACCCTCGGGCTCTCAGCCTGATGGAAAATGGACCGTTATCTTGAACGTGACTGTGGTGTAAGGGAAAGACCTGCAGCTAGTCCTGGTTTGGGCACCTGTGCATAGAGTAACCTTGGACCAGTCACTTCCCCCCGCCCCCACCAAAGTTCAGTTTCTTTAGCCATAAAATGACAAAGAATACCTGTTCTGCCATCCTCATAAGGATGCTGCACAAATCAAATGAGGTCAAATCTTTGCAAGTGCTTTCTACTCTCTACATCCCACACGACGGTCAGGCTTTATTAATTACTTGGCTGGTTCTCACCCTTAGGGGACTTTGGGAGGCTGAGGTGCACCTTGCCCGGGTACTCACAGGCTGTCACACACTGGTCCTCAGTACGCTGCAGCTCTCCATATCCGCTGGGTCCTGGGAACTCGCAGGAGCCACTGCTATTGGGGAAAATATACATTCCTATGATAATTCTTTCGACTTTGAAAGCATTTGTGCATACATTGTCTCATTTGAACTTCACAACCATTCAGTGATTTGTAGGGAAGGCACTATCCTCACTTTGCAGAAAAGAAAACAAACTCAGGGCAGTGAAATGACTGCTTGAATTGCATAAACGCGAGTTTGTATGTCTGCAAGCAACACAGCTGGGAGTGGAACTTGGTCCCCCCCAGTCATGGTATTCATGAGATTTCAGGTCCAATAGACACTCAGACATCAAATACTTGTTGAATAATGAAAAAAATGAATAAGTGGATAAATAAACAAACATCTCAAAGTCAACTCTAAACAGCACCAAATGGGGTTCACATAGCAGGAGGACTGGCATGTGCTGAGACCCATTTAACAAGTCAAGGTCAGCCTGCCTGCGCTTCCGAATCCTGCCCAGCCTCTCTTCTGACCCATCACCAAAGATGTAAGTGGTTACATTTGTTTCACAGATTTGGAAACCTCAAGCTCCAAACTCTGAAGGGCAAAGTGAAAAGTTCAGTTTGAACAGCAAACCAGTGGGCAAACTCAAATGCAACCCCACCTCCAAGCGGCCAGAACAGGCTTTGAGGCACCAACTATGCAGCCTCAGCTTGGGGTCTCTCCAAAGATTTCTCAACTCTGGATAAATAAGTGACGTTTTCATATCCCTGAGCAGGATGAAAATTGTCCAGTAAAAACATCTGCAGACTTCCAAACAGATCATATTAAAATCTACCAACAGGGTCTCAGTTGGGAAGTGGAGGTGAAAAAATCTCCCAAGCCAGAGTGTTTGTAATGTATTTTCCCTAGAGGGCTCGGTACAGAGATAGTTTTAATTAGCAGTGCATTTCATTTAAGCTTAGCAGGCAAGTTATTGTACATTCAATAAATACCAGTTAGTTATTAAGAGCATATTTACTTCTGACTTAACAACTACAGCAGGTTAGAGACACAGATTTCTGTGAAACCACAAGCTGGTGCATTTGTTTGGAATAATCAATTATTCTTTACTCAAGATATAATAATTGCTTTATTGAATCTGGAGAAGCTCTTTTCTTGGTAATTTATGTCAAACAAATTTCCCCAGTTAGTTACTCTCTTCTTTTTGCCCAAAGAAGAAAGAAGACAGAGCAGGGAAAATAGAGATTCTAGAACTCAGATCCTTGACTCAGGGGAACAACTTGGCCTTGGACAGATTCACTGCAGCTTTCCCTTCTGGGAGATCTGGACACTAGACCAGGCAGGGAAGACCAGAGAACTGAGTTCTAATAACAAATAATTGTCTAGTGTAGGAATGTCCCATGCAATATTTGGGACATATTTAAGTTAAACAAACATTCATGGTTTATCTGAAGTCCAGATTTAACTAGATATTCTGTTTTGTTTTGTTTTGTTTTCTCAATGCTCAATCTGTCAACTGTAGTCTTGATGGGCCATGATTGTACTGAGCAATATGCAAAAGTCACTGTGGATACCACTCTGACCCTCACCCTCACTCAGGTTCTCCATCTGTGAGATGCTTGAGGTGAGTAATATAAGCTGGACAAACTGACACCTGTGGGAAGAGTCCCCCAGCTCCCTTAAATAGAGGCCCTGCTCAGCAGTGGCCTCTACCGTGTTCTCTCACTCTCTCTCCTGTTCAGTCTCCAACTGTGGGTCACTGATCACATGGTCACGGAGCCATGAGGCCATCTTCCAATGAACTAATGAGGAAACTGAGGCCCAGGGAAGCAAAGTGACTTGAGCAAGGTCACAGAGCCACTTGGTGGCAGAAGGTTGGTTTTATGGTCATCATTCATCATCGTCATCACAATGGTCATCATCCTCATTTTCTATGATTAAATAGTATCTATTGAGTGTTAGTCATGTATCAGGCCCTTTGCTCAGAAAATCCTCATAATAGCACTATGAGAAAGATATTTTGTTATGTCTAGTCTTTAGAGCTGGGGTCACAGTCTCAACTCAGAATCCACGAATTCTCTCCCTGACATCCCTTTACTCTTTCCTCTTTGACTTTTTTCTCTCTTTAACTCTTCTATCCTCATCTAAAAATAAATCTATAGGATCAAACACTTACTAAAGCCCAACAGAGCCAAACACTGTAGTGGACAGGTAGAAAATAAGACAAAATGAGAAAGACTAAGGAGTTCACAGCACAGCCCAGGGAGACCCACTGCCTGGATTTGAATCTTAACATGAATACTCACATGCTGGCAAACATGGGCAAATTTATAACCTTTCTGTGCTTTCCTTTCCTAATCTGTAAAATGGGGATGATAAATGCTTATCAGTAGTGCCTGGCACATAGTAAGCACTGTATAAATATTTATTCTTGCTGCTAGTAAAATAAGGTGTATGAAATCTGAGAATTGAGCAAGTCTCAGAGACAACAGAGCCCAGAGAACCAGAAGATAGAGCCAAGTCGTGCTCTGTGGATAGTAAGTGCCTACACTTCCTATGCTTCTCTTGAGGTCACTGAGAAAATAGACCAAGTCAGCAAGAGATATTTCCATACATTGCCTATTAAACCTCCAATCCCATACATGACTTAGGACAATTAACATGACAGTTAAGTTCTAGGATTTTTAAGAGTTCTACTTTCAAGTATTTTCTTACATGATGAACATAAATCATGTAAAAGTATTCAAAATTTCAACATTGATAAATCCAGATTACTTCTTTCAGCCTCTCTTCCCCAACCAGAAAAAGTGCATCAACCTGTTGACAGTGCTCCCCAAGACCCAACTGCCAAAAACATTAGAAAATATGGTGGCCACACATGTATGTAACCATACCATTACCTGCAGAAACACTAGGTCACATTAAGATATAAACTCATTTTAGGTCTGACATTAAATTGTAGCTACAGAAACAAATGGCCTGATCTGTATTTATTTAGTTAGTTAATTATATCAGACTTTGTTCCCAAATGATTGAAAGGCATCTTCCAAAAAAACACAGAGTACATGATGTATATTATTGCCCATCATAAAAGTAATTTGAATTTCCTGAAGTGTAATTAAAAATAAGTAGGAAAACTTAAGACCAATAATCAAAGGGAAAAATTAAAAATAAAAACTATCACAGAAGTAACAAATTATCAAAAAGTTTCGATGATCAGGTGACTTTAGTGGTGAATACTATTAGTCTTATACAAATTGATCCAGAGCATAGGCAAAGGCTAAAAGCTAACTGACTCATTTTATAATGCTGGATTATGCTTTATACCAAAAATAAAAAGGATGGGCCAAAATAGGAAACTATAAACTAATTTCATTTATGAATACAGATGCTGAATCCCTAAGGAGAATACTAGCATATGGAATTCAATAGTACATTTAAGAATGATCAACTGTTACCAAGAATGACTCATCCTAGGAAGACCAGGAGAGTTTATTAATAGGAAGCCTATGAATATGTAATATCACATCAGTATGTTCAATTAGAAAAGCTTAAAATAATCTCAATGACTGCCCAAAAGTTTTTGAATAAGAGTTTTGGCTAGAAGCATTTAGAAGAATAGAAATGAAAGGGAATTCCTTAACATAATAAAAACTATCAGGCTTGAACTACCTGCCTTCAACATACTGGCTTCAAGATGGGTGTATCAGTTAACTATTGCCATAATAATGCTATGTAACAAGCCAACCCAAATCTCAGTGATTTAAGACAACGAGAATTTATTTAGCTCATAAGTTTGAAGTCCTGCTGAGTGGTTCTTCTGGTCTTGGCTGGACTCACCTTCATAAAGAGAGCTGGCTGGTTTGTGAGTGATCCTGTGTGGTTTCAACCGGGATAACTGGTGTAACTCAGCTGTGCTACAAGGGTCTCATCTTCTACCTCGTTTCACCTGGCATATCTTTTTCACAAATATGGAAGATGCAACAGTGACAAACCACACTTGTAAAGCGTCTGTGTGCTCTATGTTTGCTCACATCCCATTGGCCAAGTTCAGGGTCAGTGTAGAAGTGCACCCCACAGTTACATGGCAAAAGGCATAGTTACAGGGAGGAACGAAGAACTTGGGATGTTTGTCATTCCACAACGTTAGGCTTCTCAGAAGATCAGCTCTACTAAGTGATAATAGAAGTCACATCAAAAATTTTACTTTTACATAAAAAAATATTTAATGATCAAGTAAGTCTGTGATGCACTGGGTGTAGTAATAAATAATGTTAAACAGGGTTCTTTACAACAGAGCTTTTCAAACTTTCCTGAATGTGTCATGAAAATTTCCAAGTGAAGTTCATAGCCCTTCCCAAACCAATTTGAACATAGAACCCCTTTTTTTCACAGAGCATCTGGAGGATCAATTGCTTATAGGACACACTTTGGGTAAAGAAGAAGATATAACAGTGAGGTATCACCTCATACCAGTCAGAATGGCCATCAAAAAGTCTACAAATAATAAATGCTGGAGAGGGTGTGGAGAAAAGGGAACCCTCTTACACTGTTGGTGGGAATGTAAATTGGTGCATCTACTATGGAGAACAGTATGAAAGTTTCTTAAAAACTAAAAATAGAGCTACCACATGATCTAGCGATCCCACTCCCGGACATACATCTAGGCAAAACTCTAATTCAAAAAGATACATGCACCTCAATGATCATAGAAGCACTATTTACAATAGCCAAGACATGGAAGCAACATAAACGTCCATCAACAGATGAATGGATAAAGAAGATGTGGTACGTATATACAATGGAATACTACTCAGCCATAAAAAAGAATGAAATAATGCCTTTGCAGCAATATGGATGGACCTAGAGATTATCATACTAAGTGAAGTAAGTCAGAAAGAGAAAGACAAATACCATATGATATCACTTATATGTGGAATCTAAAAAAATAATACAAATGACTTTTTTTTACAAAACAGAAATAGACTCACAGACATAGAAAACAAACTTATGGTTACCAAAGGGGAAGTGGGGAAGAGATAAATTAGGAATTTTGGATTAACAGATACACACTACTATATATAAATTAGATAATCAGCAAGGACCTACCGTATTCAGTATCTTGTAATAACCTATAATGGAAAAGAATCTGAAAAAGAATATATATATATATATATATATATATATATATAACTGAATCACTTTACTGTACACCTGAAAAATTGTAAATCAACTATGCTTCAATAAAAAAAGAAGATATAAAATTTTTAAGTGGCATTCACATAGCAAAACAAAAATATTAAAATAATAAAACAGCACAATACACCCAGAAATAATTCCAATAGTAAATCTGCAGGATTTATATTAAGAAAACAACAAAACTTTACTGAGAGATATAAAATAAAGATTTGATTACATGGAGACACATCATCTTTCTGAAAGAAAAGAATCAATATTGTAAAGAAGGCAATTCTTTCTAAATTGATTTATAGATTTAACATAACCCCAAAGAAAATCTCAATGAGATAATAATACCCAATTGTTGGCAAGAGTACAGAGGAAGCAGACATTTCATTTGCTGGTGGGAATTTAAATTTGTTCAATCTTTTAAAAAAACAATTTAGAGCCTTAAAATTGCTCATAACTATTGACCCAGATCTAGAAAGATACCCTAAGGAAATGATCAAATGTGAACAAAAAATGCGCTTGCACAAATTTTCATTGCAATACTACTTAAAGAAAACAAAAAATTGACAATAACCTAGATATTCAACAATAGGAGAATCACTAAAGAGATTTTCAGGATTTTATATCAGTGAAAATTACGTATGATTAAAACCCATGATTTCAAAATCTAATTGGATATGAAAATACTTACAAGGTAACTTGTTGGGGGGAAAAGTAGGATACTACGATGTATTGCAATAAGATTCCAACTGGATTATCCGTATCCACATCGAATGAAACTGTGAGGGAATAAAACAAAATGTTAGCATTTCAGGATTTAATTTCTTTTGATTTTCTATATTTCCTAATTTTTATAAAATAAACATGTAGTATATTTATATTTTTAAAAATTATCCCAGTAAATGTTTTCAGAATGAGAAAATTTTTAAAGATCATTAAAAACAGTAAATGAAATCAGCCAAGATAATGTTGCAAAAGGAAAATTATTGAGGTGTGTGTGTGTAGGGGGGTGCTGTGCAAAACTGGCAGGATTTATCTTACTAAATAGGATGCAAATTATAAAATACTGTGGTAATAATTCAAGAGTTGACATACCAATGAGCAAAAGTCCCCAGAACAGTATATAAATATATAAGTTAAATGATAATAGTACCATAATTTATAAAGATGTACTATTCAATAAATGGATTTAGGAAAATTTACCATTTGGAGGAGGAAACACCCTACATAGGTCAAATATATTTTAAAAGGCTTAAAGAGTTAAATTTAAAACAATGAGACTATTAAAATATAGAATAACAATTTAGTCAACAAATTGAACTTAGAAAGGATAAAACTTTTAAAGCATAATCCATGGAATAAATTATTAAAGAAAAGAATGAATGATTTTACTATTTAATGATTAAAAGATTCTAAACTTCAAGACGATCAAATAGAAAATTAGAAAGCATCAAAACCTAAAGGAAATGTTTGCAACAAATACAACTGGCAAAGGTTTAATGTCCTTTACATATGAAGGACACCTACAGATGGATCATAGATGGGAAACAGTATCCTGCACAGCTGACTCTACAAGGAGGCAGATGTGGGTGAGTCCACCACTTCCCTGATGTGTAATCTCTCCAACCCTCAGTTTTCTCACTTGTCAAACTGAGCATAACCATCCAAGAGAGCCATTTTGAGGATTAAATGAGATGAAGGATATAAACTGCTTTGAGTGCTCAATAAATGTCAACTCGAAGAATTTTTATTCATTCGATAAATATCTATCTGGTATCTACTATGAGTGGATGTTGTGTTAGGCACTAGGGATGAAAATGTGCACAAGACAAAGGATTTTACACACATAAACAGACACACAAACAGGCAAGGATCACATAATGTGATATGTTACAATGGGATGGGGACGGGGTGACATGGAATAAGTAAGTTGGTTCATCCAAACTACAGGGGGCATAGAGGTCTCCTAGAGGTGATGGTTTTAAGTACAGTTCTAAAGAATAAAATGTTAGGCAGGCAAAGGGAATAGAAGGACAACTGAGGGTGAGGGGAAAACATGTGTGAATGCTGGGAGACGAAACAGTGCGGAAATAATACTTCGACCATGGAAGTGGTCACCACTGCAGGAAGGCAAAGCTTAAGGTAGAGCTGGAAAAAGAGGAAGCTGGGGGAGTTACTGGGGCTTCAGGGGCTGGGTTAGGGAGCTGGGACTTTCACACTGAGGGTGACAAGAAACCCTGAAAGGGTTTTAAGTAGGAGTGTGACGTGCACAGATTTATACTCTGAAATGACTGCACTAGCTGCAGTGTGGAGAATGGGTTGGAAAGAGTCAAGGTCAGAGGTGGAGGGTCCAGTTAGGAGAATGCATTGCCAGAGAAAGACCATGTGGCTGAGCCAGGACAGAGGCAGTGAAGGTGAAGTGATGTAGACAGATTGGAGGGAGGCATATTTAGGATGTAGAATAAACAGATGTGACTGATTGACTGTAGAAAATGAGTGGCAGTGGTTTGTCAAGGATGACACTCAGAAATCTGAAGGCTTTCAGAACACGAGTATGACAATAATCAAAAATAGCAAAGGTCAGAAGGAAATAGTTCAGAAAAAAATACAAATGGAAGCAGGAAAATAGACATATGAGAAATATTCAATATTAGCTATAATTACAGAAATGCAAATTTTAAAATAATATAATTTATCACCTATCTTATTGTATGTATTAAATTTTTACTGAGCAAAAAAAAGTTAGTTTAAGGCATATGTGTAGTGTGTATGTTACCTGGACATATTGGTAAAGGAGTGGGCATTTATTGTTCTATGTTTCTTCTACTTGATGGGTTCACCTAACAAGTCTTGATCGATTGATTACCCACTATGGACAGGTACTATGATAATGCCCAGGATTCAAAGTCAAATAAGAACCTCTCCTTCTCCTCAGTACAGCGCAGAACAGATGCTGTAAGTCATTGGTTACAGGGTGGTATCATTGAGCAGTTATTAGCACCAGATGCTTAGAGGACAAAGGCACACTTGGTGGAAGGGAAGAAATATCAGAAGAGAAGATGCTGGGGCCAAGGTTCTTTGGGTTCTGGAGTAAACATGAAGAAGAAGGATGTTAACCATCCTACTACAGAAACTCATGGGGAGATTTTAAAAAACAAGTGATTCTGCTAAAATCTCTAGTCTAGGGACTTCTCCAATGGGGCAAATCAAGATTCTGTAGCGTGATGGAGAGGTGGCTTCTTCAGGGAAGGCATACAGGGGTGTACTGCCATCCAGTGGCAAGATGGGAAGTGCAGCCCAATTGTTTTTTTCATTTCTTCCTTCTAAGCCTCGGCTGAGAAGATTTGAGGGCCTTTCATAGGAAGGAAGTGACTTAAAGTAAATCAAAGATGGTGGCTAGGAGAGATGGGCTGACGTTTTGTTTAAACGCCTAAGATACTACCTTTATTACATATGTATTTTTCTAAGAAGTGCTGATGTTTGTAACTAAATGCCTCTCTCCCTTCTCTCCTCTCCCATCCCCACGATTGATGGACACAAAATCTCGTTTAGGTACCAGGAGAGCTGAGTAGACTGGATCGGTCCATGGCACATTCATCCACCTGAGTGGTAGAGTCCAAAATGTGTTTCTTTGTGTCTTAAAAAAATTGTATTCTTAATATATTATTATATTGTATCCATCACTGTGAATTTCTAACTCTAGCTATTGGTCATGATTTATACCAAATCTTGCAGTAAGATTATTCAATCAGAGAGACCCAGGATATATTTATTCAACAAATATTTTTTCATGGCAGGTGTTATTTGAAGTCCTAGAGATGTGAGCATGAAAAGACCTCTTCTCCTCCTACAGCTCAAGAACAAAAAAGCAAACAACTGAATTTAAAAATAGGCAAAGCATTTGAATAGACATTTTTCCAAAGAAGATATACAAGCACATGAAAGCACATGGCCAACAAACATATGCTCAACATCACTGAACATCAGGGAAATGCAAATCAAAACCTCAGTGAGATATCATCTCACACCCATTAGGATGGCAACTATCAAAAAAAGAAAGGAGAAAGAAAGAAAATAAAATTTGGCAAGGATGTGGAGAAACTGGAACACTTGCACACTGCTGGTAAGAATGTAAGATGATGCAGCCACTAGGGAAAACAGTATGATCGGTCCTTTAAAAATTAAAAATAGACTTACCAGCAATTACACTTCTGGGTATATTCCCAAAATAATTGAAAACAGGGTCTTGAGGACATATGTGCACAACCATGTTTGTAGTAGCATTATTCACAATAGCCAGAAAGTGGAAGCAACCCAAGTGTCCATCGGCATATGAATGGATAAACAAAATGTGGTCTATCCATACAATGAAATATTATTCAGCCTTAAAAAGGAAGGAAATTCTGACACATGCTACAACACGGATGGATGAACCTTTGAAGACATCAGGCTGAGTGAAATAAGCAAGTCACGAAAAGACAAATCCTATATGATTCCACTTATCTGAGGTTCCGGAGGAGTCAAAGTCAGAGACAGAGAGCAGAATGGTGGTTGCCAGCGGCTGGGGGAGGAGGGAATGGGGAGTTGTTGTTTAATGGGTACAGAGTTTCAGCTTTGAAGCATGAAAAGAGTTCTACAGATTGGTTGCACAGCAATGTGATTCTACTTAACATCACTGAACTGTAGACTTAAAAATGGTTAAGATGATAAAGTTTATGTTATACAGACTTTCTACAATTTAAAATATATATATCTGTTCTCTATCTTCAGGCTGCTTACATTTTTGTACCAGTAAGGTGATTTAACACTCCACAATCTAAAGCCTTCCATTGCTATTCAGTTTAGATAATTCATCCCCATATAGATGGATGTTTTCCACGTGGATGCAGCTTTCCTGCTTTTTCTATCAATCTGATGGTTTGAAACTTCTTCAATTTACAGGTCAGAAACAAGAAACTCAATGAAGGGGACTTGTTCAGTGTCAGAAAACTACTGCAGAGCTTGATGTATCCCTCTGGTTTACTTGAAGGCACTGTTCTTTTTTATCTGGAAGGGACCTTTGATTATAAGGTCCCCCAGCATTTCCACAAGGTCATCAGCTGCACCAAACACACTGGCAGATAGTGCCCCACAAAATGTCATGGTCTTACTCCAGAGTCAAGCTCATCAGTGTTCCCCTCCTGGCTCTTCAGTTCAGCCAAAGGCAGGGTGTCTCTACAAGAGAATTTTTCATTCCCCAGTTTCTCTTAACCTTTCCTTTCAAATGGAATTGAAGAGTCATCTGGGCTGTGAGCCGCTGCCCCAGTCTTAACGGTGGGGAGAGAGGTGGGAAGCAGGCTCAGGAAAGAACAGTCTTCTTTTCATAAGCCTCTACCTGAGCAGGTCTACACCTACCTGAGCAGGTCACTCAGAAAGACTTGGAAATGCTGCATCTTGGAGTTTCTAACAGAAGACTCTTCCTTCTGCTATGAATAGCGATATCCAGAAGTGGTCCACCCTTAGAATGCTTGAGTATTGGGGTGATACAGGCAGAAAGAGTGGAGTGGGTAGGGAAAGAGGGAGACACAGAGAGAGGGAGAGAAGGAGAGAGAGAGACAGCCCATGTCAGCTTTGGAAATGACCTGATAATTTAAAAGTTTCTGCATCATCTCCATCAGCCTCTCTCTGGGAGTTTCCTAAATGGCTGTGACAATGAGAGGGTGAAAAGCATTTGGGCTGTTCAGTCTGCAGCCTCTCTAGCCAGGCTAACTCCCGACGCTTCAGACAGATGCACACCAGGGCTGCCCTGACAGCAGGAGCCCTCGCTGTCTGGTGTGACTTCTCCCTCTTTTGTGCCCCGACATTTGGAACTTGGCCAGAATCAGGCTTATTGGTATTTTGTAGGTCACTTAGATTCTGTATTTTTAGATTCAGTAACAAAAATAGCTCACCCTTCCCTTCTCACCTCGTTCTCCTTGCACTCGTTGTGGATGGCACCATCATATGGTGTGGAAGAGAAAGAATAGAATCAGGATCAGGCCAGAGGCCTCAGTCCATTAAAGGATGCATTGGCTATAAGGCCTTATGCAAGTAATTCAGCCTCTTGAAGACATAGTGAATGTACTATAAAATGGACATATTAGTAATTTCTGCCTCAGAAGATTGTTATAGGAATCAAATGAACCAATCCATAAATATACTATACACTGCCACACAGTTGCTATAGGGGTCAGAGATCAAAATGTGTGGTCTTCATGCCAAGTCCAGTCTGCTCCATCCCTTGCTTTTAACCCTTTTGAATGTCTTTAAATAGTTGCCTACAGACCCCATTTCTCCATACATGTTATCTCACGCCAAGCCTGTTTCACCCACTTTTGCTACCAGCTTTGTCTGAGATCCCTGATACGGAATTTTAAAGGTAAGTATCATACAGGAATGCAGAAAAAGCATCCATGCTTCACCACAGCCTGATAGATTCAGAAATGTGACTTTGCAAGCATATCAAGAAAGAGTATTTTAGTCAGGGCAACCTCATATTCATTAGGCTGATAACAGTGGTATAGAAAGTCAGAGTATTCAGTTATGAGTTTGCACTGACAAAGAAAATGGTCCTGAAGACTGGAACACTCTTGTCACTATCTCAGTAATGACAATATGCTACATACAAAGCATCACTACAATAAGAAGTTCTTTGGTCTATATGGTACTAGCAATAAAATAGACATATCAATGGTACATGCCAGAAAGCCCAGAAATAGAACTTGGCATACATAGGGATTTTAGTATCCAATAAAGGTGGCATCTCCAACCAGTGAGGAGATGATGGATTTATTCCATAAATGAAGTTAGGATAATTTCTTAACTGTTTATTAACATGAGTTGTCTACATTGTACTCTTCACACTATAAACCGACGTAAACTCCAAACAGATAAAAGCACTACAACTTTTTACTAAAAACATAAAAGAACTAGAGGAAAGTGTAAGTGAATATTTACCTACTCTCATGTAGAAAAGGTACTCTTAAGCATAAAAGTAAAGGAATAAAGTGTAAGGAAGAAAATCATAAGCCTGACTACATAAACATTTAAATATTTCTAAAGATCTAAAGATACCACAAACAAAATCAAGAGGAAACAACAAACTAAAAAGAAAAAAGAAAGCAGTCCAGGGCTAGGGATACAATCATGAACAAAACACATGGGATTGCTACCTTCACAGAGCTATCAACCCAGGGTGCAAGGCAGGCATTAAAGTCAGAACCACCCTCAAATGAATCATTATAAATAGTGGCAAGTCCCTCTGAAGCCAAAGAATGGGGAGTCAGACTGGAGAGGTCCAAGTCAGATGGGACAGTCAAGGAAGGTCTCTTTGAGAAGTGTTATTTGTGCCAAGAGCTACAACACAAGTAGGAGTGAGCAAGATGGAAAGTAGGGAGATGTAGAATTCAGGCAAAGGGAAGACCTCTGAGGCATGTATCAGAAGCAGCAAGAAGGACAAATTATCTGGAGGTGGAAAACTGCAAGAGGAATAATCGGACAGGTGAGATATGTAGGCTGACTTAAGAGATTTGTATATTTAATTGCAATTACAGAGTTAGTCTTTGAGTGGTTCTTATTAATCAGTCAGACAAGCGCTAGACTCCCATAGGCAAATGGGCAAAGTGGGCAGGTAACCAAAAAGGAAATAGAAACGAATCTATAGAGACAGAAGGTAGGTCAGTGGTTGAGTAGGGCTCAGGAAACAGGAAGTGACTGCAGATGGGCACAAGGAATGCTTTGGGAGTGGTGGAAATGTTCTAAAATTGGATTGCTGTGATGGCTGCACAACTCTAAATTCAGTGAAAAACCATTGAATTGTGCATTAAAAAATGTGTGCATTTTATGGAATGCAAATTATACCTCAGTAAAGCTATTTTTTTAAGTATTCAACCTCTCTAGTAACCAAACAAATGTAAGTTAAAACACTACTTCATTTTTTTTACCTTTCAATTTTGCAGACAATTTAAATAACAACATTCAGTTCTGGTGAAATGTTGGGAAATGGGCATTTGTACAATTCTGATAAATTTGGCAATAGTGTCAAGACTTGTTACTTTGTCACAAACCTTGGAATTTAATACAGGGAAATAATACCAGTGTATAAAAAGGCTTATGAATGAGAATTTTATCACAGAATTATTTCTAAAGATGAAAAATACAGAAAAAGTTCAAAGTTGAGCATTAGACAATTGTTTAAATATGCAAGGATATAATTCTATCTAACTAAGATTATGCTGTGGAAAAATGCATAATTACATGAAGTGGAGAGGAGTTAAGTTAAAAATGATAAAATTGTATAGTGTAATCCAACTTTGGGGAAATAATATACGTTTATATTGAAAAAGACTTGAAGGACAAGCATCTGTATCAATCATCTATTACCATGAAATGCTGTGTAACAAACTACCCCAAAGCATGAAACAGTAAGCCCTCATTTTTGTGCATTGCTGGGGTGTCTGTCCCTCGGAATGCAAGGCAATGGAACTGCCAGGCTCTGATCCACATTTGTCTCAAGCTCCTGTGCTATCTGGGGCATTTCTTATGGGTGAAGCACAAAAGCGCAGCCCAACAGCGTAAGCACATCTTGAGCCTCTGCTTGCATCACTTCAGCTCACATTCCACTGGCCAAAAAGCAAGTCACAGAACCAACGACAGTCAAGGGGCAGAGAGGTACACCTTGCCTGTGCGGTAGACACTGCAAGTCATGGCGGGGATGGGAAGAAGTGGGAATGATAAAACATTCCACAAAATATGAAAAGTTTAAACATGATTATCTCAGAGTGGTAGGACTGTGAATTTTGCTTGTTTATGTACTTACATATATTGTGTTATTCAACTTTTTCTAGGTTTATTTCCTGCTCGTGTTACACATATTTGTGGATCAACAAGAGTTCTGTTTCACATGTCTTTTATGCTCAATAAAGAAACCTCTCCTATCTGGGAAAGGCAGTGGAAAAAAGAACAATGGCAGAGATCAGAATGGTTCTTAAAGCTTTTGCTGGGAAGTTGCATGCCACTTTCGGTCATATTTCGTTGGTCAGAAAAACTCATATAGCCAAGCCCGGTGTCCTCAGTTGGGGAGGGGATCATTTGCCTCCCACAGGAAAGGGACTGCAATTCACATGCCAATGGACATGGATGAAAGGCAGTGAATAGTGAAAGCAGGAGTGCAATCTACCATATTTACAAGCTTTCCTTAATGGCCATGTAATGCCTTTATTTTTATTTATTTAATCGTTTATGTACCTATTTTTGCTTGAAAGTTGGATATGGACAGAAAATTTACTTTTATTCCTTTTTATTTTCTTACCTTTTTTTACGTTTTTTCTTTTTATCAGACATGCATTAGACCATCATTTCACATATGCTTTAAAAGGACATGCAGATACTCTTCCCTTCTTTCCATTCCTCTATTGCTCAACCCCAGAGCCACACACTTTTCAATACTTGTAGCTGATTTGTTCAATATATATCTCCATTTCTCTAAGTTGCATGCATGTTTAGCTACCTCTTGAATTTTACCAATTTTAGGCCTGACTTCTGACATGGAAGACGAGGCATGGGCTTGCTTTCATCCCCTCACCCACCACGTACACATGTTCCTGTCCAGTCCCCACATCCTGCCAATGGGGATACATCATGATTGGGGTCGTCATATTCAGCAAGTGTCCATTATTATCACCACTATGTAGACGCTATGGGTGGATTGAGCCTCATATCACACTGTGATTACTTATCCTTCTCAGCAGAGTTCTCTGTTTTGTCTTGACTTTTGCTTTTGTTTGTTTTGATTTTACTTTTCCTTTGTTCATTTTTGTGTGTTTATCTCATTTCATATCCAAAATCTCTGCCCATTGGCTAAATCTCCTCTCTCAATATATTTGGACCCATGAAGTATTCTGTTACTTCCATTTTCTTAGAGAAGTGTGTCTCAGAGCCTTCTGAACTACTCCGATCCTGGGTTATTTGCCCTCTGTGTGAGGTCTCACTTCACTGTCATCCTAGGATTCCCTTTGCCAGTCTCCTGTGCACAAACTCATATTTTCTGTAACACCTTCTTTCTCTACCACGGTTTACAATCTCATTTTGGTGGAGCATAGCTTCCAACAGCTTCCTAAGAAAGGATGCCTTGGAGGTAAATATCTTGAGATATTTCATATCTGAAAATGTCTTTATCCTACCCATACACATAATTGATCATGTGAATAGACATAGCATTCCAGCTTGCAAATCATTTTGCATCAAATTTGATCAGTCTTAACTTCTGGCGTCGCTTTTGAGAAGTCAAAGTCGTTCTGATTGCTTTATATTTTGTGTGTAATCTAATGTTTTTCCTCTCTGGAAACTCTTCCCTTAGTCCGAGTGTTCTAAAATTTCTCAAATGTGTGCCATGAAGTGGGTCTGTTATCATTCATTGCTCCCGCATTCACTGGCTCTTTCCATCTAGAAACTCATATCTTTCAAATACAGAACATTTCCTTACATTTTTCTTTTTATCCCCTCTATTTCCTCTGTTTGCTCTTTTTGAAACTATTATTCAAATATTGTTGTTCCAGCACAAGTCCTCTAATTTTCTAATCTTTTCACTCCTGTTTCCCATCTTTTTTACTTCTGGCTCTCCATTCTCTGAGAATTTCTTAACTTTATCTACCAACCCTACTGTTAAGTTTTTATTTGCTGCTGTCATAGTTTTATTTTCTGAACAATCTTTTTCTCTGAATGTTTCTTTTTAAAATATCATGTTCTTGTTTCAGGATTGCAATGTATTCTATTTCTCTAAAGATATTACTGATGGTTTTAATTTTATTTTTGTGCTGTCTGTGCCATCTCTGTTCCATCAAGTTTCCTTTTTCTATTTCTTTATTCTGGTGTCTATTTTTTCTTTGGAGATTTTCCTCAGATTTCCAGTTGTCTTTAGATGTCTGATCGTCTTTAATACTGGGAGTCTAAGAGCATGGAGGTTATGGATGGGCCTCTTTGACTGGCCCTGTCACACTAGGGTTATGCAGCTGGCCTGATTCATTGGGAAACTCCTAATTCAGTGACTTTATATCATTCTTCTTGGGCTGATTGGATCCCCAGAGAAGGCTTAGCTGGCGTCTTGCTTGAAAGATAAAGTTACAGCTACCAGTGTACAGGGAGCCAAGTGGGGAAGCAGGCTGGGGGTAGGAGTCCCATTAGATCCTCTTGTTTTCAGTGGGGCCCACATTATCAACTGTGCCTGGGATCCCCAAATCCAAAGATCTTCTGTATTATCCTTCTAGAAATAAAACTCTGGTCTTGTACAGAGGTGGAGGAGTTGCTCCTCTGAACAGAGTAGGAAAGAGAATTTGGGGATCTAAATTATTATAAACAGATTTTAAACCAATCCTCCTCATGTTAGACCCTCTCTTCACCTCTTGTTCCAGGCATGCCTGCTGCAGCCTATTGGAAACATAAATCTGGTTGCTTCTCCATTTTCCTCAAGGCTCCATAGGGTTCTGTTTTCTGGGACCTGCTAATTTACTGCTCAGCCAAATACTTTCCACCTTTAAAGTTTTGTTGCTGTTATCTCCTCACCTTATCTCATTTTCCTTTTGGGTTTATATCTTTTTGAAAAATCCTTTTACTATGAATTAAATACAGTTTCAGAAGGAGGCAAAAGTAGATGCATGTGTTTAATTTTCCATTTTTATCTTCTCATTTTTGCTTTCAAAATTAAAACAAAACTGCCTATAAGGAAGTTTTCTTGATGATCCCAAAACCAGAACACGGAGAAGTGAGACCATTGAATGTTTAATGGAATCAGATAGCCTTGTGCATCTATCTATCCCTTAGGGATAGATGGTCGAGCCAATAGCACACTAATATTTGAAGTCCATGCTTGCCCTGGACAGTCCTTAGATGGGCAATGCCAGCAGCATCATTTGTGAGTCTTCTATTCCTATACTTCCATTTTCCACCAGTCTTTTTTTTTTTTCCTAATGTCTTTCTTTCAACATGTTAATATTTTCAGTAAAGTAATAGACAAGTCTGACTGACCTGGGAGGCTTCTTGTATAACATTACTAAAATCCTTCATGAGTTGATGCTACGTGCTACACACAGAGGGAAAACTATTGATAACTTCTAAGGTTTTTCATAAAGACATTTCATTTAGAAATAATTGAAACATCATCTTCTCCAAGTCTATATATCTACAGATTTGGGTAAATATAAGTCCAAAATTCCAATCCAGAAGATTTTATAGCTAAGCCATACACCTGAAGGGGAAAGAAATAATCCTAGCCCCTTTAAAAGAAGGAAAAGTGCCCTGAACATGAAATATCACAAATATCAAATACAAATTTAAATCACTCAATATTGATTCATTTAATGAAAAGCTATGGAGCAGCCACTACACGAAAAGTCCTGTCTTGATCTGACAGTGATAAAGGGTAAAGAGCAGATATGAGGAAGAGTAGAATATATCTCTGACCTTACGACATTATACTATAGTCATTGAAATAAAAACAATACTGAAATAGTAAATGTAAGTCACTGTGAGCAAACCTAGTTCAGATAAACCAAAAGAAGGCAAGAAAGTGGAAATAGAGGAAGGAAAAGTAGAGAGAACAGAAAAAAATGATAATAAAATGGAAGGCTTATGTCTAAATATAACAATAACTACATTGAGTATAAATGGCCTAAACCCATAAATTAAAAGATAGGAATTGTCAGAATAGATTTAAAATATGACTTAATTATGTGCTGTCTATAAGAAACTTGTTTCAAATATAATTATATAAGAAAACCAAAGTTAAACAAAGGGAAAGGATATATGATTAAAATACTAATAAGAAAGCTGAAATGGCTATTTGAACATCAAACAAAGTAGATTTCAGAGCAAAGAAAATTACAAGGGATTAAGAAAGATGTTACATAGTGATAAAATGGCCAATTCACCAAGAAGATATAATAATCCTAAATGCGCATGCACCTACCAACAGAGCTTAAAAATACTTCAAAAATTGGCAGAACTAAATAAAAAAGTAAAAAAATTCACAATTATAGTAGGAGACTTTAATACTCCTTTCTCATTAATAAATAGAACCAATAGACAGAAAATCAGCAAAGATTAGAAGAACTAAACAGACCACCAACCAACTGAATCTTGATATTCATAGAGCATTCAATCAAATAACAGCAGAATACACATTCTTTTTTAATGCACATGAAAAATTCATCTAGATAGACCATATCCTGGATCATAAAACAAATCTTAACAAATTAAAATAATTGAAATCATACAAACTTAGTTCTCTAAACATAAAGAAATGATATATCAAAATGTGTGGGATGCAGCTGAAGCAGTGCTCAGAGAGAAATCTACAGCATTAAGTGCTTATATTAGAAAAGAAGAAAGCTGTCAAATTAATAATCTAAGCTTCTATTTCAAGAGAAAGAAGAACAAAACACTCCTTAAGCATGCAAGAGGAAAGAACTAGTGGAGATAAGATCAGAAAACAATGAAATTGAAAACAAAAACAACAGAGAAAAATGAATGAAATAAAAGAAAATCTCATGATAAACACCTAGCAAGACTGAAAAAAAAAGACAAAAAATATCTTGCTAGCATTAGACTTCACAGACATTGAAAGGATAGTAAGCAAATACCATGCACAATTCTATGCACACTGAGTTGACAAATTGAACAAAATGGGTTTATTTCTCAAAAAAACTACCAAAATTCACCCAACATGAGATAGACAACCTGAATAGTCTTATAACTATTAAAGAAAGTTAAAAACCTTCCTAAATAGAAAACCCCAGACCTAGATGTTTTTGCTGGCAAATTCTACCAAACATTTAAGGATCTACAGTTTCTTCCAGAAAATACAAGTGGAGGAGGCAACATCTAAACTTATTTTATGAGGTCACCATTATCCTGATTCCAAAATCAGACAAAGATAGTACAAAAAAGAAAATTATAGATCAGTATCTTTCCTAAATATAGACACAAAAATTACCCAAAAAATTAATAAATAAAATCCATCAATAGATAAGATGAATAATACACTATGACCAAGTGAGAGCTATCCCAGGAACACAAAGCTGGTTCAGTACAGGTATCTCTTGCTTTCCAGAAGTTCACTTTACACCACTTTGCTTTTACAAAAGACCTACATTAGTACCTGTTTTGGCTAACCAAAAGAAATTCGAAGAAGGTTTTCACTTTTACAGAAAAAGGCAAAAAGCGAAAATAGTGTTCAGTGTTGGTTCTGCAGCGAGCTTTTGGAGAGACAACACACAATCTAAGCAGCAAGAGTGGCACAGCCAAGCTCCTTCCCCAGGAACTACACTCAGCATCTCATCAAGCTACCACAGCTTTGAACTGTGTCTGTGAACATCTATACTTTATTTATTTTGTTCATCTATTAGTAAGATGCATCCTAAGGTAATTGCTTCTTCACTTTACACCATTTCAGCTTTTGAAGGATTTCATAGGAAAGGTATACATTCAGATAGTGGGGGAAACCTGTAATTGAAAAACCATATGATCATATCAATCGATGCAGTAAAAGAATTTGAAAAATGTAACATGCATTCATGATAAAAATTCTCAACAAACCTAGAACAGAAGAAAATTTTATCAATCTGATAAAGGGCATCTGTAAAAACCCTAAAAATAACATAATGTGTACTGGTAAAAGATTAAATGTTTCTCCTAAGATCAGGAACAAGGCAATGATGCACACTAAAACCAGTCCCTTTCAGTATTGTACTAGAAGTCCTAGCAAGTGTAATAAGGGAAGAAAAGTAAATGTAAGGCATAAAGGTTGGAAATGAAGAAATCGAATTGTCCCTATTTGCAGACAACATGATTGTTTATGTATAAAATTCCAAATAATCTATAATGATAATAATAATAACTCTTCTAGAATGAAAATTAGAATTTAGCAAAGTTACAGAATACAAAGTCAACACACAAAACTTATTGTATTTCTATATACTTACAACATATAATTTGAAACCAAAACAGTGTCAGTTAGAGTCGTTCCAAAACAATGAAATTCTTTGTTATAAATCTAATATAACATATATATTATAGAATTTATATGCTGAAAATTACAAAATGCTAATGAATGAAATCAAAGATGACCAAAATAAATGGTTAGACATATTCTTTTTTTTTTTTTTAAAGAAATTCTGTTATTTATTACAAGTAATAAGGTGTCATTTTAAATTTATTTATTTATTTTATTTATGGCTGTGTTGGGTCTTCGTTTCTGTGCAAGGGCTTTCTGTAGTTGCGGCGAGCGGGGGCCACTCTTCATCGCGGTGCGCGGGCCTCTCACTATCGCGGCCTCTCTTGTTGCGGAGCACAGGCTCCAGACGCGCAGGCTCAGTGGTTGTGGCTCGCGGGCCTAGTTGCTCCGCGGCATGTGGGATCTTCCCAGACCAGGGCTCGAACCCGTGTGGCCTGCATTGGCAGGCAGATTCTCAACCACTGTGCCACCAGGGAAGCCCCGGTTAGACATATTCTATCCATGGTTCAGAAGACTCAGCATAGTAAAGATGCTGATTCTCCCCAAATTGATATTTAGGTTTAATGTAATTCTATTAAAATCCCCACAAGGATTTTTATAGATACTTTGTAGAATGAACAAGTTTATTCTAAAATTTATAAGGAACTAGAGCAGCTAAAAATGTTTTGAAAGAGAAGAATAAAGTTAGAGGAATCAAACTACACAACTTTATGACTTCCTAAATAGCCACAGTAATCAAAGCAACCTAGTATTGATGAAGGGATAGATACACAGATCAATGAAACAGAATAGAGAGTCCGGAAACATACCCACACAAATACAGACAATTGATTTTTTATAAGGGTGCAAAAGCTATTCAATGGAGAAAGGATAGTCTTTTCAACAAATGCTGTTGGAGCAATTAGACATCCTTCTGCAAAATAATAATAATAATAAACCTCAACCTAAACATCACACCATTTTGTATACAAAAATTAACTCAAAATACATCATAAATCTAAATGTAAAAAAATGAAATTATAAAGATTTTGGAAAAAAGCATAAGAGAAAATCTTCATGACCTGGGAGTTGCCAAAGAGTTCCTAGATGTTACACCAGGAGCATGATCTATAAAAGAAAAATTGTAAGTTGTACAACATCAAAATTAAAGCTCTTAAAAGACACTGTTAAAAGAATGAAAAGGCAAGCTATAGACTGGGATAAAATATTTGCAAATCACATATTCGGCAAAATACTTGTTCCAAAATATAGAAAGAGCCCTCAAAACACAAGAGTAAGAAAACAAAAACCCCAGTTAAAAAACGGGCAAAAGACTTAACAGATACTTAGCAAAACAGATGGCAAATAAGCACATAAAAAATTGGTCGACATCATTAGCCATTAGAGAAATGCAAATCAAAGACATGATGAGATACCACTACATACTTACTGGAATGTCTAAAATAAAAAATACTGCCAATACCAAGTGCTAGTGAGAATACAGGCTGACTGGAACTCTCATACGTCGCTAATGGGGATGCAAAATGATAGTCTCTCTAGAAAATCATTTGGCAGTATCTTATAAAGTTAAATATATATCTCCCTAAGACCCAGAATCCCACTCCTTGGCATTTACCCTAGGGAAATGAAAATTTAGGTTCAAACGGAGTCTAAAAATGAATGTTTATAGAAGCTCTATTCATAATCATCTAAAAGTGGAATCAACCCAATGGCCTTCAATGGATGAATGGAAAATAAATTATGGTACTTCTACACAATGAAGTAGTACTCAACAATAAAAAAGAGCAAACTATTGATACATGGGAGACCTTGGATGAATCTCAAAGACATGTTGAGTGAAAGAAACTAGTCTCAAAAGATTACATACTCTATGATTCCACTCTTATGACATGATGGAAAAGACAAAATTATAGTGATGGAGAACAAATCAGGGATGGGGGAAAGCCCAGGGAATTTTTGGGGGGTGATGGAGCTGTTCTGTATCCTGACTGTGGTGATGGCTACACAAATACATACATATGTTAAAATTCATAGAATTGTATGTCCCTAAAACACTCAAAGTTATTTATGATTATTTTTTTAAATAAAATTAAAACTAAACAAAAACAAGCACATAGTAACTGGAGAGGAGGGCATTGCTAGACTCTCCTGGGCAGACAGGGCTGTAGCTAAGCCAGCTCCTGCTTTTCTGAATCCAAGTTCAATGCAGAATCATGCCTGCCATCTGAGTGGTCTTTAGACTCTACATCTGCTGTGCCCACAGATCTAGTTTATACTAGCCTACCAAACAAATCTGACCTCCTTCTCAATACGTCATTCATAAACAGTTCTCTTCCTGACCCTCATGCTATGTGCCCTGAAGCTTCCAGGAAGCAGGCTCTCTAAATCAAGGCAGGGAGAGAGGGTGAGCAGGAACCCATTCAGACATCCCTCTCCTACCCCCACGCAGGCTCTCAGCTGGACCTTCTAAGGAAACAAGGAGAGGGTGGGTGGCTTTTAGGGCTGACATCAGAGGAGGAGGAGAGCAAGTGGCAGTCCAATCAGCTTCCTCTGTGAGTGTGTCTGTAGTTATTTTTGCCTTGTGAATAGACGGCAGGGAGTGGGCCAAGCTGGGCCCGCAGCCATGTGTGTTTGTGTGTATGTGTGAACATGTGGGTATGAGAGAGAACGAGAGGCTTTCAGAGGGAAACTGAGTGGGTGGCTGCCACTGACGGGGTATATGTAGACAAACACAAAACATCAAGCAATTACTGCAATCAGGAGCACGGGGTGTCCGCCTGCATCAGCAGAGCTGTCTTGCTCCCCCATGCCTGCTGCAAAGGAGCTAGTGTGCTCTGGGTCTGTGAGGGAGGGGCTCAGGCTGGGCCAGGAGGGTGATTTTTAGGCTCCTTGGAGAGTGAGAGCCCTCCCGACACAGTGGGAATGCAACACCCGGAAACACTTAGTACATGTGCCTGTACTAGTCCCCAAAGCAAATTGAGCCACACAGTAAAGCTTGATTCAAGCCCCACTTTTCCGACACACGTCCTGTCCTTCTGCCTATTGACTCTCCCCATCATACCCTCCCATTGTCTCCCTCGTTCTCTCAAAGAGTCTGGCCAGTGGAAGGGCCTCTGGATTCCCCCTGTTCCTGTATCAGTAGTGAGAGCTCCCGGAGAAAGGGTTCATTCAGCATAGCCCGGGGAACCCGCAAGTCAGGGTGTAACAGAACCAGCAACAGAAACACTGTCTCCCTGTCTCAGATCAGTAAGGGGTGCCAGGGAAATACACAGTGATCCAGCTTCCACCAAAAGCCCCTTTGGCCAATTTCAGGAGTTCCGGATCTGGGTACATCTTGACTACTTGAGTATTGTTAAAACAAACAAACAAACAAACAAAAAAACAGCACTCAGAGTCTCAGTCTATGGGGTTGGAGCCCTGGAATCTGCATTTCAAGCACCCCAGGTGATTTTGATGTGCACCTAAGCTTGAAAACCAACAATCTGTGAGGAAGGGATGTGGGCCAAGGAGCCAGGAGATGGGAATAGTGGGTCCACTCATGTCACTGGCTGTGTGTGCAGCTCTAAGCTGCTGGGCTGGCTCAGTTTTCTCATCTGGTCGATGCAGATAATAATACCCGTGTAACATAACCTCAGGAGTCTGGGGCTGGTTTTGAAGGCATCCTCTGGCTGTAAGTGATGATTTACACTTGACCCGTGTAGAGCATTGCTGGAATATCCCACTGGCTCTAGTGGTGGGCACTTTCAGGCAGCCAAGCAGAGGAAACACACCTGGATGGGGTGGTCCCATCAGAACAGCTTCATGAGCTTGTGAGAGGAGGACCAGAGTCTGGCAGTGTAAACTCTCAGGTGAGGATGTGAGGGCAGGAGTTATCCTGGCACAGACCTGGACTCAGACGTGTCTAAAGTCCCCTGTCCGGAGCACAGGGCCATGGCAAGGGTCAATTAACCTGTGACAGTTCACTCTCTTCCCCAACCTACAGACAGGGTCTTCATCCTGATGCTGGGAAGCCAAACCCTTCACAGTGGGGATGTTAGGAACATCACAGGGAGCCCCTGGTGGGAGGGACCTCTGAGATACAAAAGTGAGGTTACATTAGCCTCCCTCCCCAAAACCACATGACTTCCAGGATGCAGGGCCCTTCCCACACTCAAATCTAAGAAGCTCAGGAGAAGTTAAACCTGGGCATGGCATAATTACACCTACAATTGTGCAACTTACATCATCCGTAACCTTTTTTCACAACGGGCTGGTTTCAAATGGCTGTAATTTATGGATGTTCTTCCGAGAGGAATTAGTCAGTATATTTGTTTTCCCTTTGATATATAGTCACAGGAGCACGTCAGGCATGAGGTTTATTAAGCCTTGCCAATTTTCTACCACTTCTCAGAGCTATAGATTTTGTTCATGGAGTGGGCTGTTGCCACCCCAACATAGAAAAAAGCATTTAGAATACTGAAAAGCCTTCCAGCTCTCAGAACGCAGAGTGCTCTAGGAGGGCAGCGAGAACCTTGGGAATGAGATTCCTGACTCCCACTGTCCTGGTTGCGGGGGAGAGAGGAGCATTATAGGACCAGGGAGGAGGAGGCTGCAGGTCAGGTCACGTTTCCCTGGTGGGCTGCAGACAACCACAGGGCCTAAGGGGGACAATGATATTCCTTCCACTGGGCGTGACTTCCTCTGTGGGCAAGGCAAGTTCCCCATCCTAAGCAGTTTGGAGAGCAATGACGGTCTATCCACCCCAGGTGGTCCCAGGTCAGGAAATAATGCTGTCAACCCTGCCCCTTCTTGCCCTACCACCCTGAAACAGGGCATAGCTTCCAGAGTTAGCCCAGGGAAACTGCAGGTCCAAGGAGACTCCCTAAGGGGAAAGGCAGCCTCAAGCCCTCCACAAGGTAAAAATGTGGAGAGGGAGTCCTGGTCCTCAGACTTCGGGATGCATGAGAACTACTGGGTGTCCATGTCAAATGCAGATTCTCAGGCACCACCCAACACCATCGTGTGATTCAGTAGTTCTGGATGAGGCCCAGGACTCTGCATTTTATACAAGAGCCCTCCACAAATTGATTCAAACCCACTGATCACCCACCTCAACTTGTCACTGCTTACATGAATCAGGTTTTCCTGTATCTGAGCAGAATAGTGTTTCTTCAGGCAAGGAACAGTGAAAGACATGAAAACCAGAAAAACATTAAAAGCTATCCAATTTTAATGTTACCAGTGTGGGAGATGTGCCCACTGACCCGATGACACTGGATAGATCTTCCTGGATCCATAAACGTAATCACAACAGTTACTTATCAAGTGCCTAGGACGTGCCAGATGCTTGGCAGCTGTTACCTCGGTTACCTGAGCTAATGGTCCTGTAGGCAGGTTCCATTCTGGAGAAGGTAGATGGATGGGACAGATCATTCCACCTGCAAATCCGATGCTCTTTCCAGACACACCCCCCGCCCAAGGGCCTTCCTTGCCATGCCTCTGTGCCAGCACAAACTGCCCCAACACTCCCTAAAGAGTATTTTCAGAATCACTACTTTCCTTTTCCTTTGCTCTCCTTCACTAGGATCTGATGACTTTCTTCTCAGGAAACCACTTTATCCTTTGAACAACAAAGCAATGGCTATCTTGGTCTCAGGAGCCAGACTACTTAAGTTCAAAGTTCAGCTCTGCTACTTTCTAGCTGTGTAATGTTGGGCAAGTTATTGACCCTTTGTCTGCCTTTGTCTTCATCTGCAAATCATTACACCTACCCCCACAGAACGTCAGTTTGATTTACATGAGTTAATGTACGCAAAGCTCATATTTAGCACATTAAAAATGTTCCTTATTCTCTCTGTCCTCCTGAACATCATTTGGTAGTCATAGGCTGTCTGACTGTGTGCAGGGTGATAATGGAAAAGACTCATCTACGTTATCTAATTTGGGAGATGAGGCTGGACCCTGGGAACTTGAATAGTTTTAGTTTCTAATCCCAAGAGGGGAAAGACACTACACACTTGCACGCATCATGTGTGCACACACATATCCCTTTGGGTCAGCAAATTTGAACTGCTAAGATCAGAGGGTGTGGGTGTGGCCAGAGAGGGTCTGGTCCCCAGAAGAAGTGGGCAGTATCTGCATCCCGTGAGGAATGAGAAAGAGGAGGGGTACAGGACCGATGGGTCAGCAGAGAATGAGTGAGTGGAGCAAGACGGAACTGACCAGGGAAAGGTAGGTGGCTGGGAGCATGTATGAGAAGGGCATGGCCCACAACATGCAAATGAGAGACATCTGGGGACATGCGCTGTCAGGGACGGTGAGGATCAGGGATCAAGGGAGGACTGAAAATATGTGCCCCCAACCACATCCAAACTGCATCCAAACAACTGCATCCAAATGGCCACATCAGAGCAGTCTACATACAGGCATGCACACACACACACACACACACACACACACACACACACAGACATACACATGCATGCACACACACACGCACACATGCTTACACAGGAACACAGAGACACACAGATGTGCTTATACAGAGACTCAGGCAAACACACACAGGAACACACAAAGGCACACACAAAGATACATACACGTCTGTGTATAGCCTATGTGCTTTCCATGACATGGCTGTCTGAACATAAGGAAATGGGGTAAGAAATCCAAGTTCTGCTGATAAAATCAGGGATCAAGAAAAATCAACAACTTTAAATTTACACAGAAAACCAGGGGACTCTGAGGCTTCCAAAGAACTATAAAGCAAAAATCCATGTGTGCTTTAACCCTATGCATATTGACTCTGCCATGAAAACTGACTGCAGAATAACCGGATCCACCTCAGCAGCAACCAAGCACCAGGGATCCAGGGTGGTGTTGACTTATGTTAATGCCTTGTTGTAAAGCCCCCCCAGGAAGGCCCAAGCCACTTGGGGGAGGGAAGAGGACTGAGCAACTGGTGGGGAGGCAACAAGCTGGACACTCATTTCTTCCCAGACCTCCCTCCTCCCTTGGGGTCCCTCTGACACATGCTTGCCTGGCACCCAGTGCCTCTCCCTAGCAGTGACCAAGATCACAACGAAGTAAAAAGGCTGGTTAGTGCTTTCATATCTCTCTCCGCTGCCAGAATGTAGACTCCAGGAGGACATGGAGTGTACATGTTTTGCTTACTGCTCTGCTCAAGCGCCTAGCATAAAGTAGATGTTCAGTAAAGATGGAAAAGTAGAAATGGATGAATAAATTAGCAGTGTTGAAGTCATGAAAGCAGTTAGATGCCGAAGCCAGTGATCAGCATCCTCCCTAGTCAGGCAGGTTCCTGCCGTCATCCACAAACAGCTCAGGTGCCTGATTCGAGTCCTGGACATACTCCCCCTTCTTGCCACCTCCACATCCCCTCCAGGGCAGGGCTAACCCGAGTCTCCTGCCTCACTCAGAGACTTCTGTTGTCTTGATGCAAAATGAGAAAAACACAAGATTGTACATCAACTATGTCAAGTCTGGGACGAAACTCTCTCAAAGGGACACTATGGGGGATGGAATAATGCCAAATGGGGTGGAGATGAAAATCACCAAGATGGACCTTTGATAAAATAAGGACGATTTCCATCCTATATCCTCACTGTGCTCCTCAGCCTGCCCCTTCCCTCTCATGACCTCAACCAACCACAGCTTCACCACAGCTTGCCACGCCCCCCCAGACCCCCTCCATCTATTTCATCTCTTGCTCACAAAACACCTGTTCTCAGATTCAAGGCTTAGCCAACAACTGGAATTCATATTAAAGAATCAAGACTTCTACTTCCAGCCAAGATGAAATAAGAGGAACCAGATTTACCTTCCCTCTTGAAACAAACATAAAACACAAAATATATAAAACAATGGTTCTCAGATAATTGGAGCTCTGGTAGCACAGGACAATGATACATGAGAGAAGGGATACAAACAAGGTGAGTCCTGTGATTGCTCCACCTTATTGCCCAGGGAAAGTTTCCAGGTAGCAGAGCAGGGAGGGGGAACAAAGGAGGAGACCAACATCTAAGTTGAAGAGACAAAGCTGGGAGTCCAGGGAGACCAAGGTGTGGTGGTCAGCCTTTAAAAGCTTAGGATGACTTTCAGAGATCTTCGCCTCCGGGTATTCATACTCCTGTGTAATCCCTCCCACATTGTTCCAAGGCTAGTCTGTGTGGCCAATAGCATGTAGAACAAGTGATGGTGTATTAGGATGGCAGGTTATAAAAGGACTGCAGCTTTCATCTTGGAGGCTGGTGCTATCTATCTGTCTATCTGTCTGTCTATCTATCTATCTATCTATCTATCATCTATCATCTATCATCACTTGCTCTGGGGGAAGTTAGATGTCATTATATGTGAGCAGCCCTGAGAAAAGGTGCACAGAGTAAGGAATGGAGGCTTCTTGGGAGATTTTCCAGCACCTTCAGATGACCATAGCTCAGGTCAACAAATAGACTACAACCTCATGAGAGACCCTGAGTCAGAACCACCCAGCTAAGCTGCTCCCAATTACTAACCCACAGAAACTATATTTGTTGTTTTAATGATGCTATCAAAAATCTACACAGATGAAGGAGTATCAGAAATAGTAAATATGTAGGTAAATATGAAATGCTTTCATCTTTATTTTATAAATCTCTTTTAAAGATAAATGACTTTAAATCAAACATAATAACATATTTTGGATTTTATGACATATGTAAAGTAAACACAGAATGATAGTAGAAGACCAAGTGTTGTCATAAAGTTCATGTACTATATGTGAAGTGGTATAATATTACTTGAAATTTCACTGTGAAATATAAAAAATGTACACAATAACACTAATGTAAAAAAGGGAGAATATAGCTTATAAACCAATAAAGGAGATAAAATGGAATATTAAAAATTACTCAATCTAAAAGAAGGCAGAGAAAATAAAGGGAGAAACAAAGAAAAGATGAGACAATAGAAAACAAATTTCAAAATAGGCTTAAACCTAACCACATCAATAATCACATTAAATGTAAATGAAACAAATACCCCAATTAAAAGGCAGATTACCTGATTGCATAAAAAGCAAGACAAGTATATGCCAATGCTTAAAAGAAATTCATTTTAAATATAGGGACTCAAATAGTTTACAGTAAAAGTGGGTGGGGAAGAAACACCATGCTAATATGTGTCAAAGAAAGCTGGAGTGGAGTGGCTATATCAATATCAGACAGAGTCAGTTTCAGAGCAAATAATATTATCAGGGATACAGAATGTTAGTTCATATTGATGGAAGAGTCAATTCATAAGGAAGACATACAATCATGTTTCTGCACCTAAAACAGAGCTTCAAAATGTATGAAACAAAAACTAATGAAACTGTAAGAAGAAATAGATAAGTCTACAATTACAGTTGGACTTCAACTCAATGAGCTGGGTAGAGGTGGAAGCACACATAAAGCCCATCATATCCCAGTTATGAGACAGAGGGTCAGGGGCAAATGGAGAAAGGGGCTGAAAATCAACAAGAAAATTCTGGTCCAAGGTGGAGGGTGTAGCTCAGGTTTGCGTTGTGGAAGAAGGCAACAGACAGAGGATAAACCATCTTTATCCTTCTCTTGTGGTCATGATAGCTTTGACTTCTAGATGTCTCTCAGGGCAGGGAGCACCCATAGGATGTTGTCATTCCAGAGACAAGCTCTGCTTTCCTAGGAGGTCAGAACCTCCTACTCCAGGCCCTACAGCTCCCATTCTTTAGCTCAGAGAAGAAACTTTCTTTTTTGCTTGTTTAATAGCTTTCTTGAGGTATGATTGCCATATAATAAACTACTTATATTTAAATTCTAAAACTTGATATGCTTTTTATATGCCCATGAGACTATCACCACAATAATGATAATGAATATTTCCATTACCTTCAAAACTTTCCCCATTCTCCTTCACCACCCTTTCTCCCCACCCATCCTGCCTCTCCTCTGAGCTACAGGCTATCACTAATCTGTTTTCAGTCACTGTAGATTAGTTTGCATTTTCTAGAATTTTATATAAACAAAATGATACAGTATATAATATTTTATTGTCTGGCTTCTATAACTCAGTATAATTTTTTGAGATTCATTACTGTTATTTTAAATATTAATAATTCATTTTTTATTGCTGAATAGTATTCCATTGGATGGATATGACACAACTTATTTATCAATTCACCTACTGATAGACTTTTTTTTCAATTTGGGGCTATAACATATAAAGCTGCTGTGCACATCTGAGTGCAAGTTTTTAAGAACATATGTTTCTATTTCTTTTGGGTATATACTAAGGGATAGAAGGGCTGGGCCATATCTTAGGTGTGTCTTTAACTTTTTAAACTTTTTCCAAAGTGGTTATACCAATTCTATCTCCACCAGCAGTGTATAAGAGCTCTGGTTTAGTCACATTTTCACTAACACCTGGTAATGGTCGGTTGTTTTTTGTTTTTTTGTTTCTTGCTTTTGGTTGTTTTTTTTTTTTTTAATTTGAGCCATTCTAGTGGGAGTGCAGCGAAATCTCACTGTGCTTTGAATTGGCATTTCGTTAATCACAAATGATGCTGAGCATCTTTTCATGTGCTTATTTGCCGTCTATATACCTTATTCTGTGAAGTGCTTTTCAATCTTTTTGCCATTTTTTTTATTCTTTGTGTTATTATTGAGTTCTAAAGCAGGATAAGGAAGAAAAATATAATAGAGAGGGCTATTTTGTGATGGGATGACTAGAGAAGTTCTCTCTAGGTGATATTTAAAGAGAAGACTGAAGGAAGTGAGGAAGTAAGACATAAGTATATCAGCAGGGACATAGGAGGTGCAAAGGCCCTGAGGCATCAGGGTTCTTGGTGTGCCTGAGGACTATCAAGGAGGCCAGTAAGGCTAGAAAAGAATAAACACAGAGAGAGAGAGAGAAGGTGAGGAACATTCATATAAGATAATCTATTTCGCAGCATTAAAATGAGACTCCAAATCTTAAAGGGCCTCTGACATAGTAGACATTCCATTTTTTAAAATATTTATTTATTTATTTGGCTGTGCCAGGTCTTAGTTGCAGACTGCAGGAACTTTGTTGCGGCATGAGGAATCTAGTTCCCTGACCAGGGACTGAACCCGGGCCCCCTACATTGGGAGCATGGAGCCTTAGCCTCTGGACCACCAGGGAAGTCCCAGTAGACATTCAGTTTTAAAAAATCAGTTTAACCTGAGTATTTACTCATTAGACAATGCCCACTCTATATCCTTTTCAAGCTTAGCTCCTGGATTCTGGATTGCAATGACTCTACCATTTTAGAGACTATATTCCCTCATTCTGTGCTTCCCTGGGGGCCTGGAGAGGCCTCCCCCCAAAGGCCTGGCCCAGCCCGAGGGGCAGAGCCTTGGAATGGGCAGCAGGGGAGGATCATGTAATCAAGAATTATTTAAACTGTTTGCTGGACTTCATTTACCATTATGATGGGACATAAAATTTTAAGGGCTTTTGCCAAAAAAATCTATGAACCAGCTCTATACCAGTTCTAATAAATCTGCAAAGAGGGAATTTATCATCTCTCAATAAATGTGTCTCTTCTGCACTATCTTCTGAAAACTTGAAAATCCCAGATATAAATCTTTGTGTTAGGCTTCATGTTTCTCTCCTCAGGGGGATGGTGTTCCAGACTTGGGCACGGATGTACCCTGGTGCCCCTCTCTGTTCCTTTCTTTCCCACCCTGTCCTCCCCATTCCCACAGCTTCTGCTTCTCTTCACCCTGGGCAGCCCCAGAATGTTCTGGAGAAGCTGCAGACATGCAGGAATGCCTCTCTGGGCCTCAGTTTCCTCAAATGGGAAAAAAGGAAGTTGGACCACATGACCTGGAAGTAGTCTTATTGTTCCAATGACCTCTGGTGGTGGCCAGCCTATAGCCACCAATGCTGTCTTTGAAGGCTTGTTGGGTGGAGGCTAAGGGGCGAGGAAGTAAAGGCCGGATAAGACATGTCAGCTTTTCTGAGGACCTCTCAAGGCCAAGCATGCCTTCAGGAGGTAGACAGGGGACACAAAAATGCAGACTTCTTACACGTGACAACATGGATGAACTTTGAAACCTTATGCTGAGTGAAAGAAGGCAGAGCCAAAAGGCCACAAATTGTGTGATTCCATTTATATGAAATGCCCAGAAGAGGCAAATCCATAGAGACAGAAAGTAGGTGAATGGTTGCCGAGTCATGGCGGGTGGAGGGAAAATTGGGACTGACCGCTAATGAGAACAGGGTTTCTTTTTGGAATGATGGAATGTTTTGAAATTAGACAATGGTAATGGTTGCCAAACAGAGTGAATGTGCTGAAAATCACTGAAATGTACACTTTAAAATGATGAATTTTATGTGATATATATTATACCTTAATTTAAAAATCTATAGCTCTTAAAAGAAGTCAGACTTTGGCAAGGTGAAGGGATCAGCTGAGCACAGTGGGCAGGGCTCTGCCTCAGCAGGACCAAGGGCTCAGTCAGCTTAGGCAAGGGCGAGGGCTCCAATCCACCCGCTGCAGGAGAGGGCAGCCTGATGGGCTACCCACCCAGGAGGTTTCTCCTCTCTGAGCAAGGCCCCTGCCCGGGACAGAGAGCCTGGTCAGGGTTATCAGGTCCACAGCCCAGGAGGCCAAAGCCCAAATCCTAGAAGCTGTGCTTCCCCAGGTGTGATCCCAGGACCACCTGCATCAGAACTAACTGGGGGCCTTATTAAAAAAGCAGACCCCAAGCCCCACCCCAGACTGACTGAATTCGATTTTTATTCTTAACAAGCTCTCTAGGTAATTCTTTTGCATGCTCAGGTTTGAAAAGCATTTTGAGCGAGAGTACTTTTCAGTCTTTAAAAGGCCTACAAATCACCTGGAGATCTTATTAAAATGTAGCCGATTCTGATTCCGTCTGTCTGGGGTGGGGCCTGAGATTCTGCATTTCTAATAAGCTCTCAGGCCGTGTTCATGGTGCTGGTTCATGGATTCCACTTTGAGTAGCAAGGACGGAAAGAGTTTCTTAAAGTCGGCTGCGTCTTACAATCACTAGAGAAGCTTTAAATCTCCCGAGGCCAGGGTCTCACTCTCGGAGATTCTGAATTTGTCTGCGGGGTTGCCTAAGCATGGGTTTTTTTACAACTTTCCCCCATATGCAATATACAGCCATGGTTGCAACTCACCGATGCAGAGGGAGACTGGGGTTCTAAGTAGATGTCCAGGTAGATTAAGGAGTGGAAATCCCGGGGGTTTCTATGGATATGAACAATGCAGGGGGAGTAAAAACTGCTTCAGTTTCTGGGCTATACACACAGGAGGTCCTGGGTCTCACCCCTGGAGTGTGAGAGAGTGAACACGGTACTAGAATGGCTATCTCCAAGCCCAGCAGATGGGGGAAGCAGGGTGCTTCTGCTGGTTTCCTGCCTCAGTCCTACATGGCTCAGAGGCTGGGCCTGAAAGTGGGGTCCATCAGTAGATCCAGTTTGAGGAAGCTGTGTGGGCAGAGGCAGGTACCTGGTGCCTCCTACCTTCCTCAGAATGTCCCAATTATTGAAGTCACCTTAAATCCAATGAACTGTATTTCCCGGGAGGTCTTGGGGCTAGGGAGGGGACATCAGCAGGGCATCATCTGCTTGATCCCTTCACCTCTGTTGTCCTGCACTGCCCCCAGCAGCAAGGGCAAACTGCTTTTGATTGGAAACGTTGGAGGAATTGGGACCTTCACATCCTTCCAGGCTTGCATGGGGGAACTCTTAGCACGTGGGGAAAGACACACATGTCAGGAGGAAGAAAGAGGTGGAGAGCAGGGAACCACAAGGGCTGTTTGCAGGGAAAGTCCTAGACAGATGTCAAAAGCAACACAGAGGCACATTGGCAAGATTGTGCCTGAGCTGCGTGGAGCAGAAACACAGCCATATTTCAGTGGGAAATAAAAATGTGTCTGTAATTAATGATGCTCTAGGAACACACAGCCCTTATTAATGTAGCAATTTGGAGAAACATAATTCACTAGAGTCAGGCTTGAATTGCCAGAATGGTTTTTCAGCTGGAGGAGGGTTCAGGGAGAGCAGGAAGTGGAGGAGGAGGAAGCTGTGATGACAGGTTCCCTAGGGACAGGGTGCTGGGGGCAAGCAGGGACTGGACTGGGGAAGCCACATTGACCCCTGGGACACTAAGGGGAAGACAACTGCCTTCTTGCCAGGCCTCAGCGCCCCACCTCCACATTATATTCACAGAGGTACGTGTGCAGGCTGTGGAACCAGATGGCCTTGTTCATACCCAGGGGCCCTCCCCTTTGCTGGGTGACCTTGGCCAAGTTGTTTGATGTCTCTCTATGTACCCCAGATTGCTCATCTGTCAATCAGAGCGTAATAATCGTACCTACTCATAAAATTAAATAAAGTGCTTTAGCACAGTGCCTGGCACGTCATAAGTGCTAAAGAAATCGTTTTTATTATCATTGGCAGATTTCATCTGTGTGTGAACACGAAGGATGGTAGCAGTATGGGGTACAATGAGGATTTCTGTGGAAACCCCTTGCTAAGCTCTCTGCCCAACCAGCTGTGTGAGACAAAGTGTCTTGTGACAAAAGAGGAAAGAGCAAAGCAGAAATGGCCTCTGTCCCACTTAGTACACAAATGGGGTTCAATGACAAAAATAATAATTCTAATCAGGAAAACAGAGTTATTGCATGTCCTAGGCCAGCACCCAGCAAGCAGTGTAAGGCTGGTCAATAACACGGAAAGAGCACAGGGCAGGGAACCGGGAAGCCTGGCTTCAAGTCCTAACCCTCCTTTACTAGCAGTATGGCCTTGGGTTAGCTGCTGTTTTAGATCTGCACTTCCTCATCTGAAAAATAACTCATCAGATAGTTTCTAAGGGCCCAGTAGTCTAACTTTTTTCTTTTTAATTCTGTGGTTAAAAAGGGAGAAGAGCACACAGTTTGAGTAAATGCAGGGACTAAACCAGGGCAAGCAGAGTCTGTACATCAACAACTCATATGTCCTCCCAGGCAGACCCTTAGATCTGGGGCACAGATGCTCGCCTTGGCAACCCAGACACAGCCACATTATCTGGATTTGGACTGTGCTTCCACCTGCCCCTGACCTGCCCTCCCAGAAGGTCCTAGGGAAGAAGCCACATTCTCAAGTCCTGCCTTTCCTGAGCTCCATCCAGGGGTCCATGTGGTCCCAAATGGCACCAATTCGGACCTTTTCTCCGTTTTTACTTTTCTCTCTTCTGTATCATCAGTTGCTCTCACTGGC